>NC_142870.1:57287500-57912500 GCF_051225735.1 Oryctolagus cuniculus
GGGTGGTGAATATTTAACTTGTAAATCTTGGGCAGGGGATATAAATCTTACACAAGAGTTATTCCACTAAGATTCTGTAAGAGTTTGCATTAGGGATTTATCCCGAGTCCTCAACTTACTGGTTACCTTTAGCCTTACAAGCTATCAAGAGAAGAGAACAAATTGGTTTGTAGCCCAAGAGTCCTCCAAAGGATGCTTTATTTTCTATTTTATTGTGATACCATGTTTACCATTATTTCCTGAATATTTTTTTTTCAGCTTTCTAGCATGAGGCCTCCCATAGCTCTTATTAGAATGTCTCCAATCAGGGGCTGGCGCTGTGGTGTAATGGGTTAATGCCCTGGCCTGAAGCGCCAGCATCCCATATGTGTGCCGGTTCTAGTCCCAGCTGCTCCTCTTCTGATCCAGCTCTCTGCTATGGCCTGGGAAAGCAGTGGAAGATGGCCCACGTCCTTGGGCCCCTGCACCCGAGTGGGAGACCTGGAAGAAGCTCCTGGCTCCTGGCTTCAGATTGGCACAGTTTCGGCCATTGCAGTCAATTGAGGATTGAACCATCAGATGGAGACCTCTCTCTCTCTCTCTCTCTCTGCATCTCCTCTCTCTCTATGTAACTCTGAATTTCAAATAAATAAATAAATCTTTAGAAAAAACAAAGAATGCCTCCAATCCATGAAGTGTGGCTTACTGGACAAAAATGACAGCCATATGCTTTTATGATGTGAATACTTAATTTTTGGCAAAGATTATCATAACAGTTCATCCTGGGTTTTCTGGAAACCCAGAAACTACTTTGGGGAATGAAGGAAAGGGGAAAACTCCCCTTGATATTTAACATTGAAGATTAATACAGCCACCCCTAGTGTTTTCTCACAGTATACTTGATGATAGCGGTTGGGATAGAATCATAAGAAAAGCTCCGGTTCAATTTCCTTCTATTCCATTCATCTCAGTTGTTATGTAGGTTGAGCTCTTCCTCAGCAGTAGGAGAACCACTGCTTTCCTCTTTGTCCTTACTGGAAGGCTATCTCGTGCTTGAAGGTCACCGCTTATGTCAGTGTACTCATTTCTTATTGACTGGGCCATTTCAGCAAATGTGTTTGTTCCATAAAGAAATCATAGAAGTGTTTTTACAGCATACTTTGTCTGGTAATTAAAATAACCACAAGTACTGTGGTCACAAAACTGCTCCATTTATTACAGTATATTATTTTAATAATATTTTCATTCTCAAAGGTTATTCTTATATTGAATACTGTGCTGAAGCATACCTTTTTTTCCTTATACTTGAAGAATAGTATCCATTAGGCATTATATATTTGAAAGACTTATTTTTCAGTAACACTCTTTCTTCTTATTCTTTTATTTTAATTATTGCTGCACTTGGTTTAAAACTGTGATATCTTCACATCAGTAACTCTTACAGGTTACTGCCAAGTAAAGTTACCCATTTCAGCTGAAAACATCGCCATAGGATAAAACTAAATTGGGGTTAAAGAAACAATATAAAAGTAAATAAGAATAGACATTTATGGGGAGGAAATAATATTTTTATTGAATGGCCTACAGCAGCAGTGATGTTCAGAAATGGGAAAATGCCATCCTAAGAAAAATTGACAAATAACAGGAAGCTCAGTTTGAAGGACCAAATACTTGTAATTCATAAATTTTCTCAAGATTAAAAAGCTTTTAATCAAAAAGAGAAGCTGTTGTATCATAATATGCTCAGTCTGGTTTACATGAACAAAATGAAATAGAGAACTGGACAATTATATAAAGAAATTGCTTATGTTGATCTAGATTAATCTTTATTATCTTTACTCTTCATATATTATGTTTCTTCTAAAAATTAAAGTTATCTGTTATTTTCTTCAATTAATAGTCCTAAAAAGTTACTATATTTACCAAGGCCTGGTTATAGAAGCTGATATTTTCTGCTCAATCATGCTATCATAATAATAGCATGCAGAATAGTCCTTTCTAGATGAGACAAGTTTTCTGGAAGAACAGAAATCATGAAATAAAAATGCTTACTTCCTACTATGTCTTATTTCGGTTATTAGAAATATTAGTTTTAGAGTTATTTGGCTCAGTCAAACTGCAGCATTCTATGAATAGTTTGGAATATTTGGGCATAACCTACAAAACGCTTGGCCAAAAATATTTTACATTTAAGCCTGAATCTGATTCTACACGTTGCTGTATTCACCTGACAATTGGGCAGTGATTAACTTTGTTTTTGTTCATGCCCTGCAGTGACTGGAAGGATTTTTGAGCTGAGCTAATCACAAGATATACCAAGAATTATTCAAAAGAATTGCGAATTTGTCTCCAGAGTTCTGTTCACAGGTACAAGCATTTACTTGTCAAAGGGTAACTGGGAAGTTTTTTCCCTTTCTTTTTATTCGCTCTGTTTCCTGAAGAGAGCACATTTGCTGCAAAATGTCACAATCTGATTTGTCTACTAGACAAATAAAAGCCTTGTTCTCAATAATATTTTTTTGCATTTCAAAGAACAGAGTGTGCTTTATTATTTATTATTTGTGCTTTATTATTATTATACCCATTCTCCACTAGAGATAAAGTGGAGCAGGGCAAAGTAAGGGATGGGTCCAAAGACTTTCACTTCCATGTACAGAAAGTGGACACATTTTTCATAATTGGTGCAGACTTGACCTTGCAAGCTAACCTGCCATCTTTAAGCTTTTCTATTAGTTAAACAAGTCAGAAAAGAGAAGACACTATGGAAATGTTCTAGATAATCATATTGTGTTGATTTGTTTGTAGTTATCTTGTGTTACTTTAAAATGTGTTTAAAAAATTGCACTGGTAGCATTTTTCTCTAACTTTGTTATGTACTCTTACATATTTTGTCACATATAAAACCAGATTTCCTCTACCCAATGATGACTTTACTGTTAGTGGTACCTCTTATTCTATCCTTTAGATATAGGAAAACGCATTTTTCACTTTTCATTTTTCAATTTAAATGTGTGTGGGAAAGAATATCCTCTTATAAATGTCTCACCAACAGGATTTTCTACTTGCAAATGGGATTTTTAAAATTTGCTAATGTGATCCATAGGTTGTACACTAGATCTTGACAAATATGTCTCAGTTCCTGTTGTTTTGACATTACTCCTGTAATTTTTGCTGATAGAGGTCACAAGGCAGTGTGAAAAATTGAATTTAAAACATTCAGAAGAATGAGGAAAGATTTTAGTTTGACTATTGGAAGACACATAATTACCTATACCGTAGATTTCAGAAACTCGAGGTATTGTTGACAGATTACAGTATATTAAAAAGCATTTCATTTACTTTCAAAGAGAATACAAGGCCTACGATAGGGAAAAAAAAAACTGTATGCATTACAACTTCATCCAGTGGAGAAATTTGAAATCACAGAAAGTGATTTTATAGGTAGATAACTAAGTGGGACTAATCTAGCATTTCTAAGATATTGGTTACTAGAAAATTGTTCCTAAATGAAAGCGTACATTTACTATTAACAAGTCACAATTTTATGGGAAAAAACGTCTTCCAAGAATTTTAGAAAACATAGAGGAAGAATTCCTAATTACCAAATGGGAGGCAGCAAAGATCATACAGTGATAAAACTTTACAATTTACAACATACATTCTGAAAAATGGGAATAAGATATTTTGTTTTAATTAATCTAGTTTTTTGGGGGTGGGGCAAATACAAATATGTCTCTTGATATATTCAGTATCTTGCAAAGTGTTTAAATGTCATGTAGAGAAAGAAAAGGATATGGATGTATTGCTTCCAGATTCTTTATGACTACAGAGGTATTGTCAGTTAAAATAATCAGAGAAAAAACTATCACTTCTGGAGTTTTTATGAAGTGTGGTATGAGACATTATGCTAAAAATCTTACACCTTTCATTTTTCTTGGAAATAATGCTTTTAATCAGGAAGGTAGTCTTATGATCTCTATTTAAGTGATGAGGTTATAGAATTAATGAACTAAAATAATTGAAGAAAGTTAAGAAACTAGCGTAAGATCATGCAGCCAGCAAAGGGCAGCTGGATATTTTTTTAATAAAGATTTATTTATTTATTTGAAAGGCAGAATTATAGAGGGGCAGAGAGAGAGAGAAAGAGAGAAAGAGAGGTCTTCCATCCCCAAATGGCTGCAACGGCCAGAGCTGGGCCCATCTAAAGCCAGGAGTCTGGAGCTTCTTCCAGGCCTCCCACGTGGGTGCAGGGGCCCAAGGACTTTGGCCATCTTCTACTGCTTTCTGAGGCCATAACAGAGAGCTGGAATGGAAGTGGAGCAGACGGGACTCAAACCGGTACCCATGCGGGATGCTGGCACTGCAAGCAGCAGCTTTCTCCACTGCAATACAGTGCTGGCCCCTTGGACTCTCTTTAAAGCACCTTTATTACATTATTCACCAACTATTTAATAAGTGCCAACAATGTGCTAAGTATTCTGAAAAGTGTTAGGTAGCACAAAGCTTAAGACATTTTGAGCCATTAGTTCTCAAAGATCTAGTTTTTCATATGTAAAACAAATTGTCATAAATTACTTCTACCTCCAGGGTTTAGAGAATGTGTGTATTTTGAGAATATAAAATTAATTAGATAGATAGATAGATAAATTACATACATACACACACCACACTAATCTAAAAAGAATTCATGGCGCATCGGATGTGCTTAAGATGTAGTTTTATATTACTGTCATTAGTGGAGATTGTAGCCTGTGCCCTCATGTAGCCTCTGAGGGTATACAATTGCAATATTCTGAGTGTTACAGTAAAACAAAGAGGATGTAATCCACAGCCTTGCCTTTGCCTGGTAAGACAGAGATGTTGGATGTAATTCTCAGCCTTGCCTTTCCCTGGAAGCAGCCTGTCATTTGGAACCTGAGGCTCAGGGTCTCACTTTTCTCCACTTAATGGGTATCACACATAGCGGTCTGTTCTATAATTAAACAGAGTTGTGGGGCTGGCGCTGTGATTCACTTGGCTAATCCTCCGACTACAGCCCTGGCATCCCATATGGGTGCTGGGTTCTAGTCCTGGTTGTTCCTCTTCCAGCCTAGCTCTCTGCTGTGCCCCGGGAAAGCAGTGGAGGATGGCCCAAGTACTTGGGCCCCTGCACCTGCATGGGAGACCAGGAGGAAGCACCTGGCTCCTGGTTTCGGATCAGTGTAGCTCTGGCCGAGGCAGCCATTTGGGGGGTGAACCAATGGAAGGAAGACCTTTCTCTCTGTCTTTCTTTTTCTCTCATTGTCTATAACTTTACCTGTCAAAATAAATTTTAAAAAAAAATCTAAACAGAGTTGTTTAAATGTGGTCTCCAAAGTCAGTGTTCCTCGTACATTTTCCAAATTTCACATTTTTGCTTGATATATAAAAACCCTTATTGATGTCAAAATTTTTTTTAACTTTTATTTAATGAATATAAATTTCCAAAGTACAGCTTATGGATTACAATGGCTCCCTCCCCCATAACTGCCCTCCCACCTGCAACCCTCCCCTTTCCCTCTCCCTCCCCCCTTCCATTCACATCAAGATTCATTTTCAATTCTCTTTATATACAGAAGATCAGTTTAGCATATAGTAAGTAAAGGTTTCAACAGTTTGCACCCACATAGAAACACAAAGTGAAAAATACTGTTTCAGTACTAGTTATAGCATTAAATCACAATGTACAGCACATTAAAGAAAGAGATCCCACATGAGGAGTAAGTACACATGACTCCTGTTGTTGACTTAACAAATTGACACTCTTATTTATGGCATCAGTAATCACCCTAGGCTCTTATCATGAGTTTCCAAGGCTATGGAAGCCTTTTGAATTCACCGACTCTGATCATATTTAGACAAGGTCGTAGTCAAAGTGGAAGTTCTCTCCTCCCTTCAGAGAAAGGTACCTCCTTCTTTGATGAGGTGGTGTTTTTTTTTTTTTTTTTTTTTTTTTTGCCAGAGTGTCTTGGCTTTCCATGCCAAAAATACTCTCATGGGCTTTTCAGCCAGATCCGCGTGCCTTAAGGGCTGATGCTGAGGCCAGAGTGCTGTTTAGGACATCTGCCATTCTATGAGTCTGCTGTGTATCTCGCTTCCCATGTTGGATCATTCTCTCCCTTATTTATTCTATCAGCTAGATTATTTTTATTTTAGTATTTATTAATTGTGTAACTACATAACAATGTATATTACTATGTAGGTCTACATTTACTATCAACATGAATTTTAGGGTTTCTACGTACTTTCAAAACAGTATTATATCCGTTAGAATTCTCCAGAGAAACTGAATTCATATTTATGCCAATCATGACTCATATAATTGTAGGGGTTGGCAAATCCAAATTCTGGAGCAGGCTGGCAGGTTGGAAACTCTTGAGCAGCAGTTGGAACAGTCATGAGGTAGCAATTCTTTCTCAAGAGAACTGTAGCTTTACGCTTAACGCACTTCATCCCATGGCTTGAGGTGAACCCACATAATGCATATGGTAGGTGACCTCCTTAAATTATAGTCAACTGATGTAGATGGTAATCTTATCTAAAAATACCTTTTGAGTAAAACCTGGATTAGTGTTTGGTTAAATAAATTGTTGCCAAAGCCTACTCTAGCCAAATGGGTACAGAAAACTAGCCATAAGAAGTACACGTTTGTAAAAGAGTTTATTCTGTGAAAATCATTTTGCATACATCTGTATTGAAAGAACTATCTGGTCTTCAGTCGAGCACAGGCCATGGATTGGACTCAGTAGCCTCAGATCAATAGATATGGCACAACTTCTTAGGACCTATGACCCTTGTCTACCAGCAGCACAAAGAAATTTCTTTTTCTAGGGAAAAAAGGATTTTTGCTTTTGTCAAAGTTACTAAGTATGCCTGGCTTGCACTTCAACATTTGCCCAGCAGGGCCCTGAGAACAAGAAGATTCTGAAGTCTTGTGATTTGTGATTCCTGTTTTGCTGTTGAGCATTTTCACTAGCAAGCTGTGGCTCTGCAACTGGCCAACAAAGTCAGCACAGAGGGGATAATAAATTATTGCTAAAGCATATTGATTTTTTTGAAATGCTTGTCGAAATTATAAAGAAAGCAGAACAGTCAGATGCTAACACAGGGAGAAGGGTATGTTTGTAGAAATTTCTAGGACAGATATATACCTTTACGAAACGAAGTTGTTTCATTCTGAAAGTAACTTCTCATGTCTGTCTTTCTGCTTTTTTTTTAATGTTTTATTTGAAAGAAAGAGTTACAGAGAGAGGTAGACACAGAGAGAGGTCTTCCATCTGCTGGTTCATTCCCTAAGTGGCTACAATAGCTAGAGCTGGATCAATCAGAAGCCAGGAGCCAGGAGTTTGCTCTGAGTCTCCCACATGGGTTCAGGGCCCCAAGGACTTGGGTAATCCTCCACTGCTTCCTCAGGTGCATTAGCAGGGAGCTGAATTGGAAGTGTAGCAGCCAAGACTAGAAGTAGCACCCATATAGGATTCCAGCATGGAAAATGGGGACTTTAACTCGCTGCACCACAGAGCTGACCCTTCTTTCTGCTTTCTAACTCTCTCCCTTTCAACTTCTCTGGACAACACTTTTACAACTCAATGCAAATTTTATAGGCTTTGGTTCAAACAGATTGAGAGCAGCTAAGAAGAATTATTACTAAATATTTACCTAATCTAAGGAATTCTATATAGCATAGACATTTGTTGAATTTGAATGGTTTTGCAAATCTAAGGTTTGAGAGTAAGGAATTGCTTATTTCCCCTAATTCTACCCAAGACCTAGTATTGATAAATATATTACATTCAATGTTAGTCTTTTATTTAAAAAGAAGTTCAAACAAGAAAATAGAAACTATCATAGCAAAGAAGAACCATTGATGTTAAACTCTTATGAGAAGAACTCTGAGGAAAAATTTGAATATTGTGTTTGAGAACTCATAGATCATATAGTAGGTATGCTGATTTGTTATACTTAAGTGCACAATGAAATGTTCAAGAAAATACAACATTTTTAATTTACCTTATTTGAAAAGGAGGGAGGAAGGGAGTGAGGAATGGAGAGAGAGAGAGAGACAGGGAGAGAGAGGGGGAGAGAGAGAGAATAGAGGGAGAATATCCTTTAAGGCAAAATATAGATCTGATTCATTTTGCATTCATTTAACATTCAAAGAAGTATCTTTAAAATATTAAGGTAGACAAATATTTGATAAGTAATGTTGAACATTTAATGAATAAATATATTCTCTCATCTCATCATGTTTGAAATATTTCAATAATGGTAATATATAATTGGGGCTGGTGCCATGGTGTAGCAAATTAAGCCACCACCCAGTGGTGTCCTATATGGGTGCCAGTTTGAGTCCTGGCTGCTCCACTTCTGATCCAGCTCTCTTCTAATGAGTCTAGGAGAGCAACAGAGGATGGGCCAAGTCCTTGGAACTCTGAACCCATGTGAAAGACCTGGAAGAAGCTCTTCGCTTCTGGTTTCAGGAGCCATTGCAGCCATTTGGGGAGTGAAACAGTGGACGGAAGACCTCTCTTTCTGTCTCTCCCTCTCTCTCTTTGTAGCTCTGCCTTTCAGATAAATAAAATAAATCTTTAAAAAATAATGGTAGCATAAATGAATAAAACATTGTGTACTCTTAAATCAAATATTCATTTGTGGTATGCAGTAATTCTATACTTGCATTTTTTCCAAGACAAATGCTTTCATAATGTTATATTTGGATAAAAACCAAGGTGTATGGTGAGGAAGCCTCTATGATAAGTGCTGAAGACTCAAAGAGGCTTAAAGCAGAGTTCTTGCAATCTAGGAGTTTGTAAATAGACACAGTTGTGATAAATAAACCATGTACATGAAAAATTACCTAGCAATAACCAGGAACATATATTAAACAGCAATTTAGTATTGTCCTCATTAAGTGTTTCTGGAAGTGACTGCTTGGGAAATTATCATTAAATGGTTATAGCTTAGAGACCTAGACTTTTGCTTAGATGAATCTGAGTTTGAACCCTACTCTGCCTAGCTATGTAACCTTGGGCAAACTCCTTAATTTTTCTGCAGCTTACTTTTGTGATCTGTGAATTAAGAAAATTAGAACACTACCTACTTCATAGGGTGGTTGTGAAGATTAAATAAGATTATATATTATTATCTACACATATATCCATTCATCTATCCTCCTGCATATAAAGTAGTGCTTGACACAAAATAAAGTACTGCAAGATTAACAATGTATCACTATTGGTATACAAAGATTAGGGAAGGCTTCTTAGAGAAGACATGACTTTGATGAACTATGAAGAATAATGTAGAATTATGTGAGATGGGAAAGGCATGGAATGGAGTGTGGAGAGGACTGACTTAGAAAAGTGTAGATTCAGCCTTTAGCAGTCTTCTTTATTTGTGATATACATTAAAAAGTAAAGTGCTTTTGGTTCAAGAAGGTTATGGAAACATAAGAGGAAAGCCTGAGATTATTCTTCTAATAGACTGGTAATGTATTTAAAGATGACTTTAGCTACAACATAGAGTTTTTATAAGAGCAATAGCCACCAGAAAATGGCTATCAATAGAATTAGTATGTCTTTTTTTAGAAGAAATCCATAATGTTTAAAGAGCACTCAGATCTTGAAGACTGACCTGACCTGAAATAAAAGTGCTGAGGTTGATACACAGTGTCACAGGCCAGGTGACTTTGCTAACTTTCTACTTTTGTCTGTTCACCTGACTTTGGTATGTATGAAGTATAATTTCAGGGCTAGAGCCCAAGGGGAAATATTAACTTTGTCCTTCTACTTCTAAGACATAAGATAGATGAAGATTCCTTCTTGCTTTAAGAGGTAGTTTTGGGGGTTGGCATGGTGATGTAGTGGTAAAACTGCTGCTGGTGTAGCTGGCATCTCATATGGGTGCTTGTTCAAGTCCAAGTTGTCCTGCTTCCTATCCAGTTCCCTGATAATGTGTCAGGGAAGGCAGCAGAAGATGGCACCAAGTGCTTGGCACCAGGAACACACGTGGAAGACCTGGATAAAGCTCCTGACTCCTGGCTTCGGCCTGGCCCAGCCCTGACCATTGTGGCCATCTAGAGAGTGAATCAGCAGATGGAATACCTCTCTCTCTCTTTCTATCTCTCTCTCTTTCTATGTCCTCTCCTATAGAGTCAAAATCAAAATGGCTTGAGTGTGGCTAAAAGCTAATTGCAGATCTCTTGCTTCTGTACATATTAGCTTTGCTTGCTAATGGCTAAGGGTGTATCTTGTGAAATTATGTGGGCCCAAATTCCCAGGAACAAGATTGACAAAAATGTGCCCTTCACTGTTATCTTTTTTTTTTTTTTTTTTTTTTTTTTTTTTTTTTTTTTGACAGGCAGAGTGGACAGTGAGAGAGACAGAGAGAAAGGTCTTCCTTTGCCGTTGGTTCACCCTCCAATGGCCGCCATGGCCGGCACGCTGCGGCCGGCGCACCGTGCAGATCCGATGGCAGGAGCCAAGTGCTTCTCCTGGTCTCCCATGGGGTGCAGGGCCCAAGGACTTGGGCCATCCTCCACTGCACTCCCGGGCCACAGCAGAGAGCTGGAACAGAATCCGGTGCCCCGACCGGGACTAGAACCCAGTGTGCCAGCGCCACAAGGCAGAGGATTAGCCTAGTGAGCCACGGCGCCGGCCCCTTCACTGTTATCTTACAACCAGATCTTTGATCTGTTATTGGGTTTGTTGTTGTTAACTGTTATCTTACAACTATATTCTGATTTTCTTTTTATTGTTCACTGCACACCAGGGGTCTGGTTCGAAATTGTGAGCCCTAGTAGATGGAATACTATAAAAAAGCTGTGTAACCTGCTGCAGGACCATACTCTGGTAAGGAGTGTCGGTCCTGATCGGTTGCTGGTCCCAATTCGTTGCCTTGCCTCTCATTTGCCTCTCATTTTCAATAAAATTCATGTGTGACGGTCACTGGTTTTTGTAATACTCCATTTTAGCTCAGGATGCAACACTCCCTCTCTCTGTAACTCTGCCTTTCAAATAAATAAAATAAAGCTTTAAAAAAAGGTAATTTTGACTATAGAGGAGAGTCTTCCTGCCATATTCTTTTGGAGGCAAATGGTGCAACTGTTCTTTAATGTAAAGTGAGGCCTCTGTCAAATACCTAGGCTATGGAGTCAGAGATGTGGTGCATT
Organism: Oryctolagus cuniculus; assembly: GCF_051225735.1. Taxonomy (NCBI): domain Eukaryota; kingdom Metazoa; phylum Chordata; class Mammalia; order Lagomorpha; family Leporidae; genus Oryctolagus; species Oryctolagus cuniculus. The sequence continues at coordinate 57,298,668 of NC_142870.1, forward strand.
ACAGGAAAGCAAAGCATAGGCTTTGACTCAGTCAAGAGTGATTCAAATCTTATCAAGCCTCACTGGCCAAATGTCAAAGATTGAGGAAGAAGAAGGCGTTAGGGTGATTTGATATCATTTCTGTATCAGATTGCCTGAATTCAAAATTTTCATGGGATGGCCAACTGTTGGGGTCGTAAACCTGAGGCTGACCCCTGACCAGCAGGGGATAGTACAGACAAGGCAAACAGGAGAGCTAAGGTCGATGGGTCAAACACACCGCAAGCACCTGTGAGTTCTGTCAAAGCAGGAACTACTTTATTGAGGAAGTGTACAGGCTTATGAAGGTTAAGCAAGACATGCACAGTAGGGGAGCCAATCAGCGAAAAGGTCATGCAGGTGTGGGTGGACCATGCATAGGGACATCTTAAGCAAAGTATAGGAATCATGCACTGTCTACGTGTCCGGAACCAAAGCAGACCTATCCCTGCTGGTGGTCTGATCTTAGGTAGCTGAACCCTGAACCGCAGCAGCCACAGACATGCCCCGCCTCGAACATCTGCCAGACACCATATTGTAATGGAGATTTTAAGCAATGCCCAACAGCCAACTATTCAGATTTGTTTAGGATTCAGAAGTTTCCTGAAACACAGAACTTTTAATGTTAAAACTAGGACATGGCTGGAAAACTAGTATAGTGGTAACCCTAACCTATTAGTTGTGTGACTTTTAGGAATTAAAATTTTTGCCTCTGTTACCTCTTCTATAAAATGGAAAATTATATTACTCAATTCTTAAGTAGGTTTGCTGCACAATATTTTTAACAGATCCTGGCACATAGTAAAGCACTAATAATTACTGTCTAGGTGTATGAAGGTTCTTCAAAATTCATGCAGAATGCCTTTTAGGATAAACTTACACATGCATTTGAAAAAAAAAATTCCCAAATAAACCCAGACTAACTTGTTATAACATATTTGAATAGGATGTAATTCAAGGTACTAAGGAGGATAATACATCAATTTGAAAGGAACTCATCACAGCAGTATGAATTCTGCTTAAAAGCAAGAACAACAATTAAATTTATGGTGAAGCTTTGTGAAATCATTGCTGATTTATTGAAAGTTTATGGAGACAGATCCCCAAAGAAATCATCAGTTCACAAGTGGATAAATCATTTTAAAAAGGGGTGAGACTATGTTGAAGATAAGGTCCACAGGGTCAATCATTGACATCTATTTTCAGGCAGAAAATTAATCTTGTTCGTGCCCTAATGAGGAGGGACAACAATTAGCACCAGAAACAACAGCCCTTTCCATAGACACCTCAATTGGTTCAGCTTACAGAACTCTAACTGAAGAATTAAATCTGAGCTAACTTTCTTTTCAGTGTGTCACCAGACACAATCAGGTCCGAGCTTCTTGCCACTGGGCAGATAATTCATCAGAGATGAGAGTTGACAAGAGAGGGAAAAAAAAGATTTCTCTCAAGTAGCTGGCAGTCTTGGGGAAAGAGTGGATCCCACAATATGAAATGTGCTCTTTTACCCAACAAATCAGCAAAAGGATTTTTAAGAAAAATGAGTAGTTGTTGGGAGAGAAGGGGAAGGGATTATAAAAAGCAGTGGGTCCAGTCAATTGATTATTAGACAGATTTTCAGGATCTCGTCTGATGATCATCTAGGGGCCAGTAAGATGGAGGGTATTTTATATAGAGCTTAGCTGTTTGTAGTTGGCAGTTGCAAATTTCTTCCTTAGCTGAGGTATAAGGTCTGCCATTGTAGTTATTGTGTTTCAGCTGGCTCCTGAAATTCTTAGGCAAACTTTATTCAAAAGAATAGTAGCAAATCACAAGATTAGTCACAAGGTAAGTCACAAGACTAGTCACAGATTAGTAGTTGTTTTTTTTTTAATATTTTAGAAGATACATTTGTTGCATTTACAAATGGTTGTCAAAACTGTTGCACCAGACAAGAACAGAGATTTCAATGGAAATTTTAGTTAGGTGGGACCAAGATTCTGACAAGATTCTGATTCTGACTCAGGTAGTTGTAATTGGAGAGGAAACATGATTTTTTCACTATGATTCTGAAGACAAAGCAATGGCTATCAAAAAGTAGAAGTGGCCCTGTCATTGTAAAGGCACACTGGACTAGAGCAGTAGTCATAGCAATAATATTTTGGAATACTTAAGGCATTTTATTTGTTGACTTTCTGGAGGGCCAAAGAATAATAACGTCTGCTTATCAGGAGATTCTGTGGTAAAAGTTAGCCAAAGCTTTAGCAGAAAAACTCTGGAAAACTTCACCATGACAATAATACTGCTCATTCTTCTTTTCAAATTCTATGAGAAATCATTAGGCATCTACCTTCCAGTCCTGATTGGCTCCTTACAACTGTTTTTTGTTTCCTAATCTTAAAACAAAACAAACAAACCAACAAAAACCTTCAAAGGGCACCCATTTAAATTCCCAGGACTGGGGCCAGCATTATGGCACAGTGGGTTAAGCCATCACCTGCAATACTAGCATCCCATATGCGCAGGATCCTCAATTCTTTTGAAATGAACTTCATTTGGAACTTATTCTGTTATTTTCTTGGAAGTGTACTTGGAACAGAAAGGAAAACACATTAATAACTTTTGATTGGCTTTTTTTTAACCCTTAGCTCAAAAGGCATCACAGAGGAATGATGAGTAGAATATATGTTAACTGTGAAATACCCCAAAATGAACAGCACCTACTGTGATTTGATTTTCTAAAGGCCCTCACTTGCTGCCTTGGAAATTGTAAAGACTTTTTTTTTGTCATTTTCCAGCATCCAATTCCTCTCTATCTACAGTGATGTATTAGCTTCCTAGAGCTTCCATAAAAAGCACCACAAACAGAATGGCTTAAAACAACAGGAATTTATTGTCTTACCTTTCTGGACACCAGAAGTCTGACATTAAGTTGTCAGCAGGACTATGTTCGCTCTGCAACTTGCAAGGGAGAATTATTTGCCTCTTCCTAGGTTCTCATGTTTCCAGCAATTCTTGGTATTCTTTAGTTTGTGGGTGCATCACTTTGATATCTGCATCTTTCTCAAATGGAAAACTTCTTTATGTGTCTATGTCCAAATTTCCCTCTTCATTTAAGGACACAAATCACAATGAATTGGGATTTGTCTTCATAACCCCATCTTAGCTTAATTACAGATGCAAAAATCCTATTTCCAAATAAAATCATATTCATAGGCTTTGGAGGTTAGAGCATCAATATATCTTCTTACAGATATAATTCAAACCATAACAAATGATTTGTCTTTTAAGAAATCATCATACATCCATTCTAAGATATAAATTTTGACATCATTCTCAATTCCATAGAAGGAACATGACTGATTTAGTTGGAGAATCATATCTTACTGTCATATCCATTCTGTTTGGTTCTGATAAACATATTTCAGATAAAACCATTAAAGTAATAGGAGACATTTATAAGCATTCCTGGGGAAAGTGGGCTTTATTTATTTACTTGGAAATGAATATTTTGTATTGGAAATTTGCACCGGCTGAAGTCATCTGAATGTCACTATGGGCATTAGAAAATGTACATCAATGTATAGAAGACATTATATGAAGAGATATAGAGAACTACAACCTGAGGACATTGGGCCATGGCTAGTCAGCCCCTGAAATTATCCTAATTATTAGATTTTTCTATCACCTGAGGAAAAAAACAGTTTTTTTTCTCTGTTTAAGCCAGTATATAGAAATTTCTGTTCCACCATGATGTATATCCTAATCCTATTGTGGTGGAGTAGGAGAAAGATTCCTACATCTATGGCAGGCTCCTTACAGGTAATAACTGTAATTCACTGGAAGGTCAGTGATCACCTTCACACTTTTTATGGGTTAGGTTATTTACTGTGGAAATAATTATTATCTCATTTTATAAATGGGGAAGTTGAGGCTCACAAAAGTTAATTTCTTTTTTTTTTTTTTTTTTGACAGGCAGAGTTAGACAGTGAGAGAGACAGAGAGAAAGGTCTTCCTTCCATTAGTTTGCCCCCCAAATGGCCGCTATGGCTGGCGCTGCGCCGATCCGAAGCCAGGAGCCCAGCGCTTCCTCCTGGTCTCCCATGCGGGTGCAAGGCCCAAGGACCTGGGCCATCCTCCACTGCCTTCCTGGGCCACAGCAGAGAGCCAGACTGGAAGAGGAGCAACCGGGACAGAATCCGGCACCCCGACCAGGACTAGAACCCAGGGTGCCAGTGCTACAGGCAGAGGATTAGCCAAGTGAGCTGCAGCATCGGCCATACACAAAAGTTAATTTCATTATTTGACTTCAGACAGTGCTTAAGTGTAGAATGGGAATTAAACTGTACTGCCTGGTTCCAGGGTCCATTCTATTAGCCACTATGCAATGCTGCCTTCTTCTTTGCTAACAGGATCTGTGCAAAAGCAACTTTAAGAAGGCCAAGATATTTAATATTTATACTGTAAGACATATACATTTTTATATTTAGTCTTGATCCCAATTGTTCTTCCTCTTCTCTTTCTATTGCTGTGTAGTAGATTAATAGAAATTTAGTAACTTAAAGTAGTACCCATTATCTTCCAGTTTATGTGAATTTGGAATTCTACCTGGGTCCTTTGCTCAAGGTCTGACATATTAAAATTTAATTGTTTGCTGGGAGACTTTCCTCTCTGGAGCTTGAAATTCTCTTTCACGGGTATGTCATTAAGTTCAGAATTCAGTTTCTTTAGTTGTAGCACAGAGGCCACCAGATCCTAAAAGCCTTCCACTGTTTATGGCCATGTGGCCCTCTACACATATGCCAACTTGCCTCTTAAAGAGTAGAGTGATCAGCCCGTCATTTTTTTTCCCACACAACACAACTTACACCATGTGGGCAATTATCTAGTTGTGTTCAAAGAGCTCATTCATAGTCAAAGAGAACAAGTCACAAAAGTTTTATACATATCTGGATGGAAATCTTGGAGACATATTAGAACTCAGGCCTTTACTTCCCATTCGTTGTCATAAAAGAAAAGGACTTTCATGAAGGAAGCATGCCTAGACTTGTCAATGGTCTCCAAAAGAGAACAGAAAAAAAATACATAAACATGTCATTTCTCATTGAGATGTGTGTGGTGTATGTGTGTGGGAGGGGGCAAGTTGAAGGAGGTCCTGAAACAATAAAAAACATGGCAGCTCATATTCAGAATTATAAGATTAAAATACCTGGAAGATTATTGACAGTTTCTAAATTGAAATGTTTCAAAGTTACTTCTGCCTGAAAGTTATCTCCATGAATGTGGTTAAATTGGGCCAAAATCACCTTAAAAATAATTATTACCATAAGTTACAGTTCATTAAGACTATTTTGTGAGTAACTCTGGTAATGTTTCTGAATCTCCATCGTTATGGGGTCAGTCTCACTAAATATGGTCACCTGCAATAACAAATCTTTTGGTAAAAATCTATTTGGACTACAAGTATTTAGACCCAACCTAAATTTATTAGCCTGAATTCAAAGAGGTTTCTTAATTCTGAATCTGTTTAAAATGGGTATTAGCTAAAATAGCTTTGTTTTTCATTAGAGGAACATTTCCATGAAAGACTAACCTTAAATTACCTTTTTTATTTAGCTAGTCTGCCTAGGAGAATGGGAGGTAAATAACCACACTGTGCTACTGAGTAATTTTTATCTTTTGTTTATATTAAGTAGTCACAGCAAGACTATCATTATTGTAAAGAAAATCACATTATTCTATTGTTAATTTCCAAGCATTGAAACAGAAACTAATGTAAGCTTTTAGCTATGATAGTCAAACATATATTTCCAAATAACATTGATTTGTCATTTAGGGTTTTTCAATTATTAACTACGTCATCTGTTTTCTTTGTTTTAATTTTATTTCATTCTATTCTCTGTGGGAAGAAACCACTAAGAGTTGCAGGAACTTGGTCTAACGAAGAAGCTTTAAAATTAGTATTGATCATTTTCAATGTATTTAATCCATTTAAATATATTTTCAGAATCCAGTTATCTTATATGCATATTATGTTGACATTTTTCTTGACTCTTCAGAACACTGACATAGATGAGAGGATCTGGGCCCATTTTCCTCATTCTGTCTTCATCATCTCTCACTCAACTTCAGACAAGGCTCTGGTTTTCTCACTGATTCCTAGATGACTGCACCAGCTTTTCTGAGCCTTCCTGGGTCCTTGAAAGAGTGGTTGTCAACATCCTGATGACTTTTGCACAAGGAGTCCTTGTAAGAGGGATGATGATGATGAAAATAGCCTTTCTAAAATTTTTCCTATATCCACCTTCTCAACACATTCATAGGTGAATCTCTAGGTCGCAAGAGATTTTGCTCAAGATTCCTGGAACTTTCTTCACTTGTTGCTCACCTTCTTTTTACAACTCCAGCCTATCAATATTCTTCCTTATCTTATTCAAATTTCAGCTTCTTTCTGACCTTGATGGACTTGACATTTGCTGTTGATCAGCTCTCTTTAAAGATGTATTTCTTTCATTCAGACTCATAACAAGCTCACTAGCTCAAGTAGGAGCCTATGCTCTAATTTGGTTCCATGGAACTAACGCATTACAACAAGCAGGGACAGCCCCAACAAATAAAAGAAGGGAGAGTAGAGGCCTGATAACATAAGGGGTGGTTTGGGAGATAATGCCTCCAAATTACTTGGCATAACTCAAATGTCTACCCACCTAGTCGCTGATGAAACACAGCACAATTTCTTAGAGACTAAAGTCATTCTTTGGGTGCACCTAACAAAAGAACACCAGGAGGGGAGAAATTATCTTTTCTCTTTTCAGTGAGAGCCATGTTGTGGAAACAGAAATTTTAATTTTTTTTTATTATGAGAGACTACAGGAAAATTTGATTCTAATAATCATAATCTAAGTATTTGCCGACTTTGGGCTTTAGCTATATTTCCCCCTAGCTCTGTTCTAGGCTAACCCCAGTCATTACATGACTTAGATTGGATCCCCTATAAACTTTTTCATACACTGATAATTGCAAGCAGATTTATTAGGGGCTAATTTCTGGAGACAAAACTGCAAGATTGGAAAGAATGAGAAGACAGCCATTAATGAAAAAACCTGAGACATTTGTCAGTCTTATGGTGAATTCTGTAGCTCTTCACTTTTGCCCCAGACTGTGAAAAGAGGCAAAGACTTAGTGTTTCCAATAAACATAATCATTTAGTTCTTTGGATCAGTCACCACATTATCTAATATTGTCACATTAAAAGCAAAACTGCATAAGTAGCCATAATTCAACAGTGACCTATAATTCAGCAACAATTATGTGAAAAATTATGTATTATTAACTATCATTAAATGTGTATGCCATTATGACATATAGTCAGTGTCTTGGAAGAAGGAAGAATTCCCCAAGATGGTTCACATGAAGAGATACCCATTAACTTTAAAGTTATTGACAGGTGAAGGAACAATTAGGATTGATGAGACACCAAGAGACCATCAAAAGTAGGATGCAATTAACTCTTTGACTTCGGACAAGGATCAGAGTGAGAGTTACTGAAGCCCAGTGTGAACTGGAGTCTTGGAGAAAGGTCTATGCTAGGAGAGCCTAGTCCTGGAGATACATAACTATAACCGAGAAGGAGTTCCAAGAATCTTTCTTTCTTCAGATTTATTTATTTATTTGAAAGAGTTACACAGAGAGAGAAGGAGAGGCAGAGAGAGAAAGGTCTTCCACCCGCTGGTTCACGCCCCAATTGGCCACAACGGCCGGAGCTGGGCCAATCTGAAGCCAGGAGCCGAGAGCTTCTTCCAGGTCTCCAAAATGGGTGCAGGGGCCCAAGGACTTAGGCCATCTTGTACTGCTTTCCCAGGCCATAGCAGACAGCTAGATTGGAAGTGGAACAGCTGGGACTTGAACTGGCACCCAAATGAAATGCTGGCACTGCAGGCAGCAGCTCTACCCACTACACCACAGCACAGGCCCAAGATCTAAGGATCTTGATCATATGCTGGTGCCGCCTGTTACAGAGACATAATGCACAAACTTTGGTCTCCTGGGACAAAGAGCAGGATGAGAAGAGCAAAGAACGATAAGAATTGGCAAATGGAAAATAAGCAGCATAGTTCGCAAGTAAAATATAGATTGCTATTCTACCTATGAAACAAGCCATTCTCTCTAACATATTTGATAAATAATCCCCAAAGTAGAAACATAATAAAGAAAATATTCCAGCTAAGATTCCTAAATCATAAGACAAGAGAACCTCATCTACTCATTTTATTTGTCTTTTCTCTTTAGAATAAGCCTTTAGTAAAAAATCTTGAAAGAAAATTATTGCTATTTCCTAATCTTAAGTTGTAACTGCCAGTCCATTTTGCTTCTTGGGGAGGTACCACACAAAAAAATACTTTTTTGAGAATACAGCCATTGGAGATACTAGAGGAGTCATCCAGGGAATTAACTGAAAGAAGTAATTATTACTGAATATTCAATTGCTGTGTGGAGCTTTTGTAGCAAAACACACATTAAGTGATAGTCACATGGTTAAACTTTATACATATTTTTCCAAATTTACCCACCCCCTAAGGGACAAATTACCAGCACAGTTCTGAATAATGTTATTGTAGCTATTAGTCTTTGTGTGCATAATTCCCTATCCATGATGTTTACAATTTTCTCCTTAGTGTTTCTTTGAAAAGTGGCACAATTACAATATTTTCATTATGCTATGGCTTACACAGATAATTAAACAAATAAATATGCTCTTATACAATTCATTTTAAATGTTCCTAATCTTTGTAAAACTCACTTATCTTTGGATGAATTAAGCTATTCTGAATACCTGCAATTTTTATTTTTTTTTAACAAAGGCATCACCTGGAAGATTAATGGAGCTCATCAATTTAAGGTATAATTGGTTATTCTCTTTCAATAACGTTGTCTGAAACTAAGCTATTGCAAAATAATAACAACTTCACAGTTTTACATGGAAGTGGTAAGAAGAGTGCATTTTCACACTGGAGAGATTAAAAAATAGACTTCTAATAACTGAGTGACTTTATCACTGAAGTGTTTAATATATTGCTGGTGAAATATCTCAGATATTAGATGTTTAAGAAATAGTCTTCTGAATATGCTAAATCTACTAAAAACTGGTATTAAATTATTACAAGGAAACTTCCAAAAAAAATCTAGATTTTACTTTCATATTAATAGAATTTTAGAGAAGTCTTTCAAAATAGCTTTATTTTCCAGTATGGAACTTGAGTCTCAGAAATATTAGTGACTTCTCAAGGTCTTGTAGCTGGTTTCTGCTAGAGACAGGCTATGAAGATCAGTCTCTTAAACACCACGACTGTATTCTTTCTGCTATTCAACTTGCCTCTTCCTCTTGATACTTTCTCTTTGCATAAACCCTTTTTGAATTTCAACTTCATGCCAATTATCCCTTGGGGTTCTGGAGACAAATGAGTGAGACATGGCACCAGCTCACAATTTAGTGAAGAAGATAATTACATGAATGATTAATTGCTATATATTAATGTTTGTAATACATGCATTGAGAACACAGAGTGGGGAGTATTTAGCTCTCTCCCTAGATTTTTTGATTTCTTGTCCTCAAGTAACACACTTATGAAAACCTGAAATGCATTAGGCCCCTGTAATTTGCAAGCATGGTTTCTGCTTTCTTGTACATTGTTTCTGTTGGCTTTCTGTGTTTTCCTGCCATGTCCCTCAATCCTGCTTTTGGCTCAACTGCCTCATACAATAGTTGCTTAAGTGCTTGCATTTCTAATTTTTGAATCTCTAGATCAGCTTATAGCTCTAGAAGTAGAAGCTGCTCTCCTGAAGAGAGAATATTCACAAAGTCACTGTTTTTTTCATTTGTTTCCCAAAGGATTGTTTTGTTCTTTGTATTCCCTCTTTTCCCAATCTCCAAACCTATCCAACTCCAAACTGGAGAATGGACTTTCACCGATTCCACCTGAACATGATACCCTCCTGACTCAAAGCACCTAACTGACGGCATTCAAAACCATGATATGCCTAACCACTGCACCAAGAATTATGTATGTGTGATGGTTTTAATATTAAATGTCCCCCCAAGTCTCATGTTAAAGGAATGGTTCCCAAGTTGACACTAAAGAGGGATGGTGAAAATATTAGGAGATGGGTCTTAGTGGGAGATTCTTAGGGAATTGGAGGCATACCCTTAGATGGTAATTCTTGTGAGAGGATTGTTATGAAAGCCTGACTTTGGGCTCAACTTCTCTGCTTCTTGGCTCACCATGTGTCCCCTGCAGGTACTCTGCCATCTATCATGGGGCATTTACCAAAACCTACTTCATTTAAGCTTACAGCTTCCCTAACTGTGGGTAAAATTTTGTTTCTCTTTCAAGAACTTGCCTCAAGTGTTTTATGTGGTAAAGGAATACCTCAAACATGAAAGCTATAGCTTCCTTTTTACTTCCATGTAAAAGCCCATAGAAGGAAAAGAGAATGAGTGTACAAAAGAAGAAAGTATCTCATGAATGTTTATGGAAAGTTGTGGAATCAATTATGAAAATACCATAGCCCTAAAACCTGTTTCTTCATAGCATTCAGCCAGTATCTGCTATCACACCCAGGCACCTAAAAGCTCTCCTTCTCAGTAAGATTTCTTATCTTTCAGAGATACACCCTCTGCCCCACATCCAGTAAGATTTCAAAGTGATTTAATTTCTTTTATGTGTCCATCTTGAGTGTGTTGTCCTGGGGATGATTGTTGAAGGCCAAATCATCTTCCCTGATTCTCTAGGAAAACTCTGATATCCTCAATCACTAAGAATCATAAAGTGGGCATGGACAGCAGATAGACACAGTACATCTGCTACAAAACACTACTTTTTCTTGCAATATCTTGCATTAATGTTAGATTAGATCCCACCCTCTGTCTTCTCACAATAGGCAGATGTTATCTTCATACAAGTATCCTTATAACTGTGTACCCTTGCAAGTTGGTAGGTAGCTCAAAGTTAAAATTGACTACTTTTACCATAAATATTAAAATTGATTTACATTTTTACTTCTTTCAATTAATTATGATTATGTACACTTTTCTGTAGTGACATTTACTAATGATCATTGAAAAATCTATTATGTGAATTTCTGTCTTTAGCTTCAAGAGATGTGTGCCTTTTGAGGGCAAGAAGTAGCAATTGTTTAAGCATTGCACATAATCATAAAACGCTGTGGAGGATACTCTTTAGGAAACTTGTAATAATAATACTAATTTCAAGCCTAAGAGAAACAGCAGGCATTGGGACTTACCTGAAAAGGTCTCATCTCATACAGCTGCAGCTACATGTGATAGAAATGCTAGGAGCTGGCCTGTCAGATCAGTGCTGGTCATTGCTGATTTTGCTGTCCTCATTGAGGACTGAATATGAACAGATGATGCTTCATTTCTCCTATTTCAAAGCCCTTTTTCATTGAGGATGAGAGCCTCAGAAGTCCCATTGTGCCCTAACTTCATTAACACCACCTATAACCTTCACAAATGTGCTGTTGTCACACAGTCTTATTTATTGATTCAAGGGTAAAAGCAGAGACTTTTTTGGATGTGCATAAAGTTTCTATGAAGATAATTTCATTAGCTTGTGTATACAGACCTGTCATTATTCAACTATTGCTTCAAATGTTTTCTGATTTTCCATCAACAATATATCAAGATTATTTCACCTCAGTTATTTGGCTTTGCTCTGTTGGCCTCATTTAACTACCTTTGCTTTTTGACCAGTCCTTTTTGATGCTTATATGCAAAATCAATGTTTGATGACAGATACCTTGTGTTCACTTAATATGTGAATTTTATTCTTCTTTGCTTTTTTAACATTTCAACAATTTGCCCTCTAAAGCTTTTTTCAGTTCCTGTTGCATGTGCGAGTATTCTTCCTTCATCGATCTCTTTCCTTCCTGATAGTAAAAACAAACAAACATGTGAAGTTGCATTTGGCAATTGTATGCCATTGAAAATATAGCTTTACTTATTTTTTTTTTGTAAAATTCAAGAAAGTTTCAAATATTCCTTGCTAATTTCATGATTCCTTTGTGTTACCATTCCATAAGCAATTTTACCATTTAGGTTAGAAACTTTAAATGCTGGTGCTAGTGCTGTGGCATGGTGGGTAAATCCATCACCTGTGATGCTGGCATCCCATATGATGCTATTTGAGTCCTGGCTGCACCATTTCCAATCCAGTTTCCTACTAGTGGCCTGGGAAAGCAGAAGAAGATGGCCCAAGTCCTTGGGCCCCTGCACCCACATGAGGGGCCTGGAAGAAGCTCCCGTTGTGGTCACCAGGAGAGTAAGACTGCAGATAAATGATCTCTTTCCCTCTCTTTGTATAACTCTGACTTTCTAATAAACAAATAAATATGTATTTTTTTTTTGACAGGCAGAGTGGACAGTGAGAGAGAGAGACAGAGAGAAAGGTCTTCCTTTTGCCGTTGGTTCACCCTCCAATGGCCGCCTCGGCTGGCGCGCTGCGGCCGGCACAACGCGCTGATCCGATGGCAGGAGCCAGGTGCTTCTCCTGGTCACCCATGGGGTGCAGGGCCCAAGGACTTGGGCCATCCTCCACTGCACTCCCTGGCCACAGCAGAGAGCTGGCCTGGAAGAGGGGCAACCGGGACAGAATCCAATGCCCTGACCGGGACTAGAACCTGGTGTGCCGGCGCCGCTAGGCAGAGGATTAGCCTAGTGAGCCGCGGCGCCGGCCGACAAATAAATATTTTTTAAAAAAACATTTTGTGAAGCATGAAATCAAAGGTTGAAATAAAACAAAAGATTAAGAAATTTGAAATAAAAAAATTAAATGCTATTGCAATTACATAAATATTATTTTTGAAATCTGAACCTACTCAGTTTTAAAAATTGTACTAAGATAGGGCAGGAAATAATATGATTGAGAAAGAAAAGAAATAATTTTCTTGGAGATAACATTAATTTGCAAGTCATATGAGTGCTTTGGTTAAGATATCACTTTACTCAGAGTTGTATTTGGTAAAAATGAGCTTGAGTTCTTTTCTCTTTCATTTTATTCTTTTCACTCCAAATATGAATGAAAATCTATTATATCACTAGAGAAGCTTGGGGAAAAACTGTAGCAGAAACCCTTTGCTGCATTTTGGGAATCAAGAGTAACTAAATAATGGTGTATTCCTTCCATTAAAATTGTCACCATCACCTTCACCAGAGACAGCATTTCAGACTAAAAGAGAATTAATGTCCAGTAATTGTTGGAACCTTATTTAAATGTGACTTTCAAATATCTTTCCCAAGAGGAGCACTTAAAAAGATCCATCAAAGCAATAGTGCTAATAACCTGCCATGGGACCTGGGCAGTAGGTTAAGAGACTCACCTCCCATTAATTAGGTGAAGGATCCATAAAATATGTGGAGTGCACCTGAGCCCAGGATTCATTTGCTGAAGACTGATCTATCTATGAGTGAGATGATATTGGAATTATCAAGCACTGAGCCAAAGGGAAAATTTAAAAAAAATGCCAAAGTCATATATTTAAATATTGTGTAATTGTTTCCTCTTAAAAAGCTAAAAAGGGTATCTCCAGTGGGATCATTCTGGCATTCACTAAAAAGCAAAGAGAGTTTCTGAGTGTGCCTGAGTGTATGTATGTATCTTAGAAGTGATAATCCATATGGATTAGGGAGCAATTTCTGAGAAGTCCTTCATCCCAGCAGCAGTCCTGCATTTCTGTTTCCTGGTCCCATGTCCCTATTTTGCCTTTATCAACAATACCCATGAGTCACTAATAAAGTTTTCCCTCTTTACCTTGCAAGAGTGGTCCTGCAAGTACTTCAGGGAGGCGCTCAAGTCCATGGCATTGGCATTGCATTAATCATTCAGTCCCTTGGGGTGTGGGTTTGAAGGGACAGAGTGAGAGGCATAGTGAGGGCAGCAGCTTAACACAACAACCACTTGCTTTCTCTAGCACTGAGAACATCAAGCTTATTCTTTTCAAGATTTTTATTTTTGCTAGAGATGTATAATCTTCTTCAGCATTTATGCGGAATAAAATAAGTAAACCACCATAATGAAACATTTTTATTTTATTTTATTTTATTGTTGGCTAATCCACTAGAGACAGATATGAGGATACTTCAAAAGTTCATGAAGAATGGAATTAAAATATAAACGTGTCTTGGTGACCAAAATTTTTGAAATCTATGCATATGTTTTCATGAGCTTTTTGAAAATAAAGTTGTCTTTTAGTTCCAATTTCCCATGAAATTTTTGAAGCATTCTAATAAATTCTACATGCAGAAACTACCATTTGATAACTCTGAAAAATACATATGATCAAGTTAAGGACTAAGTTCAATATCATTACTTTGAAAGATATTTGTAACTAAGTCACCTAAAAATCAAAAACTCTTATTCCTTAAGGAGAAGATGTATAGGAAATGTTAAAAGAATAAGACATAAACTGACCTCCTGGGTTTGTCTTCTCCACCTCAAGAATGTTGTTTTGTTCAGAGTCTCCACTATCTTTCTCTGAACCCCTCTATTTCCAATTTCCTCAGATTCTCAAAGGACACAAAGGACCTTTATTTTAGTAGGAAGGAATGGCAGAATCCTTTAGGATCAAATGGGTCCTTTGACATTCCTTCTGCTCTGTGGAGATCAGTTGAAAGAGGAGGGTAAGAGTAACACAAGTGTCACCAGTAACCACAACAAATGACTTGAATTGTCTAACAAGGCAGTGTGGCCATCATGATGGAAGGACCTGTGAGTCAGAAGTCAGGATGTGCAGAAGCGGTTTCCTCTGTCAATTTAGATTGACTCAGGTTCATGCAAAAATCAATTCATGCTTCTCCTGAGGCACTGGCTTTTGTGGTGATCTGTGTTCTAAATTAGCATTTGCAGGGCTCCTTACTCTTTGCCAAAGGTATCTAAAATGGAGCTGCACTGACTTTAGTAATTTTAAAGACATGAAGATGCCTTGGGACCACTTCCTTTTACAAAATTGTCCTACAAATTTTTGAATTTTGTCTGTTGTCATTTTCAGAATGACAGAGACAGTCCTTGACTAAACTGTTGTCAGGCTCCTCTCAGTCCCCTTTCTGGCTGGGTTCCCACCTTGAGTTGTGTCTCTGAGCTTAGCAAGAATCTTGAGTTAGTGAGAATTCTTCACCCTCAATATCTTAGTGCCCTGGCCCACCTTCAGCAAGAGTCCTTTTGAGTAGGTTTTCAAGAATCCTCCCTTCCACGCCCTTGATGGCTCCTTTCAGGAATTCCCCACTTATTGAACTCTCACTCTGCTCCTTGTCTACAAATCTCACTTGTCCATATTAAGTTTGGAGTGGCGGGCCGGTGCTGTGGCTCACTAGGCTAATCCTCCACCTTGCGGCGCCGGCACACCAGGTTCTAGTCCCGGTCGGGGCGCCGGATTCTGTCCCGGTTGCCCCTCTTCCAGGCCAGCTCTCTGCTGTGGCCAGGGAGTGCAGTGGAGGATGGCCCAAGTACTTGGGCCCTGCACCCCATGGGAGACCAGGATAAGTACCTGGCTCCTGCCATCGGATCAGCGCAGTGCGCCGTCCGCAGTGCGCTGGCCACAGCGGCCATTGGAGGGTGAACGAACGGCAAAAGGAAGACCTTTCTCTCTGTCTCTCTCTCTCACTGTCCACTCTGCCTGTCAAAAAAAAAAAAAATTAAAAAAAAAGTTTGGAGTGGCACCTGGTCTCTGTCACTGGCTGCAATACCCACATCGCAGTCACCTTCTTTAATAAAGTTTTCCTTAGCATCTTTATCAAGAGTCTGTGCTGAGTTCTCTTTAACAAGTCAAAAGCATAAATGGAGTTGAGTGTAACAAGTTTACACCGTTGCCTGAAGGAGATAAGAAGTCTTACTCTTGTCTTCACAGAACATTGAAATTTTTTGGATGTCAGGTCAATACTATAGACTGGGAATCTAAGGTGATAAGTCTTTTTATATTCGTAAAATACACCTTCCCACAAAAGGTGGCAATGTTGAATCTTACCTGAGACTTGTACTTCTGGAAAAGATTGATGGTTAAAGGAATCTTTTGTAAGGGAGAAAAGACATTTTCTTTTGCTTGAACTAAGGTTCATGATTGAGAGTCCTATGAGAATAAAGATAAATTAATAAGAAAGTATACAAATTTATTTAATATGTTTCATATTATATGAAAGTCTTCAGAAATGAAGACATATTCCCCTCTCCTCAAAAAAAAAAACCACAAAAATCTGTGTATTTTTATGCAAAGTTGGATGAAATGAATACTCATGAGTACTCAGACAGAAGTATGATGAAACAAAAGGAGTATGATCTAGTGATACTAAAAGGTCTGCTTGCCTTTTCTTTCAGATTCTTCTTGGCATCTCTGTATCTATGGAAATAAGGATGTTCCTTTTGTCCACGTATAGGCAGGGTACCTCTGTAATGAAGGTTTTATGACCTACTTTAGAAGAAGGTCAGAAAATACTTTAATGACTTGCTTCTGGGGAGAATGGCAGGAGGTCAGAAAGACCTTCCTGCTTCTACTGTTCCCTCAAATGTCAAGGTGTTTTATTTTGGAGTAGCTTGTTTGAATCCCATCCTGTTCCACCTTTCTGTTTAAAAAAAAAAAAAGTTTACTGGGAAGAACCATATGACAAGGTTCACTGCTGCCTTCTTTCTTTATGAGAGACCACATTCCTCCAATTTCCCCCTCTTTGTCTCATCAACAATTAGCTGAACTTATAGTCACTAGTCACTAGGAATACAGTACTTGTCAAACAAAATTTTCTTAAGATTCCCTCCATCCTCTTGGATCCTGAACCTTGGCCCATTCTTAGCCTAAGCTAGTATTCAAACCCTTCTGGAATATAGGAAAGTTGGCTAGCCTTAATGTAGTCATACTACTTTTTCCTTTTCACATTCTAACCTTAGGACTAGCCACACATTTGCAATTGCAAAAAAATACAACTTTATTTCATTTTTATATTATAACTAAGGAAAGCAAGTTGCTAATTTTGTGGCTAATGAAAATGTTTATTCAAGCAAACAAAAGGGAACTAAAAACTCTAGGAGCTAACCATAGGGAGGTGACAAAAACAGTAGACTACGGATAATGGTGACCAAAACAGTAGACTACAGATAATTCATGACTACCAGCCAAAAAGCAGCCAAGTTCCATAGCAAAGAAGGCAACACTTAAGTAGTGTCAGTACAGTCTCTTGAAGCCTATTTGACAGTCTACTCCAACTTCTGTTTTTCCTTTAGAAGTCTTCCAGTCTTGGGCCTAGGTATCCTAATCTATATTCCAGATTTTTGTCCCCATAGATAAAAGAATTAAAAGCAGAATCATTCATAAAATGTACAAGTGAGCAGGATTTATTTAAGAGAGAGAATGAATGTACATTCACATATGAGTGTGGACTACCCTATGCAAAAAGACACCCATTATGGCTGGACCAGAGAGATGCCTTTGAGTAGAAAGGGGGAAAGGAAGCCTGCAATTGTTCTCCAAACATAGTCAAGTATAAACCACTATTGGTTTATACTATGAGGTAGGAGGTGGTACCTTAACTGAATAAACAAGCAGGGTGGAGTTTCAGCATGAGTGAAGTTTTCTGGGATATTTTGTGGCACCTTCATATGGAGTTTAACTTTCATGTGGCCATCACAGTGTCTCCTCCTTCCTGATCTTGTATGAGACACAGATGCATTCTGGGAAGCTAGACTTTTTGATTGACAGATGAAGGAATAAAGTTCAGGGCTGACAAAAATTTTAGCTCTTCTACCCCTATCTCCCTGCCTGGTTTTCCCATATCAGTCTTGTTGAAATACAAACTGGGAATACCATATCTAGCACTAAAGAATCTACCTTCTCCTGAGTTGTCAGGAGTTGTTCCCTTACACCAACCTTCATCTCTGGTATATTGACTGCCAAGTGCTGAGCAGCCAAGCCTAATTTTCACTAGTAACATTAGGGTGTAACTTTGTCTGATCTGCTCTCTAATCCCATCACCCTTTCATCCCACCACCCACACTTGGTTCTATCTAGCTATGTTTACTCCTCTCTAGAAAAGAAAACCATCCTTAGCCTCACTCTTAAAAAGCTTACGCATCTTAAGCAAGAGCATTCTTCCTATTGCAACAGTTCCTAGTTCCTCTCCCCCTATTATAATAGTCCCATCCTCTTATTGAAGTAATCTTTTTCAATAAAGTCTTCATCATTAAGCCTTAATTTGTAATTTTTACTTGGTGAAAGCTTGTATGTTTTCTCTCAAAATAATTTTTTATTTATGTTTTACTAGGCAAATCACTTTTCTATATGCTCCACATGAAATTTAAATACCTGTTTTATGTATCAACTAACTTTATGTTGATGCAGAGAAAAGAGTCAACCATGCAGTTCTCTCTGGGGTTCCGTTTCCTATAACAGGAATGACCTATGAAGTAAACCAGACAGAGGAGGAGCATGTGTTATTAAATCCACCCTCCTACCCCATTTCTTCACCTAAGATTCTTCAGAACTTAGGAAAACCAGGCAAGTGCCTAGCTAACAATGCATGGACTATTTAACAAATTTCTAAATCATTTGAATATCTAGAATTTATGCAAAATGGGAGATAATTCCAACATAGCATTGCTTGATATGGGATACCATCTACTTCTTTTATTCTCTCTCTCTTTTTTTTTTTTTTTTTCAGTGATCGAGAGTCTTTATTAGACACAAGATGGGGCTTCCAGTTCAGGGCGAGGACAAAGTGGGGTTGCTGGGGGTGGGCCGCCGGTGGACATGGGAGCCGCAGGCAAGCCAGGTCTTATCCCACAGGGCTGCAGGCACCTTGGGCTGTCCGGCTGGGGCTGGGGTGGGGAGTGGGGTGTTGGAGGACCAGGCAGGTGCAGATTGCTAGGGCTCAGCTCATCTTGCCATCAGTCCCGGAAGGTTTCTCTGAGGAGGGAGCCCAAGGCAGCTGGGTGAAGCAGGTTCTCCTTTTTTGGGCTGGTACCCCATGGGTGACTTCCACAGTCCCGGGGCTGCCTCCCCAGTCCTGTCTTCAACCTCTCAGGGCAGTCACGTCAAGCCAAGGGTCAGAGAGAACTGGTGGTACTTGCAGCTAGACAGATCTGGGTTAGACATTGGGAAAGACTTCCCAAACCAGGAGAAAGCAAGATCAGGAGATTTCTTGGCAGGAAAGAACTCAACTAAGAAGGATGAAAGCTGGCAGGTGTGTGGTGCCTGCCATGGCTGAGACACTGCTTGGGGCAACCGCACCCCACATCACAGTGTCTGGGGTTCAGGTCTCAGCTCTGCTTCTGATTCCAGATTCCTGCGGGTGCCTACCCTGGGTTTAGGTGGCTGGGTCTCCATCACCCATGTGGGAGACCTGGTTTGGGTTTCTGGTTCTTGGCTTTGGCTTGGCCCAGTCCCTTGTTGCAGGCATTTGGAGAGTAAACCAGATGGAAGATCTCTCTTTGTCTCTGTCTCTGCCTGCTCTAGGCCAGAGAAACGCCAGCTGCAGAACTGGCCATGCTGCTCAGCCGCCTGCCAGCTGTGCTCAGGGCAATCACGGCCCCCACCTCCTGTGGCCCCCATCACGATGCCCCTCAGCACTTAGTATTTGCTACTGGACACGTGCACGCAGCTCTCATCTGCACTGTCCCCTTTGGGCTTCAGGATAACCGTGGAAGGAAGAAAGAGTCCAAAGATAGTAGGCAATCCACCGAAGGTCACCCAGCTAGTTAACTGAGGGAAGCCAGAATTTGCATCCTGACCAGGCTGTTCAATTCCAAAGCCAAAGCTCCTTCCTCCACTGCCCTTCCTGTGGCCGCCCTCTCCCCAGGAGGTCTGTAAGCGGCCTCTTGCCGACCTTGACTCCCAGCCCCTACATCCTGCTCGGTGCCGGGACAGGGTCTCCACACTGCCAATTAGCGGCAGACCTGAGAGCTGGCTGGAAGAGAAACCTCCCCTGGGGAAGGCAAGAGCAGGTGCGAAGGCTGAGACGGCTTCAGGACTCCTGGTCTGCCCAACCCCAGCCCAACACAGCTCTCCCGGGAGGGCAAGCCCTGTGCTGGAGCTGGAGTGGGAGGGTGTGGGCTCTGCCCAGCAGCAGCGCAGGAGAGGTAGATGAGGGAAGAAGGGGAGCTGGAGGCCTGGCAAGAAACGGGGAATGGTAGGGCCTCCAGGAGCGGACCTGGGTGGTCTGGCCAGGTTGGTGACAGGCCTCACCGTGAGACCCTGGTCAAGCCCCAGCTTCTGTCCACTTCCTGCCCAGGCCTGGGTAAAGCCTGCAGCCCCCCAAGGCCCTCCCCTCCTCTGACCCTGTTCTGTTCTACCTCCTGATCGCTGCTTGGGAGCTAAGCCCCCTCACCTGACAGGGCCAGCCCCTGGCCATTCACAGAGAAGTGTTTGTGCAAAGGCCAGTCCTGGGGGGCTGGGCGGCAGCCCGCACTCCCACCCCCACGTTCCACCCCTCACCTATAGCAGCCTCCATCCCAGCCTCTCCCTCAGAGACTTGGCCCTGCCTCGCTCCCTCCTCCAGGAAGCTGCCAGGACTGAGGCCCCTTATCTGCCCCTTGTAGCCCTTGACCCCCCGAAACTTTTTTTATGAGTCTAGCCTGCCTCACACAGTCAGGGCCCTGCCCGTCCCTACCATCCCCACACTGGTGGCCCAGCTCCTGCCCTGGGCTCAGGCTGCCCAGAGAGCTCCTAGGATCCTCACCTGTGGGGGCTTGAGAGCGAGGCAGAGACAGGCCCCCCTCCTTGGGGTTCCTGGGTCTGTGGCGCTTTCCTTTGTCTGTGACAGCTGAGAACCAGTTAAACGGCTGGCTGGGTGTGGGCTCAGTCCCCGGCTCCGGCGCGGCTGCGTGACCGCCCAGGTGGGCCTACACCCGGCATCTCTGAGGCTGTGGGCTCCCTTCCCCAGGGGAGAAGGTCTTTGTTCCGCATCTGGAAACCCAGCTCCCCTGGGTGGCCCTGGCCCTTGCGCTGGAACTGCTGCCTCTGCCCGCCATCTCCCCCAGCACAGCCTCCCTCTGGGAGACACTCCAGTGCCCTCCTGCTCTTTCCTGCGCCCGGTGCTATCCGCGGTGTCCTCTCCCTGCCCCCCACCTCCTCAGGCTCCTTACTCTGCCAAACTCCCACTTCCCTTTCGACACTTCCCTCTGGGCGCCCTACAGGAAGCCTGCCTTAGCTCCCCGGGGGCTGGCCACCCGCTGGCTCCGCTCTCCCCAAGGCCACTGTGCTTTGTCCGGGTTTGCAGGACAAAGCACCTTACAGCCCAGCTGGGGCTCACAGGGTCCGCACCTGGCACTCGCCAGGCACGGGACAAATGCCTGCTGACTGAATGTGCTGACGTGGAGACAGGGGTAAGGGAAAGCCAGGCGTGGCTTCAGGGGGTGTTGCCATGGAGGAAGTGCTGTGGGCTTCCCTGGGGCGGCCTTGATAAAGCTCTGAGTTTGCCCCTGAGGGGCTGGGAGTTTAAGGACACTACTGATGCAGGGGAGGGTGGCAGGCAGGAGAGGCAAGGCTTGAAGACTTGACCCTGAGTGAGTGCCCCGGGGGATGGCCCACCCCCGTTCTCATAGGACGCCTCGGAAGCTAGACACAGATATGGACCCAGCTCTCGCTGCAGCCTGGGCCTGGGCCTGTGAGCCAGGCGTGGCCAAGCAGGCTCAGCTTTCCAGTCTCTGATCTGATGGGCTAATGGCAGGCATACCGTCGGTAGTTAGGGTGTGACTGTAGGCTTTAGGAGACTAAAGAAACCAGTGCAGGTTTGGCTGCAGTGAAAAAAAAAAAAAAAGCAGACAGGAGGGTGCCAGAGGGCTGGATGAAGGGGACCCAGCGCAATGGCCACGGGGCCTGGGTGACAGAAGAACCCCGGCTGAGGGGAGCAGCGGGAGCCATCGCTGGCCATCTCACAGAGCCAAGGGAGCCCAGGCCCAGGACGGGCTGAGAAGACTATGTCTCACTGAGGCGAAGATCATGGACGGCCGACTGCTGGGCTGAGCCTTTGGTGCGGCCCGCTCTGCCCGCCCTCAGCGCGCCCGCTCCTCCTCCCTCCGCTGATGCCCGGGTTCTGTGTCACCCGCGCTGCGCCCGTCACCCGCAGTCCTCAAGTCCCCTGGGATACTTGTGCCCGTCACCCACAGTCCTCAAGTCCCCTGGGATACTTGCGCCCGTCACCCGCAGTCCTCAAGTCCTCTGGGAAGTAGACCCAGTGCGGAGGGCCTCGGCGCCGGGCCTCTCCTGGGCTTGCTCTTCCTCCTGCCTTCTCTCTCTACCCTCTCTTCTCACCTCCACCAGGAGGAGTTTCTCGGGGCTTTGAGGCCAGCCAGAAAGTCCTTCTCAGGGTCTCACGCTGCTCTCGGCTCACCCACCAGGGCTGGCTCTCAGCCTACACTTGTCAGGGATGCCATTTTCTGGGCGCCGGATACCATCTACTTCTAAAGAAATGAGATGAAAACAACATTACTTACTCTGGTCATTCACAGTGGGAAATGAACACAACAGGGCTTCCTGAGACAGATGCCAAGTTCTGGT
Source organism: Oryctolagus cuniculus (assembly GCF_051225735.1). NCBI lineage: Eukaryota > Metazoa > Chordata > Mammalia > Lagomorpha > Leporidae > Oryctolagus > Oryctolagus cuniculus. The sequence goes on from NC_142870.1 coordinate 57,321,213, forward strand.
AAATTTTACAGTAGGAAGGCTTCATTCGCAGCTGTTTTCATTAAACAACAATAGCTTTTGAGTCATTGTTTGGAGTAATTCTAAGAAAAACGACTTAAGAGAAAAATGATATATAAATGCCACGTGGGTTGACTCCTTGACTCAATCACTATATAAACCAAGTACTCATTGTGTTGTTTAGTGCAGTTACTGCCTAGAAAAATCAGCATTCCCACCAAGCTGTAGTCCTTGATTTTTGAGTCAACAAGTTAAATCTTAGGGCTTGACAGTTTTTACTATTGGCCTCCCTACTGAGTCCACAGAGAAACATAGGTTGAATATCCAGCTATGCTTAGAGCAAAATGTTGATTATCTCACAGTCAGAAGCAAAATAAACTATCTGCAGATATATCAGAGAACAAAACGACTGGCTTTGAAACAATGGGGAAAATTGCAATTAGGTAGTATCTTCCTCCTTTTGAAAGCTAGACTTTGCCCTGTATCACTTGTTTTATATTTTTGTCTGTTGGTTTTGGCCTATTACATGCTTTCTACATTTTGGTAGAATAGTAACTTAAGAGCAAACCTATTTATTATTTGTCTCTTAAGTGAATGTCAATCATTTTTCATTAGGAAAGAAATGGTGTTCTTTGTAATTGAGAACTTCACTGATCTTTTCCTGTTCTGCTCTCATATTTTTGTACACACATATCCTTTTATTTTACTATTTATAAAGTCACTATAAATCAAACCAATTGCACATAACAGGAAATGGTTGACATTTTCTATCTCAAAGACTCATTCATAATTTTGCAATTATATGTAGTTTAAATACATAGCATCTAATCTGCAGTCCTTGAACCAATGCCAAATTCTATTTGCTTTCCTGTATATTGCTATAGTTATTTTTGAGCATGACATGAGAAAGGACTGTTGAGAACTTTAACTTGAACACAAACTTCTCTCAATAGAACTTCACTGTTAATCTTGCAATTTTCTGTTCAATAACCCTCTCTCACATAAATGCAGTTTTATTGATTTCCACAAACAGCTGCTTACTGACCTCCACTAGTGACCTATCTGCATTTCGTTTCCATTTGCACCAGGAGGAGTTGATATTTCTCCCAACATTGTCTCAAAAAAGCAGCTAATTCTGACAGAATGTGATCAAAATTTCCATGTGTAAACGTGAGCATAAATCTTCATCTTTCTGACATAGTTCTTGCATTGCAAGTCAAAATTATACTTACTATTAAAATATACTTAATTTAAGATGAATTTTGAAACGATATTATAGAACCCCAAATAAAATACATATTTGTTTGTACATCAAGTCAATCATTGACACCAAGGTGGTAGAAGAAAGTAGATACTGATTTTGTAAAGTGCACATCAAGGAGGTCAGCTAGCTTTCACTCAATTCCCAGAGTCTTTGAGGGACTTAAGGTGATGACTCTTAGAAAGCTGGGGTTGAGAGCCAGCGCCGCGGCTCACTAGGCTAATCCTCCGCCTAGCGGCGCTGGCACCCTGGGTTCTAGTCCAGGTTGGGGCGCCAGTTCTGTCCCAATTGCTCCTCTTCCAGTCCAGCTCTCGGCTGTGGCCTGGGAGTGCAGTGGAGGATGGCCCAAGTGCTTGGGCCCTGCACCCACATGGGAGACCAGGAGGAAGCACCTGGCACCTGGCTTCGGATCAGTGCAGCGCACTGGACGTAGCAGCCATTTGGAGGGTGAACCAATGGAAGGAAGACCTTTCTCTCTCTCTCTCTCACTAACTCTGCCTATCAAAAAAAAAAAAAAAAAAAAAAAGCTGGGGTGAGCTGTGTATGATCAGCTCATGTGTGGTCTCTGGTTGGTTCACAGTGCCCAAAGCCTTCCTGTGATTAGTCAATGATAGAATGGCCAACGTGTTTTTCTGATAATGCTCTGACACCAACGTAAACTTTGGTTTGTCTGGAATATAGGGTAGTTTGCTAGCACTTTGATCAAGGCCTGGGATGCCTGTAAAGTATCTAAACCTGGAGACTTATGTGAGGATATTCATTGTAAAGGTGATTGAATTCTGAGTCATGTGAGCTTGACACATGCACTACTCCATTCATTTAGTGAGTTCATCTTTAGCAAATAGTGTACGTACAATCCTCAAAGTGGAGACTGGAATTTCAAGCTAAGGGATGGGGACTAGGGCCTTAAAAAGTCTTCATGCAAGGCATTAGGGATATCAGGGCCAATTTAAAGGATAAATCTAAAGTTTTTCTACCTAAAGTGTCATCAATAAGTTACTTTATTTCAATATTTCAGCTTTTTTTAAGATTCCGTGTTTTCACTCCTGCTAATATCATTGATTTTCCAGGGCACTTAGGGTGTAGTACATAATATATATGTCTGAATTTTAAAAATAGAAATGTGCCAGGGGATTCCAATACAATCCCATCAAGGTGGCATGTACCAATGCCATCTCACTAGTCCAAGTGATCAATTTCAGTTCAAAATTGATCATACTGATAGGTCTAAGAGTCAAAGGGATCACACAAAAAAGACTAGTGTCTGCTAATACTAACTGATAGAATCAAAAAGGGAGAGAATGATCCATCATGGGAAGCGGGATACACAGCAGACTCATAGAATGGCAGATGTCCTAAACAGCACTCTGGCCTCAGAATTAGCCGTTAAGGCATTCAGATCTGGCTGAAAAGCCCATGAGAGTATTTTAGGCATGGAAAGACAAGACACAAGACAAGAAAAAACAAACCTAAATGAAAGAGCTCTGCGAGTGAGAACCCAGTGGAAAGAACAGGCCATCAAAGGAGGAGCTACCTTTCTCTGAAGGGAGGAGAGAACTTCCACTTTGACTATGACCTTGTCTGAATAAGATCAAAGTTGGCGAACTCAAAAGGCTTCCATAGCCGTGGCAACTCATGACTAGAGTCTAGGGAGATCACTGATGCCATAAACAAGAGTGTCAATTTGTTAAGTCAACAACAGGAGTCACTGTGCACTTACTCCTCATGTAGGATCTCTGTCCTTAATGTGTTGTATTATGTGAATTAATGGTATAACTAGTACTGAAACAGTATTTTACACTTTATGTTCTTTGTGGGTGCAAACTGATGAAATCTTTACTTATTATATACTAAACTGATCTGTATATAAAGATAATTGAAAATGAATCTTAATGTGAATGGAATGGCAGTGGGAGTAGGAGATGGGAGGGGTGCTTAATGTGAATGGAATGGGAGTGGGAGTAGGAGATGGGAGGGGTGTGGGTGGGAGGGAAGTTATGGGGGGGAAGCCATTGTAATCCATAAACTGTAGTTTGGAAATTTATTTTTACTACATAAAAGTTAAAAAAAAAAAAAAGAAACATTCAGCTGGCTTTAAGCTGATAGAATTTAGTATCCCTTTGGAAAACTGTAAATATCTTGATACTAAAATCTGTCATTCCAGGGCTGGCACTATGGCATAGCAGGTCAAGCCACTACCTGTACTGCAGGCATCCCATATGGGCATCGTTTCAAGTCCTGGCTACTCCACTTCTGGTCCACCTCTCTGCTGTGGCTTGGGAAAGCAGCAAAGATGGCCCAACTTCTTGGGCCCCTACAGCCATGTAGGAGACCCAGAAGAAGCTCCTGGCTCCTGGCTTTGGATCAACTCAACTCTGGTTGTTGCAACCATTTGGAGAGTGAACTAGTAGATGGATGCTCACTCTCTCTCTCTCTCTCTTACCCTCCCTCTCTGCCTCTGCCTCTCTGTAGCTCTGCCTTTCAAATAAATAAATAAATAAATAAATATTAAAAATAAAATTGTCATATCAAACACCAAACAGCTGAAACAAATGGAAAAATTCTTGTTCTTTATACATTGAATAAGCACTATTAGACTTTTATAATGGACTTCTATGTTAGACTTCTGCTTGGGCTTCTATTATTAAATGCCTTAGACTGGAAATTTTATGAACAGAAATTTATTTCTCACAGTTTTGGAGGCTGAGAAGTTCCATATTAAAGCAAATTCAAAGTTTGATATCTGGTGAAGGCCTGTTATCTTCTTGGTATGTTCTTGAAGAGCAGGACAATAAAGAAAGCTCTTCCCATCCACTTGTATCAAGGTACTAATTACCCCATAAAGACCTCATTTCTAAATATTGCTACACTGGAGGTTATCTTTGGATATGAATTGTGGGGGGCCACCACCACTCAGACCATAGTAAAGTCACAGCAAATTCTTAACTGTTTCTAAAAAGTAAAATAAATTAAGATAAAAATAAGACATGCAGTTGCCTGAAGAGATACCAAGGCATTTTTAACACTGTCTTTGACTAACCATGAACACTAATCAGCACTCATTCTGTTGGTTAGTAAGATGTTCAGTCTAAGTTGTCATTTAGACTTTTCTTCATCCCCAAGGTTGTCAAGGTTTTAAGCAGTACCATTGATTATGGGTGCCCTCTTTCAATGGGTGTGTATGACTGCAATATATTCTTTGTCTTCACTTATCTGCACAGCTCTCTTGGATCCAACTCCTCTCAGGACACAGATTTATTTCATGAAAACAGGTATGCCAACTCCCATATATTCTTCTTTTCTTCTTGCTGTCTTCCAGGAGAACTACTAGCGTACAGGATCAATAGTTTTCTAATAATCTAGGATCAATAGTTTTCTCCTTTGCTCATGACAGTAACTCCAGGGTCCCCTGGAAAGGAAGGAAAATCTAGAAAAGAAGAATTGCATGATGTAACTCAACAGGAACAGAGGTCAGGGGTAGGGAGAGAACATACAGATGTAACCTTCAGGTGTTGTTGGGTGTGCAGAATGGGCCTGATTGAGCACTCTGCACACTTCTGTGCAAAACAGGCTACTTCAATGTCAGTTCCCTGAGTGGTTCATGAAGCATGTCTCAATTATTTTGCCATTATAATAAAAACTTATGTGATATTATTTATACATTCAGGTCGCTGATTGGTTGTTATTCTGGCCTCCTGACTGTTATTTTCCCTCCCACCCTCCAAACCTTGATTGGTCTCTTCTCAGAAAGGGAGAGTCACTTTGTGCATGAAGGGGCCAGCGAACTTCTCTGGCAATTCTTCCCTTGAAGTCCCCCTCCTGACTGTTAGAGCAGGTTTCTTGCTTTCAATAAACTTCCCTTTGCTCACTGTTTGGTCCTGTGGAAATTCTTCTTTGGCACAAGACAGGAACTGACATTGAAAGCTTAATTGACACATGGCTTGTAAAGTCTTGGAAATCTTAAGTGTACAAGTTCTGTTGGTGACTTCTGCTTCCCAATTTGCCAGACCTTCCCTTGCTGGCAAAGAGAAAAATAAGGAGGGGAGAAAAAATCTGTATATCAAAAACAGATCCAAACCCACATAAAATAATCTTTTATTTATCTTTACATAGTAAAAACTGTACTGGTAATTGAGCTCTCCCTACAGTACTGGAAGTTTTCTTCAAGAAATTTAGAATATTCCACAAAAATAGTTCTTAGCAATCTAATGTTTCCAGAAATTTCCCTTAGCTGAAGATTTCCACATTGCTGAAAATCATACCCCTTCACAGGGGTATTATGCACTCAAATTCAGCCCTCTTGCTCCAACTCATGGCAACGTTGAAGGGCTTTCCTATCTTTAGAATTCCTGTGAGACTGGATGAGTACTCTATACATAAAAAAGAGCCCAGTATCTTCTTCTGCCCAATCTTGCTTCCTTCCATTCCATACACATATTGATCCTGAAAACATTTCTCATTAAATTTCCTGCAGGCTGGGATTGATGTTTTGGTGCAGTGGGTTAACCTGCTGTTTGTGACACCACCATCCCATATTGAAATGCCAGTTTGAGTCAGGGCTATTACACTCATGATCCATTATTGCTACTAATGCATGAGGGAAGGTGGTAAAAAATGGCTCAAGTAAATGTACCCCTGCCATGCATTTGAGAGACAAGGATGGACTCCTTGTCCCTAGATTCAGTATATTCCAGACCGTATTATTGAAGCCATTCAGGGAGTGAACCAGCAGATGAAATTTCTCTCTCTCCCCCAGAAACTCCCTTCAATGTGCTTTTCAAATAAATAAATCTGAAAACAAAAGCTGTCTGAGAAGTAATCTCTCAGTTTTCTTTATGAGTTCTGATCTGCAACAATCTAGCCCATAGTAGAACTGAACTTCCCGTTTACTTCAATTTAAAGGTATAAGATGCTGGAACAGATATCACTTCACATAATTATCTCAGTTCATTCAAAAATTGATTACTCTCTTGTCAATAGGCAGAACAGAAGAAGACTGTAGTGGAGGGGGTCAACTGTCTAAAAGACTTTCTGATATTTAGGCATTGAAAGACATATAGAGCATGTGAAAATGGAAGGAGAGTGAAAAGAAAGGGGGAAAAGAATCAGGAAACTCTTGTCCTTGGAGGGATCCATGCATAAATCTACATACAACAGAGGATTCCTTTAATTTAAGAAGATCAAGATTTGGATGTCATTCCTTATACAGAAAGTTCAAATGGCAGGACAGGCTGCCATGCATGTGTCCCATTGACTTATGGGCAATATAGCAGAAGTCAGTAGGGCAAGATTTCTGTCCTGATGGGGGTTAATGGTTTAATGTCATTTTCCATTGATTTACTGTGCTCAACTTTATTTTTTAACACAACCTCTCACTCTCTTTTCCATTGCACATTTTTTATAATCTTGACATGTGTACCTTTTGGAATATCTTTACATTCCCAGTGTCTTTAACCCTGAATCTATTTAGAATTTTATCTAGTTATTTCTAACAGTCAGAAATTTTTTTTGCCTTTATATCATGTATTTTGACTCATGCTTAGTCATGGTCTTACATGCCCATTCCACTGATACCTTTTGTGTAATTCCCATGGAAACTACTGTGCACAAATAGTCTTTTCCCAGTTTGGCCTTGCCTATGGAACACTTCACCAGGATTCCATATTTCTGCCCAATAACATAGAGGGGATGAGATGGATTGCTCTTGAAAATATTGATGGAAGCACACACAGGCAGGCAATATGTATCAACAAATATTTATCAACAGAATGCCAGCCTTTTGGGGATGGGCTGATGAAGATAACATATGAAACACAGATTAAACCATATCAGAATTTAGATGAACATTGTACAAAATCACAATCTTAAAGCTCATGGTCATTGCTGAACCACTACTGTACTATATCTTTTTTTTTTTTTTTTTTGACAGGCAGAGTGGACAGTGAGAGAGAGAGACAGAGAGAAAGGTCTTCCTTTGCCGTTGGTTCACCCTCCAATGGCCGCCGCGGCCGGCGCGCTGCGGCTGGCGCACCATGCTGATCCGATGGCAGGAGCCAGGAGCCAGGTGCTTTTCCTGGTCTCCCATGGGGTGCAGGGCCCAAGCACCTGGGCCATCCTCCACTGCACTCCCTGGCCACAGCAGAGGGCTGGCCTGGAAGAGGGGCAACCGGGACAGAATCCGGCGCCCCGACCGGGACTAGAACCCGGTGTGCCGGCGCCGCTAGGCGGAGGATTAGCCTAGTGAGCCGCGGCGCCGGCCCTACTGTACTATATCTAATGTGTGTTTGGAAGCCGGAGAGTTTACATCAGAGTCCTCCTAAGAGTAGTGATCCCTATTATAGAAGCATGATATTTGTTGAAAGCTGTGCTGAGTCAGTAGTCTGATAGAAATCTATAGTTTCGGCCTGGGGATTGAAACACAACTTGTTTTCAGGAGAGAGATCATAGACTGAATTTATATAATTGCCTAGAGTTAGAATATGGATTCTAAGTTTTTCTGTGAGAAAGACTGGTTTATATAAAGTCTGTCACCAAATTCTTTAAGTAACACTTTCTTACAATCCACTTCCTGTATCAAAGTTTGTGTTGCTGTTGAGTACTTTATGATGGTTGCCATACTGTCAGGCTAGTTACCTAGAACAAATACATGGTTTCAAGATCAGAGAATTGCTGTAAATTTTCCTGAAATTCAATTTTGTCAGCTCCACTTAATTCTGTTTCTATTCAAGGCCAGAAGGACTCTACCAGCAAGTTCCAAATTATCCTTCTTTTTAGATCTTCTGTGTGTCAGTGTCTTAAACAGACATTGCAATGCCTTTTTCCAGTTATTTAAATTTGGATAAAATGTATTTTCCTCCTTCTGGAGCTAAGTTGCCTTCTAAGACCTTTGATATCAATTCTGTTTTTCTCTAAGCATTGATATCTCTTCTAATTAATTCATAGAATTATATTTCTGATCAGTTTCATTTGCTTAAGTCAGCAACTTTGTATAAAAGATAACATTTTTCCTTCAAGATATTTTCATTCTGGAAAGTGACTTGAACTGTGGCAAAGTGGGTTGGAATATTTTTCAATGTAAGTGGAGGGTCTACTGACTTTATACCCTTTATTGCAGACATCATTGTATAGGAAACAAATATATACTTATACATATATATGTATACACACTCACATACACACACAGAATTAGAAAAGAGGAGATTGATGGTATCTTAGGGAAGTAGAACTAGGAAGAATTGATGTGCTTTAAATAGTCCTATTGAATTACAGAATCTAAAGTGGGGAACTTGATTAATTAAATTTCAATGTCTTTGTTGTGATGAAGAGGGATGAAACATGTAGGCATAGGGACTTCTTCATATCACCTAAATCAAAAACAGTCCACACCTGCATGGGACTAACAAGATCTTAGAACTATGGTGGCCTTTCAATTTCTGTTTATTATGGAAGGTCTTTATTTCATCTTCATTCATCAATGAGAGCTTTGCAGTGTACAATATTCTGGGTTGACAGTTTTTTCTTTTAAGATTTAGACTGTATCTCACCATTCCCTGCTATCCCGTAGGGTTTCTGATGAGAACTCAGCTGTGCATATATGTTCTTTTCCTATATGATAATGCCTGAAGAAAAGGGTATGGAGTCATTAGACACTCTACTTACATTGAAAGATATTCCAAATAACCAAATAAATTAATTATGATCTCTCTCCCAAAAAGGAAATATGGTAGCCTTAAAATTTATCTTACTGTCTTACTCAATTCCTACTATTTTTAATATTTGTAAGACAGTTAATTCATCAAATAACTTTCCACACAGGATGAACACTATAAACTATAGCTATTTTTTAAAATTTTCTAGACTTCATACCTTCACTGTTTTATTCTCCTAGATAACTTTTTTTTATAAATTTATTTATTTGACTGATAGAGTTAGACAGTGAGGGAGAGAGACAGAGAGAAAGGTCTTCCTTCCATTGGTTCACCCTCCAAATGGCCGCTACGGCTGGAGCTACGCGGATCTGAAGCCAGGAGCCACGTGCGTCTTCCTGGTCTCTCACGCAGGTGCAGGCATCCAAACAGTTGGGCCATCCTCCACTGCCTTCACGGGCCACAGCAGAGAGCTGGGCTGGAAGAGGAGCAACCAGGACTAGAACCTGGCACCCATATGGGATGCTGATACCACAGGCGGAGGATTACCCAAGTGAACCATGGCACCAGCCCCTCTCCTAGATAATTTTAAGATAATTTGAATTAAAAAGAAACTCATTTCTGATACATCTGAATTAGCCACTGCTTGATTACATGAAGTAAAGTAAGTCTTGCAATCAAGCAAGTAAAAAACAGAAAGGAGGGGGAAGGAATATGAGAAAACTAGATTATTATAAGTGGGAAATATAGAAAATGAAGACAAAAAATGAACTTATCTTGGGTAAACAAACTTTTATGGAAATTATATGTACCATTATTAAAATCATCATAATTATATATGAAATATCATTATAATAATAGCATTCCCTACATTGAAAAATCTCAAGAAAACATCTAAAGATTTTGCATGACCAGATTTTAAGTAATGTCTGTCTTACGTGTTCCTCAAACCTTTAGTGCCACATGATACATATAGCTGTCTGTCTCTATAGCAGGCATGTAGAGTGTTGTGAATATGTAGTTAGATAAATTTGGAGAAGCATAATATACTGCTCACTTTTCTTTTCAGAATGTCTTTGACAGATTCACCAATTCTTGGACCATTTGGATTCATTTGTATGCCTAACTCAAATGGAATAGAGGTGAATGATTCAGGATTGGTGGAAGCATGGGAGAGACATTTTACAATTGACCATTGCTACCACCTCCTCTTTTTATTTTCTTTCAGCTCTGATATAACACAAGCCATTACACTGCTAAGTTCACACTTGTTTGCTATTTAGTGAACTCTATTGAGTCTTTGAAGATTTGTGGGCAAAGCTTCTGTCTTGAGAGACTGCCTTGCTAAGGGCAGAGGTGTTAGTATAGATTTCGTCCCCTCAAACAGGAAAGCATTTGAAAAGCTGCATCCAGTAAATGATTCAATTAATCTAACCCCAACCTGTCCTTTTTATGACATCTCTGCCAGAGAAGTAGCCTAAGACCATCCCCTTTGTCCACACTCAGCATGGAGTAGAGTTGTTTTACTATGTTGTAAGCTTTTGTAGGATGGATCTGAGGGTACAAAAAAAAAAAAAAAATGAAAAAAGAATTGCTGATGATCTGAGGCCAGTGCTACCAAAATGAATTGAACTATTGTACCATCTGATCCTGTACCTCTAGATTATAAGGTATTGAAAAAAATAAGAAAAAAAAAAAAAGCAAGTAGCATCTTGTAGTGGTAGTTTGATGGCTTTAATGATAAGAATTGGGCTTACTAACAAACTGTGGATTCCCAGACCTTTTCATTGCAGAGTAATTTCCAGGCAGTTTAAAACCACTTCTGGCCTGTTCTCTCTACTTGAATCTACTGCTGAGTCTAAAAGCCTATCTTGATTCCCCTGTGTTTATTACAGATTCTTTTCCATTTGAAGAATCAATACTAAATGCAAGCATAGATAGGCAGCATTTATACTTGGTATTTGAAACAATGGGAGGTCATCACTTATCAGTACTTTTCCAGAGACCTGAAAAATTACGACAAAATAAATTTATAGATTAAATAAATTTTCGGTTACGGAGATTATGGAATATCAACATTTAGCTCAAAGTACACACTTAGGAAGACACAAAATGTCTTGATTAAATAATGTAAAGACTCTGAAATGAAATAGCATTGTTAACATCATAAAATTGATGAGAATATTTTGCTTACTTCCAACCTTTCAGGAAACATAGATGCAAGGAATCCATAAAAAGTAACACTACAAGATAACATCTCCAAAATTCATTTTCAAGAAGAGAAGAATGAGGATGGTGAGTGAACTTTTTAAAAAATAAAGTCTTTCTTTTAAAAGTTTTATATTGGCTCCACATTCATTTGTTCATACGCAATGTGAAGCACTGATAAGCTTATAAAATGTTTTCATTTTCATCCCTTTAATTCAAACAGTTTTTATCTATGCTTCCCCACAATCTTTCTGCAAGGCATTGGAAATACAAATAGTGTCATCAAAACACTCCTTTCAAAATGTTTTATCTGCAAAGACAGTAGGAGAGCCATCTAAATAGTTCAAATGAATAAAGACTAAAGGGACAGATTATGGGAAACAAAACACTGAAGTTGGAAATGTTTTATTATAGTTTTAACGTTGGACTTAATGTTTCTATCATATGTCAATCAAATTTGGTTTCTCTGTCTCCAAATCATATCTGCATATTAAGTTTTCCTAACCAAAAAGTATACTAGGGCCAGCGCTGTGCTGCAGTGGGTTAAGTCACTTCCTGCATCACCAGCGTTACCTATAGGTGCTGGTGAGAGTCCGGCTGCTCCATTTCTCATCCAACTCCCTGCTAATGAATGCAGTGGAAGATGACCCAAGGTCTTGGGCCCCTGTACCCATGTGAGACATCCGGAAGGAGTCCTTGACTCCTGACTTCAGTCTGGCCCAGCCCCCATGGCTATTGCAGCCATATAGGGAGTGAACCAGTAGATGGGAGATTTCTCTCTCTCTCTCTCTCTCTCTCCCTCTCTCTTCTGCCTTTCAAACAAATAAATCTTAAGAGAAAAAAACAAAAGAGAAAAATAAAAAGTGTTATTTTTAAACACAGTCACCTGGTTCTTATTCTTCTTCCCCTATAGAAATAGTATTTAAGACTGAGAAGGATCTGAAATTTTATGCTGACCCATCCATGTATCCCAAGGATTAAACCCTACTGTATCATCATGATGATTTTATAAAATGTATTGTTGAATCTGATTGTCTAGTATTTTGTTAAGAATTTTTTCATAGGTACCTGCATTATGGCATAATAGTTTAGCCCTTGCCTGCCTCACCAACATCCCATAAGGATGCTGGTTTGAGTCCTGGCTGCTCCACTTCTAATCTAGCTCCCTACTAAGGTGCCTGAGAAAGCAACAAAAGATGACCCAAATGTTTGGGCCCCTGTACTCAAGTGGGAGACCTGGATGAAACCCCTGGCTTTTGGCTTTGGCCTGGCCCAGCCCTGACCATTGTAGCTATTTGTGAAGTGAAGCAGCAGATAGATGATCTCTCTATCTCTCCCCTCTATCTGTAACTGCTTTTCAAATAAATAAAATAATTTTTAAAAAAGAAAATATTAATTTCATCCATATATGTTACTTTTTTGTACCCTATATATTAGTTGCCACAAAGCAGGGAAAACATATGATATTTGTATTTTGGGGACTGTTTTATTTCACCAAGCATAATGATCTCTAAATGCATCTAATTTGTGGCAAACAACAGGATTCCATTAATTTTTTATGGCTGAGTAGTATTCTATTATGTATATATACCACAATTTCTTTATCCCTTCACCAGTTGATGGATATCTGTCAGTTGTCTCTTTATTTTGATAATTACTTCCTTTGCTGTGCAGAAGCTTGATGTAATCCCATTTGTCTAGCTTTGCCTTTATTGCTTGTGCTTCTGTGGTCTTATATAAGAATATCTATGCCAATTTATTGCAATGTTTCCCCTATGTTTTCCTCTAGAAATTTGATGGTTTCAGGTATTAGATTTAGATCCCTGATCCATCGTGAGTTATTTTTGTTTATGGAATAAGATAGGGGTTTGTTTCATACTTCTACATGCATAGGTCCCATTTCCCCAAAACTATTTGTTGAAGAAACTGTCCTTTCTCAAGGGAGTAATTTCAGACCATTTGTCAAAGAATAGTTGGCTGCAGATTGGTAGATTAATTTACAGGGTCTCTAATCTGTTCCTTTGAGTCCAGAGTGACACCTCAGTTGGATGTGGTAAATCTCCTCTGTCATCAATATCGTGGAGGGTATCATCATGTTGGCTAGCATGATCACAGCCTCAGCCCTCTCTGCCAAGGTGGACCAACTGCCAAGAGTGAGGCAACAGTGCCCACACACTACCCATGCAGACGCATGAACCACAAAATGGATCTGTGCGCTCTTCTATCATGACCCACCCCAGCACTCAGAGAAGTCTGGGCCTCTGAAACCAGACATAGTGACTGACTAAAGACCTAGCCCCATCCTCTGCCTGTTGCCCAGTCTCAGAATCCCTACAGTTACAAGGCACAGGGATCCCACAGCCCCAGGGAGCAGGTGATCCACTCTCATCCCTGCAAACCTAATCCATCCATGGAGACAGATGCTGCATTTCCAGAGCCAGCTGCCTGCCAGATAGAAGTTGGATGATGCTCTGCCTTGACAAGTTGAGTCAAGGCACCTTGATAGCGTGAAGGGAGAGTAGCCCCTTAAGGGCCTGAATACATGCCCCACTCCCTGCCAACCCTCCAGGCCAGATTCAGAGTCAGTTAGGACCACAGCTTTATCCCTCCAATAAAATCCCCCAGTCTCTTGCAGGCCACAGCAGCTGCTACTCTGCTCTAATAAGCAGCATTATTAAGAGACTCTCCCTCCTTGCTTGTCACCAAATGCCTTTATGGGGGAGAGGAGGAAAGCAGTATGGTCTGCCTTCACAGGCTTAGGTGCACAACCTGCCTCCTACTGGCGCTTGAGACAGAATTGAAAGTCAGGGGGGATTGCAAGTTTCTTCCTTAGGCAATATTACCAGTGGCACTAGCAGCTGAAGTTTCTTTTCATCTGGCCCCAAGAAGATGGTGTTTCCTCCAGTCACAAGCTGCAGAAAGTGCTGATGTTGCCCCTCTTGCTGTGTGATTGTACTGTCCCTGGTGCTGTCATCTCTCTTTTTTTCTGTAGAATTTCCACTGCAAATTTCTCTCCCACTATCTCCTGGGAATGCAGTTCCTCCATTTTCCTTCTGTTATCTTCCCATGGTCAAAGTCAGCAAACCTTTTTCCTCTTCAGCTATCTTGAATCTCCAACAATAACATTTTTAAGAAAAGAAAAATTTCACTCTGAAATTTTATACCCAGCCAACCTATTCTTCAGTTATGGAAATCATAGATAGTTATTAATGTTGAATATTTCAAAAATGTTGAGTCCAAGGGCTTTACCTAAGAAAAAAATATAAGATGTAGGCAATCACATGATAAGTTTGGAAATACTAGGATTTGCAGTTGAGCACAAAATATATTTGACTATGTCACTAACATTAAAAAATGTAGATAACTATGAAAAAAAAACTAAGAGATGTTCTCTAACAATCCCAAAATATTAAAAGTAACAGAAAATAAAAGGAAGAGAAATAGTTTACAACAGATAAAATTTACTGGTTGATGTAGGCATTATCTGAGAGAAAAATCAATCATCTTAACCTAGCAAATAGAATAAGTTCAAGAACATTTCATATCAGAAATATTAAGGAGTGGCTGGCCCTGTGGCACAGTGGGTTAACGCCCTGGCCTGGAGCACTGGCATCCCTTAAGGGTGCCGGTTTGAGACCCAGCTGCTCCACTTCCAATCCAGCTCTCTGCTATGGCCTGGGAAAGCAGTGGAGGATGGCCCAAGTCCTTGGGCTCCTGCATCCGCTTGGGAGACACAGAAGAAGCTCCTGGCTCCTGGATTCGGGTTGGCACAGCTCTGGCTGTTGAGGCCATCTGGGGAGTGAACCAGTGGATGGAAGACCACTCTCTCTCTCTGCATCTGCTCTCTCTGTGTAACTCTTTCAAGTAAATGGTAAATGAATAAATCTTTAAAAAAAAGAAATATTAAGGAAAATACTGGCAATGTAAAATGGAAGGTGAAAGAGATGAAGGGGTCTTTATTGCTCCAGGGGAAATTAAATGGAAGAATGTACAGGTGGACAAGATTTAAGGCATAATAGTATTATTTAACTACAAGGAAACAAAAATCATTTTAGTATCATATCACTACAAAGAAATAAAAATTTCCTAAAATCTAGAAAACAACAAAAGTACAAAAGAATCCATGTTGGTAAATAATTTTAGTAAACATATCACACAAACACATGAAACTGAAAACAAATGAATGATTTATGTTTGTAAATAAAAATTATCTTTTTGATGAAATAAAAGCTCATTGTGTTGATTCACAAAGCAAAATCCAACTGTATGCTATTATAATATAAACACATAATACAAAAATACTCACAAATTATTTGGCAAAGATACACCATGCCAAAGCAAATAATATATTTTAATACTTATTTATTTATTTGAAAGTCAGAGTTACACAGAGAGAGAAGGAGAGGCAGAGAGAGAGAGAGGTCTTCCATTTGCTGGTTCACTCCCCAGTTGGCCACAATGGCCGGAGCTGTGCTGATCCTAAGCCAGGAGACAGGAGCTTCCTTGGGGTCTCCTATTTGTGTGCAGGGGCCCAAGGACTTGAGCCATCTTCTACTGCTTTCCCAGGCCATGGTAGAGAGCTGGATTGGAAGTGCAGCAACCAGATCTTGAACCAGCTCCCATATGGGATGCTGAAATTGCAGGCAGTGGCTTAACCAGCTATGCTACAGCACTGGCCCCACAAATAATATATTCTGATAAAATGTAATCTTAATATCAAACAAGGTAACATTCAGAACCAAAATCATTGAAAAAAAAAGGGTACTTTGTAATGTAATTAATATCTCTGTACAATATTTATAGCAACACTTTTCATAGAGCAAAAAATCTCTTGAAAACAAAGAAAGTAACAGTTGTAGACTATTAAACCACTGGAGATATTAACATATCTTTCATATCTAAACACATTAAGAAATAAAAAATCAGTAAAGATTCAGACATACATACATGAATTTGACAAAGAAATATATGGAACTGTGATTTGTGGTAATAAATATATTGAACTTTGATTGGTGGTAATGAAAATGTGCCTTTTATTCCAATCGTACATGTAATTTTTACAGAAAATCAATATTAGCTCAAAAGAAGATTTTACTTTTTTTCAAGAAAGTAGAAACAACATAAACAGAATTTGCTGACCACATGTAATAAAATTGGATATGGTGTTAAATTTTAAAATATTCTACCAGAGTTTATTTTTAAATGCTCTATTAAGCATGGTAAAAAATCATCAAGTATTTGGAAAAATCACAGTAATGGAAACATGACATAAGGCTGTATGCGATACTAAGTAGCTAAATAGTAAGATACCTAAAATAGTACCCAGAGGAAAACTTACAGCATTACAAGTTCATATCATTAAAACATTAACAATACAAATATAAATACATTAATTATCTGATTTCTAAATCTCTTGATTTCCTTATATCATTTAGATTACGTTAGTATATAAAAATGAAGAAAGCAATAATTCAACTAAACATACAAGTATAAAATTTATTAAATTTTATTTGGGGGAAATTTATACTCTAGTAAAAATTTAGCCAGCGCCGTGGCTCAATAGGCTAATCCTCCGCCTGTGTTGCCGGGACACTAGGTTCTAGTCCCGGTGGGGACACTGGATTCTGTCCCAGTTGCCCCTCTTCCAAGCCAGCTCTATGCTATGGCCCGGGAGTGCAGTGGAGGATGGCCCAAGTGCTTGGGCCCTGCACCCACATGGGAGACCAGGAGGAAGCACCTGGCTCCTGGCTTCGGATCAGCGCAGTGCGCCAGCTGCAGCGCGCCAGCTGCAGCGGCCATTGGGGGGTGAACCAACGGAAGGAATTCCTTTCTCTCTTTCTCACTGTCCACTCTGCCTGTCAAAAAAAAAAAAAATTAAAAAGTATGCATTGCTTATTGAAAACCATATATCTATTTTTCTGGCACTGTTTATTATCTACAATTTATTCCCTATACTGAGAAAAAAGTTTAGCCTAACAGTCTGATTTATCTCACTATTGCTTTACTCCACGTAAATTTGTGCAGTCCTGACATTTTTTGAACCATTTGTAACATCTATCTGGTTCCCTCATCTATTACTTAGTAAAGTAAAATATTTATCACATATTTATTATATATGTGTTATGAATTCAGTTTTCTCTGAAAATTATATTTTATCACATAACAGTAAATTTGTGTATTTATATCAACAGATTTAAAAATGCTATCAATAAAAATGAACACTAACTCTCAAAATTTAGAAAGAGAAGAACACCAAAATAATAATGATAGACTAATAAGGTAAAACAAATTAATAAATTAGGCGGTTGACATTGTGGCGTGGCAGGTAAAGCCACTGTCTACAATGCCAGCATCCCAAGTGGGTGCCTGTTTGTGACCTGACTGTTCCACTTTCCATCCATCTCACAGTTTAATTTTCTTTCTTTAAAAAATTCTATTTATCTATTTTCATCTGCTTGAAAGGCAGAGAGAGACAGAGAAAAAGCTACAAGGTTCATTCCTCAAATCAGAACAGCCAGGGCTGGGCCCTGCAAAATTCAGGAATCAGGAATTCCACCTAGGACTCTCACATGGGCGTCTGGGATCCAAGCACTTGGGTCATCATCTACTACTTTCCAGAATGCATCAACAGTAAGCTGGAACAGAAATAGTGTGGCCAGGACTCAGTCACTTATATACAAGATGCAGGTGTCCCAAGAGGTGGCTGAACATGCTGTGCCGTAATACTTGATCTCCCCCACTCTTTTGAGAGGCAGTTACAGGCAGAGGGAAGGAGAAATTGAGAGAGTGAGAGAGAATCTTCCATCTGCAGGTTAACTCCCCAAATGGCCGCAATGGCTGGAGCTGAGATGATTTGAAGCCAGGAGCCAGGCTCTTGTTCTGGGTGCAGGGGCATTCCCAGGCCATTAGCAGACAGATGGTTCAGAGGCAGAGCAGCTGGACTCACACTGGCGCCCAAATAGGACTACAGTGTCATAGGCAGAGGCTTAACCTACTATGTGGCAGTGCTGGCCCCTAGTGGTTTATTTTTTAAGAAAAGTTTATAAGACAATAGGCAGTTATGACCCTTTTATCTAAGTCAAGTTTTTCAAACCCTCTAAGGTTTGGATTTATTCATTCCCTATAAAATGAATATCCTGAAAGTACTTTCTATGTAAAACTGTTGTGTTTGGAGTATTCCATGTACTGAGACTGAAAGTAGTAGTAGTGATAGTGGAATTAGTCATCGTCATTATTATTACTATTACTATTGTTACTTCTTTCCACATTTGAATGCTTAATATCTGCTGTTATGTTTAAGAATGAAATGGTTTCTACCTTACTTAGGTATTATATGGAGATTTAGGTTGAGAGAAATCATTCATATTGCGCGGAAGGGGAAGGAAAAATCAGTTTATTGGATATAGTTTATCTGTATCTGTCATTTCTAATACAAAGATCCTAAGACTGCTGGAATTTCTAGGTGATAAGGCTGGAAAGAGCGGTGCTGGCACTGTAGCATAGTGGGCAAAGCCGCTGCCTCTAGTGCCTGCATCCCATGTGAGCACCGGTTCAAGTCCTGGCTGCTCCACTTCTGATCTAGCTCTCTGTTGTGGCCTGGGAAAGCAGTGGAGGATGGTCTATGTCTTTGGGCCCCTGCACCTGTGTGGGAAGACCTGTAGGAGGCTCCTGGCTCCTGGCTCCTGACTTCGGGTCAGCTCAGCTCTGGCCATTGTGGCCAATTTAGGGGATGAACCAGTGGATGGAAGACCTTTCTCTCTCTGTGTAACTCTTTCAGATAAATAAATAAAACTTTTAAAAAAGTAATGGAAGGGCATCCTTTGTTAAATATTTTAATTTTGCACAGAACTCCTAAAATTCTTCAAACTTTTTAATAAAAGTATCTTCTGTTACTCACTGCAGAAATAAAAGGGGAGACATTGAAAATGATACCACAAGGCTGGCGCCATGGCTCAATAGGCTAATCCTCCAGTTGCAGCGCCGGCACACCAGGTTCTAGTCCCAGTCGGGGCGCCGGATTCTGTCCCGGTTGCCCCTCTTCCAGGCCAGCTCTCTGATGTGGCCAGGGAGTGCAGTGGAGGATGGCCCAGGTCCTTGGGCCCTGCACCCACATGGGAGACCAGGAGAGGCACCTGGCTCCTGGCTTCGGATCAGCACAGCGTGCCAGCCGTGGTGGCCATTGGAGGGTGAACCAACAGCAAAAGGAAGGCCTTTCTCTCTGTCTCTCTCTCTCTCTCACTGCCCACTCTGTCAAAAAAAAAAAAAAATGACCTACCATTGGAAAAAAAAAATGGCTTATTGTTTATTCTTTCCACAAGCTAGTTACAACAATGAGATGAGGCTAATCAGTATCATGAGTTACTGCACAAACGCTGCAGTTAAACTTCCACAATTTAAATGCTAGTCTTACTACCTTACTAGGTATGCAGTCTTGGGAAGCTTTCTTAACTTATCTATGTTTCCTTTTTACTTTTTAAAATTATTTTCATTAATTTAAAGAGAACAGATTTCATAGATAAGTTCCAAGAAGATTACCATGTTTCAATATTATCATCTATAAAAGTTAGGTAATAGTGCATCCCTCCTAAAGAGTTTGTAAAATTACATGAGATGATCATCATATAGTGCTTAGAATCTGATAATCTCAATACCAAAATCAATAAGGACCACAGGTGTTCCTTTTTAGCACAGATTTTTCTTTTATTTAATAAATATAAATTTCTAAAGTACAACTTTTGGATTATAGAAGTTTTTTTCCCCCATAACCTCCCACCTGCAAACCATCCCATCTTCTACTCCCTCTCCCATCCCATTCTTCATTAAGATTCATTTTTCATTATCTTTATATACAGAAGATCAATTTACTATATACTAAGTAAAGATTTCAACAGTTTGCACCCACACAGACACACAAAGTACAAAGTACTGTTTGAATACTAGTTTTACCGTTAATTTGCATAGTACAACACATTAAGGACAGAGATCCTACACGGGGAGTAAGTGCACAGGGACTCCTGTTGTAATGAGCTCCAAATGCTACTGCCATCAGAGAGTTTCTTTTCCATTTTTCCTATAATCACAAAATCTCTTTTTATAGGGATATAGTAGAGATACCGTAAATTACATGGGTTAAATTGAGACAGTGCAGATTCTAATCTTAGACCTAGTATGGACTTGAATCCACCTGCAGATTACCTGTAAAATGATCACAACATTTGCACAGCCCTCTCTAATCCTCAAAGTTGCCCAAGAATCTTCTTTTTTTCACCTTACTTTCTTCTTTTATCATTGAAAATTCAAACTGAGCATTACCTCCTTCATTTGGCAAGGACCTCTCAATATGCATTAAGGGCTGTTAGAGCCTTCTGCTAGCTTCCAATTCAATTCTCATTATATTCTATGACAACCTTCTGATTACATGGCTACTGCAACCAGAAGCAATTGATGGACAGGGAGAACATTTTAAAATTTGTTTCCATAATGCCTGAGATATTGTGGCTAAATAATATATTTTTTGTCAAAATTTCATTCTCTAAGGAATGATTGTAAGGGTAAAATAGAATAATATAAGGGAAGTTTTCCTGAAAGCACATTAAAGATAAAATTTTTAACAATTATAATTAATGGAACTCAGTTTAGAGATTTCAATTGAAAGTACTGCACCATTTAACATCTAAATAGACTTACCACCATAAATAAAAAATCAAGGACTCCCACTTCATTTTAATATTCTTTTTCAAATCATAGAACATTACTATTATGTCAAATAGCTTTAAAAAATATCTGAGTTACATTTTTAAGAGGCACATATTGTAAGCATTAATTTATCATGTTTTCATTTCTTTTTTTTTTTTTAATTTTTTGACAGGCAGAGTGGACAGTGAGAGAGAGAGAGAGACAGAGAGAAAGGTCTTCCTTTTGCCGTTGGTTCACTCTCCAATGGCCGCCGCCGCCGGCGCGCTGCGGCCGGTGCACCGCGCTGATCCGATGGCAGGAGCCAGGAGCCAGGTGCTTTTCCTGGTCTCCCATGGGGTGCAGGGCCCAAGCACCTGGGCCATCTTCCACTGCACTCCCGGGCCACAGCAGAGAGCTGGCCTGGAAGAGAGGCAACCGGGACAGAATCCGGCGCCCCGACCGGGACTAGAACCCCGTGTGCTGGCGCCGCTAGGCGGAGGATTAGCCTAGTGAGCCATGGCGCCGGCCTCATGTTTTCATTTCTTTGAGAAGTAAATAATTGGCTGTTCACCTTTCTCTTTGATGTGTATAAATACCCCAGAATGTCCACAGCTTGTCTCTGAACTCTCTCAATGTTGCCCAATAAGTGCGTTTATAAAATACGTCTGACCTTTTGAGAAAAATGTAGCACCTCTTCTACTCTTAATGTGGGATGTAAATTTTCTATTATCTTAGACTTAAGGTAAAAAGAGAAACATATGAACTCATTGTGGATAAAGTTAAAAAGTTGTACAAATTGAACATGTTATTGCCAATAATGCGAAGTTTCTCCTGCACATATTCCACATCCCAACTGAGTACTTTATCCATTTCCATCACATCTATAATCATACTTAAAATGGTACTCTTCTACATTGGAGAGACAAGTATTGTGTCTTAAAGAGCAGTAGGAGATTATAATCATATGAATTATATTAGTTCCCACAATGGCTTTATATTCCTTAATGAATAAAATCTAGGTTACCTATTTAAAAATTCGGATTATTTGAATATGAATTATTTTCTATTATATTATGTTTGTAAGATTCTGTCCTCAAATCTCAATATCATCTTTATGTTTACCCTTTTTTAAGTTATAGCACATAATTCTTCTTTATATTTTTCTATTTCATAGTTGCTTCTTTTTTCTTTTTCTCTTTTTTTTTTTTTTTTTTTGACAGGCAGAGTTAGACAGTGAGAGACAGAGAGAAAGGTCTTCCTTCTGTTGGTTCACCCCTCAAATGGCCGCTATGGCCGGTGCTGCACTGATCCGAAGCCAGGAGCCAGGTGCTTCCTCCTGGTCTCCCATGCGGGTGCAGGGCCCAAGCACTTGGGTCATCCTCCACTGCCCTCCCGGGACACAGCAGAGAGCTGGACTGGAAGAGGAGCAACCGGGACAGAACCAGCGCCCCAACCAGGCCTAGAAACCGGGGTGCTGGTGCCGCAGGCAGAGGATTAGCGTAGTGAACCATGGTGCCGGCCTCATAGTTGCATCTATAGTATTTCCTGGATGACAATTGTTACCCATATATTAATTAATGAAATTCATACTTATTGGGACTCCTGTATGTAATGCATAGTACTTGGCACTGGAGATTCAAGGGGAAAATAGAAATATTATAAAGTATTTTACTAGAAAATTGTTCTAGGGAAGCAATAAAGAATCAATTGGAGTAAAATTTCCTCCATTTCTGGTATTTTAATAGACATAGGAAGTATTTTACTTCTCATCACCCACCTGTCTCCACATTACTTTCTTAAAGAATGTGTATTTGCTGTCTTCTCAGGAAGCCTTTACTGAGGGCAACTGCTCAGTTTGGCACGCAACAGGTGTCCCCATAATATATGTAACTAGTGACCAACAGGTATATTATGATCCAAGCCAGGGCACTATTTCTCCTTCAATGACTTTCATATTTGGATTAATAATTGATTTAGTCTTTATTGTCACTTGAATTATGAAATTATAAGAGATAGGAAAGCAATGTATCCAGTCTTTTCTATGTTAAGCAAGAACCATAAAAATAGCTGCTGTTGAGGGAGCGAAGACTAAAAAATAACTTGTAGACAGAAATATAGAGTTGAAGAAGATAATCTTGGTTTTCAACTATTCTACTCTCCATAAGGCTTGTCTATATCTGTGTTATGCTTCTGCTACATTTTTCAGCTTGCTTAAGTTAAATGAGGCTGTGTACCTTGTTGACAAATGGTAACTTAATAGACATTTATCAGAAAGTGAGGTTCCAGTAATAGACCCCTGAAAAAAATGTGCAATATTAAAGACAGTGAAAATCTCTTCATTCAAACAGAAGGATGATCTTATGTAGGGATAGTACGGTACCTAGCAAATTGGCTCCTGTACTTTTTCAACACATGCTAACACTAAGTCTTACAGAAAATGGTCTTTAAGGACAGGTTTGCCATCCCAGTGAGGTAGGGTATAGATCTCTAGTTATGGAAATCTTTTATGAAAACTCTATCTGCCTGAAAGTGGCCTCAAATATTGAAATTGCTGAAATCCAGATCCATAAATCAGCGGGATGCTCTGTTGAACTTCAGCTGCTGAATTCTCTGCCCTGCTGCACATCTGAGGGGAAACACAACTCAGCAAAAAGTGGTTTTCTTATTTTTGGAATGACAAAGTGAAGCTAGAGATTATGGAGAACTCCAGTGTTATCAGGTTACTCCATGTTATTCTTTTGGATATTTCATACTGAATAAAGTTTGCAAAGGTTCTCAGCCTAATACAACTTCAAGGATTAGATTTCATCAAGAGCCTTGGGAGAGCTGGCATTTCTCACATACCATGGGAACAAATGCTAGAGCAGTTATTGTTTCCTTGCCTTTGTCCATTGTGTCATCCATTAATTTATTCATTAATCTCTTCATTCATCAATCTTCTTTTGAGAATTTAATAGATTCTTGGCACTCTTACCATAGAGTTTGCAATAGTGAATAAAACACTTTCTTTGCAAACCCTATATTCTAATGAGAGAAAGAGAATTCAGACATTGATATATTCTTTGAAGGAAATAAAATAATAGAATAGAAGTGGTTGTGGAGGTGGAAAAGCTAATATATTTCCTAGAGTAGTCAGAGAATTTCTTTCTCGCAATAGGATAATGTACTTAAAACTGAATAATGATAAAGGGCAAACTACGCAGATATACTGGAAAAGAGTATTCTAAAGAAAAGAAAGAGCAAGTAAGAAGATGTTCAAAATGTAAATTCTTAGTGTTTTCAAAGTACAGAAGTAAAATTCAAAATGGCTAGAGTTCAGCAAAAGATGGTGAATTCTAGGAAAGATTAGCAGAGATATTTCCAATGTCAGATTGTATGTAGCCTTATAGGTTGCATTAAGGAACTTGGATTTTATTTCAATTGTGATAAAAAAAAAACAATAAATAATTGTAGGGACTGGAATTGTGGGGTAGCAGGTTAAGTTGTCACTTGTGACACTGGCATCCCATATGGGCGCTGGTTTGTATCCTGGATGCTCTTCTTCCAAACAAGCTCCCTTCTGATGTACCTGGGAAAACAGCAAAGGATGGCCCAAATACCTGGTCCCCTACGCCCATGTGGGAGATCCTGATGAAGCCCCTGGCTCCTGGTTTTGGCCTGCTCTACCCTGACTTGCATATGGGAAGCAAACCAGTAAATGGTTCTCTTTCTCTGTTTCTATCTCCCTCTCTCTGTCTGAACTCTGCCTTTTAAGTAAATAAATAAATCTTCAAAAATATATTTTAAAAAGAAAGAATTGTAAGCAAAGGAGTTATATGAATCCATTTGAACTTCAAAAATGATACTCTATATGCTTTGAGGAGGAGGAATTGAGGCAAGACAGGAAGTAGAATTTGATTTGAGTAATTTAGGCTGTATTGGGGTTGCTGAAAAATGAACAGTAGAAAAGATTGGATGTGAGAGCGTATCAGTCAGGTTTTATTGCTTTACAGAAGATAATTGAGAGGAACTACTTAAGAAGGAAAGGGTCTATTTTGGCTTACAGTTTTGGAGCTTCTTTGTTGATGACTGGCTGACTTCTTTGGTCTGACATCTGATGAGAATGGTAGAACATGTGCAGAGGGAGGTTCACATGGAAACAGAGAGACAGCACCTGAGTTGAACTCTGCTTATTTAATCAATCCTCTAATAAGATTTTCCTTCCCAGGTTGAGCCCCCAGCGACAGGAATAACTCTCTCCAGGCCTGCCTCCCAGATATTATAATTGAATCAAGCCTCTACACTTAATCCATAAATCATGAACAATTGATTTATTAACTGTAAACATAATGCTCCTGGGCTTAGGGTCTTTTTTAAAAATATTTATTTATTTATTTGAAAGTCAGAGTTACACAGAGAAAGAGAGAGAGAGAGAGGTCTTCCATCCAATGGTTCACTCCCCAATTGGCCGCGACGTCAGGAGCTGTGCTGATCCGAAGCCAGGAGCCAGGAGCCTCTTTTGGGTCTCCCACAGGGGTGCAGGGGCCCAAGGACTTGGGCCATCTTCTACTGCTTCCCAAGGCCATAGCAGAGAGCTGGATTGGAAGTGGAACATCCGGGACCTGAATCGGCACTCATATGGGATGTCGGCACTGCAGGCTGCGGCCTTACCCACTATGCCACAGCGCTGGCCCCAAAAATTCTTTAGTATGCACAGTAAAGACACAGAAACAGGTGAAATTAATTTTATCAATATTTTTAACCTAATATATCTAAAATTTTATCATGTAATAATAAAATTATTTGAACATTTCCTATTATTTTTATCCTATTAAATCTTTTAAATTTGGTATGTATTTTATATTTGCAACACATGTCTGTTCTAGTCAAATACAAAGTACTAAATAGAGCATAAATGGACAGTGTGGCCTGAATGGAAAATTTCTCCCTTGTAACATGAACTACGAGAAATATATCAAGAAAGGAGCAGTGTCTGGTCACAGGAGTTTGGAACAGTTCTGATCTGACCGTATAGGTTTTTAAATGAGGTATGAAGAGGTGTTAGATACATTAAGAGACAAGAACAAGGAGGAAGAGCTGTGAAATGGCCATTCTAGAAAGTAAAAAGATGAGCCTCCCATACCTGCTAGCTTCCAAATACTGGAAACAGGTTGTCTTATTTGAAGGTTTTGCTCAGCCACAGAACCTAGGGGTGGTAGCCGAATTTGACTGTTTCAAGGGTAGGGTATCACACACAGGCCAGTCATTTTGGCCTCTCTATTTTCCCCTAAGTCCACTATGAGGAATAATTAAAAGGAGTTGGAGAAGGCCAGCAACCCACCACCATGTTAACAGAAAAATCATAGAAACTTCTTTAAACAAAGAACGAAATAGAGAAAGAAAGGATGAGAGAGAAAGAGAGAGAGAGACATCTTCCATCTGCTGGTTCACTCCCCAAATGGCTGCAATGGCTAGTGTTGGCCTAGGACAAAGCGGGAAGCTCAAACCTTCAGCCAGGTCTCCCATATGTGTGGCAGGGGTCTCAGCACTTGGGTCAGCCTCCGTTGCTTTCCCAGGCACATTAGCAGGGAAGGTGGATTGGAAGTGGAGCAGCTCGGACACAAACTAGCGCCCTTATGGGATGCCAGCGTCGTAGGCAGCGGCTTTACTCTCTCTGCCACAACACCAGCCTCCCACCCTTTTTAATATCCACTAATTTTTCTTGGCTTTGTTCCAAGATATGAGTATAAGACTTATCTTGCTACTGAATAAATCACTCCCCTTTTCTTGTCATAATTTAGTGATTTCTATAATTTGAGTCCTTTTCCTCTCATACATAGAATAATGAAGTTCTGAAATTAAGATAGATATAGTAGACATCATAAATAATTGAATCATAAGGGACTGAATGAGGAGACCTGACCTGTGGTGGGAGAACAGATCAAATTCATGACGCCTGCTTTTTGGTCTTACTTTAAGATATATTTACTTATTTATAATTTGCATACTAATATTTTAGAAAAAAAGAAATACCAAAGGCAAAATACGAAAATAAAAATCACCACATCTCCAGTAAACAAAATTCACTATTATTTTTCCTCTGATGTACCATATACTGAATTAATGCAAACATAGCTCTGCTCATCAAATTGCTGCTTTTCCACCAATATCAGAGAAGAAACTCTTTCAAATAATGTAGAAATTTATGACAATAAAGAAGATTCTTCATTCCCCCTTGCCTCGTCTACTCCACTCTGCTTCTTTCTGTATGTCATCTTCAGAGCAAATTGCTATTCAGCCTTTGTTCCCTGAACTTTCTTCATTACAGCTCTTTGAAATACCAAGAAAATACTGGCATGCTCTTGGAATCTCAGCAAGAAATTGCTCTCAGGCTCTTGCAATTGCTGTCCTGCAAGGAGATGGGGCTGCGATTGTCCAGGAGATTTGTAGACTAATCACATTTTTAATTTCTTCGGCATTGAGCAATGTTTCTTTGGGAGCTCGAGTAATGCCTCAGCTTAGAGACGGGTCTCTGGAACTTGAGAGCAGCTCAACAAAGTTGTCACTGTAATAGCAACAGACTAAACAGAGCCTTGGAAAAGAAGAAATCAAGCTTTGCAGCCTTTACACAGCGGTTCCACAAAGGCTCTTCTGAGTGAAATAATTAGTCTGGAGTGTTACCTGTTGACAAAACAGCATTCCAATAAACTAGAGTTATAATAAGAGAGTTCTGAAAGGGGAGAAAGACAATCCTCCATTTCAAGACCCTTACTTTTTTTGGCAAATTCTGTGGTTGTGTTATAGCAGAAGACATTTTCCTTAAACTAAAAACTGTGACAAGCAAAGATGATGAAATGTTTTTAGAATATGCAACTTTTCTGCTACTGCAATGGTTAAATAATGTTGCCTATTTACTGTCCCAGAAAGGAATTTTATTTTGTTTTTATTGGACTGAAATTTTTTTGGATACTCACAGTGAGTCTGTAGGGAAGGAGTCACACAGCATGTGTACGCTTCTTTAATTTAGGGAATCTTGCTGAATACGTAATGCTAAGAGAGAAAAAACAGACCAATTAGATTTCATGAAGTTTACTCGAGCAAGAAAAAATATTTCAGAAGTAGGCAACATTTCAGCCCAAAGGCAGTTCTGGCTGCCCCACCCTGCTACATGTATAGGTTATACTCATATTTATAGCCAGAGAACAGGAAGTGACATTCAAAACCACCTGATGGGCTGCAGTCAGTGTTTCCCTTATAGGGTCATGTTTAACAGTTTTCAGCCTCAAATTGGCCAGAGGTACAACTGCTATGATGGGCTGAGAGTCTGTTGCTTGGTTATAAGTGTATCCTAGACTAGATTATAATTCATTTACACATTAAGCTATAATATTGTGTACAAAAGGTTCTTAGGTAGAATTGATTGTTCAAGTCTGGAAGCTAATTTTGGCCACATTTATCTCAATACAAGAGTAATGGAGTGGTTAGGATAGGTTTTTACAGAAGCCATAGACATACACATAAAGCCAGGTGTGTTTTTCTTATCCATCTCTTTCATCAGCTACTTTTCTCACTCTCTTTAATGTGTCATTACCCTTGCAAAACAGTACAGTACACTCTCTTCTGAAGACCCACTTTCAACATGGCTATGAAGGTGCAAGACCTATGTGAGTTTCTATAATGGTAACAAGGTTTGGTTTTAACTCTGTTATGGAAGATAACCTGAAAATTTCTCACCTTTTATTTCGCAAAATTTGGCCTGATTAAAGTTCTTTGTCCATTTTAATGTCATAAAATCTTAGCTGTAAAAAAGTCTCAGTAAAATGCACGGAAGACACTTTACAGACTTCAGCTCCATTTAGTTCACCACATTCTCATTTTTCTCTGTTGAATTCCTGCCTTGCTTTCATTTGCAATTCTGTTTCCCTTCAGGCTATTCAAGTTTCCTTGATATCACTTAAGTGGATCTTCCTGTTTCAGTTCCACCTCATTTTCATTCAAGTTTTTGATTTGTTCATTTTTGCATACATTTCCCCAATCCTTTCCTGAAATTCTTCTTTAAAAGGTCTATTTACTTCTACATCTACTTAATTTGTCACTTGAAGATCTTTGGCACAAAGAAAAGACTGCTGGCTATTTCTCCATTAACACTAAAAAATAATGTCAACAATCACAGTCGCGCATGGGCACGCGTGCACACACATGCACATGCACATACCTGGGCTTCGTATTAAGAGGGATTTACATTCATATGTATATGGCTTATTTTCTGCATATCTGTTTTTCTTCTCTTTACATTTCCATTTTTGACTATTGCCTCCTATAATTATGTCATTTCTCTTTTTTTATGTAATGTTTTCATCTTTCCCATTTTTCCTTGTTCTTTCTCTTAGGACATCTCAGATTATCTAAAGTAGATAAATTAGGCTAAAAGCATTAGGATTCTGCTGCATTTTATTTTCCCAGGAGTCAGGAAGAGACCTACTTGCTATTCCAGTATTTTCATTAAGGCAAACTTACCAAACTGAGAGAGAAATATTAATGCTGATGGTCCAGTTTTTATATGCCTGATGACAAATTCTGATTTTCTTCCATTTTTTTAGGTATCAAGTTTCTGGCAAAGAGATTCGACTGTACTGTGATTCTATATTGTCTGGGAAATTAAATAGCTAATTTGCTCATTTGGTGCCTGGCATGAATATTAGTGCTACTCACAGGTGGCACCACGAATATTTTTGAATACTAATCCAAATACTTTCAACTGCTAGATATTTGCTGTATCTTCCCAGGAATATTGCCAGATTGAAGTAAAAACTCTGAACTTGGAATCCATCATATTTTCTCATGTAAATCTACTAGGCAGAAACTGACATGATTGCTAGCAGGCATCCAAATCCTTTCTGGAAGAAGCTTAGGCTATATGGGGCTTCCCAGGTTCTTTCTTCAACTTGTTCCACATCCTAGTACATAGCACTATTTCTATCACGAGATCAGGAAAATCTTATCCTTCACACTTATAATATTAAATTTATATTTCATCATATCCCCTGTATACATTTATACATTGTGGGGCATAAATGCTCTATCTTTGAAATAAAACAATGTTAACTATTAATGATATCTATCTAATGTCTTACCTCTGATATAACCTTTTTATAACTTTAATGATAATGGCTCCTAAATTTCCTCTTACTTTTTTTCTTAGAGTTTTTCCCATAGTTTTTCTTCTTACTCTTGCTTTTTACATTGTCATCACTTTTTCTTTTGATTAAATTGTTGAAAGTATGAGTTTTAAACCTGAGTTTTAGGGGCTCAAGGGAAATGAGTTACAGTCTGAAGATGGTTGCTAATTGTGTGCATAGCAGCCTGAGAAATGATTTGGGTGCAAATGGGAAAAAACATGAAGCTGAATGTTGAAGCATTATAAGAAATAAGTTAGATGGCTGTGTGGAGAGAGGTGGCAAGAACATCCCTATCATGCTAGTTTCATGAGGCCTGAAATGAAAAATGGCCTTGTTTCTTCGCAAACTTCTTTGTTCCCATCACTATAAATAACATCAGTTTTACTTCTGAATATCTTTTTTTAAAGATTTATTTATTTATTTGAAAGTCAGAGTTATGTAGATATAGGGTTTTTCAAATGAGGAAACAGGACATGGGAGCATCCATTCTAAGTACCCACCACTGGATAGCTATGTGCTCCCACTTTTGTTCAGAGGGTACCAGCAAGTCTACAAGCCAGCAGGCAGGTAGGCAAAGTTATACATCAACTTAAGGATCTGGGAAAAGGAATTTAGTCTGGTGGTCTAAGATAGGGATTAGAGCTGTGTTGTAAATCTTGAGACAGGTCCATTTAGGTGTTCCTGCAAATTTACAAATTCCTGAAAATACTCCAGGTACCAATTAATGCTTCTCCTGCTGCCACACTGCTTTGGGGAGGGTGTACCCATCCCCAGCCTGTTTTGGCGTGAACATACACCGCGGCCATGCCTCTGATTTCAGGGGTGTGTGCCCCCTGAGAGGCATTTATGCAGCATGTCTACACATAGAAAGAAAAGGAGAAGGGGAGAGAGAGAGAGAGAAAGTGAGGTCTTCCATCTGCTGCACTCCCAATTCTCCCTTCCCCCTCTCTTCATCACTTCTCTTCTTAGGTCTCAGTTTCTCTTATCTCAGTTTTTCAGTTTCTCGGATTCTTTTATACATGCAAAACACTACCTGAACCCCTCTCCAGCTTTGGAGATCCTATATTCTGCTGCCATGGCAACCCATATTGCCCCATCATAGCAGCTACTTTCCACAAGATTTGTTTAATGTTCTCACTCTCCTGTTAGACCTTAAATTCTGTGTCTGTTCAGTTTACTTGTATCCCTAATGAGTAGTAAGATTGTCTAGGCAAAGTACAGAATAAATAAATGAATACATTTCACTTAACACCATTTTATCTTTTTTCTCCTAAAAGATTTTCAAATTAGTTCCTTCTTTTCACCCTCTTCAAACTCTTCAGTTCAAGTTAAATTATCCAGTCATTTCCAAACCACTCATTTTATCTTTAATCCATTCTGGAATTCTGGAAGTTTCATATTAAGTGATCTTTCCAAAAGGCAAATATAATCATCCTATCCCATTGCTTTTGAAAAACAAAATAAAAAAGAAACCACATTTGGGTCCTGTTGCTAAAAGCATAAATCCCCATTACTTAATGGCATAACAGGCCCTCCAATTTTCTCTTGAAATTCTTTTATCTTGCTATTTTTTGTTGTTATGATGCCTATTTCTTTCTGGACATTTTGTTCCCTCTACACAGAAACACCTCCATGTCATTTGCTACTAAATACGCAGGAAATTTCTACTATCTCAGAGAATCTTCTGAGAGCCTCCTCTCTTGTTGTTGATTGTTTCCTCCTTTGTGCTGTCAGTGCACACTGAACATATCCCTATTATGGTGTTTTGTGTATGCTACTTCAGATATTCATGGGACTGCTTCTCTTCTGTTGGACTATACATTTTTAACAGCTAATATTTTATTTAACAAAATATTGAAAATATAGAGCAGACTGCTGTAATGGCTATGACATAGTTGGACATAAAGCATATTATGGCTACTTTATCTATCACACATTTGGCAATTTCTTCCAGTAAAGTCTTTAACGCAGAAGGATCATAGAAACCCAGATGTTGTCAGTCTGTCATCTATGACTAAATGATGCTCTTGATACAATTTTTTGCTTTCCATCTTTGGGTTAGAGATATGCCAGTGGTATGCCAAATCACCAGTGCATTTTTTTGCCTAACTTTACAAATGTTCTTTTGGCAATTGAGTGATTCTGGGGGACACCTTTTATAGCTTCTCTTTCTGTAACAATAATGGCAATGTTTGTTATTATAGAAGCTCATTTAGTTATGTGGATGACCATAATTTTGGAATACTATGGCTCAAAGCTAACGATGCATTGTTCCTAATGCTAACAAGCAGATTTTGTAAACACAAATAAGAAAGTGTGTAGAAAGCATTTACCTTATCTGAAATGAATGTCAGAATGAATATACATTTTAATTCTCTGAATTATTTGATTAATTTATCATCTGCTGATGATCATTCACATCCTTAACATGAATAATATACAAACAAAAGGTGGTTTATCACTCTCAGCTTCAGTAATATTTGCATAGAATAACTCTCATTTGAATGACAATATTACCTCCCTTTTTAATAATTACTATGGATTCCACAATTTCCAAGAACTGAAGGAAAATTAATAGCAAACAAGGTGCTAAAACATACTACAAATGGGCAGGAAACTTAGAGCCCAAGGTAGATTGCTAGTACAATCTTTAAGAAATTTTAAGGAATATAACTTTCTATTCCGAGGAAAGAGTCTTCAGAATAATTTATGAAACACTAGCAAGAAATCAACTATGCAAAAATTTTCCTCTAACAGGTTTTGTTGTAAGTAAATGACTCATAGCATAAAATGTTTTTCAAATTGAAGTCAAGGTCAGCATTTACTTTTGAGATACATATGGTTTATAAAGTTCTCAGAAAGGAAGATTGGGTTGTGAAGAAATACACTTTGTTGAAAAGAGTATTCTGATAGGGTTAAGGTTAAGATAAGTCTTTAAAACAAGACAGTAGCCAGGAAGATCTGGAAATTGTTAGCCTGACTCATTCTCTTTATATCAACTTTACAACTTCAAAAGGTTTTATTTAGTCTAAAAACTACTAGGGAAATGTCAAATTGCCTGTTGGTGTAGTTCAACAATCACTGACCTCTCATCTTAGAGAGAAATTTCCATTTCAAAAACATTTTTCTTACTTATGATGAAAAGAAACATGGAGAACATGTATTTAAAAACCTCATTTTCAGATAAGCATGTAGATAGGCAGAAGATTTTAAAACTAGCTTTGCAGGACCAGACTAAAAATACATATATCCAACCTGATTCTCTGACTGGAATTTGGACAGTTTCACTTGAAAACACATATGCACAAATAAATCATTAGTTAAGATCAATGGATTCAAAATAATTTAAATAGAGACTGAGCTATGCTTTATCTTGATTGGCAGTTGGCAAATCCTTTCTGCACAGAGAAATCTGCAATTTTTACCTACTAATTTTGGATCAGAGGAATGTGTTATTAAAAATCTCTAAAGAAAAAGAACTTGACACAAAGTCTGAAACTCAGTTATTTTATTATATTTTCTACCACAAATTTAATTTTAAACTTTCAGATATTATGATGCTTTAAAAATAAAATTATAATTATTTATGTTTTTTAGACTATTAAAATATTACCTCATACTTCCTTTTTTCCAATTAGAATTGCTTCACTGTATTCTACCTTCACAAAATCGCTTTTATCCAAGGATTTCCAAATATGTTATAAGCATTAATCTCATCATAATTTGGTAAGAAAACTCAGTATGATGTATTCAAATGTAGGGGTATATTATGCTTCCTACTGTTTTTATTCTCCTCCAAATGTGGACATTTCACTGCATTATTTTAGTCTACAAGATATGGTTGGAGAACACCTTTATTAGAACTTCACATGCAGTTTCTTAGGAATACAAAAGTCCAAGTTTTAGTAAGGCAGAGCTTTTTCCCTCAGGGGCTAGCAGCCTTTAATGAAGGTAAGCCATGTGTACAACAATCAAATCTTCCTTTCTGAGAACTTTATAAACCATAAGCGACAATCGCAACAAAATCTATAGTACCAAACAGTCTGTGTTAAGTATATGGGAGGAAATAGAGTATTCTTGAGGGATCACTACTTCAAAAAATAGATGGTTTTCTATATGAGCTTGGAAGGATGACTAAGTGGTGACCACAAGCACAATATTATTGCATCAGATATCCTACATCAGAAGTAATTAGGGTTAGAAAGTAAGAAGGTATGTCAAAAAGGTCATGGAAAATAAAATTAAGAGATATTTATTTTGATGCAAAATAGTTTGAAATCTTAGTCAAGTGTTTTTATAATATGCATTTTTTAATCAATGTTTTGTAGCCCTTTGCATGTGATATGGCTACTAGCTCCTTTTTGGGAAAAAAGAAGGTAAGATGAGTCACTTCTTTACTCTAGACATAAAATATAGGGAGAATTGTTCATGTGCCTTCTTTTCTAAAGTACTTGCCTAAGTGATTCACCATTTATATGTCCTACAAAATACTCCAAGTTTTACTTCTTTCTGTGTAGTTAGAAAATATTTAACTGAATAGGAACTCACTGACCTAACTAGGCAGAATACAAGACTGTTAGTTATGGTTTTCTAACGAAAGGAGTGGATAGCTCCAAATCAATGCAAAGCTATTCAGAGAATGTTCTGGACCACTTTAAGCTGTTGAGAACAGTCTGCAAAAGATGTATAAAAGTTAAGTGCAAGTGTAGAAACAATGTAGACACATTATAGCAATGTAATGTTGCTGCAACATCTGCTATGGTGTGAATAATGCTGTCCTCTCCAAAATTTATGTTGAAATTGAATCCTGAATGTGACAGTACTATGTGGTGTGTGGTCTTTGGGAAACAAATGAAGTCATGAGTGTTCCAGCACAACAGGTTAAACTGCCACTTGTGAGCAGTAACCCATACCCCAGAGCCCATTCTAGTCCTGGCCATTCCTCTTCCCATTCAGCTTTTTGCTGATGGCCCTGTGAAGGCAGTGAGAGATAACTCAAGAGCTTGAGTCCCCGTGACCCATGTGGGAGAACAGGATAGAGTTCCTGGCTGCTCACTTCAGCCTGGCCCAGGCCTGACTGTTGCAGCCATTTGGGGACGGAACAAGCAGATGAAATATATTCTCTCTATATCTATCTATCATCTATCTCTCTCTCTCGCCATGTTTCTGTTGTTCTGCATCTTTCAATTATTTTTAATAATTCTCTCATGATTGGGATTAGCACCCTTATAAAAGGGATTAAGTTTGAAGGAGGGTTTTTCTTGCCCTTGTGTCTTTTTTTTGCCATAGGATACAGTGTTTTTACACACTGGGTGACACAACAATGAAGTTCCATTCCAGGATGGTATGTCAGGGTATAGTCCAGAAAACAGTAACCACACTAGGTATTTGAATAGGGACAAGCTATTAGGGATTCCTTTACACAGATGTTGGTGAACTGAGAAAGCAAAAAGGAAACTCTGCTGGGATAACAGAGGCTGGGGTTACTAGAATCTGGTGGATCACAGGAGAGTGCCCATACTTCTGATGAGAGCTGCAATTGCCGTCTAATGAACCTGAGAAATAGCTCATAGAGCCAATGCTTTATTCGCTGAGAAAGTGATATGGGAAGATTGCTGCTCATATCTCTAAAGGGGAAGGTAAGCTGAAATAAGCTGAAAAGTGAAACATGAATAATGCTAACAAAATCAACAAGAAGTAAAAGGAAGTCCTTTATCCTTCTTATTTCCTTCCAGTCTTCTTTGTTTCCCTCTCATTGGTAGAATTTAAAAAGATGACCATTGACTATAGGATTTTAAAATGTCATTTGTAGGTTCCTTTCTGGTATCACTGATCAGAAAATAGAAGAGTAGAATAGGGCTGATATACAATATATAAGCAACAAGCACTATTGCTAACTGTTGTAAAAAGTAGATATGCCTAAAATACTCTCATGGGCTCTTCAGCCAGATCCAAATGCCTTAAGGGCTGATTCTGAGGCCAGAGTGCTGTTTAGGACATCTGCCATTCTGTGAGTCTGCTGTGTATCCCTCTTCCCATGTTGGATCCTTCTCTCCCTTTTTGATTCTATCAGTTAGTATTAGCAGAAGCTAGTCTTGTTTGTGTGATCCCTTTGACTCTTAGACCTATCAGTGTGATCAGTTGTGAACTGAAATTGATCATTTGGACTAGTGAGATGGGATTGGTACATGCCACCTTGATGGGATTGTATTGGAATCCCCTGGCACACTTCTAACTCCACCATTTGGGGCAAGTCTGATTGATCATGTCCCAAAATGTACATCTTCTCCCTCTTTTATTCCCACTCTTATATTTAACAGGGATCACTTTTCAGTTAAAATTTAAACACTTAAGAATAATTGTGTGTTAATTACAGAGTTCAACCAATAGTACTAGAACAAAAAAAAATACTAAAAAGGATAAAGTATTACATTGTACATGAACAGTCAGAACAAGGGCTGATCAAGTCACTGTTTTTCATAGTGTCCATTTCACTTCAACAGATTTCCCCTTTGGTGCTCAGTTAGTTGTCGCCGATCAGGGAGAACATATGATATTTGTCCCTTTGGGCATGGAAAGCCAAGACACTCTGGGAAAAAAAAAAGAAGACCTAAATGAAAGATCTCTGTGAGTGAGATCCCAGTGGAAAAAATGGGGCCATCAAAGAAGGAGGCTTCTTTCTCTGAAGGGAGGAGAGAACTTCCACTTTGAGTATGACCATGTCGGAATAAGATCGAAGTTGGTGAACTCAAAAGGCTTTCATAGCCTTGGCAACTCATGACTAGAGCCTAGGGAGATTACTGACGCCATAAACAAGAGTGTCAAATTGTTAAGTCAACAACAGGAGTCACTGTGTGCTTACTTCTCATGTAGGATCTCTGTCCTTAATGTGTTGTCCAAGCCGGCGCCGTGGCTCAATAGGCTAATCCTCCACCTTGCGGCGCCGGCACACCGGGTTCTAGTCCCGGTTGGGGCGCCGGATTCTGTCCCGGTCGCCCCTCTTCCAGGCCAGCTCTCTGCTATGGCCAGGGAGTGCAGTGGAGGATGGCCCAGGTGCTTGGGCCCTGCACCCCATGGGAGACCAGGAAAAGCACCTGGCTCCTGGCTCCTGCCAGGATCAGCGCGGTGCGCCGGCTGCAGCGGCGGCCATTGGAGGGTGAACCAACGGCAAAAGGAAGACCTTTCTCTCTGTCTCTCTCTCTCACTGTCCACTCTGCCTGTCAAAAAAAAAAAAAAAAAAAAAAAAAAAAAAAAAAAAAAGGATTAATGTGTTGTCCAATGTGAAATAATGCTATAACTAGTACTGAAACAGTATTTTACACTTTGTGTTTCTGTGTGGGTGCAAACTGATGAAATTTTTACTTAATATATACTAAATTGATCTCTATATAAAGATAATTGAAAATGAATATTGATGTGAATGGAATGGGAGAGAGAGCAGGAGATGGGAGGGGTGTGAGCGGGAGGGAAATTATAGGGGGGGGGAGCCATTGTAATCCATATACTTTGGAAACTTATATTTACTAAATAAAAGTTAAAAAAAGTAGATATGAATAGGGGCCAGTGTTATGGTACAGTGAATTAGGCCACCATCTGTGAAACTGGCATCCCATTTGGGTGTTGGTTCAAGTTCCATTTGCTCCATTTTTGATCCAGATCCCTGCCAACACTCCTGGGAAAGTAGCAGCAGATATCTCAAGTCCTTGGACTCCTGATCCACATGGTGAACTTGGATAGAGTTGACCCAGCCCTGACCATTGAGGATGGAAGTTTTTTTTTCTCTCTCTCTCTCTTGGCCTCTCTCCTTGTCTTTCTGTAATTCTACCTTTCAAATAAATAGAACAGGATAGAGTTTTTTTAAAGCAGCTATGAATTAAGGCATTCTGACTCTAGAGCCCCTACTCATGCCTGTATTCTATACTGATGGGCATAGATTTATTAAAGAGATGGGAAAAAATAAACATATTTATACAATCATCACAGTCTATTTTAATGATTCTTATGAAAGATTTTTAAAATTTTGAAGTTAGAATATGCTTTTAATTTAATTATTCTAGAACATTTAAATATTTTGTTATAATTCTTTCAGTAAGATTGAGAACAGAAAGAAAAATTCTGTTTCCCTGGTATCATATATGTATAATACATCTTTATATGTTCAATTCTATATATTTTCATGTGTTGCTTAACAAGGAGCTATGTTCTGATAAATGTGAAGTTTTTTGTTGTAGTGTAAACATCACAGAATATATGTATACAAATTAAGATGACTGTGACATCACTAGGCAATGAAATACAGGATTACTGTAGAATATATGGCCATCTTGGCTGAAACGTTGTTATATGGAAGATGAATATATATGTGATTGGAGAGTATTGTATGGTGGAACATGATGATAATAGGGTTTATTCATTCATTCATGCACTTACTCATTTCACGTATTGTAGATGATGCTGAATAACAACAACCAACACAGACATAACCCTTACTTCTATAATACTTACACTGTATTTGTTTAATAAAGTTCAAGAAAAGAGAAAAATATTGAGAAAGTATTGTGTCTCAGCATTAACTTTGAGGGTTTTCAACTGAAGACTATAAACTTTAGGGCTTAAATTTAATAGCAGTCAAACATATTTACGTGCCAACAAAGACATTAGTTAGGTAAAACCGATTCTTGGTTCTTGAATATTTGCTGTGTTTCTAGCTAATATGGAATCTGAGAGGACTGCATATATGGAATATTGGTATTTCTGGAAATATGTTTCATGAAGACATGAAGCCAATTTTGATATATGAAACATTGTAAAATTCAGTATGATATCTTTTTCTAAATCTTATAATGTCACAATTAGCAAGGCATTTAATTCTAAAAACTTTCATAGGTCTATGGAGGAAGAAACTTAGATTAGAGACAAAAGCATATGAAAATGCTTCTTAACAAAAGCTGAGTTCAAGGCTGAGTTGAATAAAATATTTCAAGATACCTCCTCCTGCCCCTCCATTCCAGGATAATAAAGTAAAAGGAAGAAATTAAATCCAGGACTCTGCAAAGAAAAGTGATTGGAGTAGATTGGAGGTGTGTAGACTTTATGAGCAGACATGAGGACCTGTGAAGTCTATTACCAAGGTCAGGCTAAAATTCTGTCATAAGTAATAGCCTCATTTTATTCTCTATTATTTCTTGGGGGACATTTCTTGACTGTTTCACACTTTTGGATTTACCTACCTCCTGCCTCATCTCTTCCCTTTAAGTAATGATTGCTGATTTTTCCAGAAGTTGACTGTTAACTTTGGCTTTTGGTTTCTGATTTTGCATCTTTCCTTTGGCTTGATGCCTCAAAGGATTAATCCTATGGTGAAGAGTTCTTTTGCTCAGCTTGGAGCTTCCCATGCATATGCATTGCCTGTTGCAGCTCTATAGGTGTGCAAGACACTTACTGAGATAATTATCAAGGTCTCCTGACTTGAACTTACCCATATATAAAGAACACCTGCTGTTGCAATGTAGTAGAATAAAATTGGTCTATAACTTGTATCTATCCTTTTAAATTTTCAAACTTCAATATTTTTAGCAAGTTTTGATTTTAAAAAATCCAAAAATGTTGTACAAACATTCTTGCTTTTATAAGCAGAGTATGATAAGCAACATTTAAGCATTTCTTGATGACTCATTTTAATTTTGAAAATTAACTACTATGCCACAATATAAAATAGAGGATAGTGCTATACTAAATGGTCCCAGATGAGTATATGTTTTGCATCTTTATGTCATAATTATTTTCTGTTTCCTTTCCAGTTGTTAAGCTATCAAATCCGCTGTTCTCCAAGATCTCACTGGCTTTTTAAATAATACATTGTTTGGAGTTGGAATTGGAAAACTGGATTACTAAGTTTATTAAAATGATATCTTTTATAAAATTAGCTGGTCTCTGAGAGCAATGCTTGACAAACTTGCCTGTTAGAAATATGCAAAACATTGAATTCCTAAACACTAACATTTATTAGGGGCTATTTAGAGGCCTCTTTAATGTACTTTTTAGGTTTTGATTGGGTCCTGGAAGTTTCAGAAAATGGTGTAACTTATAAATATTTTCATGATGTAATTTGCAAATATTTTCATGTTATAAATCAACAAGGTGACAGCATAGTGTAATGGGGCCAGTTAGACAACATAATTTTGAATCTTGTTTCTGTGACTTGCTCATTTGAGCAAGTCAAAGGGCTCTTAACCTTGTTTCAGTTTTCTTTGAGGCAGTCATCAGTTATGGTCAGTATTAAGGGTTTTGTGAGATGTAAGTCTCTGTAAATTCTGTATGTGGAATTTTTGGTGCATAGCAGTAACCTAAAATATGTTAGTAAATTTCATGACTGTAGGAAGGTTGGTTGCTTTTAAATGAGGCCAAAATGTAGCTCTGTAACATGTCTTGAAGAACAAGACTTCCTACTGCAACACATGGGGTGGAATAGATTAGTTCACAAAGTTTATCTTTGCAGAACCAAACTGTAGTGTTGACCATATACAAAGCCATATGTGAGAGTCACTTCAGTTTTAACTATCTTTATTGATCCAATTATTTCCCCCTATATTTCACCTATTTACCTTATTTTTAAAATTTTATTTAACTTCTACAAGTTTCATGTATTTGATATATACAGACTTACCTTACAATGTAAATCTCTCTGTGATTCTTAGATCATTATTGTATTGCTGATCAGATGCTCAGGTGCCCAGACACCATGCTCCAACTTCCAGTATCTCCTTATCCTACTCCTCCTACATCACCTCTTGCCCCCCACGCTCCCAGGCAATTGCCATTTTTCAAAGAAATTTCAGTGAAGCAGGGCCTGTCAAAGGTCAAGGAGACTAATTTAATGAAATCCAGGGAGATGGTGCAGGCAGGCCAGAATGAAGAATATAAGATCCAGTGGTATTCTTTTAAAAGGCAGAATTATTTGTTTAGTTTTTGAAGGACCAATTACTTTGGTACTACTTTGGAATATCTTTCTAAATTGCTAAAGTAGCCAAAGGCAGTTTCTAGAGATTATACCTTTTGGTCAGTACTTAAGCCTTTCAGCAATGAAGAACTTTGCTCTCTTACCAAGATTCATAATTACACCTGTAAGGCACCATGGGCTTTTTCCTATATTTTCCTATTTTACCTAAGGGAATCCTCAAACTACAGCCCCTTTGCCAAACATGGTTTGTATCATCCCACAAGGTCACAATGACTATAGTCTATTTTCACATAGTTAAGAAAAATCGAAAGAAGAATATTTGATAAAATATGAAACATGTTTAAAATTCAAATATTAATGCCCATTTGGAACACAGCAATGCTCATTCTTTATGCAGTATCTACGACTGGTTTATAGGGAGAACTGAGCACTTGAGACTACTCTTAGGCAAAGTCTAAAATATTTATTATCCTAACTTACCAAAAAATGTTTCTATTCTGTGCCCCAGAGACCTGCCTAAGACCTGCCTAAGTTTGCCACCTCATCCCATCATCTTCTTATGATAGCTTTGAAAATATGAATTTTGGTAGGAACAGTAAAACTACAAAACATTTGTACTCCTATGTTTTAAAATAGTGCATTTAATGAAGGATATTTAAACACTTCGCACGTATGACTATGATACTCCAGCACAAAATTAATTTTTGTTTTCAGCACAGCACAGAGCTTAATCATAGGTTCATTCTCAGGAAGTATTGAGAAATAAAGTCCATATGGATGTTGCCCCTGACTATACCACATACCCTGAAAGCCACATAACAGATTTATTTAGTCTCCACTCCCTTAGGAGTGCTTAGTAATATACCTGAGCTAATATTTGTTACGGCTTCCGTCATTTTCTCTCCTGTATCCTGAGGAGAGGGAATGGCAGTATGCAGGAACACTATGCCCACACTGTGAGACTGCCGGGAAACGGGGAACAACTGTAATCATTCACTTCACTTGTGCAACGCGGGAGTGAATGAATAACCAAGAAACAGATCTGTCAAGTGCCCATCTGTGCAGAGTGCCCTGTGCTTAATTTAACTAAATACACACATACATTAAATGCGCAGCAGCTACTCTATGGGAGGCCGGGTCTGGAATCAGAATGTGAAGGTCAGACTGGAGTGTATTTCTGATTATGCAGTGGACCCTCAGACCTGCTGCTCAGTGTGATCTAATTGGCTCTGTCTGCGCTCTGCCTCCCCTGTGCTCCTATGCTCAGCTTGCTCTGGGGCACTCCAGGAGACTCCAGAGCAGCCTTTGTCCCTCCAAACCCCTGTTCACTCTGGATGCCCACCTCAAAGTCCCTGTGTGCTAAATTCCTCTTAGACAAATTCATCCAACACTCAGACACTGGAAAAAGCACCACTTCTTTTATTATTATTATTATTATAGATGCTCTAAGTATTCCAAAGATTC
Source organism: Oryctolagus cuniculus (assembly GCF_051225735.1). Classification (NCBI taxonomy): domain Eukaryota; kingdom Metazoa; phylum Chordata; class Mammalia; order Lagomorpha; family Leporidae; genus Oryctolagus; species Oryctolagus cuniculus. The sequence continues at coordinate 57,363,582 of NC_142870.1, forward strand.
CTCCTTTATTTTTTTTATCAGCAAAGTGATCATTGAGTTTAGTTTCCTTACTTAACCAGTTTGCATTTTCTTTATTTCATGTGTGAAAGTTCTAATATTAAATGAAACACAAGCTCTTGAGATCAAAGGCTGCATCTTTATTTCTAGTGGAACATTTACATATACTGCCCCCCACACTTTATCTTCATTATTCACAGATTTCATACTTTTGAACTCTCCTATTTGCTAAAATTTATTTGCAATTCCAAAATCAATGTTTGTGATGCTTTTACTGTCATTTGTGGACATGTATAGAATGATAAAAATTTGAGTTGCACAATGCACATATTCTTTGTCATTTCATCTCAATTCTCATTCTGTAAACACATGTTCTTTTTGAAGTCCACTTAGTTCCATGTTTTTTTTTTCTTTTCTGTTACTTGTTTGCCCATGGGTTTGCTATTGGAAATACCCCTAGATGTTCTGTTGCAATGTTACTCAGGGCAAGAAGGCTATGGGTTGCTTTATGGAGAAAATACATGTACATTTTAGGTGAGCTTCATTCAGACATGAATCACAGTGCTCATGCCTAGGAGCTTAATGTTAACAATTTAAAAATATGTATTAAATGTATTCAAACAAAATACACATGAATCAGTGTTACCTGTCAATTAGTTGACAACAAAGTTGTGACCACAGACTCAAATGACCCTAAACTTCTCTTTTCCCTTGTAGCAATTGCTCAATAATTACTAATTTTGTTTACTAATAATAATTACTAATTTATAGTTGCTATGAAGCAAAATTAGTTACTATTAAGTTATTAGTAAATAATTAGTAAGTTATTAAAAATAATTTACTTAATTAGTTTATTAGTAAATATTTACTAATAATTAATTTGCTTAATGATTAGTAAATTATTGGTAAATACATAGACATGTATCCCTATGCCCCTCAAAATAATGCTGGGCCCAGTACAGTGGCGACTTCCTAGGCATTGGTCTGTATATTCTACAGGCCCATGAGCTTTCAACTCCAAGGTCTTCAGTTGCTCATTTTCTTTTCTTTTTCTTTTTTATTTTTTTGACAGGCAGAGTGGACAGTGAGAGAGAGAGAGACAGAGAGAAAGGTCTTCCTTTGCCGTTGGTTCACCCTCCAATGGCCGACGCGGCTGGCGCACTGCGGCCAGCACATCATGCTGATCCGATGGCAGGAGCCAGGTGCTTCTCCTGGTCTTCCATGGGGTGCAGGGCCCAAGCACTTGGGCCATCCTCCACTGCACTCCCTGGCCACAGCAGAGAGCTGGCCTGGAAGAGGGGCAACCGGGACAGAATCCGGCGCCCCAACCGGGACTAGAACCTGGTGTGCCGGCGCTGCAAGGTGGAGGATTAGCCTAGTGAACCGCGGTGCTGGCCAGTTGCTCATTTTCAATTCTACGTATTTTGTCTCCTCAAATATATGCTGTTGACACTGGATTAACAGAAAATAACTGAAGAGATCAAATATATCATGCCATTTTGGGGAACAGCAAAATGACTTGATGCTACCTGTCCATTTCCAAGTCTCAGTTGTCTTTCCTTTTCAATATCAATCAATAGTCTTCTTTTACATCAGTACCAATTACTCCAGTGAAAGGAAAATCAGTGCTTTAATCCAGAGATGACGAACACATGGCCCACTTGCCGCTCTCCCTTCTCTTTGTTTGTGGGACATGTTGCTGACTGCTCCTGGTGCTCCTGCTGCACCCTGCCGTGATCATGGAATCATCCTCAGCACAGTGCTATAGAAGGCCACTAATAATGGGATTGGAATGGGAGGCTAATTGAAATTGTTCCCCATAACAGTAAGCATAATATGTTCTCATCTGCTTTATGGACTCTAAAGTGTAAACACAGTGTGGATTTTGTGATACTCAATGAGAAGCCTATAGGAAACAGTTCTGAATGAATTGCGCATAACTAAGTCATCACATGTAATGTAGAATTGTAACATGAGCAAGTATTGGCTCCTATTGTAGCTAAGTAGCCTTAGCAGGAATGTGCTCACAATTACCAACACTACAGTCAATATTTCCAAGAATGGGAATTCTACTGCTTTTTATTGCAAAAAAAAAAAAAAAAAAGTGAAGTTGGATCAGAGCAAAACCTAATTACCATTGCTCATTTATCTCCTCTCATTTCTTTTCCCCCAAACTAATTTTTATCATTGCTATATATTTCCAGTTATGGGGAAGCTGAAAAATAAACATGAATGCATTTCTTTTAATATATTATAAAATCTAATTTGGAATTTACTTTAAATTTGCTATGAAATCTGCTGTATAATACTGGAAATTATAGGAATATTCTGACTAAGTGAATGAATGATTATGTTTGTTGAATCTCTCCCATCTTTTGAGAATATCCTGGGCAAATGACATAACTATTCTGGTATTAGGATTTTATCCTTTTCAGATATAAGTAGACTAACTTGATCTAAAAAATAAACGTGAGAAAAACCTGATCACCATGCACTTTAAACTTCTGCCTCTCTCTGAGCAGGCCTGACTCAGGACTTCTCACAGCAGTGGTGGGGAAGAGCATGGCTTTAGATATTTTTGCATTCTTTGCTTAAAGTCCTCCCACACTTGTTCTTTTGCTTCAGGTTCCTTTACATATAAAGACAAGGAAATTTTGAGGAAAAGGCAACATGTAACTTGCTGTCTATTTATAATTCTTATTTTTTTTCTTTTTTTTTACTGTTCTGTCATGCAGTCCTGTCTCATGGAGAACTTCTGTCGCTTTTTGGGAAATACTTTCCACCCTCAGTTTTTTGACTCTGTGCTGAAGATCTGTATTTTGAACTGTTCTTTCTCAATTCATGCCCAACAATTTCATCCTTGAGCCCCCTCATGCTAGCAAGTAGCGCCAAGGCAGAATCTTTTTCTACATGTTCTAGTCCAGTTCTCTTCTGCAGTGGCTGCTTTGTTTACACGGAAACACAAATGTCCTTGTTCTACCAAACTCTGCAAATTTGTGCCATTCATACAGCTTCCTCTCCTTTCTTTCAGGAAAGAATCATACACTGAATTTCATACGTGAAATTATAGGGAACATATGTCTGCTTTTCCAAACAGCTTTTTCACTGTGTAAAACATGTGTTCTATGAAGGCATCCAGCCCAGAGTCCCCAAACTCAGAAATGTTAAGTCACTATCTCTTCCTTGGAACTAACCGCCATTGTCCGTTTCAGAGGACTTGCAGCCTCTTCTCACTTAGCTTGGAATTTGAGAGGAGATGCATCCTTCTCTGGGCATCATAGGAAAGGAGGAGAAATGCCAAAGGACTCTACATTTTTGCTAATCCCTTCACATTTTGCTTTTCTATCTGATCAATCTGTCTTGAACGTCTTACCTTTCTTTATATAGAGCAAGATAAACCATAGTCTCAGCATCACAAGGGAGATTTTGTCTACTTCTTAAAAACCCTAGGGAGATGCTGTTTTATGTATCATTTTTTGTTCTCAACGTTGGGATTGCCTGTGCAAAACATAAACCTAATGTAACTTACACTGTTTACTTGCAGAGCAAGCCAAGCCTACCAGTATCAGGACCAGTTTGACAATACTAATTATAGACTCATAGAAGAGATAAGGATTGTAGATGTCTGTTAACTCACCCACAAGTTAAATTTCCTCTGCAATACTCACGTTGATAATGTTTTTCAGCTTCAGCTCCTCCAGTCATGGCAATGACCCATTGTATTTGGAAATAGCTTCAGTTAGAAGTCCATCCATGTGTCAAGCCAAAATCTGCTTTTCTGTAATTTCTCCTAAGCATCCCTGCTTATTATGGTCTCTGAAGCTAAACAGGACAAGCAGCTGTTCTCTCTTGAAACTCTATTGTGTGATAATCTTTAAATATCTGAGGACAACCGAGATGAGTTTTCTCTCCCTCCACCCCTTGGTGAGCAGGATTCCCATTGATTCTGATGGTTCTATAATAAGAGTATTTAAACCCTCTTACTACAATGGTCTCTTTTGGGCACAATCTATTTCTGGGGACATCCTATTTCTGGGGACATCAGGGCATTGTTTGACCTATAACAAGTAGAATGGAAGAATTGGCTCCAGTATTTTGGGGGTACTCTGCTTCTAAAATCCACCCCCCCAATTCCTGAGCCTTTTTTGCTGGTGGAATCCTATTTATTCTTTTAGAACCTAAACATTTTCTGTAATATCTTTCCTCTCCTCTTCCTCTGGCTTGAAATATCACTTTGTATAAATACATTTATTTTGGTATATGTCTCATTGAATGATAAGTTAATTAATGAATTAATTTTATATCTGTTTTGTCACTAATTCTGAATATTTTGAGACAAAGACAATATGTTGTTATTGATCACTGGATTTCCTTTATGCTAGCACAATCTGGAGACTTGATAAGCAATGTTGAACAAACAGATAACTGACTGCAGCCTAAGCCTTTGTTCCACCTTCTTAGCCATGGTTTTTTGTGGTTATATCATATTGAGCACCTTGCTAGTTTACTTCTCTCAGACCTTTTTACTTCTGTTCAGCTAAAGCAGGTTTTCTCCATTATACATACACAGTGTATATATATATTAGCCCTACATATATGTTGAAAAATTAAGGACTGAGAAGTGTATTTTAGTGAGGAATAATTTTAAATTATTTTAAGGTATGTATTAACCCAGGTTAGACCTCATATTAACTAATAACACAATGGTACTTGAACACAATTAAACGTTATTGTTTGTAGGCAAACTCTTCACTCTTTCAGATCACCTTCCTTTCGGAAGATTTTATTAGCTGCTTGCATAAAAATTCCTCAAATGCCTCCATTGTGAATCCAGGAGAAAACAAAACAACAAAGCAGGGTTTGGGGATTGTTTCCCTTTCATTTTATTTTGGTAGCAGAGAAGACAGAAGAAGCAATGGCTTCTTCTTCCTATTCCCAAGCCATGTGTTTTGGATGATGTGACCTTTTATTTGGGGGAGGGGGCAATTAATTTTTTTAATTTCATGCTTCACATTCATATCATGCAGATGAAGTATTATTTAAATGTATCTTCAGATTATTCAAACATTTGACTTGGTCATTAATTCATCTGGTATACCTGAAGAAATAAAACTTGATTACTCTGCTTATGACCATGAAAAAAAGGTGCCAAAATAGAAAATAAGGCATTAACATTCAGAAATTTTAATTTGATGTGCAATGTAACTGGCTTAATTTTAAGTTAATGGTTTTATTTATCACTGACCTTTCAAGTTGGTAACACATGTTATCAAGGTATTACATGCAAGACGTGCTTTCTCTGTATAGGTGATCCTCTGGATTACTTGTTCATACCACACACAAAACCTGACTAGTACCACACCGTTAAGTGCATTTATGTCATAGATCATAAGAATTGGTGAAAGGCAAGGGAGTCTTTAAGACTGGAGGAACTCTATAGTAACTCATCTTGGGCTTGAACAGAAAATATTCCTGTACTGCATCTCACACCTCTTAAAAACAGGAAGTGTTTTAGCAGCTTAAAGCTTTTTAAGTTGTATTGTAAAACTCATTACTCACTAGGATTTCCTTTGAAATATAGTTTACATCCATATCAACCATTACATACACTAGCAATTTAGTACAGGAGCAAACTTTAAAAACAAATTATTTTGGACCTTTAAAATTAGGCCAGAGTACATTCAGCAAATCCATACTAAAATACTTTTTGTAGGATAAAGGCTAAGAAAACTTTACATATGGTGCAAGATTACATAACTCTTTCTTTCCTAGGTACTTAAAACTTTCACATGGGGGCTGGTGTTATGGCGCTGCAGGTTAAGATGCTGTCTGCAGTGCCAGCATCCCATATGGGCACTGGTTTGTGTCCTGACTGCTCCACTTCCATTCCAACTCCCTGTTAACGCACGTGGGAAAGCAGTGGAATACAACTAAGTGCTTGGGCACCTGCATACACATGGGAGACCCAGATGAAGCTCCCAGCTCTTGTCTTAAGCCTTGCTCAGGCCCAGCCATGGGGGGCCATCTGTGGAGTGAACCAGCAGATGGAAGATCTTTCTTTATCCCTCCCCTTCTTTCCGTAATTCTGCATTTCAAATACATTTTAAACAATTAAAACAACAGCAACAAAAATATTTCACTTTATAAAATTCCCCACTCTAAGCAAGCTTTGCAGGACTGTTGAAAGGCCAGATCACTGTCAGTGTTAGGGTCCGAAAATGCCCATCGCCCGAGGAACGACTCCAAGAGACTTTCTCTCATGCAACCAGCAAAGGGTTAAAGATTTATTGATCCAACATGTTGGGGCTCTCTGAACATACAAGAACAGAGGAGCCTCGAGGAACTACAGCATAGGGTTTATAAAGGCAAAAACTGCAAAATCGGGAGTGGGGAGAGAATACACAGTTGCTAAGCGGTTGCTAAAATCTTACAATCAGCAAATATGATCTTAAGACATAGACAAATCACATCTTCATTATTAGCCCAGGTAACCCAGGTGCAACCTTTCTACTTTTAAGCTTGAGCAATCATGCTAGGGGTTTTTTGTGCTCTGCCAAGGGTGATGTAGTGCACTGCTATTGTCCGACTATTTGGGATCGTAGTTTCAGACCAGAGTCTCACGGTGGGGGGGTGCTTTCCCCAGTATGGAGTCTCAAGTGCTCCAAAATGGAGCCCCTACTGTCAAGGTGCTACTTCACTCTGTCTTATTTTCACATGCACCAGGAAGGTTTAAACCTGTAAGCTTAAGCTTAACTTTTTACACCCGCGCATATACAATTTTAACTCTTCATCAGAATAGCTTGTGCAGTGCTGTAATACAAAAATATCCTTGAAAACTATTGAGTGACCATTATATATGGTTTCTATAAAAAATAGTTTTGGTGCATCTGTTGGCAGACACCCATCCAAATGTAGTTAAGAGGGCCATTGGGATGCTCTATGACTCATTTTAATGCTGGAGTGCTCTTCCCACATTTACCACTGTGTGAGTTACTAAAGTGCAATTTATTAAGGAAAATTCACAGTTTTCATTTGGTAGTGCATTAGACTGTTGACATAGTAATGGTTTTAGTGTTTTGAGGATGTAAGTTTTCAAAGGCTCAACTAGTTCTCCAACCTTGCATGCTTAGGCAATTGTTAATTTGATTTGCTAACTTTGAACAAGTCAGTCTACTGATCCATGAATGATAATCTTAGCTACTTTCCCCCAACAGACAATAGAAAAGTTATTTTCTTTGCCTTTCCTCAAATCTAAAGTTGGATGCAAATCTAAACTTGAATGGTTTCACTTCGTAGTTACTCAGTGGAGAGCACTTACTATAAAGTCTGATTATGTAGTCATTTTAAGTTGTACTGATACTACTACCATTACATCACAGTGCACACAGCAAAATGAATGAGATGATGTCTGATTTCACTAATTAGTTTTGCACAAACAGATTAAATTCCTTAGTCAAATTTGTTCCAGAACAGTTTTGTTTTTTTTTATTTTGACAGGCAGAGTGGACAGTGAGAGAGAGAGACAGAGAGAAAGGTCTTCCTTTGCCGTTGGTTCACCCTCCAATGGCCGCCGCGTCCGGTGCGCTGCGGCCAGCACACTGCGCTGATCCGATGACAGGAGCCAGGTACTTATCCTGGTTTCCCATGGGGTGCAGGGCCCAAGCACTTGGGCCATCCTCTACTGCACTCCCTGGCCATAGCAGAGAGCTGGCCTGGAAGAGGGGCAACTGGGACAGAATCCGGCGCCCTGACTGGGACTAGAACCCGGTGTGCCGGCGCCGCTAGGCGGAGGATTAACCTAGTGAGCTGTGGCGCCGGCCCCAGAACAGTTTAAATATTAGCATTTTATCTGATTTTATACCTATAATTTAAGTAAGGTTTTACATTGAAATGTCCTTATTTCTTTAACTGAAGGATTAATGGAAAGAGGAACCCAGTGGCTTGGTGGTTTGAGAAGAGCATCTGGGGATGGCAGCTCACTAAATTTCGCTGTAGCATAGTTCTTATTAGCTTGTGGCTTAAAAAGTAAGCCACAACTTGACAAGTTAGAGCTCCAGTTTTGGTTATTTTTAGAAACCTTGTTTTCCCCTCCATTGTGTCTGGCCTGCCATGCAGCTGCTGACGAGTTAAAACCATGATCTGTTTCTTTTTTATGAATCATCTTCATCTGGGAATTCTAATCCTTGGTCTTCTGTTAAATTTTCTGTTCATTCTTTTTTTTTAAAGATGTATTTATTTATTTGAAAGGCATGATTACAGAGAGACAGAGGCAAAGACAGAGAGAGAGAGAGAGAGAATAAAAGAGAGAGGGAGAGAGTCTTCCTTCTGCTGGTTCACTCCCCAGATGGCTGCAATCACCAGAGCTAAGCTGATCTGAAGCCAGGAGCCAGGAGCTTCTTCCCGGTCTCCCACACAGGTGCAGGGGCCCAAGGACTTGGGCCATCTTCTACTGCTTTCCCATGCCATAGCAGAGAGCTGGATTGGAATAGAAGCAGCCAGGACTTGAACTGGCGCCCATATGGGATGCCGGCAGGGCAGGCGGCGGCTTTCCCTGCTATGCCATAGTGCCGGCCTGCCCCTGTTGTTCAATCTTACAAACATTTCTAGATTGAGGAGCTGGAATGTTACATCTCTCAGCTTCTTTGTCTCCTTTCAGTCTGCTTCTCAGATTGCAAGCTTCTACCACCTGTCCTCTTCTTTGCTGCAAAGCCCAGGATAATAGGTGTCACTTTCCTTTGTCTCAATACAGTACTTTTCACCAGCCAATCTGCTGAGTTAAGGCAAGGAGCTGAGACCAACATCTGAGTCTCCTGAGCACACAAGTGTGAGAGAAATCCTAGTGATCCGAAGCTCAGAACTAGGGCTGCCTCTCAAATTATTGGACACCCTCCTTTTCCAGGGAGAGAGGAGGCATGGATCAAAATCCACACGCACTGATCAGCTAGCAGCTGACTGCCTTAGGGTCTCTGATCTTGGATGATGCAGTTGTTTGGTTCATATCTGCAGCTCCTCCAATAGATTCTTTTACCAGGCTTTTGTGCCTCCTTCTCTCTGCTGAAGACCACATCGACTTGCTCAATTCTAAAAGCAATCATTTGGCCCAAAGTGCTGCAAAGCATCTGAGGAACCAAAAAATACTCCCAGTCACAGAACACTCATCAGATATAATAAGTATTACCGAACCTGCAAACAAGCATATCTTGTAAGAGAAGCTAATGACTTGGAAGACAAAGATTTTGGAGGAAAAAGGGAAGACAGTTTATTTAGGATGAAAGCAAAAAGAAGGGTGGATGGCAAATGGCTCAGCATCCAACCTCTCTATCAGAAGGAAGCAGGCTGGGGTGGAAACTGGGAAACACACAGTTAGCTACACGGCCACAGTCATATTAGAGGTATGTAGATGGTGAGGTGTCCCACATATTCCATCACTCGCTGAGTCTCTATCTTGTGATCAGGTCTTCAGAACCCAAGCTTTAGGACAAGGCAAATAAAATCATCCAAGATCAGATAGGGAATTCCAGATTAGACTTACTCCCCTGGGCCTCAAAAAGGAGTATTATAAGCCTCTGTCACAGTAGAAACCAATTCCCCGTACGAAATTTTCAGTTCCTTTGAAGTTTCTTTTATTTCCCTTGACTTTTCATAAGATGTGTTTCAAAAGACAAATAAAAGTAATCTTGATGAATCTCATTCGTAATTTCTATTATGTATCTATAAGGTGACTTTATTATGGCTGGTCATATTTTAAAGTGGATTGTGTGGGAACTATTGTCAGAAAGTAATTTACAAATATGTTTTGCCATTCATCATAAAATTATCTTTCTATTAACCGTGCCAATATGTAATGTGCATTCACATGTGCTTTATCTCCTGAATCCATTTTTCTCTCTCAGTGGAGAAATGCTTCTAGGTACAGAATGTATTTCTCTGAAAATATCAGGTAAAATTTTACATAAACTTATTGGACGTGACTGTTTCAAACTTGTCCTTGTATGGGCAGGGATTTTGCCTCAGTTTAAGATGCGTGGGATATACACATCTCATGTCTGGATGCCTGGGTTTGAGACCTGACTTTGCTTCCCATTCCAGCTTCCTGCTAATGAGAATTCTGAGAGGCAGCAGGCCATGGCTCAAGTACTTGGTTCTCTGTCACACAGGTGGGAGACACAGAATGAATTCTTGACTTGGCCACGTCCTGGGTATTGAGAACATTTGTGCAGTAAAACAGTGAATAGTAGATATCTGTCCATCTGTCTCTATGTCTCTCTTGCTGTCTCTTTGTCTCTTAAATAAATACAATAAACTTTAAAAATCATTTAAAAATAAAAATAGAATGAAATTTGTCATTGCAGGTGCCTGAACACAAGGAAGAAGGAAAAATGAACATGAGCAGTCAGGTGAAGACAAGTGGACGCCATGGGATGGGTATGAAACAGCTTTCCCTGTGATCTGAAACAGTAACTTCCCATTTTTAGAGCATTTACTAAAGGGTTCTTTTTATAATCAAAGGCAATTTTTCAGACTACTTGAGGATTGTGTACACCAGAGACAGAACTGTGTTCCAGGGATACCCTGATGGATGTCTATTTATCTGTCATCAACTTTTAAAGTAATTTTCCTATAATTCTTAGTCATCCTCTTAACTCCTGAAATGCAAATCCTGCCACCTAGCTTTTAGCACATCGTTGGTGCTCAATAAATGTTTAACAGTTGGGCTACTTATGTTTAACAGATGCAACACTGACTCCAAGGACAGCTGCATGTTAATGGTGTGTGAAGTGATTTATATATAAGCTGCTAAAACTCATAACTAAAGTACTTAGCACTCTGGGCTTCTCTGGGACAAAAGGTGATAGATTAAGGCAAAATGGTATTATTATTTAATTCTGAAAGAGGTAAATTACCCCAGCAAATGCAATTTGATGCTACTGGCAAGCCGCTGTGGTCTGAAGCTTTGTCACCACCAGGAAATGTGGTCCAGTGGTTGGAACTGTGGTGAAGGAGGCGAGAGCCCTGGGTATTATTTCTGGTTAATTTACTGACTTCCTGAGTGACCTTGGGCAACTCACTTAACCTCCCCATGCCTCAGTCTCCCTCCCTAGGAGGTGAACAAGCCAATGCTTCTCAAAGTTCAGCTCTGAAAGAACATCTTAGATGTAAAACTGAAATGTTTTGCTTGGCAATAATATTTTTGCTGTATTGGGTGATTTGTTTTGCTCCCAGCTGCATTATTGGCTGTTAGGCAGTGCATGTTAACACGTCCTTAGCCCAAATATGCAAAGTTTTCAGGGCGGCCGTGGGCACAACAGTCTATTCCACATTAGACCTGGATCACTGGCAAAGGCTCTTTGTATGATTCCACATCTGTCCGTGCACCCTCTTACAACCTGGTCCTCACCATTTTTAGAGATTTTTGAAGAAAAGAAATAAACATTTTTCTGAATTCTTAGTGATGAAAACAGTCTGGGTTGTAAAACAGCTTTGTCAGTTAGAGAACAGGTTTATATGTCTGAAAAAAATTGCAAATAAAACCTCAAACTTCAGATTTCTGTTGATTTCTCAATTGGATAAGAGGGGTAGAGAACAATACAAGAGTCCAGATTCCTGTGCCTTTCCCGGTGAGTCTGTTGATTTGGGAGAGCAAGCATTTGTAACAGATGGCAATTCAGATCCTGGAGGAACCATGTCTTGAATTCTGACCACTTTGAAAATCCTGGAATGGCCCGATAGACTGCTGTTCCTGACAATGCCTAGGCAGACATAATACAAACTTCACACCTTTGGTTAGGAGTAAGCTTTCAGGAAATTAGTAGACATACAGTATAAGGTTTAATGAGAAAAATAATACAAGAAGATCAGTACATGTAATACCAGAAGAGTGTTCTTGATTAATAGACTAAAATGTCCAGTGATTCCTTCTTGATGAGTTCTCATTACTTATCAAAATATATTTTGGAGTATGGATAATATTACTGACTCTGATCTTAATTTTTATCCTTAGAAAGAAAGACAGTGTTTAGTATGTACTTCAATAGATCAGTGATTCATGTATAGGAAAGTGAAGTGATCTTGAAGGGAATAAAAATATATGGACAATAAAATATACTTGACTACTTTATGGAGCTTATGACTACTGGGCTTTACCTTTTTTAATCAATTGATTACTTTTCTTTTTTAATAAAATGTTATTTTTAAATAAGAAATAAGTTATTGAAAGGCAGCAGCATAGGGTCGGGGTGGGGGGTGGAGAGAGAGAGAGAATATCTTGTATCTGTTGGTTTACTTCCCAAATGCTTTCAACAGCCAGGGCTGACCAGCCTGAAAGTAGAAGGTAGGAACTCAGTCTGGACTCCCTCATGGGCAGAAGGGACCTAAGTTCTTGCGCTATCACCTGCCACCTTCCAGGGTGTGCATTAACAGGAGGTTGCAATTAGAGCCAGAACTCAAACCCAGACACTCTGTTATGGGATTTGGGCCATTCCAAACAGTGTCTTAACCACTGCACCAAACCACCCATCCCTATACATTTTTCTTTACTGATGGTATTTGTAAACTATAGTATGCTGTATTATTATTTTGTAATTCTAAAAAACTTATTTCCAAGTTTTGCTTGTATATTCTGAGAATGAGTATTAGAGTTTGTAAGATTCTCATATGCGTGGATCGGAAGGCAAGTAAATAATTAGCCATTTATTTTCAACTTTAACCAAGAAATTAATGATTCTTATTTTGCAATTAAATATAATTACTAACCATAAAAGCCAATTTCAGGATTAAGATTCCTACAGAAAAAAATCAATTTGATAGCACGAGTCTAAAACTCTGATTACAGCACAATAGCATCAAAGCTTTCCCCCCAATACCATCATGTAATCATTATTTCTTTTTTAAAAAAAGATTTATTTATTTATCTGAAAGTCAGAGTTACACAGAGAGAGGAGAGGCAGAGAGAAAGAGAAAGGTCTTCCTTCCACTGGTTCACTCCCCAAATGGCCGCAATGGCCAGAGCTGTGCCAATACGAAGCCAGGAGCCAGGAGCTTCTCCTGGGTCTCCCACTTCAGGGCAGGAGACCAAGGACTTGGGTCATCTACTACTGCTTTCCCAGGCTGTAGCAGAGAGTTGGACTGGAAGTGGAGCAGCCGGGACTAGAACTGATGCCCATATGGGATGCCAGCACTGCAGGCATCTTTTTTCTATAAAAGAATTTTTGTTTGAGGGTTTTTAGAAAAAGTTACTTTAAGATTATGGCAGAAGTGGTAGTCATTGTGGTGAAATGGTGTAAGCCATCACTTGGAATGCCTGCATTCCATATTGGAGTGCAGATTTGGGTCCCGATTGTTCCATTACTGATCCAGCTTCTTGCTAATGTGCCTGGGAAGGCAGCAGATGATGGACTAGGTACTTGGGTCTCTGTCATCCATGTGGGGTACTTGGATAGAGTTCCTGGGTCCTGTCTTTAGTCTGGTTCTGCTCTGGCTGTTAGCTGTTGTGGGCATTTGGAGAGTGAACCAGCAAATGGAAAGTCTCTCTCTCTCTCTCTCTAAGCATGTGTGTGTGTGTGTGTGTGTGTCTGTCTGTCTCATTTTGCCTTTAAATGTAAATCAATAAATCTTAAAAAAATTTGGAAAAACAGTCAATATATATTAATTACCAACAAATCCTCATCTGAAAATATATACTTAATATGTATACCTAATAATGACAGTAAAAACTAAAAACTTAGCACAAATAAAAAGTGAGGCAAAGAAGGAGTTGTGAGTTATTGTTAAGAAATTTCAATGTTATTTTCATTAAATTAATTATATAGATATTTTGAGGGATACATTAGACTTCCAGTTAATGTTGATGAAGGTGGGTGTTAATACATGAAATAAATCTGGAAAAGAATACCTGAAAAGCACTAAATTTTATAAGACTAAGATGTTACGTCAGACATATATAGTTTCTCTCAAATATTTATGACTCATTAAAATCAGATAGAAACCAAATAATTCTATTTGATCGACTTCTCTGACTGAAAACAGTAACAGTGCCTGACTCCCATATTTTAACAACAACCCAATAGAGTACATGTTACTAACCCCAAAGAAAGGTTAGGTAACTTGTCCAAGATCACACAGCTAGGACGTGGTAGACTGCGGAGACAGTGCAGCCTGTCTCCATGTCGCACTTTTATTCAGAACCATGTACCTCTCTGTTTGCTCTGTGAGGGCTGCAGGAGTTATAAGTCTGGGGTATCAAGGCACTAGCTGGACACAGACATGTTGCACTGTTGTCCATATTAGGAAAACTAACTTTGGGGTAGACTGACTCACCTATTTTTCCCTTACACACTACATACATGGACCCAGTGCAGAGACACATATACTTTCAGCTTTTAAGGTAACTCTCTAGTGTAATCATACTATCTCAGAATTATAAAGATTACAAATAATTTTTACAGCTTCACATTTATGTCAAGAACCCTGAGTATCTGAGCTAGGACCCTACTTATAGCAGTCATGGAGTGCTGGCAGAAGACATGAAATTCCTGGGGTAGAGACAAAGAACTTGATGGTTCATGGCACAAGAAGCAGCACAAGCTTCCTATTTGCGTTGAATCGTCTCTCCCCACAAATCCCAAGAAGGTCACCAGGAGATAGTGCCAGGTGACTGCTGTGATGCAGTCTGTTTGTGTCGCCGCTGAAAAATTCCAATCTTTAAGGGAGTTGCAAGCAAGCCTTGTAAACCTTTGCCCAGAGGGAGACTTCAACTGCTTCCTTACTTTCATTATATTGGTCAGCAAACACATCTGCCTCCTGCCTGGGAAGTGACACTACTTCTGCCTTCAGAGATGCTTGTCATTCTTAAAAAGAATATTTTGAAGACATTTTTGAAAAAAAAAAAAAAAACTATCAGTAACTCTGCTCACAAGACATAACTACACATGTAAGAGGCCCATGAAGAACTGTCTTTCAATAGTATTTTATTTCCTATAACCATGATAACTCCGTTGACACCTACACAGATACTATGAGATTAATATGGTAGATCTGACATATTTTCCTTTTTACACATTTTGCTCCTTATAAAATAATCTGTTGGTAGATAAGAACAAGAGAATTTTAGAGCTTAAAATTAATTATTAATTGAGTTGATGACATAAATGTTTGAGAAAAATCATAAATTAAGAAGTTGATGATCAAAAAGATTAATTCTTTTTTTTTAACTTTTATTTAATGAATATAAATTTCCAAAGTACGGCTTATGGATTACAATGGCTTCCCCCCCATAACATCTCTCCCACCCGCATCCCTCCCCTTTCCCACTCCCTCTCCCCTTCCATTCACATGAGGATTCATTTTCGATTCTCTTTATATACAGAAGATCAGTTTAACATACATTAAGTAAAGATTTCAACAGTTAGCTCCCACACAGAAACATAAAGTGAAAAATAATAGATGATTTTTTAAATGATGATGAAATCAGATCAGACCTATTGTCATGTTTAATCCCAGCGAGAGTCAAGTTGGGAATTAATAATTTCTTCTTCTTTTTTTTTTTTTTTTTTTTACAGAAGATCAGTTTAGTATACATTAAGTAAAGATTTCAACAGTTTGCACCCCCATAGAAACACAAAGCGAAATATACTGTTTGAATACTCATTATAGCATTAAGTCTCAATGTACAGCACATTAAGGACAGAGATCCTACATGAGGAGTAAGTGCACAGTGACTCCTGTTGTTGACTTTACAAATTGACACTCCTGTTTATGGCATCAGTAATCTCCCTATGCACCAGTCATGAGTTTCCAAGGCTATGGAAGCCTTTTGAGTTCACCGACTCTTATCTTGTTTAGACAAGGTCATATTCAAAGTGGAGGTTCTCTCCTCCCTTCAGAGAAAGGTACCTCCCTCTTTGAAGACCTGTTCTTTCCACTGGGATCTCACTCACAGAGATCTTTCATTTAGGGTTTTGTGTTTTCTTTTTTTTTTTTTTTTTTTTGCCAGGGTGTCTTGGCTTTCCATACCTGAAATACTCTCATGGGCTTTTCAGCCAGATTGGAATGCCTTTAGGGCTGATTCTGAGGCCAGAGTGCTGTTTAGGACATCCGCCATTCTATGAGTCTGCTGAGTATCTCACTTCCCATGTTGGATCACTCTCCCCTTTATTTATTCTATCGGTTAGTATTAGCAGGTACTAGACTTGTTTATGTGCTCCCTTTGACTCTTAGTCCTTTCATTATGATCAATTGTGAACTGAAATTGATCACTTGGACTGGTGAGATGGCATTGGTACATGCCACCTTGATGGGATTGAATTGGAGTCCCCTGGTATGTTTCTAACTCTACCATTTGGGGCAAGTCAGCTTGAGCATGTCCCAAATTGTACATCTCTTCACTCTCTTATTCCCACTCTTATGTTTAACAGGGATCACATTTCAGTTAAATTTCAACACTTAAGAATAACTGTGTATTAATTACAGAATTAAACCAGTCATATTAAGTAGAACAGACAAAAAAACTACTAAGAGGGATAATGTATTAAGTTGTTCATTAACAGTCAGGGCTATGCTGATCAAGCCACCGTTTCCCATAGTGTCCATTTCACTTCAACAGGTTTCCTTTTTGGTGTTCAGTCAGTTGTCACCGATCAGGGAGAACATATGGTATTTGTCCCTTTGGGACTGGCTTATTTCACTCAGCATGATGTGTTCCAGATTCCTCCATTTTGTTGCAAATGCCTGGATTTCGTTGTTTCTTACTGCGGTATAGTATTCTAAAGAGTACATATCCCATAATTTCTTTATCCAGTCTACCGTTGATGGGCATTTAGGTTGGTTCCAGGTCTTAGCTATTGTGAATTGTGCTGCAATAAACATTAGGGTGCAGACCGCTTTTTTGTTTGCCAATTTAAATTCCTTTGGGTAAATTCCAAGGAGTGAGATGGCTGGGTCGAAAGGTAGGGTTATCTTCAGGTTTCTGAGGAATCTCCAGACTGACTTCCATAGTGGCTTGACCAGTTTGAATTCCCACCAACAGTGGGTTAGTGTCCCTTTTTCCCCACATCCTCGCCAGCATCTGTTGTTGATAGATTTCTGCATGTGAGCCATTCTAACCGGGGTGAGGTGAAACCTCATTGTGGTTTTGATTTGCATTTCCCTGATTGCTAATGACCTTGAACATTTTTTCATGTACCTGTTGGCCATTTGGATTTCCTCTTTTGAAAAATGTCTATTGAGGTCCTTGGCCCATCTCTTAAGTGGGTTGTTGGTTTTGTTTTTGTGGAGTTTCTTGATCTCTTTGTAGATTCTGGTTATTAACCCTTTATCTGTTGCATAGTTTGCAAATATTAATGTAATTGTTCTCTATGACTATTTTATATTTTTGTTTTAGTAGCTACTCATTCAGAGGTAAAGTAAATAAGTGTAAGGGTATGGGTTGGCAGTCACTGGCAATAGCGGGAGGAATAGAAATAAACATAATATACTTCGTAATATGTATTATAATTTAATAGAAAAAGATGATCTGAGTTTATGCACTTTTTGGAAATGCATTTACTATGTTAAGCAATGTAAATTTGTATCAGAATGCTGTTATATGCATAATGTATTATATCCGTCCATGTTTTCTAAGGTATGGTAATTCTGGGTATGCTTAATTTGGGGCAAAACTTCCTTTAATAGTTGGAAGAATTTACATCCGAATGAATATGGTTTACTACAGGAATTTTAAAGCAATTTGCTTGCTATCCCTAGGCTCCTTTATTTTGACAAGGTATGCTAGGTTTCAACACACTTTGTTGAATAAAATTCAGACACAGAAAGTTGGTTATTTGTCTAGTGTTGGTGAGCAGAGAAGAGATAACACGGTGTAGTTACGTAGGAGTGTGTGAAGACTGGAGGTGGAGAGGCACATGTTTCTATCACGGGTCCCATAAGAAATGATGAAAAGAAGCAAGGAAGCAGATCTTTGGCAGCTTGAAGTAAATTAGAACAAACAGCCAAAGGGCAGCAAACAGTGTTGATCATTTACTTAGAAATGCTTTTTGGATCTGTGACTACTTCAACACCAAATGAGATTATTGTTTCTCATTTTAAGGAGTCTTTTCATTATTATTGATGGCCCACACAAGGTGAAAAATGGCCACAATTGTACAACATCCAAGATATATTTTCAGTAAATTCTGGAAGATTTTGCCCCATCCATCAATCGAATAGGTGTCCTAAATACACAAGATCGTTTAACCCACAGCCGCTCTGTAGCAGCAGACAGCTATTCTTGCTCAGTGGGGTGTTTAAACCTTGTCCTTCAGCAAAGTGAAATGAGGGAATGTTTTCATCAACAGTCAAAATCTGGAAAGCAAAATTTGATCTGTCAAATGGTCAAGCGTGGTAAAGGTAAAAAAACCAAGCTAAGATTTTGTTCTGTGCACTTTGGTTTCCCTCCAAGTGGAAGGAGGCTTTCAGAGGCAGGATTCCTTTTATGCATGTTTTAGAATTCTTCATTCATCTACACATAAACGAGAGCTAGTAACACTAAGATCCTGTTAACAAATTTATACGGGTTTCTAATCAATGTATAGTTATTAGTTTAGAGTATATTTTAATGATTAGATCTTCAATCTTTGCTTCCCACCACCCCTGGCTCAGAGACATGTGTCATCAAACAAATGGGAATTCAGCGTGAAAGATCAATGTGGACTTAATTTAACTGAATGCTTAAGCTATTACCTTTATTATTAATTATTATCTTTCATGTGCTTATTCATACTAAGGTTTGTGATGACAGTCATGGTGGCAAAAATGGTAAAAATAACACTTTTTACCACTTCAGGTTAGTACGAATAGACACTTGTCAACTAAAATTTTGGCTAAGTATTGTCTTTACCTGTGAGTGAATTTTGGCTGAATATTATCTTTGCCTGTGGGTGAGGCAGTGATGTCACTTGATGGCCACTTGAGCTGGAATTTTAGGGAAGAAACAAAAACAAAAACCCTTTTTGAAACTCATATAGATCATTATGTTCTAAATATGGCTCAAGACCTAGTTAGGTGAAAATAATTCTTGGTCGTTTGTCCTAAATTTAATTGGGGAAATCGTTTTATTTTTTCTAAATTTGTCAAAAATGGGAAGGAGAAACCAGTGTTTGAAGACAGGATGAGGTCTGCTGAAGTCTCCCATGGTACGATTTTCACTATCTGTCCTTCCCCAGTTTACCAAAAAAGCTGGAAATCTTTGACTAAGGCACAACACGTTTGTCATCACCACAGGCTGGCTCCCATGCAGAGACGGATTTATGATTTTCTCCGAGCTGCCATGCGGCCACTAGATGGCAGTGTCAGCCCACCAGACCCCACCCCCTCCCCACAATCTGGAGCCCATTTCCTGTACCTTGCCAGTCTTCGCAGGTTTCAGCTTGTCACTTTTTCTTTGTTTTCTATTTTTACTTTTATTCAGATGCCAGGAAAACTAGCTGGTTGAGGAAGTCATGCGGTGCTCCACACGTTTGTCGCAGGGGGTGCTGTGACTGAAAAGCCTAACTGATTTTCTGGGCTGGATATTCCACTTGGCTTGGAAGCCTTGCCTGGTCGGTGGTGACTCAGAGTGGATCGTGTTTTCTTGGTCCTGGACTCAAGTCCACCTTTCTTGCATGCGGGACTCTGGGCTGCAGTCAGTACACAAGCGGACACACAGCTCACATGAGACCAACCGATATTACAGTTGGAATTCTCGTGGCTGTGATGTGTTCTGACATGAATTTTATTTTTCAGAAAAAAGGAAAACCCCGTTTTGAATCCGAATGCTATCTACATTAGAGGTGTCAGAAATTGTGAGTTTGTAGGATGAGAACTCCTTGATTTTTTAAAGTTGACAAATGAAAAAACATGAGACTCCTAAAATCACCCTGGATAATGAGATACCCGGGCACAGGCACTGCTGTCGATGTTGGCTGATAGCCTTTTGTCAAAATCCGTATTTTGGTCCTTTCTAGACTATCTGAATATTGTACAGGAGATTATAACACAGTATACTTGCACGACTTCAAACATTTTGATTGATATATCTTATTTATATGAGAGGCAGAGAGACAAAAGGAGGGAGAGCAACAGACAGAGAGGGTGTCCATCTGCTGGCTCATTTCCCATACACCCTTAATGGCCAGGGATAGGCCGGCCAGGCTTAAAACCAACAGCTGGTAGTTCAACTTAGGTCTCCAACATGGGCGGCAGGGGCCCAAGATCCATCACCTGCTGCCTCTCAGGGTTTGCATTAGTTGGCTGCTGGAATCCAGAAGGAGCTGGGACTCTGCTAGGCCAAAAGGCCAGCTCCACAGCATTTTAGTTTTCATCACTGTCAATCTAAAACAGCAATATTTCTCCTCATCTTTCTTCTGATTTTGCACAAACCCTCTCTACTGGAAATCAGATATATGTGCATCTCCTGAATTATCTTTTGGGCCTGGAAAGAATAAACTCCATCAACATAGTCTACTTGAAGCAGAACAGACTTCATCTTTGCCACGATTGGCAAATGGCTGCTCCCCAAGGATTGCGAATGAGGACGAGCACCATGGCACGTGCTCATGGTGTTGGCCTCAGCAGCTGGACCAGAGTGAAGCCCGGAGCCGAGCCTAGTTGGACCATCTTCTGCTGCCTTCCCACTCACATTATCAGGAAGCTGGGTCAGAAGGAGAGTAGCCAGGACTTGCACCAGCATGCTGATGTGGGATGTGGGTTTCCTAAAGCAGTAACCTCACTACTACACCACAATGCCTGCCCTGTAAATCATTTAATTTATCCTTCACTACTAAGTCACAAACAAATGATTTTCATTATAGGAGACTGTTATTCCATCCATCAAGAGATGGCTAAATAAACAAATACACGTCATATTTCAATAACATTTTATATTAATTGATGCATCTTGGGAATGTTCCTTCATTAGTGCATTCATAATTCATTTGTTCACTCATACATATTTTATTCATTTATTTGACAAGTGTTCATCTGGAGAAACAAAACAAAACAAAACGATCAAATTGAATTTTGTCCTAGCTATCATGGGCTTATTGGAGTTTTGGTGGCTTGTGTGAATGAAAGTTACATAAGGACTTAGGGATTTTTAAATCACAGGCAGGGGCATGCATTTGGCCTAGCAATCGGGGTGCTCCGTGGGAGGTAGCAGGTGATGGCTCCAGTAATTGAGTCCGTACCACTCACACAGGAAACCTGAATTGAGTTCTGGCTCACAGCTTCAGCCTCCAAGCTCTTGTAGGCATTTGGTTAGTGAATCTATGGGTGGGAGCTCTGTCTGTCTGCCAAATAAATAAATAAATAAATAAATAAATAAATATATCCAGAGGCAGTGTAACATAGGGAGAACATGGAAGTTAACACTTAATATGTGTCTTCTATTAAATCCATACATTATCTCAATTCTAACTTTTCACTCTGATGAATTATCTTATGTCATAAATGCATAGGTATAAGCACATTTTAAGCAATTATTTACAATGTTTGCTTGCTAGGAAAATGTCAACACATCTCATAATTATAAACCGCATACGTGTATTCAAGAACAAATAGTCATTGAAGGACAATCCAGTGCCAGATGTGTGGTACACTGGATGTAATATATACTATATAGCAGATAAAAAATGAAATGGTTATAATAATTAAAATTATAAATATGAATTTGGTTACTTTAGCATTAATTGTTCTTGAAGGAGAGAGATCCTTTTACTAAACAAAGGATTTTCTTCTTTTTCAAATTTTATTTATTTACTTCAGAGACAGAAAGAGAGCAAATTGAGAGGAGACCCCATTCACTATTTCACTAAGCATAAACCCACATGGCTGAGGGCGAAGCTGAGAGCCACGTCTCCAACATGGCTGACGTGAGTCGTCACTGCTATCTTCCAGGTTCTGCATTAGCAGAAATTTGAAGACAGGAACTGAAGGTGGGAAACAATTCCCGGCACCTGACGTGTGAGGCAAGTATCTTAACCACTAGGCCAAATGACTCTTGTGTCTCTATTTCATAAACTAAAGAGACTCAACTGTGCAGCCCTGGGAGAGTAGTGTGAGAGTAAATGGAAACAGTGCAGCCTTCCAAGAGATTCGCACCTGCCAAATCTTACGCCCAGAACATTTGTCCTCCTTAATACCCCACCCCATTTTAAGTCAACGTACTAGTAAAGCAAAGACAAGATTTATATATGTATATAATATGTATATATATATATATATGCCTTCTAGAAGTGTTAAAATGTTAGTTAAAATATTTTGAATGCAGAAAAACAATCATGACATTCGATATAATATTTGGTGAGCTATCATATTTCTGTTGAGGCTGTTCTTTACTTTATGTCTTTTGAATCTAACCACCTCTCTCACCCTATCTAGCTATCTAAATTCTGGGAGCTAATTACCAAGAATATCCAAAAACCTGTTCCTGCTAAACAGGGAGTGAAGCAAGCGTCATGTATTGCACATTGTTTAGCAATAGGGGGTGACAAAATGTTCTCAGAATGATGTTGGCATAAGTCATCCTTTGAAAATTAGCTAACATGTTGATGGACAATTTTCTTTATAGGCAAAGCATGATGGGACTACAGCTTTTACAAATTTTTGAAATCATATGTGTTTCTCAGGCTAAATCTTCAGAAAACTTTGCTCCTATTTCATCTACAAACTTGAGTTTGCAAACTTAATACAGCTAAATATAAATGCAAATGTGGATGGAACTTTTACCCTTTAACATAAAATGTTTTTTATTTGATTTCTCTTGATTGCTGCCAAGAGAAGTTGATACATACATTGCAGCTTATGGTTTCTGGATTTTGTTGCAAATGTTGGAGCAAGGGGTTGATTGATTGCTATAAACATGTACCAATGGCAACAGCTGCTAAAAAAATCAGAAAATGGAATGAAATGATTTAAAATAAACAGTAGTTACAGTTATAACATACATACTGCCTAGATATTTTTAATTTTCCTTGCCCTTGCTAAAAATGAAACACTTATGTAGATAGCAGGAAAATAACTGCATTCCAAATTAAAATGTTCATGCCTCAGAAGTATGAGCTTCTCTCAGACTTTTTGTAAAATTTTATCTCAGTGACTTTCTCTATTGCATTAGGTTTAATTTTCCCCCCAAAATTATCATTTATTTGAATTTTTAAAGTGTAACTAGTTTATAGCAAATGGTTTTTATTTCTTTTCTCTGTGCCCTTTAACTTCCCTTACTACTATTAATATCCACCACTTCGTTTCATTAGTCAATAATGTCATGTCATGAGTCATGTAACAACTGACATATGAAATGGCATTTTCCTTTGGAAATTGTCAAACTTTTAAAGATGAATCTTCGACTGATCTCTCTGTAATATGTAAGACTTGTTCTCAGGGACAATTAAGTTTAAATTGTCTTATATGTCACAGTTACTTGCTTTATCTAACTTTGGAATTGGAACCACAATAATTTTCACATGTATATTTTGAAAGAGTGTTTTCTGGTCCCACAATAGGAGCTTGTGAAAACCAGAATAGATCTCAGAGACCACATGGGCCAAACCTCTGTTATCCGATGCTCATTTTGTACACTGGAGGAACTGAGGCTCATAACTTCTCTGAACTTGTGAAAGGGAAGAGCCAGGCTGGGACTCCAATCCCAAGCTTCGGTGACCAGTGGTCTTCTTACCTTGTTGGAATAAATCTGTCTTCTCAGAGTAGGATATCAACCAGGAGGTATTATTTATTTTCCTTAAGCTTTACTCACACATGCATAGTTGTGGTCTTGAGCACTCAGAAAAGATAGAGGCAGGTCTTGGGTTTCTTAAGTCTTAATTAACCCATTCATTTCTCATCTTTTCCCCGGGAGAAAAGATGGATTATCACTTTGGTTGACATGGAAATTGAGTTACCAAAAAAAAAAAAAAAAAAAAAAAAAGAGGTAAGAAGTACAAAATGACTTTCTGATTGAGCAAGGGTTTTGTTTTAAAAAGTCCTCATTAAATCTATTATTTGTGTCTCAGAATTTGTCTCTATACAAAGTTAGGTTATACACAATTGTTGAGTTAGTAGGAAAAAAACAGTAAATGCCACTTAAATCCAGAGTCCTGCTCTGATTGAAGATCAGTATGGATTATATGCATGTCATTTTTAGTGATATTTCTTCTTAAAAAAGATGAAGGTGGGAAACAATTCCCGGCACCTGACGTGTGAGGCAAGTATCTTGAGAAGTGAAATGGCAGAGAGATAGAGATCCTCCATCTGCTGCTGGTTCACTGCCCAAGTGGCCATAAGAGCTGGGCATGGGTCATGCCAAAGCCAGGAGCATGGAACACCATCTGTGTCTCCCATATTGGTGGCAGAGACTCAGGTATCGGGCCATCTTCCGATGTCTTCCCAGGTGCATTAGTAGGGAGCTGGAACCAAAGAAGAGCAGCTGGGCCTCAAACAGGCAGTCGTAAGAGATGCCAGCATCACAGGACTAACCTGCTACAAGCCCAAAACACCAGCCCCTTTAATGACGTTTTTGTTGGGAAAATGGATTGTTTCCTTGTGAGGTACTGGATGTATAAATATTGTTCACTGGACTTTATGGGAGGAAATATACTTTTTTTTCAACTTTCAAGCATTCTTAATTGGGACACGCTCATATAACGAAAGACAGATTATTAAGGGAAAAACATGTTTATTAATGTGTGCAGGACACATCTCAGAGAAATGTCATGCAAATTATTGCAAAATGGTGGCTCAGGGCTTTGCTGTATAGCATCTTCAAAAGAGAACAGTAAATCTGTAGGAAAATGACAGGATGCAGAGTAGTTTGGGGGTTGCAAGTATGTGAGACTGTGGGAAGCTTTGCTTGCAGATTTCCCTGGTGCTATCTCTGGTCTGATAAAAGTATAGAGCGGATTCCAGTGAGGGAGAATCTGTGCCCCATCTTTAGGTAGAAACAGAGAGCATGAGAGAATAGAAAGCGTTTTTTTCCTTCATTTACTGCTTTCTAATTGCCTGAAACTCAAAAATAAGTTTTGAATGTTAAAGAGTCATATTTTGATGTGATATTCTGGTGTTATTTAAAGCTAAAATAAGATACACTGTAGTCATCAATTTAATATTTGGGTTTGCTTTTTCCCTTTTTTAAGATCTATTTCATTTTATTTGAAAGAGTTATAGAGAGAGGTAGAGACACAGAGAGAGGTCTTCCACCTGCTGGTTCACTCACCAGATAGCCACAGCAGCTGGAGCTGAACCAATCTGAAGCAAGGAGCCTCCTCTGGGTCTCCCATATGGGTGCAAGGGCCCAAGGACCTGGGCCATCTCCTGTTGCTCTCCCAGGTGCATTAGCAGAGAGTTGGATCAGACGTGGAGGAGCCGAGACTCAAACTGACACTCATATGGGATGCTGCGCTGCAAGCTGGGGCTTTAACCTCCTCTGCCACAGTGCCTGCCCTGGTTTGTTTTTCATTCTTGTCCCATTCCTTCTTACATTTTTCCATGCACTTTCTCCACGTATCTGGACGTGGTCATGCCTCCATCACACTGAAAGCCAAGGCTTCTATTAGTTTGTGATCTCAGATTCCATACATTCTATTTCGTATAATTCCCATAAAAATGTGTTACACATGCAGTTTCCTTCTCATGTACACCTTGAGCGACAGCAAGTGATTGCTCAAGTACTTGGGTCCTGGCCAAGCCAATAGCCCTGGCTATTGTAGGCATTTGGAGAATGAATCAGCAGATGGAAATTTTCTCTCTCAAATAAGTAAAAACAAATAAATAGAAATTTTTAAAAAGTTACACATTTTCACTTATATATAATGCATAAAAATATAAATTTACATTTTAGGTTTTAATGAGAATTGAACATTTTGCTTATGATTTTACATTTCTGGTGATTAGAAGAATTTTCCAAAGATTGACTTTTGATGCAATATGTCTCAAATCTTCTTT
Organism: Oryctolagus cuniculus; assembly: GCF_051225735.1. Lineage (NCBI taxonomy): Eukaryota > Metazoa > Chordata > Mammalia > Lagomorpha > Leporidae > Oryctolagus > Oryctolagus cuniculus. The sequence continues at coordinate 57,389,526 of NC_142870.1, forward strand.
CCTCCACAGTTGTCACTGACTTCAGGTACATAGCATTGGGAAATAACATTTATAGAGCAATATGTCTGTGTGCTGAGAATCAAGACAAGAGGTCATAAGGGTGCTCCTGCAAGCCATTGTTACACTGAGACAGCCAGCAGCAACTTAATCATGAGTGGAAATGACTATGAAACCACATAAAGGTATCCCACTAAACTCACATTAAATATATACCTCACTGAGTTTCTTTTTTTGCTGGATTTTCAAAATGGCCGTAGCTACTCCAATCCATCTCAATATGTCAAGTGACAGGAGAATTCAGAATGGAAAAAAATAGCTGTGTTAGTCTAGATATTTTGATTTTGCAATATTTTCTACAAAATCTGATCATGTGACAATATTGTTAGTAGCTTAGGGCAAGCGAAGAGTTTTTAGGAGACTGAGGCTTTAGTGCCTTTAACCTAAATCTGACTCTGACCTCAGCTTATTTTCTATTCTCTTCCGTTACCCTTGCAGACTATGAACTCCATGGCCTCAAGAAGGTGACCTCTCTGCTTTTCATAAGCAGACAATTCAGTTCTCATTAACACCTTGAAATGGAAATTTTATCTAATCAGGAATGTATTTAATAATGCCTTAACCCATATTGGAGTGAAAACTATATAATTTATTATGGACTTAATATAGGCTAGATCTAATTTATTGTAGGCTAAACAGACTAGATTTGACATAGGCTGATAAAATACTTTTGATGGAGTGTTGACATCATCTTCCAACACCTCTCTAGGAATTAGACTATTAAAAACTGAGTATTTCAAAAAATTCATAAAAATTTCCTCTTATTTTGACATTTTATGTTTTGTTCATATCTCCCTTCGTTCTTCCTCTTTCTTCTTTCTTTCCTTATTTTTTTAAAGATTTCAGAAATATAGAATTAGTTTAACCATATCTTTAGGTCATTATTCATCATTATCATTCCTGTGTTGATTGTCTTCTTAAGATCAAGTGATTTTTAAATAATATAATGAGCATTCAAATGAATATCTAAAAAATCCAATAAACTCAACTCCACTGTTCCACCCTCCACCTACTCCATGTAGCTCACTACTGTCTTAAATTTTGTGTTCACCATTCTTTTGATAATATTTCTATGTCTAAAGGATATACATTAATTTTAATTATTTCTGGATTTCATAGAAAGTGTGTCATATTGTAGACTTGGAATTTTTCCTTCTTTCAACTTTGTTACTAAATTATTATATGTTAGTCCATGCTATATATATAGCATTCTATTGTGGTTAATTGCTGCAATATAGTTATTAATTTTCTTATTGATGTACATTTGCATTGTTTCCAGTTATTAACAATTGCAATCAGTGCTGTAGTGAATTATTTTGTCATTGTCTTGTGATACACACAAGCAAAAATTTTTCTTGGGTATTTTATCAGGAATGAAATTATAGAGCTTTAACTTATCACTATTTAGCTTATAAAGCTAATTTCAACTAATTTTCAAGAAATTTTGTGACTATCATGTTCCTATTAGTGTTGTATATAGAGACTCTCTCAATCTGTTTCTCCTCAATACACAAATATTGTTAAACTTCTTAACTTTAGCCCACTGAATAGAGTAAAAATATGTTTCATCAAAGGACTTCCTTACACTTTCCTCACTACAAGTGATACTGTCACTTCATATTTTTATTGGCAAAAAGTACTTCATTTGCTTTGACTATATTTTTATACAGTTGCCTCTTTTTTTAAAAAAACACAAAACCTTTTTATTTATTTTCATTTTATCTGAAAGGCTGAGAAACAGAGGGATCTTCACTCCCAATAGGTTTCCATCAGCCCAGGCAAGACCAGGTTAAAGCCAGGAACCCATACATGGGAGTGACAGGGACCCAGGTATTTGAACCTCCACCTGCTGCCTCCCAGGGAGTAGATTAAAAGAATCCTGTTGGGAGCTAGAACTCAAACCAGGCACACCAGTATAGGACACAGGCTTAGAAAAAATATTGTTGGATCCTGATGTTGATCTTCTGTCACTTATTCTGTTCTAAATATCTTCTCTGACTGTGTTTTGTTCTTTTGAAATATATTTTTTAATTTACAGAATTTCTTAAATATATATATTTATATATGCATACGTAATATTAATTTTTAAATTTCTGGTGGATGACTTTTTGTGCCTTACAAAATATGTAACCCTAAACTATGCCACTTTGGTGTATCGATTATTTTGGGCTGACGGTACCTGAAGAACAGCAAATGCAAGGAGAAGCTTTCTCTGTACCCCTCCCCACTCATCTGCTCAAAGACATATCCTCCAAAGGCAATTCAGTTGTCATCAAGAGTTTCATCGACCAGGGAAAAAGGCTCTTCTCACAGGAGAGGAAACTTAGAAGTCAACACCAACATTAAACAAACTTTGTTACAAACTATTAAAGCTTTCATCTGTTGTTCCAAGGAACCACTTATCTTTCCTAAAAATTGCGTACTCTCCTACATCCATCCCCCTTTCCCCTATGAAGAGAGTGATGGGACTCTGTTGAACAAATTACCCCAACACTTTGACATTTGAAAAAGCAGCAGAAAGAGGAAGGGCACGTTTAGCTTCCAGTAGCCCTTCTCCAGGGAAGCAGGTGGTAAAACCCTCACTTAGGAATATGCTGCTTGTCCTCAGAGGAAAGTAGATTAAGAAGAATCTGAATAAATAGGCCCTCTGTGTTTCTCCCAGTGTATTACTATCATAGCATACTGTTTTGCCCTTCAATCATATTTCTCCCTGATTGCTCACTCTTCTTCAATGCTAAGTATAAAAATACACAGATTTACATATTTCTTAGAGTCTGCATTTGTGAAAGTGCCCATGCCAAACTGAAAAGGGAAGAAAAGTCATTTGTTTTCCCCTAAAATGGTTTTCAAGCCTGAATTCAAAGCCACCTCTTAGAGAGTTACTTTAATTTTTCTGCTCTGCCTATATGAGAGAGATATGCATGCCATTAGGTGTTTGCTTTTTCTCTTGTTAATCTTTTCTTATAGGGAACCCAGTTGAGAATTTGCTCATTTTCTTTCCCTACACCTCAAAGTCAGAAGAAAAATTAACAATTTTAAAGTTTTGAATTTTATATTTAAAAGCCTCACTCTTCCTGGTGTTGATATTTACTCCTCATGTGAAATAAACTTTTAATTTCATGTTACTGCTATAAAGAAAACCATATTTACAAGTTCAATGTATCAAATCAATTCTTTTTGCACATCCTAGTGATTTGTATGACTGTAAACTTCATGAGAAATATCTATAAATGTGAGATTGATTCACAGACTCTCTGATTTTATCTGTTGGTAAATCTGAATACTCCTTTGCCAAGCATACCTTCTTTGTTGATATAGGTTATATTTACAAAATATAATATATTTATAATATAATAGAAAATTGATATGCTCTTTCTGCTCTATGTGTGTGTACGTTTTCCATCCACATGTCTGCTGTTAGACCTTACCTAAATAAATTTGTTATGCTTTTCTTTTGTTAATCTGCCTTTTTTATGAGTGTTGGCACTGATGACCCTAGAATGAGTGAAGAAAGACATCACACCTTTCCACCCCTACAATACTTTCTTATATCAGAGTCACTAAGTTCGGAGTAGTAGAATCCTCAGAAGTTACCCACAGAGGTCAATTGATTCCTGCTGTATAGTTTCTAAAAATATCTGCCTTTACTGACTTCTTACCTTAGGTAAAATGTTCTGAAGCTTTATTGTGCATCAGGATTACCAGGATGGTTTGTCCAGCTAAAGATGGCTAGGTACCACTTTGAGAATTTCTGATTCTCTAGTCTGGGCATGGGGTTCAAGGATGTGCATTTCTATGAGCCTTCCTGGTGAAGCTGATGAGACTGTTCTGGAACTACACATCGGAAACAAATATCTTAGACCAGCTTTTGTACAACTTGTGAATTTCAGTCTTTTTTTTTTCCTGTTTTTCATGACCATTTCATCTGTGTTTTTGTTACTCATCATGTGACAGGCAAGAGGTATGTTAAATTTGACTTCTTTATGGGGCCAGTACTATGGTGTAGTGGTTTAAACTGCCACTTGAAGGACCAGCATCCCAGGTGGACACTAGTCCAGTACCAGCTGCTCCATTTCCGATCCAAATCCTTGCTAATATGCTGGGAAAGTAGCAGAGGATAGCCCAAGTGTTTGGGCCCCTGCACCCATGTGGGAGACCCAGAAGAAGCTCCTGGTTCCTGGTGTAGGCTAGACCCATCCCTGTTCATTATGGCAATTTGGGGTGTGAAGCAGCAGATGGAATACCTCTCTTTATCTCTTCCTGTCTCTCTAAAAGAGTTATAGAGAGATAAACAAAATAAATCCTTTTTAAAAATAATGACTCCTTTGAGAACAGAATTAGTTGAAAATTGTGTCCCTTATGGAGATAATTTAAATAACATTTTAAAATAATATGGAATCTACTTTTTAAAAAGATTTATTCATTTATTTAAAAGACATAGAGACACAAGGAGAAAGAGTGAGATAGAGATATTCTAACCACTGGTTTGCTCCCCAAATGTCTACAACAAATAGGGCTGGGCCAGGCTGAAACCAGGGTCCAGAAAATCACCCAGGTCTCCCACACGGGTAGTAAGATTTGAGTACTTAGTCATCACATGATATCTTGCATGCACATTAGCAGGAAGTTGGATCTGAAACAGAGTAGCAGGCCTTGAACCAGTAACTCACATTTAGAATGTGGACATCCTAAGCAATGGCTGAAACTTCGGTGCCACAAAGGCAACCACAACAGGCAATCTGTTGACCTTGCTGAGTAATAGTATTCAGTACTCTTTTCTGTGTGAGACAGATTAGGCTTTTATCCTTGAACCCTTTGACATTGTATGAGGTATAGTGCAAATTTAAGTTCTATGGGTGAGAGTAAGGGAAGGCAAGGAAAATTCACAGCTTGTACTCCCAGAGAGGAAAGGGAAACACTTACCGTGTAATAACTAGTCATAGGTGACCGTTCATTTATAAAGCAATTACTTAAGCTTGTTAAGAGTAATTTGGAGACTTAAGGTATATTCCCAGGTATATTTGGTACTAGCAATTTCCTGACCTTATTAGCTATGCCTTTAATTTATTTGCTTTGGTTTCAGCAGAGGCTTGTTTTAACTGAACATCATGACTAATAAAATATTCCTCAAATTCTTTCTGTTAGCTTTGCAATTGTATTCCCATCAAATGAAGGGAATAGAATCTTAACTTTGCATGTTAATGCTGAGTTCAGTCTACTCCATGAACCTTTGCTAGGTTGTACATTTTGGGAAACATTTTTTTTTATAAACGCTTGTTGCTCTGCTACAAACACACATAACAAATGCAACTATATTAATAAAATAATTTCATTATTCATTTGTACAGGAAAATTAATTGCATGCCACCACCTGTGTCAGGTGCTCCAGTAGGCAAAGGCAACAGAACATCAACAAGATTGATGTGTGTTCTCCCTAGGTTGATCTCAGAGTCTTGCCTGGAAAACAGATAGGTCAAGAAGCATGACTAGTGAAACAGAGTATGGTAAACTGAAGCAGTGAGCTTGCGCAGCTGGTGCTGATTGGTGTATGGGATCTGGCAGTGATAGGATTCAGTGATACGTTGACATATTGAGAAATGTGGCATCACATACATAGAAAGGAAAGGAGAAACATCTCTACTCACAGGAGATTAAGCAGTTGCTGTTCTTCACAGAACAGTTCTGCTCTAAACTATCAAACTTGGGTAGTCAATGAATATTCATGAGTAAGCATTTTGTTTGGAATCCAGATTCAGAAAGGCAAGCAATAGAGACCTAAATTCCTCTGGAATTGTTAGCATTCCATTAAGGAAGAAAGGGAAACAAGTTCTCAGTTTAAACACCAGAAACTAAGTAATCAGCAATCAACAATAATATAAATGGAAATTTAGGAAGACTTAATGATGCTCCAAAGGAGAGCATTGTCCAAGAATAAGTAGGTGTGAGAACTGTTGTTTCCACTTATCCCTTTAAAAAAAAAAAGCAGAAAGTCTCCATTTTATCTACAGTCTTAAATTCGCTGCAGTGATCAACTCTTGTAAACCAGAATAATAGCATCTTTGGCAGTAATGCCTGCAAAAATAACAGGGGAATAGCAGGAGGCCTGCCTAGAACACCCTAGGGGGCTGAAATGCAAAGCTTCCTGCACTTGTGAGATAATGGGATGCAATTCCCCTTGGCCACCTGTTGTGCAAAACAAAGTCCCAGAAGGGATAAAATCTCCCAACAACCTGGCCATCCTTTACCATCCCTGATAGTCCTCCCCTTTACCTTGTTTTTTGGTTTTAGTTATCAATTTTCTCTCACAAATAAAATGCAAATGCCTAAACAATCCCCCAATAATTGTTGTGCTTCTATTTTTTAAATGAACACCTGCAATTGCATGGACTCATCCTAAAACTTTAAGTCTTATTGTTTTAATGTAGCATCTTCTACTCTGGTATCCTTTGTCTAAAAGAGGGACTCTGGTAACAAGAATGAACCTTTCCTCTAACATTACCACACTTGATCAAAAATCAGATTCTGTTAGGAGGGCTGAAGGTACACTGCATGTTAAGAAGTTCCTGTGTGAGAATTGAAGAGCTCTGACTAATGGAACTGAAAGTAGACAGGCATACAGGTTAAAATTGATTAGGTTTGTGAGCTGGAAGACCACGCCTTCGCCACACCCCTGTGTGACCTCATGCCCCTACCTGGCCACACCTGGGTGCCCACCAGCCAATCAGGTTAAATAAACACTCCCCTTTGGAAAGTGGGTTAAAAGCCTGGAACACAGTGTGTCCGGCCCTTCTCTTCTTCTCTGGCCTCTTGCCAGGAGGGGGCTTGCTGTAGCCCCGCACCTCCAGGGTGCATGGCCTTCAGCCACCTGACCTAGGCTTCCTAGCTTTGATGCTCCTCCACGTGGCTGGTTCCAAGTACTCGATATGAACCCAGATTTACCTCTCTCTCTCTTAAATAAAGCTCTCACTCTCCTATACATCTTTCTCACTGAATAAAAGCCTAAAGTGTAACATGCTGCCTCGTTTATCTGTGCCGGGATTTAGAATTCTACTCTAAATATTAGGCAAGAACCCTCCTGGGCTTATTAATATTGGGGATTTATTAATAAGCATGTGGTAATATCGTATGGCACCCCAAATTCCAGTAGCATATGTGGCACCCCAGGTGGCGCTTCTGGGGAACTCTAAGGGGCTACATTTTCGTGTAGAATTTAAGGGGTCATTCCTGATAGCAGAACAAGGACATAAGCCTCAGCCATTCTAGCTCCTTACCAGAAAATAGATAAATTTGGAATTTACCCCTTACCTCTGCATCCTTTGAAATCTGAATTTACTTCTTATCCCTGCATCATTTCTTTCTTTTTTTTTTTTTAAGATTTTATTTATTTATTTGAGAGGTAGAGTTACGGACAGTGAAAGGGAGAGACAGAGAGAGAGGTCTTCCTTCCGTTGGTTCACTCCCCAGATGACCACAACTGCCAGAGCTGCACCAAACTGAAGCCAGGAGCCAGGTGCTTCTTCCCAGTCTCCCACGTGGGTGTAGGGGCCCAAGCACTTGGGCCATCCTCCACTGCTTTCCCAAGCCATAGCAGAGAGCTGGATTGGAAGAGGAGCAGCTGGGACTAGAACAGGCACCCGTATGGGATGCTGGCACCGCAGGTGGAGGATTAATCTACTGCGCTATGGCACCAGCCCCATCCCTGCATCCTTTCAAGAGACCAATTCAGTCTCACACCTCTTGTTGTTCCCTACCTCATCCCCCACATTCTTCTCCAAGTTTGGAAATGGCACCAAACTTGAAAAACCTGTGTGGAGAAACTCACTTCCATTTGTCACCTCACCCTAAGATATGAAAAGGCCCAGCCCATGTTTGGTCTGTGTGTACTCTGCAGTGAATTTATTTTTCCTGAATAAATTCATTTTGGCTGTGAGTTTGTATCCTGTCTCCTCTGTTCTATCAACTTTTTCCTTGCACTGATCATGAGCTAAGTTCTTCTGCGTTAGTCAGAAATTAATTTAAATCTAAGTAGGGATGGTGGGGGATTGGATAGTCAGCTGTATATCTACCTTTTTGTCTTTGGTATATTTTCAGAGCTCTAAAAGTGTTTAATGTTGCTATTTATAAAATTATTCTGAAGGTGCTAGACTTTCAGAGACAAATACAAATAATTGTATAGCTCTTAATATATCATTCTAAAACATCACTAGAATGTCATAAAAATATCTTATATGTATGCATATATCTTTAAATATTAAAATGAAATATCTCTTTACTTTTTTTCCATACTTAGAAACATAATTGTGTGTTGAACACTCTGGGACAAAAAATGAACCTTCAGTTTCCTAAAGGTTATTTCATTTTATTTTGCCTAACTACCCCACTTATCTGTCTTTACACCACCTGAAAATCAAATGTATAATAATTTCCTGCAAATGTCCTGGGCAAGGTTTGGTTGCATATGTATTTCATAAGCTTATACTTATAAAAGTTCCTTTGTACTGAGCTGAAGAAATTGAACCAGGGGATTGATATGTACTTTCCAAGGTATAGTAAATTAATGCTTTGGCTCTCTGCCCCTGTGGAGCTACATTTAGATTTTGATTGGTGAGTAGTCAGGAGTAAAGGGAGTTTTGTCAAGCTTAGTTTAATTTGTACTGGTTGATTTAAGCAGTAGGCAATTAGAGATATTGACAACAGAGTTCCAGGATATCAATGGAAAAGCAAAGGTGGCATATCGAGGTCATGGTGTGAATGAGCTCCACCAGAAGAGGGATAAGTAGAGTAAATCTGTATGCAGTGTGTGTAGTTTGTATTTAGTAGAACATTTTTCATCCCACTATATCAAAACAATTTCAATTACCATTGGAAGAAAGCTACTTCTCTGCTAAAGACAGTGGGAATGTTGAATCATCAGGTTCGTAACTAACTCAAAGTTACACTATGTTGATGTGAAATTCCAGGACATGGAAACCAATCTATACTATATAGCATATAACATGTGACATAGGGGTGGAGCCTGACCTAGCCCTGGTTGGTAGGGACGCTCACAGATGCAGTTGAGGAAGGATAGAGTAGCAGCACTTCTGAAAGCTTTTGCTGAGACCTGCTTTGCTGCTCAGTGTTTTGGGTGTGTGCAGATGAGGAAGGTGGTTGTGGGCAAACAGTGGCATTGGTCTAGCCCTTTGCAAGTGGCTGCTGATGGTAGACAATGAACTTCACCTGTTTGGAGTACAGGAATATGGGCAAAGCTGAAATTGTCTGCATTGCTTTGCTGGCCTCTCACCACACCACCCACGTCACCATTTTGCCTGTGGATGTCAGCAGCCTACAGTCAGTGTTCCAGGCTGCTAAGGAACTTAAGCAAATTTTTCAGAGATTGGGCTATTGTGGGGAGCAACTCGGACTAGACTAAGTTACTGGAATTAAGACTTATTCTATGCATCTGCTCTCCCACAATATGGCGCTGGGAGAGGAGGAAACAGATTCTACACAGCTGCCTCCAGTTCAACCAATAAACAGCAGGACCTGCTCCTGATTGGAGGAGAGCAGCGTACTCGTCGTGTGGATAGCAGAGTTGGGATTGGTGGAAGAGGACTATAAAGGAGGAGAGAGACGGCATGCACCAGGAACATCTATCTGAAGGAACACCTGTGCAGCCCCCGAGAGAGCTGGCCGGCGGTGTGCCGCTCCCCCGCGGAAGTGGGGAAAGTGGAAGGGGGAACCGCCCTTCCACAGAGGTGGAAGGGTCGATAGCCAACCCGGGAAGAACCAGCAGCAAACCCTGGGAGGGCCGAGCAGACAAAAGAACAGTGCAGGGTCCTGTGTCGTTCCTCCACGAAGAGGGGGAGCGACATAATGGTGCCGTGACTCGGATAGGAAACTTAGGAGGGAAGAGGCAGAAAGAAGTGGGAAAATACCGGAAAGAGAGACTAGCAAAGAGCCTAGGGAAAAGCCAGACGGAAAAGGTGGCGGAAGAAGCTATCGAAAGCCTAGGCATAGACTCGGATACGGACTGTGGGAAAGAAGTTAGGATTGGATGTTAGGGTTGAAAGTGAAAGTGAAACCTAGAAGAAACTTAGACTTGGATACGGACTGTGGGGAGAAGCCAGGAGAAATGAGAGGGGAATATTGTGGGAAGAAAAGTTAGGAAACATACCGGGTAGAGAAAAATGTTAGGGAGGATGCAGCCGCGGGGGCAGGCCGAAGCGGAGATGTAAGCTAGATTGGGATTCGTCGAGTCAGCCCGGGGAACAAGGGGCGAAAATCTGGAACCAGAGGCGGAGACGCGGGCCAGGTTGGAATCCGTCAGATTAGCCCGAGGAGCAAAAGACGGGAAGCCAAACCATAAGGTGGAAACGTAGGCTAGGTTGAATTCGCCAGGTTAGCCCGGGGAACTTAGACTGAATACCGGTGGCGGAAACGTGACCTAGGCTGTGTGACTCGCGGAAGCTGCCGCGCACAGAGGGAGCGCGCGGGGGACGAATAGATAGGAAGTGCGGGGCCGTGGTGCGGGCTCCAAGGGGCGCGGAGACCACGGAGTGTGGCGAAGCTGGAAAGCGGCTCAGAGCCGGGAAGCCGCCATGGGGTGAGGTGCCGAGAAGCAACCTCGGGGCGGGCGCCGGGATGCCGCGGGGATAAGAGAAACAGAAGTTTAAAAGTAAAATGAGAGAAATAGGAATGCTGGCAGATAGAAGTAAAATAGGAGAGATAGGAATGCCCGGAGGTAGAGAAATAGAGAAAAATAAGGCCTCCCCACAACACAGCAATGAGAGGGCTTGGATTCGGTCTGCCTGATTAGTAAGACGATAAGCACCTGCTGGCGGCTAGCAGCTTACCTGCTGCAGGTCACCGAAGACAGGCACGAATTAACATCAATAAGTCTCCCCATAATACGGCAAGGAGAAGGCTTGGATTCGGTTTGCCTGATTGCTAGGGCTTGTAAGCACCTGCAGGCAGTTCTAGCAGAGCAGAGCATGCGCTGCAGGGCACCGAACACAGGCACGCATCAGCGCCTAAAAACCTCCTCACAACATGGCGAAGAAAGGACCCGGATTCGGTTTGCCTGATTGGTAGGGCTTGTAAGCACCTGTGGGCAACTCTAGCAAGCAGAGCAGAGTGTGTGCCGTGGGGCACCAAAGACAGGCGCGTATCAACGCCAAAAATAAAACGAAAGGGGGATCTGTGGGGAGCAACTCAGACTAGATTAAGTTACTGGAATTAAGACTTATTCTATGCATCTGCTCTCCCACAATATGGCACTGGGAGAGGAGGAAACAGCTTCTACACAGCTGCCTCCAGTTCAACCAATAAACAGCAGGACCTGCTCCTGATTGGAGGAGAGCAGCGTACTCGTCGTGTGGGTAGCAGAGTTGGGATTGGTGGAAGAGGACTATAAAGGAGGAGAGAGACGGCATGCACCAGGAACATCTATCTGAAGGAACACCTGTGCAGCCCCCGAGAGAGCTGGCCGGCGGTGTGCCGCTCCCCCGCGGAAGTGGGGAAACTGGCAGGGGGAACTGCCCTTCCACGGAGATGGAAGGGTTGATAGCCAACCCGGGAAGAACCAGCAGCAAACCTGGGGAGGGCCGAGCAGACAAAAGAACAGCGCAGGGTCCTGTGTCGTTCCTCCACGAAGACGGGGAGCGACAGGCTATGTATATCTTAATGCTGGGCTCATGCCTAATCCAAAGCACTTGTCTCAGATCTTTTTTCAAGAAAAGTGATTCATCTGTTCTCCACAGGTAAAGGATTGCTGACTTAGGGTGAAGTGATCACTGCTGATAGGCTGCAGGAGGTGTTGGAAACCAGTATCTTTGGCCACTTTATCGTGATTCTGGAACTTGAACATCTTCTCTGTCGCAGTGAAAATACATCCCGGCTCATCTGGACATCATCTCACAAAGCAAGGACACCTAATTCCAGCCTGGAGGACATGCCGCACAGCAAAGGCCAGTGACCCTATAGCTCTTCCAAATATGAGACTGACCTTCTCAGCATGGCTTTGAACAGGCATTACAACCACCAGGATCTGTGTGCCCAGGTACAGTGTTGACCAATATGACATACGGAATTCTATCTCCCTTCATATGGACACTGCTGCTACCAATCATATGGTTGCTTCACTTTTTTGCAAATGTTTTCATTTTGGTGCTGTACAATGGAACAGAAGAACTGGTTTGGCTTTTCCATCAAAAGCTTGAATCTCTCAGTCCTCTGTCAAAATACCTGAATGCTGCTACAGGCTTTGGAAGCAATTATGTAGTGACCCAAAAGATGGACCTAGATGAAGATAATGCTGAAAAACATTACCAAAGTTGATTGGATTTGGAAAAGCATGTTAAAGTCTCCATTCCAATGGCAGATCCCCAGAGCTGACAGTGGCAAAGCCTGAAGCATCATTTGCCTTCTGTGGACTGCAGGGTGTGTGGATTTCCACTGAGCTACATGATATGCATTTGTAGTAACTTTGAGCTAAGCCTCTTTTCCTTCTTCTCAGAATTATTTGTAAGACTATGAAGGTATGTGTGTGTGTATGTGTGTGTATGTACACTTGAAATAAAAGGTGGGTACAATAAAATATCCATTAGATCAACTCCATGGGATATAGTAAGGACTTGACAGCCTGTGACACAGACCCACGCTGGACCTCCTCTTGGCCTACCTCTCCAAGAGGAAGTACTGCCCACTCAGTGACTGGAAGTATTAGCCTTATTCCTTTTTTTATGGGCAATTTTTGCTTAGATCATTTGTTGTATTTCTTCCTACAAATGCTGCTTCCAACAGTCATAAATTTGTTAGTATCCTAGCAATCCTAATTCAAATGCCAATGTAGTTAATCTCAGGAACAAAAGTATGTTTGTATGTATGTGTGTATATATATATATATATATTTTTGAGTTATTTAAATTACCTATTTTCTTATTTTAAAGACATCTTTTATGACATTGTGGTAGTTCATGCCTGACCTTCAACATCATTTAGAAATTTGTTCATTAGTGATGAACTTGTTTTCATGAATATAGTTTAGTCAATGTAAGCTGGCAGCAAAAAGTATTCACTCAAACTATTTCAATAAATGTTTAAATTGAAAAACAATAAAATAAAATCTAACATATGTCAAATTGCTAAAATCCTGTCATTCTAATCTCCCAATGGTCTGAACCTAGTATTTTCTCAATGAAAGAATCAAGAGGACAGCAGAGTGGGAACTCAGATCTGGAATCTACTCAATTGGACATGGAGCTGCAGTGAACCGGGCGTAAAAGCAGGATTTGGGGAGGTATTTCTTTACTTATCATTTTAAGCTGTGTAATCTATCCATGAATTCTATTTCTTTCAGTTTTGAATATGAAGAAAATAATATTCTTAGATGAAACACTCTGAATCTAACTGGGTTATAAAAGGTCTTGCAACTGCGGGGCTCTTCCTGGCTATCGGCGCTCCCAGGAGTTTAACTCAATATTCAATTTGTGAAGATTGGCATTTTATACCTGTGCACCATGCTAAAAGTGCAAAATAATAAGATAATGTAAATTTGTTTGATAAAATTGTATAAATTATTTATGTGAACTTCTCCATAATATCTCATCTATACTAACCTCTAATATGTAATAATGCATCACAACACTGAAATATATAAAGGAAGCTAACAGATGCCTTAGATCTCATATTATTGCATTTGTCTTTCTTCTGACCCATGGAATAATTCTAAATTACATCAGGGTTAAATTTTCTTTTTTCCCATGGATGTATGCATGTGTATTCTTCATTATGTGTTGAACTTCTAAGATAATAAAGCTGGACATACTGTGTCTTATTTTCAAAATATCTAGAATAACTTGCAAATCATAATGACATAGACTTTTCTTATTTTTATTTTTAGTTCTGAAACTTGCAAAGGTGCCCAGAGGCTAATAAATGATGGGTGAATCTCATAAATGTAATAAATATGTAATAACTAACTAAATAAATAATAGATATATAGCTTCTCTATTGAATTTCATATGAGATATGTGTATAAGAAGGAGAGATACAGGCTGACAGTTTTTAAAGTGCTTTATAAAAGGATCCACTTAAATATAATATATTGCTATTATTCTAGAGGCAAATACTTCCCTATAAGTAAAGGGCCTGTCAGCATTTCTATTGGAAGCTTTCATTTTAAGGGTGTGTAACTCAACCCTAAATTGTGCTGTCAGCTGAAATATGGTATATAAAGTTTCAGTGTCATTGCCATTTTTTTTTCAACATTTGGAATCACAGAATTCTACTTTTTTTTCCACATATGGACATTAATCTAAGAAGTGGGTAATTGCCAATGCTATCAAATTTTATTCCATCTGAATAAAATTATATTTCCTAAGAAATCAAGGCTGCCAACACTAAGAAGCGTACGTAAATAGATTTTTGTGATTCTGCTTTATGTCAGTGTTTTGGTCAAATTTAATGTGTAGGTGGTTGCTGTAATACCAGTTTCTAAGTCATTTGGAGGAAAATAATTATGCCTGGGGCACTGGAAAAATTTCAATTTTAAACTAGAGATGTGAAAGTATTAACAATCACGCCTACTGAGATGAACTATCTACCGGTGACATTTAAAACTAGCCTATTCATTTCTGTTCTTTATGGGCTAGATGTCTATTTCAGGAATTTATGGCAAACATCTGATCCAAAAGTAGTTATGTTCTTGACAACAAAAAGTGATAAAGAAGCTGTAGAGAGCAATGAAAATTGATGGGGATAGAGTGATAAACAGCCAAAGAGACCCATTAAGGGCCAAACGATTGGTAAAGCATGAAGAGAAGGAACTGAGAACTAAATTGGAGCACAAGTTGATTTCAAAGGTGCAATCAGCTAGCACTTTCCAATATTTTTGGGTGGCTTTGAGTTGAAATATGAGGGTAACTTTCTGGAGTTTGGGTCTGAAGTCATTCTGCAGTTGTGATAGGAAAAGCAGTACTATAACTTGTGTTTTCAGGAAGTATAATCAACAATTTTCTAATCAGATTTACAGAGGATATATTAACAGGACTGAGCAAAATAAAAATGAATGAAGGTGTGAAATGTTGGGCCAGTGTTGTGGCATAGTGGGTTAAACTGCCGCCTGAAACAGAGACATCCACATGGTGCTGAATCCAGTCCCAGCTGCTCTACTTGTGATCTAGCTCCCCAGTGGGCCAGGGAAAAGCAATAGAAGATGGTCCAAGATTTTGGGCCCTTATACCCACATAGGAGACCTGGATAAAGCTCCTGGCTCCTGGCTTGGCCTGGCCCAGCCCCAGCCATTGCAGCCACTTGGGCAATGAACCAAAAGAATGGAAGATATATCTCTCTCTTTCTCTCTCCCCTCCACTCTGTAATTGCTATTCAAATAACCAAAAAAATCTTTTTTTTTTAAATGTGAAATGTAAGTTTCTTGATGGACTGTGTGATTTCTAATGAGCTCTTTTATTTTTGTTTAATATTAATTTAATGTTTTAAAATTATTTGAAAGGCAGATTTAGATAGATAGATAGATAGATAGGGAGAGTGAGAGAGAGAAATCTTCCATTCATTGGTTCACTCCACAAATGGCCACAATGGCCGGTGCTGAGCCAGACAGAAGCCAGGAGCCAGAAGCTTCCAAAGGGTCTCCCGTATGCATGCAAGGACCCAAGCTCTCAGTCTTCCACTGATTTCCCAGGTGTTTAGCAAGGAGAAGGATTAAGTGGAACAGCTGGGACTTGAACTAGCACCCATATGGTATGTCAGTGTTGCAGGCTTTGTCATTATGCATAACACCAGCCTTGAATTCTGACTTTTACAAGCATAGTAGGATCTATTCAGATATTAGGGACTCATATTTAGTCAATCTTCTTTCCCAATATAACACTGAAAACACACAACACTTGGTGTTTTGAAAGTGACATTTAAGAATGTGCTTCCTTTTTTTCTCAGGAAGCAAAAATAAAGACAGTCCTATTTCCCTGTCATTCTTATCACCACAATGCAAATATAAGCTGAGTGCAGCAACCTTCTGTTCTGTTCTCAGACTCAGGTAGAAGGGGGTGTATTATCATCACCTGCATTTTGTGTATATTTATAAAATCATCCACATAATATCTATCTGAAGATGAAATCATTTCATTCTCGGCCGGCGCCGCGGCTCACTAGGCTAATCCTCCGCCTAGCAGCGCCGGCACACCGGGTTCGAGTCCCGGTCGGGGCTCCGGATTCTGTCCCGGTTGCCCCTCTTCCAGGCCAGCCCTCTGCTGTGGCCAAGGAGTGCAGTGGAGGATGGCCCAAGTGCTTGGGCCCTGCACCCCATGGGAGACCAGGAAAAGCACCTGGCTCCTGGCTCCTGCCATCGGACCAGCGCAGTGCGCCGGCCGCAGCGCGCTGGCCGCGGCGGCCATTGGAGGGTGAACCAACGGCAAAGGAAGACCTTTCTCTCTGTCTGTCTCTCTCACTGTCCACTCTGCCTGTCAAAAAAAAAAAAAAAAAAAAAAAAGAAATCATTTCATTCTCATAAAGATTAGAAAACTTAAACTAAAAAGCATCCAAGTTGATTGCCAAGTTCACAGAACTAATAAACTAACAAAGGTAAGTCTTTTTGGCTTCAAGTCCATCATCTTACTGTGACAGTATTTTGAACCATGTGATGTATAAAGTGTCAACCCATTGTGTTTTTTTTAGGATTAGTAAATTTCCCCCAAAATTAAAATAATTTCATTTCAACAGGTATTCATGACTATTTATCACCATGTGTATTGTACTCAGAACTTGACCAAGTGGCTTTGAAAATATTAGATTTGAGACTCATGCCATTGTTGTCAGTTTATGAATGAGATTGTTAAATGCTTTGGAGCAAAAATGCTGCTGCCTACTTTTCCAGGTAACACTTTTCTCCTCAACTCATGGCACACTGATGGGCTTAAAACAGGTTCTCAAAGAGAGTTGCTAATAGACAAACTTCATCTGGGGTCTGCATGAAGAAATGTCTGTTTAGGGAGCTTCTCTTAAAATATCAGCTTTCTTCATTTTATTTTACTAGTTTGCTGACGATGCCTACATTTTGTGCTGTGATTTCTGCTTGAGAGAACTTGCTCTTCTTGATAAAATATTCGATTGTCTCTTGGCTTCTCTTGCACACTGCCTGTGGGGGTGCTTGAGTAGAGAAAGAAGAAAATATCTACGTGCAAAATGAAGAGCACAGTGTCAAGAGACATGGCATCGTTTCTCTCAGGATAAAGTGGTTTTATGGAAAATGTAGAGTTACATGTGATTCCTGAACCCTGATGCACCTCCTCAGAAACTCTAGAAACCATTTGTTCAGAAGAAACACAGAAACCAGAATGGATTTCAGGGTGGTGCCTGAAGAAGATGGATGGCAAACATAGCAAATGAGGTATTGAAACAGGAATCAAACACTTTATAATTTTCCAACTAGCTGGTGGTGCCTCACTTACTTCCTTTCTGAACAGATCTTCTTTGTTCTCCCACACCCCCGCCCTTCAAAGTATCTGCCAGGAGAGACCTACTTCTTCTTCAGACCAAAGGAAGTGGCATTTTAGTTATCATGAATTCCAGGGCGCTATGTGAATTATGAAGACATATTAGAACTATGAGTGCTAAGCCAATGGAAAAATTTTCTGAATCAATGTGTGTGGGACAAAACAAACAAACAAACAAACAAAAAAACAACTACTGCTTCCCTAACTCCCAATTCTAGATTCCTTAAGGGATAACACTAACCATGTCCAGGAGTTAACTCCCCTTACACAGCCTGCCTGTGCAACTCTTTGCCTTTCCTTCCAGCATCAACTAGTAAAACAATGTAAAGAAACATCCTGTATGATTTAAAACATGATTGCTTGAATTGGCACAATATCTCTTCAATGATCTATTCTGATGTAATTTTTACATTTGCAGTGTTTTATATCTTATGTTTTTAAACCCATGATTGCTTTTGAATATATGGAAATAAAAACCCTCTGTGTGACCTCCTGATTTCCTAGTTCCCTGAAATCTAACATGGAGTTACCACAACTAGCCCTGTTGAAAAGAACCCTCAGGACATGGAGTTTAAGACCAGAAACTGACGTTAGGCTGGAAATGGAAGTGGAACAGCATCTAGGAGAAAACAGGCAAAGTGTAGGATGAATGGTTTCTGCTTCTCTACTTTATATTTTCATGTTATCATACTGACAGAAGTAACTAAAGAAAATAAAAGCAATAGCAGCGAATTTTATTTTATTATATGTTAAAGAAAAAGAGGGCCTTCTGGACTGAAAATGAATGTAATACATACTAAGTTTCAGCTCAGAGCAATTTTTCCTTCATAGACAATATAATAAGTCTGTTCTGGAGGCTTACGGGGTTTATAATGGAAACGCTGAACCAAACTTCACAGAGGCATCACGTGTGACTATAGATATAATAACAGCTCCGAAACCTTCAGAACAAGAGGACAACGAGAACTTCTGTGAGTAGGAGGAAAAGACTGTGATATGCACACAAGGAAAACGCATGCCAAGAAAAGAACAAATATGTGTTTTCAGTATTGCAGCGCAACATTTCGAATTATTTGGGGTATGATTTGGGTGTCTGTCTTTACAATGGAGTTAAATTGGTTTCTTATTTTAGCCACTACATTGGTTCAGTTTCACTCTGTTCCATTCTAAAAATGCATCAGCATATCAGTCAGCTGCAGGGCAATTGACTCAGCCTGGGTAATGTGAGAGTAGGGTAAGTGTATCAGAACTTGAGAGATCAGATTTTCAAAGTTTACAGGGTATAGGTGATCTGAACAAACAAAGCAAACCAGAGCAGGCTCTAGATGGTGACTCTCAACTACCCTTCACAACATTATCCACACTTCATATAAATCTGTTTGGCCTTGAGTTTGTTTGAGCGTATCAAACTTTGAAGGTTTGTCCACAACTATCTTATACACGTACATTTTATTGTTGGATTTGCTGCTTATTAAACCATCAAATAAAATAATGGTGCCCTAGCAGTGAAGGCAATTAAAACAGAATATAATGAAACTAAAGAGTATCAGGACCATCTTCCTTCCTATTAACTTGCACAACTGCACATGTGTGTCAGCAATCACAGATTAAAGGAGCAATTAGTCTGAACAGGGAAAACGTGAAACTAATGCATAATACCACAGCACACTGTGAGCTTGTGAGAGTCCATTTTTGGTACAGTTGCTAGCAGTATTGCAAAAATGTGTTCCATCATATCTCATTATTCTAATCAAATTTAAAAAGCCAATACTGGTAAATTGCATCCCTATGTCATAAATCCACATTTTTAGAGATTTATGGATCCTAGAGTTAACTGACATAATGATTTATATCATCTGTGATTAAAAGCTGAATGGCTTTATTCGTCTTGATGTTGTTTCCAAGGAATTAGACTCCTAAAACAACAAAATGTCAAGGGGCAGCAGTTAGTGCTTTTCTTCACAGATGACTTCTACAGTGCTTAGGGACATGTGCATGAATGAGTGAGGCCAAGGAGAAAGGTGAAAGTGGAATGTCAATTGTATTTGCTGAAATTAAATCGATAGACCTGCTTAATGCAGGCAAATAGAGGAGGAAAGTTAAGGTAACCTTCCTACCACAAATAGCCATTCTTTCCTCTGTTTCTCTGTTTCAGTCTTCTATTTCCCTTGGGTCCATTGACCCCTCATTATGCAACACACACACACACACACACACACACACACTGTTACTGAAATATCTTAAATTTCTGGAAGTGATTCTGAGCAGATAGAGGGTGCATCAGCATAAACAGGGCCTTGGGAAATGACTGAGGAAATGCAAGACCTCAAGACTTCCTTAAGTAACAGTGAACACATTTCACCAGTATTTCTGAAGAATCTTTTTTGCTCATTGTCGTCTCATGTAAGGCAAGAACCACTGACTTATTTTCATTCTTCCATTCACACAGAGTGGTTTCTCAAATATTTATGGGGTGATATTTTCTTAAAATAACATTTTATTTAAAATATATATAAATATTTTAAAGTTAGATATGAAACAATAAACTTTCTGAAAATAGCTAAGGAAATAATGTGTAAATACAAATAGGAGAAATGTTTATCAGTTATTAAAATGCACCATAAAGCTATAGCATGCAAGTGATGTTTGCATTGAAGAACAAGAAAATAAGCAAATGAAACTAAATAGAGAACTCAGAAATAATAGATACGACTATGTAATTTTTCATTAGGTAAATAATGCTTTTAATGAATTAGAACAATTGGTAATCTTTCAAGAAGACAATAAACCTGGATTTGACTTCACATTAACAACTAAAGATATATTAAATAATCAAATTTAGGCTGGCGCCGTGGCTCACTAGGCTAATCCTCCGCCTAGCAGCGCCGGCACACCGGGTTCGAGTCCCGGTTGGGGCACCAGATTCTGTCCCGGTTGCCCCTCTTCCAGGCCAGCTCTCTGCTGTGGCCCGGGAGTGCAGTGGAGGATGGCCCTGGTGCTTGGGCCCTGCACCCCATGGGAGACCAGGAAAAGCACCTGGCTCCTGGCTCCTGCCATCGGATCAGCGCGGTGCGCCGGCCGCAGCGCGCCGGCCGCTGCAGCCATTGGAGGGTGAATCAACGGCAAAAGGAAGACCTTTCTCTCTGTCTCTCTCTCTCACTGTCCACTCTGCCTGTCAAAAAATAAAAAAAATAAATAAAAAATCAAATTTAAACATTTAAATTAAATATTTATAAGATATGAAAATATATATTCACTAATATGTGGCTATTTATAAAAATATTTATTTACTTATGTGAAAGAGTTATAGAGAGAAAGGGAGGGAGAGTCAGAGAGAAGTTTTCCATCCACTGGTTCACTCCCCAAATGGCCTTAATGGCCAGGCCTGGACCAAGCTGCAACCAGGAGCTGGGAACTTTTGGGTCTAACATGTGCGTGCAGGGGCCCAACCACTTGGGTCATCCTCCACTGCTTTCCCAGGCACATTATCAGTGACCTGAATCGGAACTGGAAAAGCTTGAACTCCAACTCCTGCCAATATGGGATGCCAGTGTGGCAGGTGGTAGCTTTACCAGCTGCACCATTTGTGGTTTTACACATGTGTATTTATAGATGTGTGTGTATGTATATGTGTGTATAAATCTACATATAATCTAGGAATTTTGATAGCTCATATAATGAAGACAAAATTCCCTGATGCAAAAAACAACTGAAATAAATAAAAAAATTATATTTAATCATATAAATGCTTAGAGAAATATTTGGTGATAAAATATATCATAACCAATGTCTATAGCAAGTGATTGATCAAGTGAAATATTCACAATGCATAGAAGATCAATAACTTTAAAATAAAATGAATTTTTACTAGTTGATAGGAAAATGATAGAAACAATAGAAAAAGTGAACAAAGAGTGGCATGTGCTTTACACTTATAAGGTTAATAAAAATTATAAGTTATAACTCTCCTCATAAGGTTATAGAAAGAGGACAGGTTCATTCTTTGTAAGTAGAAATGTTACTTCTTATACCCTTCTTAGAGGCAAATCTGACAACAGCTATTAAAATCTAAATTGTACACACCTTGCAAGTGAGCATTACTCCAACTGTGAATCTATTCTACAGAAAAAGAAAATGCTAGGATATATGAAACTGAAAGCAAAGTGATGTCTATCAAAAGGAGAATGGTTTGAATAAATTAGTGCTAATCCATAACAAAGAATAATGCAGCTAAGAAGAAAATGAAACGTTCTCTGGGGCAGTTAACTGGGAAGAAATTCCAATTTATAGATGTAAATAATAAAAGAAAGGATGCATAAACATATAGATTATGGTTATTGTTGGTAAAACAAAGAATAATAAGAATCTCTTGTTGCTATGCTTTCATGATCTTAAGTTATCAGAGGACACCCACCAGACTGTCAATACTGGCTTTCCAGGTAAAGAGGGTATAGGAAAAAACAAGAGGTCCATCCAGAAAAGGAGTTGGATCAATGATAAGCATAGTGTTTTCTATAATATACATTCTGCAAATGTTTATCACCATTTTGCTTGTGATAATTTCAGTGTGGTGGAAGTTCAGAGAGCTATATTATGTAGGTATAGCTGAACATCTGAAGCTGAAAATAGGATAAGCCAAGTACTGTAAATGGTCAAGAGAAGAGCTCATTACCAACTTCCATTGAAGAAGTTTGAGTATTGTGTGCAAGGAACATTATTTATGAGATGAGTGAGTTGGTTAGAAGACAAGCATTTCTCCAACACTTCAAGTAAATATGTCTGCTTTTGCTTCGAGAACCTGCTTATAACTGGGCATGTGCTGCAGCACATAGGGCCATGGAAACTCACAGAGGTTTAAGAAATTATTTGATAAAAAGATCTCATGCATTTCATATGTACAGATTTAGGAACATAGTGATTCTTCACACCATACCTTCCCTCCGCCCCTGCGGATTTCACTCCCACCTTCCTCTTCTCACTCCTATTCCCACTCTTAATTTTTACAAAGATCTATTCCTGTCTGCTGCAACAAAATGGATGCAACGGGAAACCATTATACTGAGTGAAATTAGCCCCCAAAAGACAAATACCATATGTGTTCCCTGATGTGTGGTAACTAATAGAGTATCTAAAATGTAATGTATAGGAGTGAAATTAACATGGTTGTTTACAACCCTTGTCTCTAGTGTTGAGGAACAGTAGATTTTTTTCCCCTCATATTATTCTTTGAACTCTTTACTTACTGTAGGGTTACTCCTATGAGTATCAAGGAAGCTGAAAATAAATCGTTGGAAATTTGAGTGAGAATATTGCCAGAGCAGTGTCTGGCAGGAAAGGCAGTGCTGTGCTGGAAAGGTTTCTTGAAGTTTCTTGGAGGAAGGATGTATGCATATTTCTCATGGAAATAAATTCCATCAGGGGATCCAAATTCAAGATGACCTAGACTGAGGGTCTGAGGTTTTGTTTCTTGTACAACAGGTCTACCTGGAGAGAGCCAAAGGAGGGTGCTATAGACTTAATGTTTACATTCTCCTAAAATTCAAGTTTAAATCCCACCTGCACTGTGATGGTATTTGTAGGTGGGGGCCTTTGGGAGATGATTAGATCCTGAGGATGGCATTCTCACAATAGGATTAGCACTCTATTAACAAGGCCTAAGAGAGCTTCATCACCCCTTCTAATGTGTAAAGATACCAGGAGAAGGTGACACCCATGAACCAGAAGTTGGGCCCTAATGTGATACTGAATCTTCCAGTTCTTGATTTTGAACTTCCAGCCTCTAGAACTGTGAACAACAATTTGTTGTTAAATCCCCTGATCTTTAATATTTTTATTGCAGCTGTCCTGAATAGACAAGGATTGAGATGGTCTGAATGACAAGGGCTGGTGAAGGGGCAGATTTATAAGTGCCTGATCAGAGCAAGCACTGACCATGGCATGGGGGGAATTTCAGTGTCAGAAGTTTTAAAGTCACCCAAAATACTTCATGAAGAGTCAGCTTTGAATATCTGCCACAAACAGCAGGCCCTTGTGTCAAATTACAACTATGCAGGCAAAGCAAAACTCCCATCCTCACCTTCCTCACCTTCCTCTCTTTCCACCAACTCCTCCTTGTCAAGATTTCCCCACCCATGCTCCCTGAAACTCTGTCTGAGAACAATGGAAGGGAAAGGAGCAGAGCAGGAAAGTGGAGGCAAACCCACTCTCCTTCCCACTGCACAGGTCTGAGCCTCAGCTGGGGAAGGGAGAAGTTTCGTACTGAATGAGATCCTGAAATTTTGTCAGCAGACCACAATGTAGACTTCATTTTCTGAGTATGGAAATCATTTGTTAATTCATGCAAATGACCACAGTTTGAGTAGCGATGATTTACAGTATGCATAGTAAGTAGGTGGTTTCTGGAAGATAGTAACAGGAGTAAAATGCTTCTAGAGTACCTTTTGTGTGCCCATTGCTTTGTACATGTTATCTCCTTCATCTTCATAATAGCTCTGATAAATTTCAATATTCCTCTGAGGAAGCCAAAGTTTCTTTCCTGTTTTTTTTTTTTAAAGTTTTATTTATTTATTTGAAAAGCAGAGTTACAGAGAGGCAGAAGGAGAGAGAGAGAGAGAGAGAGGGAGAGAGAGAAAGAGAGGTGTTCCATCTGCTGGTTCACTCCCCAGATGGCCGCAACAGCTGGAGCTGAGCTGATCCGAAGCCGGGACCCAGGAGCTTCTTCCAGGTCTCCCACGTGGGTGCAGGGGGCCCAAGGACTTGGGCCATCTTCTACTGCTTTCCCAGGCCATAGCAAAGAGCTGGATCAGAAGTGGAGCTTCTGAGACTTGAAGCAGCACCCACATGGGATGCCGGCACTGCAGGCGGCGTTTTTACCTGCTATGCCAGAGCACTGGTGCCATAAATGATAAGTAATTGACTCAAGGTCACACAGTAATAGAGCTGGAAAGTGAATCTACATTTGTTTGATATTTGATTTCTGATCCTTATATCATGATAGCATAAAATTGAATTACTGCAGTCCATAGAAAATAGATTCATTGCCAGCAACTCACTTTGTTTTTTGGCCATGAGGCAGAGCATAATGATTCCTAAAAAGGGATAGATACCTATCTTTCCCTTAAGAACTCATCAAATGCAAAACTCACCTTCTTGGTAATCTGAAGAAGAACCAAATAGACTGGTAAGATATGGGGAATTCAAAGAATTTCACTCAAGGGGTTGATATTGTGGTACAGTGAGTTAAGGGGCTACCTTCAGTGCCAGCACCCAAATAGTACCTTTTTGAATCCAGAAATTAATCTTCATAGAGTAATATTGTTATTCCTTTACCCATAACCGATAAAGGAATGGATAAAATAGGAAGTAATCCAGTTCTTAACATTTAAAATAAACTATGTAACTGAAAGGTGAGTAGGAGTTATTTATTGATCAAGCTAGTCAATCAGTATATTCTGAGTACCTGCTATGTTCTAGGTGCTGGTTCAAGAACAGATAACAGTGAAAAACAAAATAAATTAAGTTCATGCCCTCTGAGATCTAATTATGTATCAGAAATGATAGCAACAAATGATATCAGAGAATATCTATTTTAAAGAAATTATAAAATAGATAAAAGAGGGAATGTATGGTATCATGAGAGATATTATTTTACAGCATCATCTGAGATGGCTTAAAAACCCAAATACATTTTGTAACTCTATGGGGAAAATTGTTTTCCAAGAAGAGGCAAGATCATGTGTAAAACATTTAGGCAGAGATATACAGGTTGCTGCTCTACAGAAGCAACCAGAGATACACTAGGATAAGAGTGGAAGTGAATAAAGTCAAAGAGGCAGACTTAGGGCCGATGCTATGGTGTAGTTGATAAAACCTCCGTCTGCAGTGCCGGCATCCCATATGGGTTCCGGTTTGAGTCCCGGCTGCTCCATTTCAGATCCAGCTCTATGCTCTGGCCTGGGAAGCAGTAGAAGATTGCCTAAGTCCTTGAGCCCCTGAATCCACGTGTGAGACCAGTCGAAGCTTCTGGCTCCTGGTTTCAGATTGGCCATTGAGGCCATTTGGGGAGTGAACCAGTGGCTAGAAGACCTTTCTCTCTCTCTCTGCCTTTGACTCTCAATATCTCTGCCTTTGAGATACACAGCAGACCCATAGAATGGCAGATGTCCTAAACAGCACTCTGGCCTCAGAATGAGCCCTTAAGGCATGCAGATCCGGCTGAAAAGCCCATGAGAGTATTTCAGGCATGGAAAGCCAAGACACTCTGGGGAAAAAAAAAAAACCTAAATGAAAGATCTCCGCGAGTGAGATCCCAGTGGAAAGAATGGGTCATCAAAGAAGGAGGTACCTTTCTCTGAAGGGAGGAGAGAACTTCCACTTTGACCATGGCCTTGTCTAAACATGATCAGAGTCAGTGAACTCAGGGGGCTTCCATAGCCTTGGCAGCTCAGGACAAGAGCCTAGGGTGATTACTGAGGCCATAAACAAGAGTGTCAATTTGTTAAGTCAACAACAGGAGTCACTGTGCACTTACTCCTCATGTAGGATCTTTGTCCTTAGTGTGCTGTACATTGAGATTTAATGCTATAACTAGTACTCAAACAGTATGTTTCACTTTATGTTTCTGTGTGGGAGCAAACTGTTGAAATCTTTACTTAATGTATGCTAAACTGATCTTCTGTATACAAAGAGAATCGAAAATGAATCTTGATGTGAATGGAAGGGGAGAGGGAGTGGGAAAGGGGAGGGTTGCGGGTGGGAGGGACGTTATGGGGGGGAAGCCATTGTAATCCATAAGCTGTACTTTGGAAATTTATATTCATTAAATAAAAGTTTTAAAAAAAAAACCCTTAAAAAAAAGAAATAAATAAACAAATCTTAAAAAAAAGTCAAAGATGCAGACTAGTTTTTTTGGTGTTGCATTGTGAGGTACAATGTTTTGTTTTATCTTAGCACTCTCTGATGTTTCATTTAAACATGCTGAGGATACAAATATAATTTTTGTTGATATTCTTATACAAGAGTGCCTCTTGCTTATATAAAGATTGTAAAACTTTTGATGAATATCCATAGGAAAGATGCTCTGAAAAAGGTGAATATTTGAGAGGGTAAAAGAATATTTGTGCTGACTGAAACAGGAAATAACTCTCTGGTCATGATAGGAAAAAAATGGGAAAGAAATAATGACAATTTTCAGTAAAATAGGTTACTTCTCCCTATTTTCCTGTGACGTGCAAAACTGAGTTTACTGACAGAGAATTACAATTTGATAAAAAAGGAAGCAAAGTGAAATGATTTCATATGTCCTATAGATAACTGGAAGAAAACGATTCTTTTGTTTTCAAATTCTCACAAGATTGGTTAGTGACAGTAGAAAAATGGCTATTCAAGAGGGAAAATTACATTTCTGGGCTTGAGTCTCTCTCTCTCTCTCTCATTTGTTTAAAGATTTATTTATTTATTTGAAAGTCAGAGGTACACACAGATAGAAGGAGAGGCAGAGAGAGCGAGAGCGAGAGCGAGAGCGAGAGAGAGAGAGAGGTCTTCCATCCACTGGTTCACTCCTCAACCGGCTGCAATGGCCAGAGCTAAGCTGATACAAAGCCAGGAGCCAGGAGTTTCTTCCAGGTCTCCCAGGTGGGTGCAGAGGCCCAAGGACTTGGGCCATCTTCTACTGCTTTCCCAGGCCACAGCAGAGAGCCGGATTTGAAGTGGAGCAGCTGGGACTTGAACTGGCGCCCATATGGGATGCTGGCACTGCAGGCTGTGGCTTTACCCGCTATGCCACAGATCTAGCCCAAGTCTCTTGGGTTTTATGATGGTCTCTTTGAGAATGGATTGTTTCTGAGGAATAGTAGATTTACATTTACTTTTTAGAGGAGGAAGTGGAGTCAATTCTGAATATTCCTCAAGACATCTAAATAATATTCATTAGAATAAAGACAAGAATACAGGCAAGTAAGTCTAGCGCTAGGATGTCTTCCTTAAATTGAGAATAGTTTGAATGTTACTGATTTCTCACTTGTTTATTTGATAAGGGTTAAATTCTTTTGAAACTGGCAATGACTAAGTGAAGAGAAGCAGATTCCAATAGGAATTGATTGAGAACTTACCACTTGCCAGGTACTTGGTAACAAATCTAGGAAGTGGGCATTCCTTTTGTTAGATAAGGCAGTTGATACTTGGATCAGTTAGATAACTTGCCAAAAATCATGCCAAGTGTAATGAGATAGGCATGATATGAATGTAGAATGCAACACATTTCTTAAATCATATATTGAATTCTATTGCCAACTGGCTATTAGCGCTCAGATTACTGCCTAGCATATAGTATGTACTCAACAATGTTGACTATTATTATTTGAGGAAAGAGATATAAATGGTGATCATTATCAAATTGCCTGGTTTTTCTTAGTTTTTTAAATTTACTAGTCAGTTTCTTGGCAGGAGACAGATGGCACAAACAGGATAATTAACGAGAATTTAATAAAGGTACTAATTAAAAAGTTGTGAAAAAGGTTAAAAAATAAAAAGAGATGATTCTTTACCTATGGACTAACAAGGAATGGATACCATTATCTCTAAAGGTGTGAAGGTCCATGAGGGATGAGTAGCTATTAGGACCCCAAAAGAGTAGGCTCTATAATTATAGCTATGCTTTTATATTGAACAAGGCAGCCACTTCTGAGTTACTGTCCCCAGAGTGGTGGAATGAAGTAACCTACATCTCCTCCCATCCTTCAATAGCATGCACCCTCTCTTCTGGCCAGACCCAACAAGAAACCAAAGAACCAAGGGACCTTGCTGATATAGTCTGTAGAAGTTACTGTCTTGGGGCTGAGAGCAAGAAGATCTTGGTGGGATAGGAATGTCAAATGCAAACTATGTAATGAATTTATTAGCTAGTATTTTCACATGCCCACCAAACACTGTGCTAAGTGCTTAGGAGGTATTTCAAATATAATTGGCAATGTCAGTTTGTTCCCTCAATGAATATAATTGTTAGAAACAGAGTTAGATGTGATACCAATGTAGGGTTAAAAGGCTAAAGCATAGGCTTTGGAATTATGGTATACATATAGGCACTAAAAGCATATAGGTATTGCTTTTCTTCTCTGTAAAAATGAGAACAGAAATGGTGTCTTCCTCAGTGGAAAATTCTGAGACTAAATGAGCTGTTTCATGTAAAGTATTTAGGACAGTGCTTAGAGTATTGTAAGCACTTAATAATGATGGCTATTACTATTATCGGCCAAGTGTGATATAAAAGGTGTAAGCAGAACCCTACTGAAGCAGGCAGGCATACAGGCTAAAATTGGTTAGATTTGTGAGCTGGAAGACCACGCCTTCGCCACGCCCCTGTGTGACTTCACGCCCTACCTGATACCTTCGCCATGCCTCTTTGTGACCTTACACTCTACCTGATACCCCACCACGCCCCATGTGACATCAGGCTCTACCTGACCACACCTGAGTGCCCACCTGGCCACAAGCCACTCCCCTGTGGAAACTATATAAAAAGGCAGGGAGTGTCGCAGAAGCTCTCTCGGCCTCTATGGTGCTGCCGGTGATAAGCGGTGGATAGCAGCTCAAGGTGCTTGCTGCACGTGGCTGTGGCCTGCTCTCCGAGTGGTATGGATGCTACCCTAGCTTCCAGACTTTCTGCTCTCTCCTACCTGAACTAAAGCCCTCACTTTCCTAGATACCTCTTGCACTCAATAAAAGCTTAAAAAGTACCATGCTGCCTCGTTTATCTGTGCCGGTATTTAGAATTCTTCTCTAAATATTAGACAAGAACCCTCTTGGGCTTATTAATATCAGAGATTTAGTAATAAGCCCGTGGTGAAATCGTAAGGCACCCCAAATTCCAGTAGCACATGTGGCACCCTGTATAGCATTTCTAGGGAACTTTAAGGGGCCACATTTTAGTGTGAATTTTAGGGGGTCTTTTCTGATTTCACTACAGCTATTCCTAGGGGAAGAGTGTGACCCTGGCAGGAGCTGGAGACTACATCTCAGAGGTCTATTCTAGATTCTTAGATTTCATGACAGTTTTTCAGGGTCACAGACTGGTGTACGTGGTGTCAGAAATACTGTTGATTTCCTATCTACATTTAACCACCTGACCATACTTCCTTCCTCCTTAGAGTCTATAAACGCTTTAAAGCAACCCTACTCAGGATGGTCATAAATGAAATATTGCATCAGCTATTTAAATATTCTAAAAAAGCACATATTAAATATGATGGTATTGATGATCTAAAATACTTACTGGCACTTGAACCCAATGCAGTAAAGACATTTTATAAACCAGTCAGCATCCATTGTGTCTTGGATCTAAATTTTTACTTCATGAGCCATATATCACAGATGTCTTTTTGTAGTCTTTGTTTCCTCCTTGGAAAGCAATTTATTTTTTATCAATATTAATGTGGTTGCCATTATTAGTTTTGTAGATAAAGTATGTGTGTCTATCCAATGTTTGGCTAGGACAAGCCTCTCTTAGATAATGAGAAGCATACTGCTGTTTTTTTTTTCTTATCTGCAAAATATTCAAATATTTATTACTAAGGTTTTTACTTTTTTAAATGAAATCCCACCAAATATTTTGAGTTTTAACTTATTTTATACTTTGACTCAGGTACTATCAAATCAGCAAAACAATAGTGATTGTCCCTCTGCAAGAGAGAAATCAGCTACTAATTAAAATGGCAAAGAAACCCCCCAACTCAGCCCCTTGTAATCCCTGAGATTTTCAGAGGGATTCATTTCTCCCTATGGTTTTGTCACACAGAGAAGCAATAAGGAGAAGTAGAGTTGTTTTCCATGACATCATATGCTTTCAGGAACAGGAATATTTTATTAAAATATTAAATTCTGTAAGGACGCTAAGAAATGCTGAGAGAAAACTGTCTTTTGTAAATAAGGATATGTGGAACTCTAACTTGGTAACTTAGTTTGGCTGGCTTTTACGAATGTTCGCTGTTGCTAAGGGAACTTAATGGTAGTTATAGAAGTGAGCTTAAAGCAAATTCTTACAGCAAGCTTTTGCACAACAGCAGTCACAGCATTTATAAGCGGCAGCTTCTCCAGATGGAAGAGAGAAAAGCTAGAAGCAGAAACTGCATCGTCCTTTCCGTATCAGACAAGTTAATTAGTTGGTCCATAATCACAGACTCTGTTTCAGATTAAAGGAACAGCTTTTCTCCTTTTGAATGGGAAAGCACAGAAGGTACAATACCTGTATAATTCATTAACAGTAAGAATATTTTGAAGGAGTGACTTCTGAGTTTAGATTATCCTGAACCTCGAACTGTAATAGCCATGGTTGTGGGGTGACTGGCAGTTTCCCAAAAACAATTTTCAAATTTAAGTATTTCCATTTGTGTCTATCAGAAGCAGTCTAAGGAGTCTGGACTATTTGTGGATTTTTTTATTTTAAAGCTGTACGAGCACTGTGTTTGGGATACTGAATAAGCTATGAAGCCTTTTAATTAAGGCAGCAGTTAAGCAAGTTAGATTCAAAATACCTCCTAAAACACCTTGACCAATGGGAAATTTAGGATCGAAGTTCTGATTTCCGTGCATCAGTTTGTTCCAGAAACTTCCATGATCAGAAAAAGAGGGGCTTAAAAGTCATTGAAATGTGGAACTGATATTGTGGCACAGCAGATTAAATCAGCCACAATCATGATGCTGGCATCCCATAAGAGCACTGCTTTGAGTCTGGGCTGTTGCAGTTCCTATCCAGCTCCCAGTTTAGAAAAAGATCTTCCATCCTCTGGTTCACTCCCCAGATAGCCACAATATCTGGGGCTGGGTCAGGCTGAATCCAGAGACTTCTTCTGGGTCACCCATGTAGGTACAGGGACCCAAGGACTTGGGCTATCCTCTGCTGAACTGAATCAGAAACAGAACAGTAGGGACATGAACTGGTACCCACATGGGATGTTTCACAGGAAGCTTATCCTGCTGACCCCTGTAAAATAAATCTTTTTTTTAAAGATTTATTTATTTATTTGAAAGTCAGAGTTACAGAGAGAGGTAACTCACAGCGCTGGCCCCTAAAATAAATCTTAAAAAAAAAAAGTCAATTATGGAAATGTAACCTCTGAAAGCTGGAAATGAGATTCTGGCTGCTTAGAGAGTCAGGAAATAGGATGCATAAAAGAGAAAGATGAGGATCTTCTTAGCTGCTGGAAATGAATCTACATAACCATCTTTCTAAATCTAGATGAGATCAACTGAATTCTCCTCTCTTCTGCCCCATTCTCAAGTGAAAGAAGCATCAAAACCAGAAACTATGACATTTAGTTCATGATGAGGGAGTGAGCTAACACAAGCTGCTGTTTTCTCTCCAAAGTATCTGGATAAAGTATAGAAGCCAAGAAGCCCAGATCAATGAATGAGTTAAACACTGTGAGGCCTCCTGTTTTTCAGATTTATTTTTATTTATTTGAAAGACAGAGTTACAGAGAGAGGTAGACATAGAGAGAGGTCTTTCACCCACTGAGTCACTCCCCAAATGGCTGTAACAACGACTGAAGCTGAGCCGATACGAATTCAGGAGCTAGGATCTCTGAGTCTCCCATGTAAGTGCAGGGGCCCAAGCACTTGGGCCATCTTCTATTGCTTTCCCGGGACATAGCAGAGAGCTGGATTGGAAGTGGAGCAGCCGGGACTAGAAATGGTGCCCACATGGGATGCCAGCGCTGTAGACTACGGTTTTAACCCTCTGCACCACAGAACCAGCCCTGAGACATTTATAAGTGACAGGCACTAGCATGGGGTGGAGGCAGTCTGGTGAGCTGCAACTTTATGAAGACAATTTAGGAGAAAGATTTTTATTTTTCATGCCTTTTACTGGTCCATAAATTGCTTTAGGACTGTCCTTACCTCAACATTGTCACAGAAATCTGCAGCAACTGCCTTGCTAGCAATGCCGGGGGCTGGAGAATCTCTGCCAGGCTGGGGAGATTCTATGGAACAGATGCGAGCTCCCAGGGCTTTTACTTTCCTGCTAGTACTCCAAGTGCTAGAGCACATGAATTTTGCTCAGAGGAGACAGTGCTATCTTGAAAAGTGATTCAAAAGATTTGCTGGTGGAGTGGTAATAGTGTAGTTATGGGGAAAGGTTTGCTGGTACTTCGAGTCCCCCACTCAGTCTGACTGCCAGGGTTTAAGTCCAACAGTAGGATAATAACTTAGGCTCTTTTCTAAGTCATACTATCAGACAGTGTCATGTACTTATATAGGGAAACATCTAGGATATGGACACAACAACCATTAAAAGAAATGATGACAAATTAAAAATATTATCTATGAAATAATTCCTGAAACAGATGGAGAAAAAATTTTAAAAAAGTCTTTTTGAATACCAAAAAGGATAAGGAAAATGTAAATAAAATTGGGAAGAGTCATAAGAACGAACCCTGTAGAAATTGTAAGTATGAAAGTTTTAATAGTTGAAATAAAGATCAGGAGAAGTAAGATGAAAAATAGATTCAGTTGAAGAGATAATTAGTTTGCTAGAAAATCAGATTGAACCCTTCAAAGATAGCAATAAAAGACGAAATGAGAGAAAATATGATAGTAAACTATCAGATTTGTACAACAGAAATAATAGTGGCAATTTTCAATTAATAAGATCCTCAGAAGAAAATAGTAGTGCTAGGGAAAATAAAAGGAAGGCAAATTTGAAGAAATAAAGACACTGAATATCCTAGAACTAAAGATGACAGACCTCTTATTTGAAATGGTACATAAGACAAACTTCCTTAACTGATGTTTACCTACTAATAAAATAGTAGGGATAATAAAATGTGTATGTCAAAGAAGTCATTATACAGAGTAAATGAGTTAACGTATGTAAGGCCCTTAGAAAAATGTCTTATACATAATCATTATTTAGATGCTAGCTGTCATTATTACCTAGGTGTACTATAATTAAATTCTGGAAGAGCAAAGAGAAATAGAAATACTTCCAGAAAGAATGACCATCTCCCTCTCTCTCTCTCTCTCTCTCTCTCTCTCATACACACACACACACACTCACACACACACACACACACACACGGAATATTTAGAATGATCCAGGTCTTCTTTTTTAAACAACATTATTTTATTTTAAAAAATTATTTGAATGGCAGGGAGAGAAGAGAGAGAGAGAGAGAGAGAGAGATCTTCTATCAACTGATTTATTTCCTAAATTAGAACAACAGCTGCGGTTGGCCCAGGCTAAAGCCAGAAGCCTTGAATTGAGTTTGGGATCCATGTACCTGAGCCTGCTGTTTTCCATGGAATGCATTAACAGGGAACTGGATTGGAAACAAAGCTGTGGCTTGAACTCAGAGATTCTTGATATGGGGTGTGTTGTTTTACCAAATCCCAATTCCAGATCCCAGGTTTTTTAATACTGTAATTTCATGTGATAACCGAGGTCATTAGATTCAATCAGATCTCTAAATGTTTACAGAAGACCCACTTTGAAAAATTCTTCAATAATGTAGTGCCATGGCATATACTTAAGAAAATTGATTATTATCATTTGTATCATTTAAACATGATTTTTGGCAAAACAAAGTGCCTGTTCTACTCTACAATTTTCAATCACTTCAAGTTTCATGCCTAACTATACTCTTTTTGACATTTGGACTTGCAATGTCATAGTTTATCATATATAAGTGATATTTATCAGATGTTTACTCTTATCTCTAGCTTACAAGAATTTAATTGATACTGCAATTTAACATGATAAATAACTTAGAGGTTTAGAAAAATGGTAGAAATAAAAATTATATTTGTCAAAACATGTAAATATGAATTAATAACTTTTATAATGATTTATATATTTTTACTCACTTTTAGACCAGTTCAATACTAAACAGGAGATCAAAGTGCTTTAACAGTGGAGGGTTTGGGGCAGGCTTTTTGTGAAATGGCTTAAGTTTCTGCTTGGGCTGCCCATATCCCATATCAGACTGCCTGGTTCAAGGCCTGACGAATTGGCCTCCAATCTAGATTCTTGCTAATGTGCATCTTGGGAGGCTGCCAGTGACACCTGCTGTACTATACTACATGCTACCCAATGGGAGACCTGGATGGAATTCTGAGCTCCTGACTTATGCCTGGCCCATCCCTGGCTTTTCTTGGCATTTGAGGAATGAACCAGCAGATGGAAGCTCTCATTGTTTCTCTCTCCCTTTCAAATAAATGAAAAATAAGCAAAGTAGAACTTTAAAAATGGATTGGCTGTGTCATATATCAAAAAAAAAAAAAAGAAGTGGGAAGTTTACTTAATTCTTTCTCTTCACTTAGATATTTATGTGGAAAAAAAAGGAAGAGAAAAAAAAGGAAGAAAAAGAAAGCCTAAGTTACTTTTAGTTTAGTTTATTATTTAAGCAGTTGAAAAATATAAATATGATTGTTAAAATTCTCAAAGATGGGAAAGAAGGCAAGTAATATCAACCAGACCTGTCATAATTATGCAGTGAAATTAAAATTCCATTCCCTCCATGACATTTTCCCTGATCTTCAGTGGGAAGTAATTTCTTCTTTTTCTGACTTCCCAAGGCCTTTCCTAAAGCACTTAGGATACTGCATCATAGTGATTTACAGACACCCTCCAGGGTCTTATGATATTGCAAGATTATAAACTAATTGAGTAGAGGATTTATATGTAAGTTTGCTTCAGTTTGGAAGGCAGTGACCTGTAATGGAAGAGCAGGGAGTTTAGAGTCAGTGAAAATCCAGCTTCCAGCCAAGCCCTGCCACTTCCTAACAGTCTGAACTACGGCAAGTCATTAATTTTCTCTGTACTCCAATTTTCTCATGTATAAAATGGTGATACTACTTATCTTATAGCAGGTGGGAAATAATTCAGACATTGCTCTCATCCCCTTGCATGTATTCAATAAATGTTCTCTTCTTTCATATCTCTGATAAGCATTCCTTTTCTCCTTGTAGGTGTTCCTATACATGAAGAATGAGTCAGTCATTTTGCAACTGAATCTCTCATTATTGGGAAGGCACTATAACCATGATGTCTGACAAGTATGGCTTGTGGGATGTGATCATAATGCAATTTCATCCCACCCTCCCACTGTTTTTTTTTTTTTTTTTTTTTTAATTTACTTGCTGAGGCTGGTATTACCTTGTATCCTAGAGGAAATTTAAGGGAAACCACTTGACTTTTCTGATAACTTTCAGACAATCAAAGTTCTTTGGTCAGCAATTTATAGGTCTCACTTCATGTGATAATTAAAATTTCAAACCTCATTTGAATTACAGCTCTTTCCCTTTTCTCAGTTCAGTTTTGTTGCAGTTTATCCCTTGCTTATTGCATTGTTAGAGGAGCAGACCATCTCCTTTCGTCTTCTACTGATTTACACTCCTAATCCTAAAGAGACAAGAACATTGTAACTTGACCAATACTGTGTTGAATTGGGTTCCGGTTATCAGGTTGTTACCTTTGTTGGTTTATTTATTTACCTTTCTATGATGTGACTTTATCACTCTGGATAGTTTTGCTAGATTCTTCAGGGTCCATTCTCATCTGTGTCCATTGCTGGGATACTCCTACTATGTGTCAGAAATCTTCTAAGTGGATTAATTAGGGAACAAAGATTTCTACCTTATAAACATATTTTCAAGGTGAAGACAGAACAATAAACAATTGACATAATTATTGGGTAAATATCATATTATGTTAGAGAACAATGTATATTATGGAAACAAGAAAATGTAGAGCATATTAAGAAGGAGTAGGAGTGCTTAGGTAGGGCCAAATTGCAATTTTCGGTAGGATGTTCACACTAGTTCTGACAGAGAAGGTAGGTTGCAACTTCTATTCTTGCATGAACTTGACTTTGAATAGTGACTTTGCTACTTATGAGGTGAAATCTCTTCACCCCTTGATGATTTACTTTGGATAATAGACATTAAAAACTTTGAACATGCGGCTGGCGTTGTGGCAGCCACCACCTGCGATGCTGGCATCCTGTATGGGTACCCATTCAAGTCCCAGCTGCTCCATATCCAATCTGGCTTCCTGCTAATGGCCTGGGAAAAGCAGTGGAAGATGAGCTAAGTGTTTGGGCTCCTGCACACATGTGAGTGACACAGGAAAAGCTTGGCCCTAGCTATTGCAGCCATTTGGGGAGTGAGCCAGCAGATGGAAGATTCTCTCCCTCCCTCCCTCTCTCACTTTCTCCCTCATTCCCTCTTTCTGTGAGTATGACTTTCAAATCAGTAAATAAATCTTAAAAAGTAAAATTTGAACAAACTGAAGGCATAAAAAGTGCTTGTGTATTGGGATTTGCCTTTTCTGTTGTTAAGAATTTTCTGCCTCCAAGAGAAGTTTTAGTTTGCCTACTGGGACACGATAGCCCAAGTAGAGAAAAAATTTACAATTTTCCAAACCATTTAAAGGGGGAAGCCACTACAAGATACAAGGGGGTTGAACTCGCGATATGAGCAGGAGAACAGGAGATAAGTGGAAAGGAGGGTTTAAGGACAAACTCAGATTATTTACAATCTTGTAAATAATTTGTCTTTACTCTAAGTTAAATGAAGAATTTTACCCCTGAATTCCAATGACCTCTTAAGAAAGACCCTTGTCAGTTTATTCTGTTGTGTGGCTCCTAATGGCCTGGACAAATGATGGGAATGACAGACTGATCCCAGTTGCAGCAGACAGCTCTTCACTCCTCTGTCAGACAGACAGCTAGACAAGGGTGCCTCACTGTTTAGACTGCTGATGTATTTCTGTGAGGGTAGGGGCTCTTTGCTAGGCTTGGTACAGGCTCTTTTTTCCATGCAAGAAAGAATTCAAAGAAAAGACATAGATAAAACAGATCAGGAAATCAGAATTTGCTTAAAGGCAAATGTAACAGCACACTCAGGAAAGCATGTGGAAAAACCTCAAGACAGTGCTCCTATTAAAAGTGTTTGATGCTGTCCTTTTATACTATCTGGGAATGTGGGTAATGGTGTCTAGGACATGGCTTAATTGAACATACCAAGAAGCAGAGTTTGGGGTGGGGCTTGAGTGTTGCCCATTCATGTGCTCTTTTTTGGAAATCTAAAAAGTGTCGTGGTGTCAGGTACATAAAGGACATGGGGTTTCAGTGGTCCAGATGGGGCTACAGTGCATATGGGGATACAGAACAGGTACTGGCAATCCTTAGCTGCTTTTTGTTAGCTACATTCCTACCCAAATGCGTATGAACTAGTCACTAGTCTTCACTGTTCTCCGTTGTGCATGTGAAATATAAATTTTCCTAACCATTCCACTCTAGTCTCTCCCGTTAGAATTCAGGTATAGGGTGAAATAGTCCCTATAATTTCTACTTTTAAAGAAGAATGAGACTAATAACACACTGACTCTTTTAAAAGTCCTCCTGCAATGTCTAGCTCTTTTTTAACCCTCAATTTCCATTTAGCCTAAAAGCAGATGGTCATCTAAGAACACGAAACTCTTTTCATTATTTCCTTTTTGGAGCCTTGCATGTTAATCTTGAACATGAGTAATAGAAATAATATTGGCCGGCGCTACGGCTCACTAGGCTAATCCTCCGCCTTGCAGCGCCGGCACACCAGGTTCTAGTCCCAGTC
The DNA here is from genome assembly GCF_051225735.1 of Oryctolagus cuniculus. NCBI lineage: Eukaryota > Metazoa > Chordata > Mammalia > Lagomorpha > Leporidae > Oryctolagus > Oryctolagus cuniculus. Next base: position 57,427,685 of record NC_142870.1, read on the forward strand.
GGGGCGCTGGATTCTGTCCCGGTTGCCCCTCTTCCAGGCCAGCTCTCTGCTGTGGCCAGGGAGTGCAGTGGAAGATGGCCGAAGTCCTTGGGCCCTGCACCCGCATGGGAGACCAGGAGAAGCATCTGGCTCCTGGCTTTGGATCAGCACAGTGTGCTGGCCGCAGCGCGCTGGCCGTGGCGGCCACTGGGGAGTGAACCAACGGTAAAGGAAGACCTTTCTCTCTGTCTCTCTCTCTCTCTCTCACTGTCTACTCTGCCTGTCAAAAAAAAAAAAAAAAAAAAAAAAAAAAAAAAAAAGAAAAGAAAAGAAAAGAAAAGAAGTAATATTTATGGGCTGGTGCCGTGACACAGTAGGTTAATCCTCTTTCTGCGACGCCGGCATCCCATATTGGCCAGTTCTAGTCCCAGCTGCCCCTCTTCCAATCCAGCTCTCTGCTATGGCCTGGGAAAGCAGAATATGGCCCAAGTGCTTGGGGCCCCTGCACCCACATGGGAAACCTGAAGAAGCTCCTGGCTCCTGGCTTTGGATTGGCGCAGCTCCAGATGTTGAGGTCATCTGAGGAGTAAATCAACGGAAGGAAGACCTTTATCTCTGTTTCTCCTTCAAACTGTCTATAATTCTACCTCTCAAATAAATAAATAAAATCTTAAAAAAAGAAGTAATATTTACTATTTCATTGGTGTTCTTATCAGTTGCACCTGAAATTACACTTAAACTTGACACTTTTAAAAAATAAAGACTAAAAGAAATTAAAAGAAAAAATAAGAAAGGAAGGAGAAGGGAGAGTGGGGACATGGTTGGAAAAGAGGTAGGCTGTGCTTTTAAATCTGTATCTAAATTACTGCAACAGCCAGGTTTGGGGTGGTACTTGAGCCAGGCAATGTGGATGGCAGGAATCCAACTACTTTAACCATCACCTGCTGCCTCCCAGGGTCTGATTGGTGGGAAGCTGGAATTAGAGCTGGAGCTAGGACTTGAACTTGGGCACTCCAACACGGATTAGGGCATATTAGCAGGTTTCTTAACCACTAGGCCACATGTCAACCCCTAATCACCTTTGAACATGCTGCTAGAGAAACTATCTGATATGTAAATCTATTTTCCATAACAATGATATACAAGGGAAAGATTTTTTTACATGTCTATATTCAAAAATTGTTTAGTTTAGCTATAAAGTCTTAGGATCTGACCCAATTCCCTTGCAGAATACATTGTAATGATTCTTTATTGAATACTTAATGGTAATTTCACTTATGTAGCCATTAATTTTTAAACTTTATTGAATTCTTTTTTTAAAGATTTATTTATTTATATGAAAGTGAGAGTTGCACATAGAGAGAAGGAGAGGCAGAGAGAGAGAGAGAGAGAGAGAGAGAGAGAGAGAGAGAGAGAAGGAGAGAGAAAGAGGTCTTCCATCCACTGGTTCACTCTCCAATTGGCCGCAACAACCAGAGCTGCGCCAATCTGAAGCCAAGAGCCAGGAGTCAGGAGCTTCTTCCAGGTCTCCCACGAGTGTGCAGGGGTCCAAGGTCTTTGGCCATCTTCTACTGCTTTCCCAGGCCATAGCAGAGAGCTAGATAAGACGTGGAACAGCTGGGACTCTAACTGGCGCCCATAGGGAATGCCAGCACTATAGGAGGCAGCTTTACCCTCTATGCCACAGCACCGGACCCTGAATTCTTACCATATTTCAGGTCTGAATTAGATGCTGCAGATATAGACAGATTGAAGACATAGTGCCTGTCCTTAAGGAGCTAATAGTTCAGTTGCAAACAATTTTAAAGTTAATTTTAAGAAGGCGTGTAAATGATACTTGGTGAATGTGTTCAGTCAGATGCTTTCAAATGGAAATAAAAGAAAAGTTAAAATATGATTATCCAGAAGACTAGCAACTTCAGGGTTGACTTGATTCATGTATTTTGCTCCATTTTCCCCACCTCTGTGACTCAACTCTGTCTTCAGTCTGGAAATGAGATAGTTGTCTGTGCTCTGGAATTAACTTCTAAGCTTAACATTGTCCAGACAAGAAAGAAGATGTTGATTCCTGAAACACTCAATGAAGCCCAAAAATATCTCTCCCAATACCTGATTGTCCTGAGCCATTGCAGAACCTTGGAGACTGCCCCCAGAAAACTCAATTGCACTCTAAAGCTGGATGTGAGCTAGCTTCCCCTGAGTACTTAGATTTGTAGGTAGAATTGTTTGCTTGAATATTGTCCAGTCTCTGTTTGGAAGAAAAAATTTTGAATTAATGTTGCATTGGTAATAGTGTCACTTCTGTAGGTCCCAATCAGAATCCCAAGAGAGGATAATTCTATTCCGTCTGGATCTTGTGCTGCTGCAAGTTTCAGAGAATAAATTTATGTGAGAGTAACACTTTAGGTGTGGCTTGGAATTCCAGGTGGCAGTTAGTCAAGACGACTGGAAGGGAAAAGGTGAATGAATCCTTATCAGGGAAGTGTACAGCTTGGTCAAGGCGCAGTAGTCTGTGAATCATGGGGTTTTGGGGGAAATGTAAGTAAATTGGTTTCTCTGTAGCAGAATTGTGCCCCAGTTATTTACAACATTATTTGCAGGTACTCATGGAGAGAGGTTGAGAAATGCATTGACACAGGAACACTTTAGCTACCATCACATCTCCTGAGAGATTTTCTAGGGAATGTGATACCAAGGGAAACTTTAGGCAAAGACACTGTGTTTATTAGCTTATTTGAAATAGATGATATTGTATTGCCATTAGATCTGAAAGAATTTTCTTTGAAACGTTTCTTTTTTTTTAACTTTTATTTAATGAATAAAAATTTCCAAAGTACAGCTTATGGATTACAATGGCTTCCCCCACCATAACTTCCCTCCCACCCGCAACCCTCCCCTTTCCCACTCCCTCTCCCCTTCCATTCACATCAAGATTCATTTTCGATTCTCTTTATATACAGAAGATCAGTTTAGCATACATTAAGTAAAGATTTCAACAGTTTGCTCCCACACAGAAACATAAAGTGAAAAATACTGTTTGAGTACTAGTTATAGCATTAAATCTCAATGTACAGCACACTAAGGACAAAGATCCTACATGAGGAGTAAGTGCACAGTGACTCCTGTTGTTGACTTAACAAATTGACACTCTTGTTTATGACATCAGTAGTCACCCTAGGCTCTTGTCCTGAGCTGCCAAGGCTATGGAAGCTCCCTGAGTTCACTGACTCTGATCATGTTTAGACAAGGCCATGGTCAAAGTGGAAGTTCTCTCCTCCCTTCAGAGAAAGGTACCTCCTTCTTTGATGACCCATTTGATGATCCACTGGGATCTCACTCGTGGAGAGAATTCAATCCCTTTGAGGTGGCATGTACCAATGCCATCTCACAAGTCCCAGTGATCAATTTCTGTTCACAATTGATCATAATGATAGGACTAAGAACCAAAGGGATCACAGAAACAAGAATAGTGTCTGCAAATGCTAACTGATAGAATCAAAAAGGGAGAGAATGATCCAACATGGGAAGTGAGATACACAGCAGACCCATAGAATGGCAAAGGTCCTAACAGCACTCTGGCCTCATAATCAGCCCTTAAGGCATGCGGATCCGGCTGAAATGCCCATGAGAGTATTTCAGGCATGGAAAGCCAAGACACTCTGGGGGGAAAAAAAAAAAAAACCTAAATGAAAGATTTCCACGAGTGAAACGTTTCTTTAAGAAATCCAATTTAGAAGAACATAACAACTCTGGAGCCAGATGGAAAGAATTATTTTTAAAAATCATTATTTGGTTTATTTTGAAAGTCACAATTACACAGAGAGAGGAAGAGAAAGAGAGAGAGATGGGGGCCGGCACTGTGGCATAGCTGGTAAAACCGCCTCCAGTAGTACCGGCATCCCATATGGGCGCCAGTTCATGTCCCGGCTGCTCCACTTCCAATCTAGCTCTCTGCTATGCCCTGGGAAAGCAGTATAAGATGGCCCAAGCCCTTGGGCCCCTGCACCCACGTGGGAGACCTGGAAGAAGCTCCTGGTTCCTGGCTTCAGATTGGTGCAGTTCTGGCTGTTGCAGCCAATGCGAGAGTGAACCAGAGGATAGAAGACATCTCTGTGTAACTCTGACTTTCTGAGAGAGAGAGAGAGAGAGAGAGAGAGAGAGAGAGATCCTCATTCCACTGGTTCACTCCCCAGATAGCTGCAATGACCAAAAGTAGTCCAGGCCGAAGCCAGGAACCAGGAACTTCATCCAGGTCTGCCTTGTGGGTGACAGAGGATACAAACACTTGGGTCATCTTCTGTTGCTTTTCCCAGGCTCTTAGCAGGGAGTTGAATTGAAAGTGCGGCAGACAGAGCATGAACCAGTGCCTATAAGAGATGTCCATGTCACAGGCAACAGCTTAATCAACTATACTACAGTTCTGGCCTGGAAAGAATTTTAATCCCAATTCTGCCTCTTGTTAGCTGATTAATCTTGAAGAGTTTCTGTAATTTCTTTGTTCCTAGGTTTTTTTTTTTTCTGTGACATGAACATAATATAGCAACGTATTGCCACATATTACAACACATAGGAACAAATCTGGTAAGAGTTGGGCACCAAGTAAGCACTATGTAAGTTTTGATGGGTGGCATTACTGGTGCGCTCCTTCGGCTTTCAGAGTAGCTAAAGCCTAGAACACTACAAGTAGTCAAAGCCACTTTTGATCTCCTTATATATCTTAAATTTTTATTTATTTTCACTTTAAATGACAAGGAGAGAAAGATAGGGAGAGGAGGTGGTGGAGAGAGAGTGAGAGAGAAGAAGAAGGAGGGGGGGAGGGGAGAGGTAGGAGAAAGAGGAGAAGGAGAAGGAGAAGAGTGCACACCTGAAGAACTGAAGAACTAGGGCTGGGTTGTGCTGGAACCCAGTCTGTCTCCCACTCACAAGGGTGGCAGGGAACTGCATATTTGAGCCATCACTTGCTGCCTCCAAGGAGGCACATAGAAAGAAAATGAATGGGAAGTCCAGTGAGATTTGCGTCAGCTACTCTGATACGGAAAATTATTTGCAAGTGTTTCTTAACTGCTGAACCTTTCTTTCTCTCTCTCTAGCTCAAAGATACAATTCTGAATGCAAAAAAGCAAACTCAGAGTATGGAAAGGAAGGAATAATTTCATCCCAAGTCTTAAATTAGACTACCTAGATCACCTTTCTCCAAATGCTATTTATATTGGCTTTCTAAGATACAGGGTTGAGGCAATGCATAGGTTACATCTAAGTGGGTAGAAGTAACAAAGTTGCATCCTCTGAAAGGGAGTAGGACTTTCCGCTTTCTTACTATAACAGCTGCAGAAGTAGGCAGGATTCTAAAATTGCAGATAGTAGAGAGTAGCAGAGGGAGAGAAGAATTCCTAGGACAGGGAGGGAATTGAGTGCTATGTTTTCTTTGGTGATGTTACTATGGAAGATGGAGTTGGTGAGCAGCGTTGGATGTTTTTGGTCCCCCTAAACATCCCCTGCTCTCATTTCTCTAGAGTAACATTTCATGACCTGCCAGGGCTTTGCTGCTTGATCTGAGTATATATGCTCCTTCTCAGTACTTCTTTTTTTTATGTAGCATGGCAAGGTTTTTGAGATTGTCCATTCTTGTCCTCAAAATAATGTGGAGGGATTTCTTTCCTGTAATTCCATAATTATATTTTTAATAGAATCAATTTCAATTTCTCCAAAAGACATTTTCTCCATCTGCTCCTGCCTTCTAAGTTGAGAGAATCAGGAAACTGGATAAGTTATACATCCTGACAAGATACGCTCAATCCATAACACTGGCACCTGTGGAGGTGCCCTTATTTGAAAATAGCATCTTTGCAGATGTAATCAAATTAAGATAAGGTTTTACTGGATTAGAATGTCCTATTTCAATGACTGATGCCCTTAGAAGTAGAAGAAGATTTAGAGATACAGGGGGATGAAGGCCTTACCATTATGGCAGCAGAGGCTGAAGAAATACAGCTTCAATCCAAGGAACGCCAAGGATTGCCAGCAATTACAAGACATTAGGGAAAGGCAAGGAAGGATTCTTTCCTAGTGACTTGAGAGGAAGCATTGCCCTGCTGGCAATTTGATTTCAGAATTCTAGCACCCAAGACTGTGAGAGAATGAATTTCTGTTGTTTGAAGCCATCATCTTTGTAGCAGTTTGTTATTGCAGCTACAGGAAACTAATACACCTATGTTTAAATAGTTAAAACACTCTAAAATGTAGGCTTTAGAATGTATTCAAACCTTGGACATTAAAGCCAGGTTTCTGTATCACTCTGTTGTGGGTGTTACAAGCACTGATACAATATTCTTAATCAGAACCAAATGTATCTATCTGTGCAAAAAAAAAAAAAAATGAAATGAAGGTTTCAAATTAAGAGATGAAGACTGCTGGTGAGATTTCCTTCCTTCCCATTAGATCGTAGAGCTAATATACTTCCTGCCTGCTGCCAATATAGGTATTTATCATCATCTCATCATTATGTTTGTTAAATTTTAAAAACACTCCTATTAATGTTCCTTTCACTGTATCAGATTTGTTTTGTTGGATGAAAATTATAGTGATAGCTAGATCTTCATAGGATGCCTGTATCAGTTTTGATTTTGTTTTGATTTGAGCAGACTTAATGAGGCAAATAAAGATATACAAGTCCCTCAGATACTTTTTTATACTTCAGCAAAGGAAATTGAACGTAATGGTAGCTGATGAAGAATGACAGAGCATTTTGTTTAGTGCACATGAAATTGTTGTTTGTTCAGCTTATAGCAAATGCATTTTAAATTTACTTTCAAGTTTCCTTTCTCTTTTCCCTATGAAACTTTTCTTTGGAAAGCTTTTCACGGCCAAAATGCCTTCCCAAATTGGATAGATACACCATTGCTTCTGAGACCAAATTAGTCTTCAAGATGTGCTGCCTGGTGCTGTCAGCACCACCATCAAGGTCTGCAGGCCAGTCACCAATTTGTAACAGTGTCGAGGGAGATATCAGCTTCCTCGCTGATTTCCTCCCTCTTCCCAACCTAATTATTTGGAGACCTTCAAGCTTTCCAGAAATATCTGCAATTAGTCAGATGGTATCTAGGGCTTTGTTTAAAATTACAATAGACAATTTATCAAGACCATTTGGTCTAATCTCTCTCATCATCTTCCCTGTGAATTTTTTTCTTCTTCTCTCTGGAGAGTTGGAAACGGGACACTACAATTATTATATAATTACAGGGAATAATAACAATAATAATGCTTGAAATTATTATTAAATCACCAAGAAGAATGATATGTGTGAAGATAATTCCTTGTCAGATTTATAAAGATTTTCTTCCAGAAGTTCAAACAATGAACAATTACCAGCTTCACAGCCTTGATGGGGTTTAAGCCCTGGTTTTGTAAACCTGGGATCATGAATTCCTATTTCACTAGAATCCTAATGTACTTCTCATATTAAGCATAGTGGCTGGTGCAAAAAGTTGCATAAGATAAAAGATAAATGGATAATGGGAACATTTTTGAATAGGAATTGTATTTCATTGTAATTAATTTTTTCCCTATTACTTTACACAGCTTATGCCTTTGTTGCAAATACTTGGTTAAAGTTAAAAACAGAAAACACTAGACTTAGATTATCACTTTGATTTCTAGTTCTGCTATTTTCTTCCTCTGTGTTCTTGAGTGAGTCATCAACTCATTGAGTCTCAATATTCACCAGTAAATTTGAATTTAGGAACACAAGCACACAATTGATTCAAGGTTTTCTTTAATGCAATATTAAATATAATCATGGAAACTTCTTGATCTTCCAACCCTGATCTAATTTCTGCTCTCCTCTCCTCAGCACCACTTCATGAATTTAATATTAATTCCTCTATATTAATGTGCACATGTAATTGAAAAATGTATTCTGGGCCTAAAACTTTTTTGAAATTTACAGATATGATTAACATGTATATACTTGTATTATTATGCAAATTGTTTTCTTCCTTGTCATAGCTTTCAAGATCTAGTCCTAGAAATATATACTACTTATATACCATTTAATTCAGTAATTCATGAGATACAGTATAGCACAGTTCTGAAGAGCATAGGCTCTTGATTTGTAATCAGCTCTGCCATTTACTGCTATAGAATTTTGAGAAGATTTCTAAGCTTTATGTTTCTTAGATTCTTCATCTGCAAAATGAGGATTGTAATAGTACTTACATGATGAGCTTCTATGAGAACCAGATAAGCTATTAATTTCCTAAGATGATATTGCTAGCACATAGAATGAACCACATACTTGTTTGCTAAAAGAAAGAAAACATTTTATTTTTATTTATTTATTTATTCATTACTATTTTTAACAATGTCCTCAGGATTGTGTCATTTGGATTTCTTTGATCATCTGTGGGAATATTCCTCAGTAGTGCATCAGGCATGAAACTGCTGGCTCACAAGGCTCAGGCATTTCCTATACTAGTTGATTCTGAGCTCTTCTCCATAGTGATTGTGCTGATTTGTGTTTCTACTAGTATTTAAGAATTTTCATTTTCTCCAAATCTTTGCCTGATACTATCAGCACAATTTTTGCCAAGTTGATTTGTGAGACATGGATCCCATTTTTGATTTTCATTTATTTCCTTGATTACAGGTAAGGATAAACTTTTTTTTCAATTATTCTTTGGACATTACAGTTCCTTCTTTTGTGACTTCTGAATTTTGTTTTGCTTGAAAAAGAGATGTAAGTTTAGTTTTCATTGAGGAGGTGATCATTATTTCCAAATAATTTCTTGGATAATTCTCATTGATATGTGTGTAATGGTATCTCAATCAAATAATGTGCTTCCATAAATGCTCAGATCTACAGCACTTTGTTCTGTCTCACTATTTTGTTTCTTGTATTTATTTTCTCATAAATATTGTATTATCCCTTCTGTAATAATAACTTTATAATAATCTTGAAACTGGTGGTACATTTTTGCCTTTCATGGCTCTTCATTTTCTTTTTCTTTAATATTTATTTCTTTATTTATTTGAAAGTCAGAGTTACACAAACAGAGGAGAGGCAGAGAGAGAGAGCGAGAGTGAGAGAGCGAGAGAGAGAGCGAGAGAGAGTGAGAGAGAGCTAGAGTGAGAGTGAGAGAGAGCAAGAGAGCGAGAGAGTGAGAGAGCAAGAGGTTTTCCCTGTGCTGATCCACTCACCAAATGATCAGCCAGGCTGGTCCAGGCTTTAGCTAGGAGCCGGGCACTTCATCCAGGTCTCCTGTATGGGTTCAGGGGCACACTGACTTGGGCCATCTTCTGCTGCTTTCCCAAGTACATTAATAGGAAGCTGAACTGGAACTGGAACAGCTGAGTCTCAAACCAGAACCCATATGGGATTCTTTATCTGCAGGCAGTGACTTTACCCACTAGCATACAATGCCAGCCCCAAAGTTTTACTGTAATTGGAAGCTATCATGTATTAATACAATGACAAAAAGAACCTATGTTTCAATGACAAAGATTGCAGAGTATAGGAAATAATATATTTTCATTTTTTTCTATGTTATGAAATATTCCTATACATTTTCCTCATTTTTAACTTTAATTTTAGTTAATTTTAAATAAATTCAATATGACTTGTAGATACAAGTCTAAGAACATAGTAACATTCCCTTCCTCCCTCCTTCCCACCTTCCTGTCTTCAACATTTCTCTCTCTCTCTCTCTTTTCTATGGGCATATAGACAATGACTATAAACAGTAATTTAACAGAAAAATGATCATTTCACTCATATGAAGTTTTTTGGCAATTAGTCATTTATAATTTCTTTTAATGAAATAGAACCAATGACAATGCAGCATCTCAATATTTCCTGTGTAGTTATAAGAAAATAATTGAGTTCATTTAGACTATTAACCATTTCTTCTCAATGGTTTATGCATAGGAATAATTTTATGCAAATTGCAATTCTAATATTTATACATTATACTTTTTTGTATCCTATTCCTTATGACAGATCAGGGAAAGCATATGGTATTTGTCCTTTTCGGATTGACTTTTTTTTTACTAAGTGTAGTAGTCTCTGCTTGCATCCATTTTGTTGTGAAAGACAGAATTTCATTCTTTTTTGCAGCTGAGTAATATTCCAAAGTGTATATAGACAACATTTTCTTTATCCATTCATTGGTTGATAGACACCTGGGTTGATTCCATATTTTAGCTATTGTGAATTGAGCTCTAATAACCATGAGGGTACAGATAACTTTCATATGTTAATTTCAAATCATTTGCATAAATTTCCAGTTGTGGGATAGCTGGGTCATATAATGGTTCTATTTTCAGCTTTCTGAGGAATCTCCATACTGTCTTCCACAATGGCTGTCTAGTCTACATTCTCACCAACAAGGGAATAGGGAACCTTTTCCCTCACATCCTCACAGCATTTATTATTCTTTGATTTTTGTATGAGAAACATTCTAACTGTGGTGTGATCTTGTGGTAATTTTTATTCAAATTTCTCTGTTGGCTAGTGATCCCGTGCCTTTTGAGTTTCATCCTTTGAAAATTGCCTGTTAATATCCTTTGCCCATTTTTGACTGGATTGTTTCGTTGCTGAATTTCTTGAACTCTTTATAGATTCTGGATATTAATCCTTTATCAGTTGCATAGTTTGCAAATATTTTGTCCTGTTCTGTTAGTTACCTCTTCATTTTTTTAAGTGTTTCCTTTGCAATTCTGAATCTTCTTAACTTGATGAAATCCCATTTGCCTATTTTTGTTTTAGTTGCCTGTGCTTCTGTGGTCTTTTGCAAGAAGTCCTTGCCTATTTCAATGTCAATGTATTGCAGAGTTTTCCCTATGCTGTCCTTTAATAATTTGATGGTATCAGTTTTTAGATTTACATCCTTGATTCATTTTGAATTGATTTTTGTATAAGGTATACGGAAGGCATCTTCATTCATACTGCTGTACATGGAAATCCAGTTTTTCCAGGACCATTTTTTGAAGAGGATTAATTTTAGCTCCTTTTTCAAATATTAGTCAGTTGTAGATGTGTGGATTGGTTTCCAGGATTTCTATTCTGTTACATTGGTCTAAATATCTACTCTTATACTAGTACCAGGCTTTTTTGATTATAACTGCCATATGTTTTCATATGGCTTGAAATACGGTATTATGATATCTCCAGCTTTGCTTTTGTTGTTTAAGATTGCTGTAGCCTCCAGCTTTGTTTTTGTGGTATAAGAGTGCTTTAGATATTTGGGATCTCTTGTGTTTCCATATAAATTTTAGCATCATATTTTCTAGATCTATGAAGCCTGTTGCTGGTATTTTGATTGGGAAAACATTGAATCTGTAAATTGCTTTTGGGTGTATGGATATTTTGAAGATGTTGATCTTCTAGTTATGAACATGAAAGATTTTTCTATTTTTAAATGTCTTCTTCTATTTCATTCTTTAGTGTTTTGTTATTTTTATCATAAAGATCTTTGATATCCTTGGTTGAATTTATTCCAAGTTCTTTGACTCTTTTTGGAGCTAAGGTGAATGGAACTATCTTAAAAGTTCTTTCTCAGCCATGACATTTTCTGTGTATACAAAGGCTGTTGATATTTGTGCTGATTTTATATCTTGCCATTTTACCAAACTCATAATTTTATGAGTTTAAATAGTCTGTCAGTTAAGTTTTTTGTATTGCTTATATATAGGATCATGTCTTCTGCAAATAGGGATATTTTGATATCTTCTTTTATAATTTGTATCCCTTCAATTCCTTTTTCTTACTTAATGGCTCTGGCTAAAACTTTCCAGGACTATATTAAATAGCAATGGTGAGAGTGGGCATCCTTTTCTGGTTCCAGAAATTAGGGGGAATGCTTCTAGCTTTCCTCCATTCAATAGGCTACTGGCCATAGATTTGTCATAAATTGCCTTGATTGTGTTCAGGAATGGTCCTTCAATATCCAGTTTGCTTAATTAAAGGATGCTATATTTTATCAAATGCTTTTTGTGCATCTGTTTAGATAACCATATGGTTTTTGTTCTTCATTTTGTTCATGTTACGTACCACACTGATTGATTTGCAAATGTTGAACCGTCCCTGCATCCTAAAGATAAAGGGATAAATCCCACTTGGTTGGGTGAATAATCTTTGTGATGTGTTGTTGGATTCAGTTAGCTAATATTTTGATGAGGATTTTTGCATCTATGTTCATCAGGGAAATTGATCTGTAGTTCTCTTTCTCTGTTGCATCTTTTTTGGCTTTAGGCATTAAGGTGATACAGGCTTCATAGAAGGAGTTTGAGAGGATTCCCTCCCTTTCAAACATTTGAATAGTTTGAGAAGAATTGGAACTAGTTCTGCTTGTAATGTCTGGTAGAATTCAGCATTGAAGTGATCTGGTCCTGGGTGTTTCTTTGTTGGGAGGGTCTTTATTACTGATTCAATTTCTGTCTTGGTTATTCATCTGTTTAGGTTTTTGACATCCTCATGACTCAATTTTAGTAGATTGTAAGTTTCTAGAAACCATGTGTTCTAGGTTTCCCACTTTTTTGGCACATAGCTCTTTATGGTAATTTCTGATGATTCTCCAGAGGCATCACAATACCTAACTTCAAGACATACTACAGGGCTGTTACAATGAAACCAGCATGGTACTGGCACAAAAAATAGACTTGTAGGACAAAGAAACAGAATAGAAACTCCAGAAATGAATATGAATCTACAACCAACTTACCTTTTTTTTTATTTGTATATATCTTGAAAATACAATATTAGGAACATAGTAATTCTTCCCACTGCTTCCATTTTCTAAAACATACCCTCCCTTTTCTCCCCCTTCTCTTGTTTGGTCCCATTAAAAAAAGGAAACAGGAAGGAAGGAAGGAAGGAAGGAAGGAAGGAAGGAAGGAAGGAAAAGAGAGAGAGAGAGAGAGAAAAGAAAGAAAGAAAGAAAGAAAGAAAGAAAGAAAGAAAGAAACTAAGAGAATTGTTCATCAACAGTCTAAACAAGGGCTCTTCTTTGTTATTGCTTCTCCAAAGTGTTTTAGCTTTGTTCCCCCTTCTTTTATCCTCCCTCCTCCCCCTTTTTTCCTTTTAGAAACTTAATTTTCTTTAAAGAGGAACCCAGGGATATTACATCTTTTGTGAGTTCTTAGACATGACTATAACTTATGAGACATAATAGTATCTTAAAAAGGAAGTGATTCTTGAGAGCAATTTTTACTAGTAAGTCTCATGATTCAACTCTTTGTGGACAGAAGTCCTGCATGGGAAGTTAGTGCACATTAACTCTTGTTGTTTATTTAACAAATAACACTCTTATATATGACATCAGTGATCACCCCAGGATCTTGACATGAGCTGCCTTGGCTATGAAAGCTTTTTGGATCCAGTAGCTTGACAAGGCCATAAGCAAAATGGAAGTTTTCTCCTTTTCAGAGAAAAGTATCTTCCTTTGGTGGCCACTTCTTTCCATTGGGGTCTCACCAACAGGAGTCCTTTATGTAGGACATTTTTTCTCATAGTGTCTTGGCTTCCTGTGCCTGAAATTACCCCTTTGGGCTTTCTAACCAGACTGGAGTGCCTTAAGGGTTGATTCTTAAGTCTGAGTTCTACTTAAAGCAATTGGCATAATAAGAGTCTGCTGTATGGACTGCCTCCCATGTTGGAGCCTTCACTACTTTTTAATTGTCTATTCTTATTTCCAAACACTTATTCCTATTAATACCATCACTTTAACACTTTATTATTTCTATATGGTCACTTGACCAACTGTTGCTATCAATTTGATCTTTGTAACACTTTGCTGCTGTTTTTATCAGCCAGCTTAAGGGATTGTGGGGTTTTATGGCTAGTTGTTAGGTTGTACTTGAGAAGTATGTACATATGAATGAAAGTAGGACTATACTGCTTGGCAGTTTCATACCATTCTTCATACATTTCTCTCTCTCATTTACTTTATGATATTGGTGATTCTTTTTTTAACTTTTATTTAGTAAATATAAATTTCCAAAATACAGTTTATGGATTACAATGGCTTTTTCCCCCCATAATTTCCCTCCCACCAGCAACCCTCCCAACTCCCGCTCCCTCTCCCATTCCATTCACATCAAGATTCATTTTCAATTATCTTTATATACAGGAGATCAATTTAGCACATATTAAGTAAAGATTTCATCAGTTTGCACCCACACAGAAAATAAAGTGTAAAATACTGTTTCAGTACTAGTTCTAGCATTACTTCACATGGACAATACATTAAGGACAGAGATCCTACATGAGTAGTAAGTACACAGTGACTCCTGTTGTTAACTTAACAATTTGACACTCTTGTTTATGGTGTCAGTAATCTCCCTAGACTCTAGTCATGAGTTGCCAAGGCTATGGAAGCCTCTTGAATTCTCCAACTTCGATCTTATTCCGACAGGGTCATAGTCAAAATGGAAGTTCTCTCCTCCCTTCAGAGAAAGGTACCTCCTCCTTTGATGGCCCATTCTTTCTACTGGGTTCTCACTCACAGAGATCTTTCATTTAGTTTTTCTTTTTCCTTTTTTTTTTTTTTTTTTTTTTTTACCAGAGTGTCTTGGCTTTCCATGCCTGAAATACTCTCATGGGCTTTTCAGCCAGATCGGAATGCCTTTAGGGCTGATTCTGAGGCCAGAGTGCTATTTAGGACATATGCCATTCTATGAGTCTGCTGAGTATTTCACTTCCCCTGTTGGATCGCTCTCCCCTTTATTTATTCTATTGGTTAGTATTAGCAGGCACTAGGCTTGTTTATGTGATCCCTTTGACTCTTAGTCCTTTCATTATGATCAATTGTGAACTGAAATTGATCACTTGGAATAGTGAGATGGCATTGGTACATTCCACCTTGATGGGATTGATTTGGAATCCCCTGGTATGTTTCTAACTCTACCATTTGGGGCAAGTCAGCTTGAGCATGTCCCAAATTGTACATCTCTTCCCTCTCTTATTCCCACTCTTATATTTAACAGGGATCACATTTCAGTTAAATTTCAACACTTAAGAATAACTGTGTATTAATTACAGAATTAAACCAGTCATATTAAGTAGAACAGACAAAAAAAATACTAAGAGGGATAATGTAGTAAGCTGTTCATTAAAAGTCAGGGCTATGCTGATCAAGTCACCGTTTCCCATAGTGTCCATTTCACTTCAACAGGTTTCCTTTTTGGTGTTCAGTCAGTTGTCACCGATCAGGGAGAACATATGATATTTATCCCTTTGGGACTGGCTTATTTCACTCAGCATGATGTGTTCCAGATTCATCCATTTTGTTGCAATTGACTGGATTTCATTTTTTTTTACTGCAGTATAGTATTCTAAAGAGTACATGTCCCATAATTTCTTTATCCAGTCTACCGTTGATGGGCATTTAGGTTGGTTCCAGGTCTTGGTTATTGTGAATTCTGCTGCAATAAACATTAGGGTGCAGACAGCTTTTTTGTTTGCCAATTAAAATTCCTTTGGGTAACTTCCAAGGAGTGGGATGGCTGGGTCAAACAGTAGGGTTATCTTCAGGTTTCTGAGGAATCTCCAGACTGACTTCCATAGTGGCTTGACCAGTTTGCATTCCCACCAACAGTGGGTTAGTGTCCCTTTTTCCGCACATCCTCGCCAGCATCTGTTGTTGGTAGATTTCTGTATGTGAGCCATTCTAACCTGGGTGAGGTGAAACGTCATTGTGGATTTGATTTGCATTTCCCTGATGCTAGTGAGTCTTGAACATTTTTTTCATGTGTCTGTTGGCCATTTGGATTTCCTCTATTGAGGTCCTTGGCCCATCTCTTAAGTGGGTTGTTTGTTTTGTTTTTGTGGAGTTTCTTGATCTCTTTGTAGATTCTGGTTATTAAACCTTTATCTGTTGCATAGTTTGCAAATATATTTTATATATTTTCCCATTCTGTTGGTTGTCTCTTCACCCTCCTGACTGTTTCTTTTGCAGTACAGAAACTTCTCAATTTGATGCAATCCCAGTAGTTGATTTGGCTTTGACTGCCTGTGCCTCCCGGGTCTTTTCCAGAAACTCTATGCCTGTGCCAATATCTTGACGGGTTTCTCCAATGTTCTCTAATAATTTGATGGTGTCAGATCATAGATTTAGGTCTTTATTCCATGTTGAGTGAATTTTTGTGTAAGGTGTAAGGTAGGGGTCTTGATTCATGTTTCTGCACATGGAAATCCAGTTTTCATAGCAGCATTTATTGAATAGACTGTCCTTGCTCCAGGAATTGGTTTTAGATCCTTGATCAAATATAAGTTGGCTGTAGATGTTTGGGTTGATTTCTGGTGTTTCAATTCTGTTCCAATGGTCTATCCATCTGTTTCTGTACCAGTACCATGCTGTTTTGGTTACAACTGCCCTGTAGTATGTCCTGAAATCTGGTATTGTGATGCCTCTGGCTTTGGTTTTGTGTACAAGATTGCTTTAACTATTCGAGGTCTCTTGTGCCTCCATATGAATTTCAGCATCATTTTTTCCAGATCTGAGAAGAAGGTCTTCGGTATCTTGATTGGTATTGCATTGAATCTATAAATTGCTTTTGGGAGAATGGACATTTTGATGATGTTGATTCTTCCAATCCATGAGCATGAAAGATTTTTCCATTTTTTGGTATCCTCTTTTATTTCTTTCTTTAAGGTTTTGTAATTCTCATCGTAGAGATCTTTAACGTCCTTGGTTAAGTTTATTCCAAGGTATTTGATTGTTTTTGTAGCTATTGTGAATGGGATTGATCTTAGCAGTTCTTTCTCAGCCATGGCATTGCTTGTGTATACAAGGGCTGTTGATTTTTGTGCATTGATTTTATACCCTGCCACTTTGCCAAACTCCTCTATGAGTTCCAATAGTCTCTTAGTAGCGTTCTTTGGATCCTCTAAGTAAAGAATCATATCATCTGCAAAGAGGGATAGTTTGACTTCTTCCTTCTCAATTTGTATTCCATTAATTTCTTTTTGTTGTCGGATGCCTCTGGCTAAAACTTCCAGAACTATGTTAAATAGAAGTGGTGAGAGTGGGCATCCCTGTCTGGTGCCAGATCTCAGTGGAAATGCTTCCAACTTTTCCCCATTCAACAGGATGCTGGCCGTGAGTTTTCCATAAATTGCTTTGATTATATTGAGAAACGTTCCTTCTATACCCAATTTGCTTAGGGTTTTCATCATGAAAGGGTGTTGAATTTTATCAAATGCTTTCTCTGCATCTATTGAGATAATCATATGGTTTTTCTTCTGCAGTCTGTTAATGTGGTGAATCACATTGATTGATTTGAGAATGTTGAACCATCCCTGCATACCAGGGATAAATCCCACTTGGTCTGGGTGGATGATCTTTCTGATGTGTTGTTGCATTCTATTGGCAAGAATTTTATTGAGGATTTTTGCATCTATGTTCATCAGGGATATTGGTCTATAATTTTCTTTCAGTGCTGCATCTTTCTCTGGCTTAGGGATTAAGGTGATGCTGGCTTCATAGAAAGAATTTGGGAGGGTTCCATCTTTTTCGATTGTTCTGAATATTTTGAGAAGAAATGGCATCAGTTCTTCTTTAAATGTCTGGTAGAATTCAGCAGTGAATCCATCAGGTCCTGGGCTTTTCTTTTTTGGGATTCTCTTTATTACTATATCAATTTCTGTTTCAGATTATGGGTCTATTTAGGTTTTCGATGTCTTCATGGTTCAATTTAGGTAGACTGCATGTGTCCAAGAATCTATCCATTTCTGATAGATTTTCCTGTTTGCTGGCATACAAGTCCTTGTAGTAATTTCTGGTGATTGTTTTTATTTCTGTGGTGTCTGTTGTTACATTTCCTTTTTCATCTCTGATTTTATTGATTTGGGTCTTTTCTCTTCTTTTTTTAGTTAGTTGGGCCAATGGGGTGTCAATTTTGTTTACTTTTTTAAAAAAAAAAAACAGCTCTTCGCTTGGCTGATTTTTTGTAATTTTTTTTTATTCAACCCTGTTAATTTCTTCTCTGGTTTTAATTATTTCTCTTCTCCTACTAGATTTGGGTCTGGTTTGCTGCAGTTTTTCCAAGTCCTTGGGATGAGCTGAAAGCTCATTTATTTGGTACCTTTCCAATTTCTTTATATAGGCACCTATTGCTATAAACTTGCCTCTCAATACTGCTTTTCCGCATCCCGTAAGTTTTGATACGTTGTGTTTTTATCCTCTTTTACTTCCAGAAAGTTTTTAATTTCTCTTTTGATTTCTTGAATGAACCAGTGTTCATTCAGGAGCATGTTGTTCAGTCTCTATGTGATTGCATACTTTCTAGGGTTTCCTGAGTTGCTAATTTCCAGCTTCATTCTGCTGTGGTCTGAGAAGCTGCATGGTATGATTCTAATTCTTTTAAATTTGCTGAGACTTGCTTTATGGCCTAGCATGTGATCAATCCTAGAGAAGGTTCCATGCACTGCTGAGAAGAATGTGAAGTCTTTAGATGTAGGATTGAAAGTTCTGTAGATATCTGTTAGATCCATCTGGGCAATAGTGTCAATTAAATCTGCTGTTTCTTTGTTTATCTTCTGTCCGGATGATCTGTCTATTTCTGAGAGTGGAGTATTGAAGTCCGCACGTACTATTGTATTGGAATCTAAGTCTCCCTTTAAGTCCCTTAACATACCATTTAAATAGACCGGTCCCCTGTAATTAGGTGCATATGCATTTATAATAGTTACATCTTCCTGTTGAATTGAACCCTTAATCATTATATAGTGCCCCTCTTTGTCTCTCTTAACAGTTTTTGTATTAAAGTTTATTATGTCTGATATTAATATGGCTACACCTGCTTTTTTTTTTGGTTTCTGTTGGCATGGAATACTTTTTCCAACCTTTCACTTTCAGTCTGCATGCATCTTTGTTAGAGAGATGTGTTTCTTGTAGGCAGCAAATAGTTGGGTTTTGTTCCTTAAGCCAATCAGCCAATCGGTGTCTTTTAACTGAAGCGTTAAGTCCATTAACGTTTAATGTGACTATTGATACATAGTGACTTTGCCCTGCCATTTTCCCGGAGATATTTTCTAGTATATAATTTGAGCTTCCCATGCTCTTTTACTGGTAGGTTTTCTTCCTTTCCCTTCTTTCATATTGATGGCCGTGTTTCTGTGTTTCTGAGTGTAGCACATCTTTAAGTATCTTTTGCAGGGCCAGACGAGTGGCCACAAAGTCTTTCAATTTCTGTTTGCTATGAAAGGTCTTTATTTCACCTTCATTCACAAATGAGAGCTTAGCAGGATATAATATTCTGGGCTGGCAGTTGTTCTCTCTTAGCACCTGTGCTATGTCTCGCCATTCCCTCCTAGCCTGTAGTGTTTCTGATGAGAAGTCTGCTGTGAGTCTAATTGGAGATCCTCTGAGAGTAATCTGACGTTTCTCTCTTGCACATTTTAGGATCTTTTCTTTATGTTTCACTGTGGTGAGTTTAATTACAACATGTCGTGTTGAGGATCTCTTTTGGTCATGTTCATTGGGGGTTCTATGAGCTTCCTGTACTAGGATGTCTCTGTCCTTCTCCAAACCTGGAAAGTTCTCTGCTAGTATCTCACTAAAAAGGTCTTCTAATCCTTTCTCCCTCTCCATGCCTTCAGGAACTCCTAGAACTCGAATGTTAGTTTTTTTTAATAGTATCCTGTAGATTCCCAACAATATTTTTTAGATTTATAATTTCCTCTTCTTTTCTTTGGTTTGACTGTATGTTTTCCTGTGCTCTGTCTCCTAAGTCCAGTATTCTCTCTTCTGTTTCACTGACTCTGTTTTTTAGACTTTCCAATGTGTTTGTCATTTGATCTATTGAGCTCTTCATTTCATTTTGATTTCTTTTCACTATCACACTTTCCTGTTCTACTAGTTTCTGCATTTCATTTTGATTCTTCCTTGAAATTTCATTTTCACAAGAGAGATTTTCAATCCTTTCCAATAAGGATTTCTGTATTTCAAGGATTTGCTTTTGAAAACTTCTTAATGTTCTTATCATAAATTTTTTTGAAATTCGTATCTTGCATTTCTTCTATCTCATCATCTTCATAATCTTGGCTTGGGGTGTTTTGTTTATTTGGAGGCGTCATAGTGTCATTGTTGATCTTGTTTCCTCGATTTTTTGTTGTTTGGCATTGTTAATTCTTCTTCCCTCACTGTGAGTTTTTTTTTTTTTTTCTATGTGTTAAGTGGACTGCCTGCTGTTGGAGGAGCCTTGGAGGCTTGAGATGGGTGTGGCCTGAGAGCTCTGCTTGGTTCTTCCGGGTTACAGGTGTGCAAAGGTGACACCCTCAGGCTATGCGTGGTAAATCTCTTTTTATTGATTTATTTATTTTATTTTTTATTCAGGAGGTAAGTAATACTGCACGGCTGAGCAGAATTGATGGTATTTAGCTTCCGATCTCTGGCTTCTACCCACAGAGTCTGTGGCAGTTCAGTTTCTGCTGCGGACTCCCACTGGGTTGCCTGTGCTACTGAATTGTACCTTAGCTCTCCCCTTTGGTTATGTATATCCCAAGTGGGGCCTGCTCTTTGTCTCTTGCTCACCTTTGGAAGGTTGGCGGAGAGAGAAACTTGTTTGTACCAGTACCCCCCCCACCTTTTTTTTTTTTCTCCTGTAGTCAGTCTGGTGAACTTTCCTGCCTCAAAGCCGACTTCCCTCTAGATTCTGTCTGCCGTTTCCCCACCAGTGTCTCCGGTTACTGAACTCACCTCCCCCTCCAGCGCCGATGTGTGGACTCAGAGCCCTGGGCGTCCCTCCTCTCCCCGTTGGTGTCTGTGTGACATCCACTTCCCTTCCCGCACTGGCGCACAGACCCTGCAGCTCCCGCAGCTTGGCTTCCACACGGTGGGCAACCTTGCTGTCCCAGTAGGTCCTCCAAGTCACAGCCACTAGATCCAGAAGAGTTTCCTCTGCAATTTTTTCCTGATCCTTTTTCTGAGGCTACCGTAACTCCACTTTTATTAAACTAAATTTTCCCGGACTATCGGTGCACGCCCTCACTATTCCGCCATCTTCCCCCCAACTTATCTTTGATAAAAGAGCTACAATTATTCCCTGGAGCAAGGAAAGTCTCTTTAAAAATTGTTGCTGGGGAAACTGGATCTACACATACACAAGTATGAAATCCACTCAAAATGGATAAAACCTAAATCTACAACCTGATACCATCAAATCATTAAAGAACATGATGGAAACTCTCAAAGATATTGGCATAGGCAAAGATGTTTTTGAAAAAGACCCCAGAACCACAGGCCATCAAGGCCAAAATTAACATTTGCGATTATATCAAGCTGAGAAGATTCTGCACTGTAAAAGTAACACTAAGCAAGGTTTTCTTTAGCTATTTGGGATCTCTTGTGTTTATATATGAATTTTAGCATTGTTTTATCTAGATCTGAGAAGAGTGTCATTGGTATTTTGATTGGGATTGTGTTGCATCTGTAAATTGCTTTTGGTATTGTGGACAATTTGATGATATTAATTCTTATAATCCATAAACATGGAAGATTTTTTCATCATTTGTGTGTGTGTGTCTTCTATGTCTTTCTTTAATGTTTTGTAACTTTCATTGTATAGATCTTTCACCTTCTTGGTTAAATTTATCCCAAGGTATTTAAATTGTTTTGTTGCTGTTGTAGATGGGACTGATTTTGTAAGTTCTTTCTGAGCCATAACATTGTCTGTGTATACAAAGACTATTAATTTTTGTGTGTTAATTTTATATCCTGAACCTTTACCAAACTCTTATGAGTTCTAGCAGTCTCTTAATGGAGTGCTTTGAATCCCTATATATAGAATCAAGTTGGTTAATTTGACTTCCTCCTTTCTAATTTGTATCCATTTGATTTCTTTTTCTTGCCCAGTTGCTTTGGCTAAAACTTCCAGGGTTATGTTGAGCAGCAATGGTGAAAGTTGGCCTCCTTTTCTGGTTCCGAATCTTAGTGGAAATGCTTCTAACTTTTATCCATTCAGTATGATTCTGGCTGTGGATTTATCATACATATTTCCTTTTTCTGGTCCCTATTTTCTGGAACAAGATTGCTCATCTACTTTATCAAATTCTCTGTATAAAGGGACAGAGCAATAGAAGTGCTAGACATTGACCATTTACCTTGTGAATCTTGTATCTCCTACTGAATTAAAACTCTGTTCAGGGTCTGATTATAGCAGAGACATTATAATAGAGCAATGAATCATGTTGGGAACCTGAGCCTCCGGTTAAATTTTCAGCTTCTTTACTTCATATATAGCTTATTGATTATTTTAAGGACTAAATGACATTGTGTGTATGTGTGTGTGTGTAGAGCAAGAGAGAGGAGAGGATTAAATCAACACCTAGGATACAGTAAGTATTCCGTAATTATTAGCTTTTGTTTGTTTGTTTGTTAGAGTTGTGTGAATGAAATAGTTCTCTATATTTATAAGGCTTGATTATATTAGGCCCATATTTAAGTAATGATATGTGGAGAAGTTTTCATCTTAGCAGATTAATAAGTCCTTTGTAAGGCATAGATGAACATCCTGTGCTCGGGACTCCTACGTTTCAAGATGAAGAGAAAGATACTTTAAATGGGACAGGAGGAAGAGACAATGTCTTAGTCTATTTTCTGTTGCTCTAATAAAATACTTGAGACTAGTTACTTTATAAAGAATTGAATCTTACTTATCTCATGGTTCTAAATACTGGGAAGTCTAAGAACATGGCACTGGCAATGGTGAGAGCTTTTGATGTACCATAACCTGGCAGAGGGCATCACATGGTGAGACACAGCAAGCATGGCTCAGCTCAGGTCTTCCTGTAACTTCTTATAAAGCCACCAAGTTCTCACTCAGTTGACATTATCTAATTCCCAATATCTACCAAAGGCTTATCCTTCAAATATCATTAACATATGAATTTGGGTAGTAAGTTTGAACATTATTTTTGGACATTCAAAAAATGGCATAAGAGAAGAGTAAGATTGAGATACAATCTGCCACACGGCGAGTTCAAAGAAAGGGAAGACAGAATACTTGATGCTTCAGACAAATGTTTGGGAGAAGATACACACATAATGGAGATTTTATTCTTGTGAAATACTAATCCGTGGAGTGTGGTACTTCTCGTTGGGCCACAACTGTTTTCAATCAAATGAAAAAACTTATAATTTGTAAAACAGAATTTCTAATGTAAACAGGAGAAGGGACTGAGTCTAAAGCAAAACATATGCTGTTGGGTTACATAAAAATTTAGTGAAAGCCTATCATTTAGTAAAAGAGTTTGTAATTCCAATTTTGAAGGCAGGTGGTGGAAACAGCTCAAGTTAGTGATGTTTTCAACAGAACACCATGTTCTTTACTGAATATTGAAATTTGTCAAAACAGTTAATTCTGTTTTTTGAACTATGAAAAGTTTGTGGCAAAAATATGATTATACACTAAATATGTTATATAAAGTCAGGACTGTTGGGATTTATATTCAAGAATATCTTCTTGTGTTAAGTACAACTTCCCCATTATTATTTCTTCATCCTGGTTTGTTTATTTCATTACCTGACAGCTCACTGCCTGTTGGTAGGAACAGAAAGTACCAATATCCATCACAGAACTTCTCATACTCTCTTATAATTGCCTCGTTAGTTGGTTTCCAAGCTTAGACTGACTTCTTGCACATGTAAACTAAGTGAAATTTTCAGAGAAAAATCTACATTGCACAGATTTGAGCCAACCAGGTGTGTCTGTGCTATGAACAGCTAACAAAGTGACCTCAGCACGACCCTCACCTCCTTAACAAAGATTCCTGCTCCAGAAAAGAAAAAGTGGGATGAAAGGAGTCATATTTAAGTCCAAAGTCCATTACAGGAAACTAGTCACCCAAATACTTACCTCCTCATTCATATAGATAATCCCAAATACATAGAATGTATCACCTTGTAATCGGTTACCAAGCTTGTTGGAAGTCACGGGAGGTACTCATTTATCTCTTTTTATTTATTTTTTTAAAGATTTTATTTATTTATTTGAGAGAGAGAGTTACAGACAGTGAGAGGGAGAGACAGAGAGAAAGGTCTTCCATCCACTGGTTCCCTCCTGAAATGGCCACAATGGCCAGAGCTGCGCCAATCCAAAGCCAGGAACCAGGTGCTTCTTCCGGTCTCCCACACAGGTGCAGGGGCCCAAGGACTTGAGCTATGCTCTACTGCTTTCCCAGGCCATAGCAGAGAGCTGGATCAGAAAAGGAGCAGCCAGGACTGGAATTGGCGCCCATATGGGATGATGGCGCCGCTGGCAGAGGATTAATCTACTGTGCCACAGTGCCGGTCCCCATTTGTCTCTTTTTAAAATATGGTTTTTATTATTTATTTGAAAGTTAGTGTTGAGAGAGAGAGAGAGAGAGAGAGAGAGAGAGAATCTTCCATCTGCTTGTTCATTCCCCAAATGGCTGCAACTGCCAGGGCTGGACCAAACTGAAGCTGGGTTCCAGGGGCATTTTCCACATGGGTGCAGGGGCTCAAGCAATTGAAGCAATTGGATTATTTTATGCCAATTTCCTAGGAATATTGGTAGCGAACTGTATCCAAAGCAGAGCAGCCAGGTGGTGGTTTTACCTGCTATTCCACAACACCAGCCCCCAGAACTCATCTCTTGATAGCAAATATATAGAGGTATTTTGACTAAATGTATTTTGCAGACCTGATTTTCTGCTTGTGTTCAAGCAGGATAGAAATCTGAGTTGTAACAGATGAATAGGACAGTCCACCCTGGCTTAATGTCTGACAGACTGCCTGGGCCAAATCCTCATTCTAACTGATTAAACTGTTTATCTTATTCTTCAAGCAGACTTTGATTATTTCTGTTGACAGAGAGCAGGACTGTATTCTTTTATTTTGTATTCTCAGTGCAGCAAAGTGTCTTCCATAAAGTGCTTTATAAATGCTGCTAGCATGACTGTTAGTAGCTCAGATCAAGATTTTGCTTATGAAACATCAGTTTTCCTGAAGAAAAACAATTGGTGTAGTAGAGTTAAACTCTGAATGAAGAGCCTCAGGAAGAAGCTTCTGTGATTAAAGTGCCATTGGTTATCTATTCCAGCAGGAACTCCAGGAAGACTTAGCAGGCTGTCATACATTGTTGTGATTTGCAAGGCTTACTTTGGGTCTAGAATCCCATAACTAAGCAAACAAGGAAAACATCTCTAGAGAAAAAGACATGGAACTCACAGGTTACATGGGAGGAGTCCTGTAATTTAACAAAAGATACCCAACACTCTATCCAAAATACTCATGCAGCTTAATTATGGAAATTATATTATTTTTGACTTTATTTTCTGTCAGAAAAGGTAAACAAATATTTCGAGGGAGCTCAGCCTTACATGTGGACTAAAGAAAAATCTATCTATAAGAATACATAGCTGGCTGGCACTGAGGCTCACTAGGCTAATCTTCCACCTGCGGCTCTGGCACCACAGGTTCTAGTCCCAGTTGGGGCGCCGGTTCTGTCCCGGTTGCTCCTCTTCCAGTCCAGCTCTCTGCTGTGGCCTGGGAAGGCAGTGGAGGATGGCCCAAGTGCTTGGCCCTGCACCCGCATGGGAGACCAGGAGGAAGCACCTGGCTCCCGGCTTTGGATCATTGCAGCGCACCGGCCGTAGCGGCCATTGAGGGGTGAACCAACGGAAGGAAGACCTTTCTCTCTGTCTCTCTCTCTCTCTCACTGTTTACTCTGCCTGTCAAAAAAAAAAAAAAGATACATAGCTTATCTTTTCTTTTGTTTCTAGCTTGATGAATTGCATTTCCCATTTAATATTGCTGATTTGATGCTAATTGCACATGTTGAGTTCTAAAAATTTTTGGACCTTTTTCTGTCTATTTCTGCCATAGGGTATCAAGATATGAGCTTATAGATGTAGTGTTAAATCATGTGAAAAGCTATGCGATATGGAACCAATGAAGCATGGAAACAGCCTGCCTTCTAACAGAAGCTCAAACTTCTATTTTAACTTCTACCTTTAACTTCCACATACTTGCGCCTTCTATTTAATTTTTCATGATTGGCCCTCTCTGTTAGGCACTGAATGTTTGTGTCCCTCCAAAATTTCCATGCAGGATTCTAAATCCAAATGTAATGGTATTAGAGATAGGGCTTTGGGGAGGTAATTAGGTTTGGATGAGGTCCTGAATGTGTGGTCCTCATGATGGTATTAGCACTCTTAGAGGAGAGTACAGACAGTTTGGTCCTCACTCACCCTTTTCATGTGATGATGAGCAGAAGGTTGCCCTCTGCAAGCGAGGAAGATGATATTCACCAAAACTGCACTCTGCTGGCATCCTGATCTTGGGCTTTGTAGCATCCCAAACTATGGGGAATCAAAGCCTCTTTTTAAGCCACGCAGTACCATTTTTGATTCTCAAGTCAGTCTTCAATTCTCAGTTCAAGCATCATTGTCATCATCTCTGTGTGTGTTTCTGTGTGCATCTAAATGGGGAAATTTTATCTTAAAATATGTTTCTAATAATAATGTATATTTACTCTAAAAGTTGTGATAGATATATAACAAAGTATGGAACCAGCTCCCTGCCCTACATAGTCCTCATGTCAGGAGTAAGCTGCTCAGAAGTGGCTTTATATAAGGTAAGGAAACTTGGGCTTCATGGGCTCTTATTGCACGGGTTCCTTCCCTATCTCCATAGATATCTTTCCAATGTGTTACCATTATGTTTGTTTTATATATTTGCAATTTTAAAACACTTTACAAATTGCATAAGTTTCAAGGACCTACAAAACTTAAATATGCCCTCTGCTTTTGCAATCTTTACATACCACATGACTATCTTCATTATCAGAATGGAGAGGATCATGCTGTCTTGCTTTTCCCCTTCCTCCACTGCAGCAAAAAATGTACAGGTCATCAAGTTGCACACAGTGGGTGTGATAAATTTAGGAATGAATGAACCTCAGTAGTCTTGAGGATTGTTAAGAAGAATTAGAGAAAGGTACAGTAAATGTAAGTATATCATATGGTTGTTGTATTTACATCTGTGTATAATGTGGCCTTCTTGGTACACAATTCTACTGTGTTCACTTAGTTTTCTACCTGTACACTAATCAACATATATATATATATATATATATAGTATGCAATACGTTGAGTGAGAAAATAAAAGAAAAAACAAAACCATGACTTGTAGTATTGTCACAGTGTAGATTAGATTTCTAGCTCTGCAGATTATTAACATCTGTTCTGTCCAATAGAACTTCATTCAATAAAGGAATTTCCTGTAATATTTACGCTATTCCAGATTGTCTGGATTGGTCACATGTGATTACTTGGTTTGTGGAATTTGGCTAGTGTGATTAAGAAAGTAGATTTTAAATTTATTTTATTTTATTTTATTTTTTGACAGGCAGAGTGGACAGTGAGAGAGAGAGACAGAGAAAAAGGTCTTCCTTTGCCGTTGGTTCACCCTCCAATGGCCGCCGCGGCCGGCGCGCTGCGGCCGGCGCACCGCGCTGATCCGATGGCAGGAGCCAGGAGGCAGGTGCTTTTCCTGGTCTCCCATGGGGTGCAGGGCCCAAGCACCTGGGCCATCCTCCACTGCACAACCTGGCCACAGCAGAGGGCTGGCCTGGAAGAGGGGCAACCGGGACAGAATCTGGCGCCCCGACCGGGACTAGAACCCGGTGTGCCGGCGCCGCTAGGCGGAGGATTAGCCTAGTGAGCCGCGGCGCCGGCCCAAGAAAGTAGATTTTAGATTCCACCTAATTGTAATTTTTTGAACTGAAGATATTTAAATTTAAGTCACATGTGCTAGTGGCTGCCACATTAGACAGCACCGCTCTAGAGAATTATTAGCAGTATGATCTCTTTGGGAGGATTTAATTGAGGAAAGCAACATGTCAGTTATAATAAATGATGAAGGATCAACTTAGGATAACATTGTTGTCCACTCTTGTAGCAGAAAATTTGTAGAACATTTTTAGTTTGCATGCATATTTGGGAATGGAATTCAAGGCACAGCACTAAAATAACTTGGAAAGACAATTTCAAAGGAAATGGTAATACTTCATTAAGAAAAAAAGGCTATACTGAAATTAAGGCAGAGGAAAAAGCAATCCTTTCAAAGGTGAAAGAGTCAAGAATCCACAGTAAAGTGTTTCTTTCATTTGTCTAGAGAATAGAGGGAGAACAAAAGCAAACAATTAGGAAGGCTAAGTACTGTGCCAGGAGTCTCCTAGTTTCGCAGAGTGCAGGCATTTATGTGGGAAGGGGCAATGACTACAAAAACACTGATTTGAAAAGGTATGAGCCAGCAGGGATCTGTGATCCAAAACACTAGCTCCACTATGATCTCACAGATCTCTGGACTTTGCAAATTGGGCTATTTATTTTGCTGATATCAAAGGAAACATTCCAAACTATTTGCTCAATATGGTCAACCCTTTGAAGTTATTACTTGGTGCTTCCTGGTTGAAAAGGAAAAAGAAATACAAACTGAAACCATCCCAGACCTCTCTATATTACAATTCATGAGTGGCAAGTTATGGATGTAAATTCTTTAAAAAGAAGAAAATATATCCCCAGGATGCAAATTAAATTGTGTCCCTGAAATCCTCATTTTGTATTATTTTAGAAAGTTCCTGCATCTGCCTTTGCTATTTAGCATATATTTATGTTATTTCATTGGAGAGGGTGGGCTTTTTGTTTAGAAGATGAATTTCTTTCACATGCAGTTCTTGGAACTTATTTTAGCAATT
This sequence comes from Oryctolagus cuniculus, assembly GCF_051225735.1. NCBI lineage: Eukaryota > Metazoa > Chordata > Mammalia > Lagomorpha > Leporidae > Oryctolagus > Oryctolagus cuniculus. The sequence continues at coordinate 57,456,380 of NC_142870.1, forward strand.
TAAATATTGTTCTTTAACAAGATGAATATGTCAACATGCCTTTTTGACTGCAAAGGAGGAAAAAAAAAGCGTATTTTGTTAAACTATCCCTTATTACATATTATTGTTTAAATCATTAAGCATAAGAAAAATTATCTCATTATTTGACTACTTATTCATAAAACTGCATGTAGCATATCCTAAAGAGCACATAAAACTGTTCTGCATGGGCTAAACTGTAATTCCACATGTGCCTTGCTTCCTAAAGTATAAAAGGCATGAGGACAGTCATGATGTGGGTTCACATTCTTTCTTAGCCTAGTTTGTGGACTAAAATAAATGACAGAAAAAGCATCAGATATCTTGGAGAAGAAGAATCTGAGTTTTTTGAGTGAGAGCAAACTGCCTAATGGTAGATTCCAGCTGAGGTTTGCTTAATTTTAAAACTGATCTACATTTTAAGTTTTTTTTTTTTTTAACCAAAGTAATACATGAACACTAAAGAAAACTACAGTAGAATATAAGTTGCTAATACATTTTGGTGAATTTGTTATCTGTACCCCCGTTTTTATGGCAGCTCAATTCACAATAGCTAGGATAAGGAATCAACCAATATGTCCATCAGCTAAAGACTGGATAAATAAAATATGGGATATTTACACCATGAAATACTACACAGTGCTAAAGAAAAAGAATATCTTTCAATTATATTTAGGCTATTTAAATACTTGTCTAATTTATCATGAAAGGAATACAATGTTTCCAACTGTTTTATAATCTATAGATGCATTTTTTTTCTGACTATAGAAGGTATTTAACAAAGTTCATGGAAAATAGAATTGAAAGATAAATTCATTCCGGTGAAAATAATTTGATATACATGCATAGTTTCTTTTTATTTTTCCTGTTTTCATGAACTCTTCAAAGGCTTCACATATACGTCGATTTCAAAATTTTGCACCAAAATAAGGTTATTTCCTAATTATACTTCCCATGAAATTTAAAAAAAAAATTGATTTATTTCAAAGGCAGAAAGACAGAGAGAGACAAACAGACAGACAGAGATTTTCCATTTGTCACTTCATTCCTCAAATGCTGTCAATATCCAGGGCTGAGAACAGTTGAAGCCAAGTGCCTAGGATTCAGTGTAGGTTTCCTGTGTGGGTGGCAGGTACCCAAGTACTTCAGCCTCCATCTTCTGCCTCCCCTAGCGAGCATTAGCAGAGATCTAGAATCAGGAGGGGATTGAGGATTCCAAACGCAGTCACATGACATAGGATGCAGGTGTCCCAGGCGGCATCTTAAATGCTCTGCCGCATGTGGCCCCTTCATGAACTCTTTCATATGCTCTTGTATCTTGTTAACAAAATCCAATGTAACTGCACTGCTAACACAAAGATTCAAGGAATTATCTCGTTTATGAATTATTCACAACTTTTCATGTTTGAAATTCTGCCTGTTATAAAATTCAACAGGAGTTTATTAAGACAAAGAAGATTAAGTCAAATCAATGGGCTTTAAAAAGTTCATGGAAAGTAGAATTAAAAGACAATGCTCATTTTCCAAGAATTTTTTGTTTCCACTTATAGTTGATTCAGCTTTTTTAAAAGAGAAGTAATGCTAATTTAGATTGCACTTTAACTATGTTTAAATTCTCAGACTCATTGTAGAGTTCCCAAGTTCATAGCTATAGCCAGAAATCTTAAATAAATAGATACACCAGAGAAAGTTAGATGCAGAAAGGCAAACCCATTAGGTTTTGGGGACAGAAGGTGGGGCGCATGTCTCAGCATCCTGAAAAATGAAGCAGTGATTGCAAAGAGAAACAGAATCCTGCTGGTTTCAATGTTTCTTAGACAATGTGGACTTTTTTTTTGAGGCAACAGCCTCAAATAGTCATATGAATTTTGATTTATCTAAAGAGGTTGTACCTCAGTAGGCAAGGAAAAGTTAGGAATATTTGAAAGATCAGAGAAAGCAGGGGAAGGAAACAATTTCCTGATAAGAGGAATGGAACAGGATCAAATGTACTGAAAGTGTCAAAGAAATAAAGAAACAGACAACTATATCAGATTTGATGAGAAAATTGTCCTTTAAAATCTTAAAAGAGGACAGATTTAGTAAAATTGTGAAAATTTAAAACAAGTTATTAAAATGTGAGTTTAGATAATGAATGGTGGCAGTGAATATAGGTTACATATTGGAGACTCTGAAATGCAGAAGGAAGTAGAGAACTAAAAGAAGCTATAGGAGGCAATACTATTCATAAAATACTTGTTAGAATGAAGACTATTAGTTGTTCTCTTACTACTGTAAGAAATTACCAAAAACTTAATGACTAAAAGTTATATTCACATTTTTGTAGGTTAGATGACTAACATGTGTTGTAGGGCTAAAATTAAGGGCTGCATTACCTTTGTAGGCTTGGGGAATATGTCCCCATGATTGATTGCCTGTGCTTCTGGAGTCTTTGTCTATGCCAATGTCTTGCAGAGTTTCTCCAATGTTCTCTAATGATTTAAAGCTATTGGGTTATAGATTTAATTTCTCATCCACTTGAATGGATTTTTGTGTATGGTGTAAGATATGGGTCTTGTTTCATCCTTCTGCTTGTGGGGATCCAGTTTTCACAAAACTATTTGTTAAAAGAGAATGTCCTTCCTCCAAGGATTGAGTTTATCTCCTTTGTAAAAAATAAGTTGGTTGTCACTGTGTGGATTTATTTCTGTAGTTTCTATTTTGTTCCATTGGTCTACAAGTCAGTTTTTGTGCCAGTACCATGCTGTTTTGAATGTAACTGCCCTATAGTATGTTTTTAAATCAGATACTGTGATATCTCAGGCTTTGGTTTTGCTGAATAAGATTGTTTAAGCTATTTGGGATCTCTTGTGCTGCCATATGAATTTTAGCATTTTTTCTAGATCTGTGAAGAATGTCATTCATATTTTGGTTGGGATCACATTGAATCTGTAAATTGCTTTTGGTAGTATGGACATTTTGATGATGTTGATTCATCCAATCCATGAACATGGAAGATTTTTCCATTTTTAGATGTCTTTTTCTACTTCATTTTTTTAGAGTTTTATAATATTCATCATGAAAATCTTTGACATCCTTGGTTAAATTTATTCCAAGTTATTTGACTCCTTTTGGGGTGATTGTGAATGAGACTATCTTAAAAGTTTTTTCTCAGCCATGACATTGTCCGTGTGTATACAAAAGCTATTGCTTTTTCTGTGTTGATTTTATTTCTTATCATTTTACCAAACTCTTCTATGAGTTCCAATAGTCTCTTAGTGGAGTCTTTTGGATCACCTATATATAAGATCATGTCATCTGCAAATAGGGATAGTTTGATTTCCTCCTTTCCAATTTGTATCCTTTGGATTCTTTTTCTTGCCTAATGACTCTAGCCAAATCTCTCAAGACTATAGTAAATAGCAATGGTGAGAGTGTGCATCCTTTTCTGGTTTCAGAAATGAGGGGGAATGCTTCCAGCTTTTCTATTTCAATATTCCATAGGATGTTGGCCATGTGTTTGTCATAAATCGCCTTGATTGTGGTCAGGAATTTTCCTTCAATACCCAATTTGCTTAAGGTTTTCATCATGAAAGGATGTTGTATTTTATTAAGTGCTTTCTCTGCATCTATTGATAAAACAATATGGTTTTTGTTCTTCATTGTGTTAATGTGAGGTATCACATTGATTGATTTGCAAATGTTGAACCAGGGATAAATCTCACTTGATCTGGGTGAATAATCTTACTGATGTGTTTTTGGGTTTGATTAGTTAATATTTTATTGAGGATTTTTGTATCTATGTTAATCAAGGATATTAGTCACTAGTTCTCTTTATGTGTGGCATCTTTTTCAGGTTTAGGCAATAAGATGATGCAGGCTTCATAGGGGGAGTTTGGGAGTATTCCTTCCATTTCAATTGTTTTGAATAGCTTGAGAGGAATTGGAATTAGTTATTCTTGAAATTTCTGGTAGAATTCAGCAGTGAAGCCATCAAATCCTTTTTTTTTTTTTTCTTTGCTGGAAGGGTCTTTAATACTTATTCAATTTCTGTATTGGTAATAACCAATTGGTCTGTTTAGGATTTCTATGTCTTCATGGCTCAAGTTTGTTAGATTGCATGTTCCCAGGAATCTTAATTTCTTCTAGGTTTCCCAATTTGTTGGTGTTCCACTCTTTGTATTAATTCCTGATGATTCTTTTTATTTTCTGTGGTATCTGTTACATTTCTTTTTTCATCTCTGATTTTATTGATTTGGATCTTCTCTCTCTTTTTTTGTTAGTTGTGCCAATGGTGTATAAATTTTGTTTGTTTTTTCCAAAAACCAGCTCTTCATTTCACTGATCTTTTGTATTTTTTGTTTCAGTTTTGTTTATTTCTTCTCTAATTTTAATTATTTCTTTCCTCCTACTAATTTTGGTTTGGTTTGTTATTTTTCTAGACCCTTGAGATGCATTGATAGCTGATTTGCTTGTTACTTTACCAATTTCTTGATGTAGGCACCAATTGCTATAAACTTCCCTCTTAACACTGCTTTTGTTATATACCATAAGTCTTGATATAATGTGTTGTTATCTTAATCAGTTTCCAGAATTTTTTTCATTTCTCTTTTGATTTCTTCTGTGATCCAATATTGTTTTGGGAGCATGTTGTTTCATCTCCATGTGTTTGCATATGATCTAGAGCTTCTTGCATTGTTGATTTCCAGCTTTATTCCAATGTGGTCAGTGAAGATGCATTGTATGATTTTGGTTTTCTTGAATTTTCGAGACTTGCATTATGGCCGACAGTATGGTCTATCCTAGAGAAAGTCTCATGCATTGATGAGTAGAATGTGCATTCTGCTACTGTGGGGTGCTAAGTTCTTCAGAGATCCATTAGGTACATAATCAACATTAATTCTGTTGTTTCCTTGCTGATTTTCTGTCTGATCTGCCTATTGTTGAAAATGGGGTAGTGAAGGCCTTTGTTATTGTTGTATTGGAGTCTATGTTTCCCTTTAGATCCATTAACAATTTTTTTAAACAGTTACAAGCCCTGTAGTTGGGTGCAAACATGTTGATGATAGTCACATCTTCCTGTTGAATTGATCCCTTAATCATTACATAGAGCCCTTCTTAGACTTTTTATTATGTTTTATGTTAAAGTCTATTTTGTCTGATATTAGGGTGGCGACACCAACACTTTTTCATTTCTTTCAGCATGGAATATCTTTTTCCATACTTTCACATTCAGTCTGTGTTGGTGAGATGTGTTTCTCACAGGCAGCAAATAGACAGATCTTATTTCATTTTTTTTCTTTTATTATTTTTTTGACAGGAAGAATGGACAGTGAGAGAGAGAGACAGAGAGAAAGGTCTTCCTTTGCTGTTGGTTCACCCTCTAATGGCTGGCGTGGCCGGCACGCTGCGGCTGGCGCACCACGCTGATCTGATGGCAGGAGCCAGGTGCTTTTCCTGGTCTCCCATGGGGTGCAGGGCCCAAGTACTTGGGCCATCCTCCACTGTACTCCCTGGCCACAGCAGAGAGCTGGCCTGGAAGAGGGGCAACCGGGACAGAATCGGGCGCCCCGACCAGGATTAGAACCCGGTGTGCTGGTGCTGCAAGGCGGAGGATTAGCCTAGTGAGCCACGGTGCCGGCCCGGATCTTATTTCTTAATCCATTAAGCCAGTTGTGTCATTTAACTGGAGAGTTGAGGTCATTTATATTCAAGGTGAATATTCATAAGTAACAAGTTGGCCCTGCCATTTTTCCATAAATATTCCTATTGTTTACTTTGGATTTCTTTTGTACTTCTACAGGGAAATTTTCTTCCTTCTCATTCTTTCTTAATGATGGCTATTTTTCTGTGTTTCTGTGTGTAGCACATCTTTAAGCATTTTTTGTAAGGCTGATCCAGTGGTAACAGATTTTTTCAATTTCTGTTTGTTATGGAAGGTGTTTATTTCACCTTCATGAATAAATGAGAGTTTTGAAGGGCACAGTATTCTGAGTTGACAGTTTTTTTTTCTTAAGACTTGGTCTATGTCTTGCCGTTCCCTTCTAATCTGTAGGGTTTCTGATGATAATTCAGCTGTGAGTCTGAGATCCTCTGAAAGTAATATGGCTTTTCTCTTGTGGAAAGTTTGACTACAATGTGTCATGGTGAAGATCTTTTCTCATCATGTCTGTTAGGAGTTCTATGTGCTTCCTGTTCTTGGATATCCCTTTCTTTCTCTAAATTGGGGGAATTTTCTGTAATTATTTCACCGAATAGGCCTCCTAGCCCATTCTCTTTTGCCATACCTTCAGGAACTCCTAAATCCCACACATTGAGTCATTTGATAGTATCCTATAAATCTCCAAAACTGTTTTCAAATTTTCTAATTCTAATTTCTTTTTAGTTTTTTGGTCTGACTGTAAATTTCCAAAGATTTTTATTTTAGTTTAGATATTCTATGTCCTGCCATGGCAAGTATGCTGTTAAGGCTTTCCACCCCCTTTTTTATTTGATCTATTGAATTCTTCATATCAATTTTATGGACAATTTTTTTCATGCCATGTATGATTTTCTTTAATTTGTGGATTTGCTTCTGATTGCTTTTGAGTAATCCTCTGGTTCATTTTTTTATTTCCGTTTTCTGCATTTCTTCAACCTGTTCTTCTTTGCAATCTAATATTCAAATGTTGCTGTGTTCCTTTGGATGGCTCATGGAGTCTACCTTATTCTTGTTTCTTGAATTTCTGCATTTGTTTTTAAGCATTTGTGGAGTTGATTTTTCTTCTGATGGCTTTTATCTTTGAGCTATCTTTTATCTTTGAGCTTTTATCTGTGGCTTTTTCAATGAATACTAAGAGGTGTGTGGTGGGTGTGGCCAGGGAGCTCTGGTCAGTGCCCTAGTGTGGGGAAACTATCCAGGATAACACTCAAGTTGAGTGTGGTTGACCTCAATACCCAGCTACACTCTGCACCTTCTCATGTAACCAATAAGTCCCCATGGCGTCAGCACACAAGATTGCCACAGTTGCCAGGTTCAAGAGTTTCTCTATGCCTTGCCAGCCTGTCCAGTCAACAGAGAGGCAGATGTTCCCTGAGACAGTTCTGCCTAGGTATTTTCACCCTGGGAGGCTGTGGGTGCCTCAATAGTTCCATGTGGCTGTCCAGCTACTTCCCAACCAAGCTCAAAGTCAGTATAGACTGTAGAACATTCCTTACACTAGAATCTCTGGATCACACGCACACACAAGAGCTGCTGGCTGAACATCGCTGGCTGCCCACCTCTGTTGCCAGTTAGGCACCCTGTCTTTCAGCTGCTGTGTGCATGCACAATGGCTTCCTTTGCTGCCCCCTAACACAAAATAGAACCCACCCTCTCTTAGCTTGGCAGTGGGTACTGTTGTGGGGAAGCTGTGGCAAAAGAAACATGCCCCTCTAATTCCACTGGGTCCATGGGCAACCATCAGCAACCGCCAGCCCCCAGGGCTCCAGTGCGGACCCAGGCCATGTGCTCCCTACAGCGATTTCACCACAGGTTGCACAGCGGGGTCTCTCCTCCATCTCCAGGCTCGTGGCCACTGCAGCTGTGCTTGTGCATCTTGCTGCACATCTGCACCCTCCACACAGGTCCACGGCTGCGTTCCTCCTCCTCCCGTAGGACTTCCAAGGTGGCTTCCTCTCCAGTTGTCTTCTTAGAGTGCACTTCCTACACTTTTTTTTTTTTTTAACTGTTTATCCTTAGCCCCGTGCATCATCTCACTCCCTAATTCTCCATCTTGGGATACTCACCTGACCTGTTATGGACCTATGGAAACCACATGCCATTTCTGTCCTGGTAAGCACTTCTGGAGACCAGCTCTTCTTCCACTTTTAAGAAACCATGTGATTACGTTGGGTACACCTGAACAACCCAGGAAGCAAATCCTATCTCAAGGTTCTTTTACTTAGTAAAATTCACAAAGCTCCCCTTCGCTATGAAAGTTAATTTCATATGATTCTGTGATTAGGAGGTGGACATCTTTGAGAAGTGATTATTCTATTCTGACTGTCACAAAATCTGCAGCTTTGTAAAACCTGAAGCAGAAACATTCAATGAAGAAGAAAAGGCTGATTTGCTGAAAAAAGGGCTATTTAAGTGGAGCAGCAAGTTGCTTTAGCAGTCAACAATGTCAGTGGTGGTAGGCTGCTTGTCTTCTAATAGAAAGAAGTAAGAGATGGCTTGTGTAGACGTAGACATATTGAGTTAAGAAATGGACAGTGAGGCAAAGCTGGAATTTAGAGTATGCAGTCGCCGAAGGAGCCAACCTAAAGTGAAGAGGTGCAGCCTAGGAGATTGCAAGGGCAAAGGTATCTTGAACAATGTTTTAGCTCTGTGGAGAATTTCATAAAGATGATGGCTTGTTCCACTACCCTGATGAGTCTGAACCAGTTTAATGTGTAATGGGTCAGATATTCCTCTGCTCAATCTCAGTGGAAAATAGAACAACACTCAGGAGAGATGGAGTTAAGAGAAGAAGTTTAAGGAACTTGATAAATGGCTGAAACAGCTTATAATATGTTGATGATCACAGCCCTGAAGTTTCACACTACTTTTTTTCACATTCTCATATATAAGAAATTAAGAAAACTTAGGAATTCAACTGAGGAATCTAAATTCTAGTTTCATATTTTGTAAATGGAGCTCTATTATCTTCAGAATTATATCCATATCTAAAATTATATATACACATAAGTCTCTATAAAGAGTCAAAGACTTGAAAATATAAGAGCATCAGCTCTGCTTTCAGAAGTACCTGTATTAGAATTCTAGCTATTATTGAGTGTCTAGCTAGGCAATTTAATAAATTGCAGCCTCAGAATTCTTATATGTAAAATAGAGATCATGCTTAACTTATTGAGTTTTAGGACTAAAAGTCAAATAACAGTACTAACAGTGCTTTGAGTATAAGAGATTTTTAACCTTATATTTAGCAATTTAAATGGAAAATGTCCCAAAATCTTTAACACACTTTTGATCATCTATTTGACCAAAATGTTATTAACTAGTTCCAAGAACTTTTTTTTCAGTTTATTTTCAATAAATGACACATTTGAGATATTTCCTTTGGGTTTGACAGCAAATTGGCAAAGTGATGATTTTACATTTGGTTCTTTTCTTAATATGTAATGGAAGTAAAATAACTTCTAGATTATTTCAACTGCACTGAAAACATAAATAGCAATACTTTGCCAGCTGCAAAATTGATGCTGAAGGTACTAAATGGCACATAGGATGTTGAATGTCCATAATCACAAGCAGATTCTGCACTGCCACTTGGCTGAAAACATAAGTTAAAGTTATAAAGTTAAAGTTTTAAAGTAAATGGAGCTGGAATAGCAGCTCTACTTTCAGATTGTTTGATTGCAGTCTGGGGGCTTTGAATAAGCACATATGCTATATGACTTCTATGGGGGTAGATAATTTTCTTCTATTCTTCCCAGCAAATTAAACCCAAGTGAATTTTAAGGGTCTCATACATATATGGTGCTTGACCAGTCTCTAGATTTCAATTTCACATTATTTTTTAAAAACTATTTATTTTAATTTATTTTTAAAGTAGAGTGTTAGAGACAGAGGGATAAAAAGAGAGAAGAGAGAGAGAGAGAGAGGGAGAATGAGAGAGAAATCATTTTCTTTCTTCTTCTTATTTATTTTTTTTTTTTTTTTGCCAGACAGAGTTAAACAGTGAAAGAGAGAGAGAGGCAGAGAGAAAGTTACAGACAGTGAGAGAGAGACAGAGAGAAAGGTCTTCCTTCCATTGGTTCACTCCCCTAATTGCCACTACGGCCGGCGCTATGCTGATCCGAAGCCAGGAGTTGGGTGCTTCCTCCTGGTCTCCCATGCGGGTGCAGGGCCCAAGCACTTGGGCCATCCTCCTCTGCCTTCCTGGGCCACAGCAGAGAGCTGGACTGGAAGAGGAGCAACCGGGACTATAACCCGGGGTGCCAGTTTCGCAGGCAGAGGATTAGCCAAGTGAGCCACGGTGCCAGCTGAAATCATTTTCCATCTGCTGGCTCCCTCACCAACAACTGGAGCCAAAGCCAGGAGCCAGAAACTCTATCTGGGTCTTGCCGTGTGGGTAGCAGAACCTCAGGTTCTTCGGCCATCTTCCCCTGTCTTCCCCAAGTGCATTAACAGAGAGATATATCAACAACAGAACAGCCAAGATGCAAACAAATGTTCTGATCTAGAATAATGGCATTATAGGTAGCAACTTTACTTACTGCCCCACAATACCAGCCTCACACTTTTAATTTTTCATTAAGTGTTTTTTTTTTTTTCCCATAAATAGACTTGTAGGTGAAGGAAAGGCATGTATCCTATTTTCTCAAGTAAATTAAGTTTCTTGGTGAAACATACATATTTCAAGAATATGCCACATCTTGGAAAATCATTTATGGTGAGGTTTTCTTTCTCTCCAAGACTAAAATTTAGTTTTAATGGAAAAATCATTAAATTTTGACACTTTCCATTCCATCTCCCTGATCAAACTTGAATTCTCTATCAGGGAACTAGAAATCAAACAAAGCTTTTTTTCTAAGTATTTATTTTGTTTGGAAAATATCTATCAGCATCTTTGTGTTCCCACATCCTATATGGCACTGTAGAATGCTGTACTTGTTGTCATCAAGCCTGCTGCATCAGGACTTGTAGCTTTAATTTTATTTAGTTAATGAAATATTTAGAGTATGCATATGAGCTGTTCCTGTTAATTTTGTTATTGGTGTACATCTTGTGAACTTCATCGGGCTCTCTGCTTCTTCTTTCAAATGAAACCAATAGTGCCTCTATTCCCTTGTGATCCTTGGATGTTATTAGCCAGTGAAACATAGTGGGTAGAAATCCAATCTACAGAGCACTTGTAAATAGCTTTTGATCCTTTCTACTTTTTTCTACTGTTTCCCTTCCTCAAATGCAGGTATGATTTAAGTGAAGGAAACTGGGTAGAACTAAAGTCGTGTTGAAGCTGTTTGGACAAATATGCAGGTTAACAAGCTGTCTTCTCATATATGAAAACATCTTTACTTGTCTTTTTGCCTCCACTCTGGGTCCGGTCACATCGTACTGCCTCAGGGACATAGGGAGATATTCAGTGTCTTTCCTCTATCTTTAGCTTCGGTCTTATTATTAGTTCTTTGCACATAACATTCTCCAATCTTTTCTTACTCTAAGCAACAATGGAAACAGTCTTTTCCTAAACACCATCTATTATTTCTATTATGGTTTTATTTTCTTTCTTTTAACAAAGGCATGGTTTGGTGGAAAAAATATTAATGTCTCAAGTCTTTCACTTTTTTAATTAATTTTCAAGTTGTTCTGAATGTAGCTATTAGAACAATAGAAAGTTTACCTTAAGAAGATATTTGAGAGGCAATGAGGTAGACACACACACACACACACACACACACACATAGAGCTCACTTATTTTGTCCTACTCCTCAAACACCTACAATAGCTAGGGTGAAATTGGAAGCCAGGAACACAATCCATGCCTCTCACGTGAGTGACATGAACTCAACTACATGACCCATCAATGCTGCCTCTGATGGGGCCCATTAGCAGGAATCAGGAGCCAGTAGCTGAAGCTGGGCATCAAATCCAGTCACTCTAGTATGAGCCAATAAAATCCTAATTGGCACCCTAGTTAAACACTTGCCAATATGCCAATATTTTAGGGTTTTTTATCTGCCTGTTACTCCTATTTATCTATTAATTCTTATGAAAGTAGCAACAAGGTAGTATTTCTCCGAATATGCCTAGTACCTTACATTGTTCTTGGTGGAGGATATTAGAAACGAATATACAAATTGTTTAAGATAGCTAGAAACATCATGAAGCACCTGGTCAAATAAATAAATAGCATTTATTATAAAATTTGTTTTAAGTTTTTACCATTCAATGACTAATTTATTTCTGCTTGATTTTTACATTTGTGGTGTATTTGCTATAAATTTGCTATAAATAAAAGGGTTAATTATTTTAACAAAGCAGGATTAAGTGAGCCAAAATTCTTAATGATCTCCTGAGGAGTGGAGAAATACACAAGTACAGTTGATCCCATGCTTGAGCAGCTGGTGCAGACTTCATTCACAGCTTGCTGACCTGGGGGAGATTGTGCTGAACATTTGTTCACCTGTAGTAGCCTCTTCTGTTTCCCAAATTCATGTGACGCTCAGAGAATTGCTCAGTTACCTCCACCCCTTCAATTTTGCTATGTTCAGACTCACATTTTGGTCTATTGCATACTTCATGGCTCTTGGCTTCAGCCTGGTCCTGCCATGGCTTCTGCGGGCCTGAAGGGCTTGAGGAAAGACTAATTGGAATCTGTGGCCAGAGAAGAGGCCAAGGACAGGCTTTATAGAAGAGTCAGCATCTGTGGCTTCTTCTGTCCCTTCTCTAAACTCTTTCATCCAATTTGTCCCAATGACAACCATGGCTGTATGGTCCCAGGTCAACATTCTAGACCAAAAGTGGTATTAGATAACATTGTACCTAGGGTTTGCAGAGGGAGAAGAAAGGGATACACCATTATCCATTTCTCCCTTCTGCTTGGGGACCACATAGACTATAGTGATATTCTTGCTTTGTGGTTTGCGTGGGTTCAATATTTGCTCATAAATATGTAGGATGACATACAGGTTACTTAGAGCTAAATGTAAATAAAATACTAAAGACTAGTATCCAATTTTAAAATTGACAAATTCACCGGAAATTGGACTTTAAAACTGAATCACAAGATTGCAGAACTCAGTCTGAGAATATTCAGGGCAGGAGTGTTATGTCTAGATCAAGTGCAAATGCAGCCCACTAAGTCAAATACCATCAAAATTGAACCTGTATGAGTGCTGCTGAAGGTGTTGTTCCCTAGGAAGTACACCAAGACTCATTTTGGATTTCTGAAAGAGAAAGAGAAATATTAACAAAGGGAATAATATTTGCACTAGGAATGAAGGGAGTGAAGACTTTAAAATATGCCATGTGCATCAGCTATATCAAATTTAAGAAGCAGACCGGAATACTCATCAGGAGCTTTGAGACTATGGGCAAAAATCTTGGAATACATTTATTTACATAGATCACGAATAAGCTTTTAATCACAGTAATGGCTGCATAGGATGTCAGAAATAATACATCTACGACAAATGAATAGCAACTGGATAACCAAGATTTCTTCAGGAAAGATGGTTTAAACCCAACAGTTAACCACATTCAAAATAAAAATTGAAGTGTTTATTGTTGTTGTTGTTATTGTTGAAATAAAATTTTTGAAACAAAATGAATGACTATAAATTTGATCCTAACTGCCTGGTAAAAGCCTTTAGCACCGTAAGTGTAAGATAAAGTAATTTATAAGGCTTTAGCAAACAAGATTTCTTTCCAAGGTTGATGGGAAGGTTACGAAAATCCTTAAAGGGCCTTGAAAATGATTGGCTCAAATAGATATTTCACAAAAGCTGAGACCAAACCAAATTAATAGGCCTAACTCAACTCAGCACCACATAAGATTTTCCAAAATAGGCCTCATGTGAAATAAACAGAGAGCAACTTTGTATACAGAATTACTCAGGTGCCTCCGAAAATCAGTTACTGTGAATTGCACAGCCGAATCTTCCACTTCATACATACCTTATTGGAAAATTATGGGTAGATGTCCAGTGGGGTAAACAGTAATAAAATCAATCTAGTTATACAAAATGAATGAAGCATTTCAATTTTCAACCACTGGAGAAAAATATCTCATATGTTCCTAAATATTGACAGTCACAGAAAGTCTTATTAATTTACCTTACTTAAACTTGATATGTACTTAATATTAAAACATTCTCTTATTCAAAATACTTGCATTTCTTTTTCCATTATACACAGAAGCTGCTTTTTTGGACAAAATCTAAGAATTGGCAGGGGTGGGGAGGAACAAACGGTAGCAGAGAGCAAAAAGGACATATCAATGATAAAGACTTCATTATATAATCACCAAATTGGAAAAAAATATTAGTACTGAGAAAATTCTGAGCTCTTTTTAGGCAAACTTAGTTGACAAAAACTGTTCCATAAGCCTTTTAAAAGCTAGTAGATAAAAAGATTTTCCAAGTTCACATTCAGGCTTAACACACATTTCTGTCTGCAGATTCTTTTAGATATCTAACTCAAATCCCATAGGCTTTCATTTAAGTCAATTTGCTCTAGTTATAACACATAGAATATGGCTTTCTATAATTATTTATAATAAAAAATAAAAAAATTCCCAGCACAAAGGAGTGAGAATATTCACAAGCTATAACTATTGCCCATTTCTCTTGTCCTATGTGCTTGTTACTATTAAATTTTTAATTTTTTGTCAAAGCTCTGTTAAATTGTGGACTCCAATTATATTTTTAAAAAACACATACAGTTTTAAAGACTGTAATAAAGATTTTCGAGGATGGCAGCATCATTGTAAAAAAGAAAAATATATTTCAGAATGGTATTAATATCAAGATGATTGTCATGACTGAATGATAAATTAGGCATGAGAGTCATTTTGCTGGGTTGCCAGTCATTGTAGTCCTTCTTCCTGTCTCCTTCCTTCTATCCTTTTTTTTTTTGATTTTTTTTATTTTTTATTTATTTTTTTGACAGGCAGAGTGGACAGTGAGAGAGAGAGACAGAGAGAAAGGTCTTCTTTTGCCGTTGGTTCACCCTCCAATGGCCGCCGCAGCCGGCGCGCTGCGGCCAGCGCACCGCGCTGATCCGATGGCAGGAGCCAGGAGCCAGGTGCTTTTCCTGATCTCCCATGGGGTGCAGGGCCCAAGCACCTGGGCCATCCTCCACTGCACTCCCTGGCCACAGCAGAGAGCTGGCCTGGAAGAGGGGCAACCGGGACAGAATCCGGCGCCCCGACCGGGACTAGAACCCGGTGTGCCGGCGCCGCTAGGCGGAGGATTAGCCTAGTGAGCCGCGGCGCCGGCCTTCTATCCTTTTTTTTTAAGAGTTATTTTATTTATTTGAAAGTAAGAGTTACACAGAGAGAGGAGAGACAGAGAGAGAAGAGAGAGGTCTTCCACCCGATGGTTCACTCCCAATTGGCCGCAACAGCCAAAGCTGTGCTGATCTGAAGCCAGAAGCCAGGATCCAGGAGCCAGGAGCCAGGAGCCAGGAGCATCTGACGGGTCTCCCATGTGGGCACAGGGGCCCAAAGGCTTGGGCCATCTTCTGCTTTCCTAGGCCTAGGCAGAGCGCTGGATTGGAGGTGTACAGCTGGATCTCGAATCGGCACCCAGTTGGGATGCCAGCGCTTCAGGCCAGGGCATTAACCCAGTGCATTACAGCCCTGGTCCTGTCCCTCTATCCTTTCTTATCTGAAAAGTCATTTGGCTTCATTTCCTAACTGCTTCTGAATGTTGTCTTTTTAAAAAATTGTTTTAAGTGAGGATTTTTTTCAAAAGATTTATTTTATGTATTTGAAAGGCAGAGTTGTACAGAGAGACAGAGAAACAGAGAGACGGAGAGATCTTCTATCTGCTGCTTCACTCCCCAGATGGCTGCAATGGCCAGGGCAGGGCAAGGCCGAAGGATCCGGGAGCTTCTCCTGGGTCTCCCATGTGGGTGCAGCAGCCCAAGAACTTGGGCCATCTTGCATTGCTTTCCCAGGCCATAGCAGAGAACTGGATCCAAAGTGGAACAATCAGGACTCTAACTGGTGCCGGTATGGGATGCCACATTGCAGGTAGTGCCTTAACCTGTTATGCCACAACACTGGCCCCAAATGTTAACTGTTTAAGAGAAAGAACTGGAATCAGCTAGTGGATTTCTCAAACTGTGGTTGCATGGGACAAACAATTCTGTTTGCATCACTTGACTAGTATTAAGAAGAGATCATAAATGCAGCTGAAAAGGTTGTCACACTTAGAGGGAATTTAGTACTATTGTTCATTCTATTTATGGAAGTTGCAAACAGGTTAATTTTATCTTTTTTATTTGGAAACTTAAAGTCCTAGAAACACCCTAGATTTTGCAACAGGAAGCAGAGTCGTACAAATCCCCTTATCTTTTGAGACTAATTAGGTTGTTTTCTAGAATTTTACTATAAAAGTTTATGCTAAAGTTGTTGGAGTAGTTTAGAATTTGTATGTTGTACCATGAAATTATATTTTAGAGAAGACTCAGAATTTTCCTGTGTGAATTATTATATTACTCCATACATTTGATTATTTTTATTCAACATTGGTAGGATTCTTGATTTTTAAGAGAAAAACTAGTAACTGAAATTTTATAGGCATTTTAGAATATGTTTTCTATTCTGTTAACACTGAACATATTCTTTATATTGAGAAAACTATTCTGTTTTATTCTAAGGATTGTATTTAGTCATTTGTAATTTTGAAAAGATCCATAGCTGAGAAAAATAAAGATAACTGGGTATTTTGAAGAAACATGGGAAGAAGGGAATGTAAGTACTGATAAGCAACTGTCACTGCTTTTTTGATAAGGAGAAGCAAATACTTATTGACTGCTCTGAAGTTGTTTAAGGCAACATATTTAAAGACTTCTTGATTAAAAAATGGGAAAGAGTGGCATTTGACTCCACAGAAATTTATGCTATTCTATAAACTTAAAACACTTTTATTATGGAGGAAATTGTATTTATTATGCAATAATCACTAACCTATTTGTGGAGCCATAACTTACTTCTACTCTTTAGGTCTGCTACTTAGAAGCCTCAAAAGTCCAGCTGCCTTCTTTTAATTTGTTATCTCTCATCATAATTTGGGTGCTTCCCAACATAATTTACTTTAAGTCCTTTTTTTTATTTTTTTATTTTTTTATTTTTTATTTTTTTAACAGGCAGAGTGGACAGTGAGAGAGAGAGAGAGACAGAGAGAAAGGTCTTTCTTTGCCGTTGGTTCACCCTCCAATGGCCGCCGCAGCCGGCGCGCTGCGGCCGGCATACCGTGCTGGTCCGATGGCAGGAGCCAGGAGCCAGGTGCTTTTCCTGGTCTCCCATGGGGTGCAGGGTCCAAGCACCTGGGCCATCCTCCACTGCACTCCCTGGCCACAGCGGAGAGCTGGCCTGGAAGAGGGGCAACCGGGACAGAATCCGGCGCCCCAACCGTGACTAGAACCCAGTTTGCCGGCGCCTCTAGGCGGAGGATTAGCCTATTGAGCCGCGGCGCCGGCCACTTTAAGTCCTTTTAAATCCATTTAATCCAAATATAATTTTTCCAGTTTCAATACTTTCTCAAGGGGGCTACCCCACTTGCATACAAATTGTGGGTGCAACTGGGCAATTTGGGGAGGAGGAGGCAGATTTATCAATTCCCGAATTTCTGTCTACTGATAGTACCAAGCTGCACATCAAGATCCAGTTGCTCTGTTTGTCATAGCTGTGGGAAGATAATGAACATTTGTGATTTGATTTGGCCAACAAAATATTAATAGAAAATTAGTGTATCACTTCTAGGGTGTAATCATTTAAGAAGTGGCAAGTGGAAATCCAAGGTTTTTTTTCCTCCTAGATTGACCTAGCTGTGGATCTAGACAGCTTTAAACTTTCAAGAAACCTTAATAGGGGATGTCCAGATATTCTGTGGCAAAATATCTGACATCATTTTTATTCCAGTCTTCATCCAATCTGCTAATTAATAGAACGGCTCAATTTTTTTTCCCTAGTCGATCAAGGGTGTCAATTTGAGGTTTGGATTTTCTTTAAATATTTTCAGAATTTTTATTTTTCCACACTTATGATTTTAGATTTAACTTTGCAATGTCTGCGATAGTAAGTATTCAGTAGATGTATTCACAGTAAATCTTAGGGTTACTGCATTGAGCTCCCTGGATTATATGGCAGAAACATCTGATTGAATTTCCTGACAAACTCACTGAGATTTCTCTCATGATGAGCATTCGTACTGCCAATGAATACACCATATGTTTAGACACACGATTTTATTTTTATGATCTTTAAAGCTTAATTTATTTTATGTAGCCCATGGCTGAGATAATCATTTATCTGTTTCTGAGTGCCAGCATTGGTGTCAGGTTTGAAAGTGGTGTTTGCTTTGGGCAGGAATGAAAGTATTGCTTCACTCTAAGACATGCATTCAGAGGAATGTGGATATTATTATCAATAGGAAACTTCCCAGCAAGCTCATTTTTTATTAGTACGTGGTGGTGGTATAAAATATTATATAGGACAGATGTAATGGAAATGTTTTGCACTTATTGATTTAGAGAGACAGCATTATATATTATTTTATAAGCAGTCATCCTGTACATTATTATTCCATGATAATTTAAAAACATATAGCATATAGTGAAGTAAATAAAAAAAGATCATTTTCCCCTTATTTTAAGATTGCACATTTCTGTAAATGAATGAACTAGAAAAGCTAGGAAAAAATGATTACAGTGAATGATTATTCAACTTTTTTTCATGAATACTTTTCTTAGCAAAGAAATTAAACATTTTAATTATTGTTGTTTGAAAGGTTTTAAGTCATTGCATATTAAATACATATATACTAGCTTTTCATTTACACATACCTTTGTAATCAACAATAAGAGGGTTTTTAATATTTGACAAATATATGTAAATGTCATGGAACAATCATATTTCCAATTGATTATTATTTTTCTTTATTTTTAGAAAAAAATTTTATTGAGGTAAAACTGATATATAAAACCTGCACATATCTAATGTGTACAATTTGATGAGTTTGAATATATGGAAAGAGTTGTGATACCATCACCATATTCAAGGTAATACACATATCCAATGCCTACAGAAGTTTTCCTGTGTCCCTTTTTGGGACACATGAGATCTATTATCTTGACTGATATACTGAATTGCTAACTATGGATACTTTGTACAACAGTTCTCTAGAATATTTACATCTGGTATGACTGAAGATTTGTACTCACTGACAAGCAGCTTTCTGTTTTCCCCACCCCTGCACCTAGAAACAACTAGTAAAATGTTTGTTGCTTTCAGTTTGTCTATTATGGATATCTCATATATGTGGTATAACTTGACATAATTTCCCTCCAGGTTAATGACTGCTTTGGTAAAAGTATCAAGTACAACTTCACTTGAGTGTCTTGAAGATAAAGTTTCTTTTCTTTTTTTTTTAAGATTTATTTATTTATTTGAAAGTCAGAGTTACACAGAGAGAAAGAGAGGCAGAGAGAGAAGTCTTCCATCTGCTCATTCACTCCCCAATTGGTCACAATAGCCGGAGATGCATTGATCTGAATCCAGGAGCCAGCAGCTTCTTCGGGGTCTCCCATGTGGGTGCAGGGGTCCAAGGATGGGCCATCTTCTACTGCATTCCCAGGCCATAGCTGAGAGCTGGATCAGAAGTGAAACAGCCAGAACTTGAACTGATGCCCATATGGGATGCCAGCACTGCAGGTGGCGGCTTTACCTGTTACTCCACAGCACCAGCCCCTTAAAGTTTCTTTTCTCTGTGCATGTTATGTGAACTAAATTATTCTTAATCCAAAAAGCTCACAATCAACATGTACTCCACTGACCTAGTTCTTGTTTCTAAAGCAACGCATAGAGACTCTACTGTTCCTCACTGATGTGCTAGAAATGAAACAATAAGCAATACATACTCTTCCCTTTAAGACTCCAACAGGTAGTTGTTTTAACAAGAACTACTAGGGACCAAAATATCTCAGTGATGTTAATGAAACATCATTTCAAATAATAAAATTATATTTAAGATGAGAGTTTATAACATTTCATATATATTATATGTATGAGGGTGCTTTAAAACATTTAAGTATAACAAAATCTTACTGATAATATGATTAA
Source organism: Oryctolagus cuniculus (assembly GCF_051225735.1). Classification (NCBI taxonomy): domain Eukaryota; kingdom Metazoa; phylum Chordata; class Mammalia; order Lagomorpha; family Leporidae; genus Oryctolagus; species Oryctolagus cuniculus. The sequence continues at coordinate 57,476,194 of NC_142870.1, forward strand.
AGTTTTTAAAAACTGGCAATAAATAAGAATTAGAGGTTGAAGGTGGGAATCATATTTCTAATTATACTGTGGAGTCTTACTCTTCCTAGTTTTACAAAATAAGATAAAGGAGTTCGAAGTTTTTCAATTTTCCAATGGATCCCATTAACAGTTTTCCTTTTGATCTTAAAATATTTGGCTGAATACAGCACCCTCCAAAAATGATTTCCATACCCACCCCTTTGGTAAGGTTGCAAAATCTCTCACTGATTATTATTATCTTATTTTTATTGCTTCTACAAGTATAGTCTGATCTTTTCAAGCGTATGGTTGACTTCACTTCAAAAAAAAAAAAAAAAGATAGTTTTGTCCTCCACATAAGGTATAGAGCTGTTAGCTATCTATCACAATCAAATGGTACTGCTTCCTGGGCATTAGATTAATCTTCAATATTTATGTTAACACTTTCCACAGGAACAGGCAAGCTTTAGGGTTAGCTTTTACTCTCCTTACATTGTTCATCAGCTCATGGAATTATCCACCAGGAAAACAAATCTATTTTTTAAGCTTCTACTGCAGACATTAGTTCCCTATTGGTTGGCTGCAGATACAGTTACAGACCTATTTCTTCTTATGGCAAGTTGCATTTACTAGTGGTAATGCAGTAGTCAGAGATCTTAGGAACAGTCCTTTGATGCATAGTTATGTTTTCAAAGGAGTAAAAAATAGTATATTCTGTTCTTTTTTTTTTTTTTTTTTACATTTTTAAGCTTTTTATTCAGTGAGAGAAATACACAGGAAAGTGAGGGTTTTATTTAGGGAAGAAAGAGATCTAGAAGCTAAGTTGGGTCCACACCAGCCAGAGAGCAGACCAGGAGCCACATGGAACAAGCATGTGGTTATGAGCAGCCTCAGGTAGCTTAGTGTGGTTAGCAAAGCAAAGGCAGAGAGCATGTTGGGTTTACATGGAACAAGCAGGCAGGCAGGAAAGCAGAGAGTGGGAGGCCCAAAAGCCATGCTTCCATAGGACAACCAGGGCACAACAAGGGTGAGCAACCGAAAAAAGGGAGGGGCCTGCCATGTTCCAGGCCCTTTATTTACTCCGAAAGGGGGAGTGATTACATAGTCTGATTGGCAGGTGGGCATACAGGTGGGGTTGGAAGGAGACTATCACACAAGGGTGTGGTGGAGGGCATGGTCTCCAGCTTACAAATCTAATCAAGTATATCCTATCTGCCTGCCTATGTCATTCCACCCTCAGAGACTCCAGACCTTAATCTTAAGGGTTGTTGAAGGGCATAGAATCTCATATCTTCTACAGCTGCTTCCTGCTTATTAGGAGCATAGCACAGGCCTGCCTCTCCTGGGTCTGGAAGTTTCCACCTATCTCAACTAACAGATTTGGTTTATGAGCTGGAGTAGTTTCAGTCATCACAAATGGCTGTGTCCACTGCATGATCAGTTATTCCCAGAAGCGTTGAGTTCTGAAACATTTAAGTTTGTTAATTAGCATAAACATATGGAACAAAACCAGTTGAAAGTGGTGTGCCTCTTAAGATGGAAAGAACATAAATTATAGACTCCCAGATAGTGTGTTGTGATAGGCTACCCTTATGTAGATTATAAAATCATTTAGCTTGGGCATAGATAACTATAATAGAAGAACCCGTTAAGGAGTTTTATTGTCAATGACGACTCCCAGAGAGCATCAAATAAGGCAGGTACAGCATGTCTGCCCTAAGGTGCAGCAGTCTTAATGTGATGGAAGCAACAGCTTTACTTATCTTTTTGCCTTTCGAAGACATACTTAAGACCTTTGATTGGCTTATTGGAATAACCAGGTATGTCTTTTGACTTAAGAGGTAGAAGTTTAATCCTAATTTCACTGGGGGTAGTCATGCTCAGTTGCACCTGGTAAGTCCTTTCCATTTAAGCTGATCTGAAGAGCATATTTCTATGAATGGCTTGATCAGGAATTCTTAGTGCTGGAGCTTCTGTTAAAAGTTCCTTAATTCTTTGGAAGAACTTTTCAGCTCCCCTGTCCAAACTGTGTGTCTGAGTCAGGGACTTTTAAAGCATCATACAAAGGCTTGGAATCTAAATCCTGGAATCCATATTCCATAGAATCTGCCATCAGGAATTCCCAATGTTGGAGTTTCTGTTAAAAGTTCCTTAATTCTTCTGAAGAACTTTTGGAGCTTCCATGTCCAGCACAGTGTGTCTGTGTCAGGACATTTTAAACCTTTATATAAAAGCTTGTAGTCCAAATCTGGGAGTCCATATTCCACAGAATCCTTCCAGTCTCAGAAATATCCTTAGCTGCTTTTTCAGTCTGTGGTGACCATATATATAGAATAGCTTCCTTTCTCTTGACTGAAAGAGCATTCTTTCCTGGAGTTACGATATATCCCAAGTAATATACCCCATGTTTAGAAACCTGAGCTTTTGTTTGGGAAATTTTCTATCCTCACTTTCCCAGATTCTGGGTTTAGTGGGATGCAGAAGAAATTATCCCTTGGGCAAAGGTTTAGCACACAATAAGATGAATAGAAACAACTGTCTTATTGGTACCCCTGAGGCCTTTAACTAATTTGCACTCTCTACTTGACCTTATGTTAAAACATAAGAGATAGAAATATCATAGGGAGATATAGTCCTAAGAGTCCATATTTGAGAGACTTAATTAACTTTAAAGAAACACCTAACAATACAGTTTAGTTATATTTAGACATAACTAAAACTTACGATACATAAGGATATAACACACTAGAACAAGGCAAATCCTTGGAATCAAGTTTTACCATTGATTCTAATACTGTAACTCTTTGAGGACAGAAGTCCTGCATATGAAATTAGTACACAGTGACTCCTGTTGTTAATTTAACAATTAACATTCTATGTATGACATCAATGATCACCAGAGGCTCTTGACATGATTTGCCTATGCTACAGTAACCTTTTGAATCCATAAACTCCATCAGTATTTGGACAAGGCCATAAGCAAAGTAGAAGTTCTCTCCTCCTTTAAGAGAAAAGTACATCCTTCTTTGATGATCACTTTTTTCCACTGGGGTCTCATCCAGAGAAGTCCTCCATGTAGGGATACTTTTTGTATGAGTGTCCCAGCTTTTCATGCCTGAAATGCTCTTGTGGCCTATTCAGCAAGACCAGAATATCTTATGGGCTGACTCTGAGGTCTGAGTGCTACTTAAAGCATATGCCATTCTATGAGTCTGCTCTATGGATTGCTTCCCATGTTGGAACATTCATTCCTCTTTAGTCCTTTCTATTATTATTACCAGGCACTTAATCCTATTGATATGATTACTTAACACATCGTCCCATCTGTATGATCCTTTAATACTTAATGCTATGTATATGATCACTCTAACACTTAAGATACTACTTTTACCATTGAGCTCAAGGAAATTTGAGATCCCATGGCAAAGTTTTAAACTGTACCCTTAGACGTAAGTCCTTAGGAGTCCATGCAGAAACATACAGCCTTACAGTTTCTTTGTAGCTCCTGAGAAGATAAAAACAGATATAGCTCTTCACAAGTTTAATCATCCTTAAACATTTGACATGGATACATTGTATTAGTTATAATTCCTTAAGCATGTGAATAAGCAACTTCTGACCACTTTGCTGCTTTCTGCAATGCAGATCAAGTTCTGAATGACATTAAAACTAAGAGACCCATTTAATGGTCATGTTACACCATTTCCCATCCTATAGGTAGGCTATACATTATTGCAGAGTAATCATCCTCTCCTTAATAATACCATCTAGCCTAAGAGCCTCACAAATTTAAGTGTAGGTCATAAGGGAGTCTCCAAAGGAGCAGATGTAGAGCTACCCATCATTGAATTACCTTGTAACCTTGGGAGACTCAATGTACGTAGGGACAAGCTTGGGCCCAGTTATATATCTGAACATAGCTTAACAAGTAATCTGACATCCCAGAGTTACCACTCTAACTATAGAGTCTAATGTATATATTATATATTGTTTCATATAAAATTATATTATACATGTATCATATATATACACACATATACACTATACATATATATATGCATTGTACATATATATACATATCCAAAAGGTATGAGCACGAGGCTGCAGAAAATAACAAAATGGAAAAAGGAAATGAATTCAGAACTGGCACATGGCTATAACATAAGAAATGGAAAAGAAAAAAAATCAAAGAGGGTTCGAGCACAAGGCTACTTAACCTAATAAAAAAGGGAAACACCTTTTGGTGTGTAGCCAAGAAAATGACAAACAAAATAATTCTGGTGTGTAGCCAAGAAAATAACAAATTGGAAAAAAAAATCAAAGAGTGTTCTAGGGCGAGGCTGCTTAAAATAACAAAAAGGGAAACACCTTGTGGCACAAAGCAAAGAAAATAGCAAATTGGAAAAAAAATTCAGAGGATTCAAGCACAAGATTACTTAAAGTAACAAAAAGGGAAACAACTTGTGACACATAACCAAAAAAAAACCTGAAAAATAATAAAGTCACTCAGCTAACCATACATGCATCATGTGGCTGGCCACAGGGGGCCACCATCTTGAGGCGGAGTCTGTTGCCCATCTTCCATTAAGGTTAGAAGTTCTCATGGTTGCTGCCATCTTGGTGACCTCAGGTCCTTCTTGGGAGTCACCATCTTGGAACCTGTCTGTAGCAGGAAAGGGAGCATCCACCATGTTTAATGCTCATCCTCCCTGATGCTACCAGGTCCCTAGGCAACCAAACCAGTTCCCCAGCTCCAAATTAACAATTGAAAGCATGCTTGATTTGAAAATCAAAGACCCTGAGGCAAAGCAGAATTTTCAGCACCATTTAAACCATATGTAAAATTTAAAAAAAAAAAAAAACTTTCTAAAGTTTCAACCTTAGAAAATATGTAAAATTGTCTTTAAAATACATTACAAACAACTTGAAAACTTTATATACATAGATAAGCTCTCATAAACTCTCAATAAAAGGAGCCCTTTATGAGAATCCTTCTCATCTCTCTGCCCTAATTCCATTAGCACCAACAGCACATTCTCAAAGCAAGAGACAGCAAAAAAGAAACCAACCCATGCATTTTCTGAAAGCCACAAGCACTAAGAGAAACCAGAAATGTCAACTAAGCTCTGTTTGCTCCTTTTGAATGAAAATGCCAGCCATAACCATGGCTATGGCTTCTCGGGCAGCTGAGGCAGGCCATGGCTAGCTAGAGCTGCAAGACAGGGTGCCACACAAGGCACTGGCTGATGCTTAGCCATGCTGAACAAGGGGCTGCATGCAATTGGCCATGCCCTTGTGGAGTTCCCCACCAGCAGGAAGCCAGTGTGCATCCTGGTAGGGGGAAGGGCAGAGCAGGCAGCCCACTTCTTTCTGGCAGACCCCCTCACCACAGTAGAGGAGGGCTGCGGTAGCGAGCACCAGTGCACTTGGTGTAGCTGCTGCTCTGTTGGTGGTTGCTATGGGAGTGGTCCAGTCTCCACAAATTGGTTCATGCACCTCCTGTGCACCTGAGCAGGCCAGTGGAGGTAAAAGGAGGGATCTTCAGCTTCTGATCACATTTCCTCTGTCTCGGCTTTTGCCCCTCCACCAGGAATGTACACACTGTAACACCTGGGCCGCCTGAGGCTGAAGCAGGGGGAGCAGCAAGAAAGTGCAACCAGCCAGGCTGGAGGAGCATGTACATGCCCGGGAGGAAAACACCCTTACTCCAGCCATGGTGCTTGACTATGGTTGGGTGCAGGTTGAGCGGTTGAGCGTGTGCTCCCTGGTATAAGGTGAAGCCATGAGTGCAGATAGGGGAGGGAGAGGAGTTCAAAAGGATAAGCAAAGTTAGAAAATAGGGGCAGCTATTTCTTACTATGTTGCTGAGCTTTTCTCCTTTTAAACAAATCAAACAAATCTTAATAAATAGTCCCAGGGGAATTCCTCCATTATTGAGGGTCCTATCTGGGTCACCATTACGATATCATCCTGCTTATTAATAATTTTTTAAACTTTTATTTAATAAATATAAATTTCCAAAGTATAGCTTATGGAATACAATGACTTTTTCCCCCTCATAACTTCCCTCCCACTGGCAACCCTCTCATCTCCCTCTCCCTATCCCATTCCATTCACATCAAGATTCATTTTCAATTTTCTTAATTTACAGAAGATCAATTTAGTATATATTAAGTAAAGATTTCATCAGTTTGCACCCACATAGAACATAAAGTGTAAAATATTGTTTGAGTACTAGTTATAGCATTAAATCACAATGTACAGCGCATTAAGGACAGAGATCCTACATGAGGAGTAAGTGCACAGTGACTCCTGTTGTTGACTTTACAAATTGGCACTCTTGTTTATGGCATCAGTAATCTCCCTAGGCTCTTGTCATGAGTTTCCAAGGCTATGGAAGCCTTTTGAGTTCACTGACTCTGATCTTCTTTAGACAGTCATAGTCAAAGCAGAAGTTCTCTCCTCCCTTCAGAGAAAGATACCTCCTCCTTTGATGGCCCGTTCTTCCGTTCTTTCCACTGGGATCTCACTAGCAGAGATCTTTCATTTAGGTGTTGTGTTTTTTTTGTTTTTTTTTTTTTTTTTTTTGCCAGAATGTCTTGGCTTTCCATGCCTAAAACACTCTCATGGGCTCTTCAGCCAGATCTGAATGCCTTAAGGGCTGATTCTGAGGCTAGAGTGCTGTTTAGGACATCTGCCATTCTATGAATCTGCTGTGTATCCTGCTTCCCATATTGGATCATTCTCTCCCTTTTTTATTCTATCAGTTAGTATTTGCAGGCACTAGTCTTGTTTGTGTGATCCCTTTGACTCTTAGACCTATCAGTGTGATCAATTGTGAACTGAAATTGATCACTTGGACTAGTGAGATGGCATTTGTACATGCAACCTTGAGGAGATTGAATTGGAATCCCCTGGCACATTTCTAACTCTAGCATTTGGGGCAAGTCCGATTGAGCATGTCCCAAATTGTACATCTTCTCCCTCTCTTATTCCCACTCTTATATTTTTAAATTTAACTTAAAAGTGATCTCTGTTAAATAATTTTTAATACTAATAATCTTGTGGGTTCTTGCCACTTATTCTGAATACTGGCTTAAATAGATTAGACAAAATGGTGAGTTTTTAAGCTTTGTAGTCATGAGAGAAATCACAGGAAAGTCAGGACTTTCTTTAAGGGAACAAGAGAGATCTAGAAACTAAATTGATTCTATACCAGGCAGAGAGCAGGCCAGGAGCCATGTGGAGCAAGCACATGGGTTATGAGCAGCCACAGGTACGTTAGCGTGGGTAGCAAAGCAAAGGCAGAGAGCAGGTCAGATCGGATACCATGTGCTCCCAGGACAACAAGGGTGCAACAAAGGTGCATAACAAAAAAGGTTCTTCTTTCTTTAAAATGTTTTTGGTGATCTGACACCACTTTCTGATTAGAAGACACATAAATGCCTATTATAAATTTATCAGCTTGAAATTGATTTGTTACTCTACTTCCTAAAATTTGTCAGGAAAACCATACTACGTATTTTAAAACAGAGCCTTTGCTAGACATTTCCTTGTTCTTAACAAATATATAAATGACAAAGCAATGCAATAAATTACCTCATTTTGTTACTTTGGTATTCTTTCATAACCAGAATATCTAGAAGTTATATTGCTGAAAATTAGTCATTCTATGGCTATACTACTTCAGGTTTATTTTCCTTGACATGGTTCTCTGTTTATAATTCTTATTTTTTTTCAGAACAAAATGATTTATCTTATATTTTAAGAGGTAGAATTTTGCGGCCAGCGCCGTGGCTCAATAGGCTAATCCTCCACCTTGCAGCACAGGCACACGGGGTTCTAGTCCCGGTTGCCCCTCTTCCAGGCCAGCTCTCTGCTATGGCCCGGGAGTGCAGTGGAGGATGGCCCAAGTCCTTGGGCCCTGCACCCGCATGGGAGACCAGGAGAAGCACCTGGCTCCTGGCTTTGGATCAGCGAGATGCGCTGGCCGCAGCGCTGGCCGCGGCGGCCATTGGAGGGTGAACCAACAGCAAAGGAAGACCTTTCTCTCTGTCTCTCTCTCTCTCTCACTGTCCACTCTGCCTGTCAAAAAAAAAAAAAAATAAATAAAGAGGTAGAATCTTTGACACTTGGCTTCTACTTTTTTCCATTTATTGGGCTGTATTCGAAATGATTTTCTCTAGAGAATACTTATCATCTTCACTTCAGAATTATAATGGCGTGGCCTCATACCTATGTAACTATCTCAGAGTTAGGCACCTCAGTTTCTACAGCTTAATTTTACTTCACATTTTGATTAGAAAAAAGGACATTCATGCTCAAATGACACTGTGGAATATTCTTAGTTGTTCTCTCACCTTACTTCACCAAAGGAGAACCTTGAATTCTGACATTCATTTCTCTAAATAGCATTTGAGGGAAAGAATATTAAAGGAGGACTGCATAAAAATCAAAATCAAACAGTGCACTTTCTTTTACAGTTAGTGTGGATTATATTCCTAGAAGATAGAATACTAGGGCTATTGACATCTGTACAGTTAGCACGTCTTAGCAAACCTGCTTCTCTAGAATTGGTGTGATATGATGTCATCAACCTCCATTGAGAATGGAAGTTGGCATTGTGCTTATTTGTCTACTGTGGAGAATACTCTTTATTTCATTATACAATGACATTTTGTTAGGAGTTCTAGAGCAAACTGCTAGCTGATATTTTCACCAAGATGAATTTTTCTTCTGAGCAATTGGTTTATTTTATCTATTTTAAGTTGTGAATTACATAAACTGATACTTATATCCTCTCAAAAAGGATGACATTATTTTTTTCCCAAAATACTGTTACTTCCTGTGTACAACATGAAATCATGAGTCCTGAAGTTTTTCAGTGGTAATAAACTAGATAATAATTATTTTAAATCCTTCCTATGTGACAGCAAGGTTCTAAGCAGGTTCTATGGTATGAATCCCCTCCATCCCTAGCACATATCAGTGTGTTGAAATTTAATTGCCAATGTGATAGTATTAAGAGATGAGTCATTTAAGATGTGATTAGCTCATGAGGTCTCTTTCCTTATGGATGGTATTAGTCCCTTCTGAAAGAGTGGAAAGAGTTGGATAGGCTCTCTTCAACTTCTCTGTTCATGTTCCTTGTAAAGACAATATTCACCCCTCCATAGGCTGCAGCAACACGGTGCCATCTTTGAAGTATAGAGCAGATCTCTCCAGATGCTGAACCTGCTAGCACTTTGATCTTTGACTACTGCTTTTCAGAAATGGAAGAAACAAATTTCTAGAGGTCAGTGTTGTGGCATAGTGGATAAAGTTGCCACTTGAGATGCCAACATCCCATATGGGCTCCAGTTTGTGTCTCAGCTGCTCCACTTCCAATCCAGCTCTCTATTGGCCTAGGAAAGCAGCAAATGATAACCCAAGTGTTTGAGATCCTACATTCATGTGGGAATCCTAGGAGAAACTCCAGGTAATGTTATAACCATAGGTTGAATTCAGGCCAAGGATGGGTTCATCTCCATAGACTTATTTAGGAAATAGATAGTAAATACATAGGAAAATAATAGCTATCATAGGAATTTATTTAAACTCTTGACCTTCATTAAAAGGATATGTTATTGTGGAAGAATATCCTATATATTTGAGTAAAACAAGATAGACAGAATCCTACCTGTAATAAGTCTCAATGAAAAGAGGGCAAGAAATACATAATGATTTTTTCTTGTGAACATATTAAAAAGGATACAATATCATGGGTATTTATTCCATTTCCCAGAAAAGTGTGCAATACAGGTCTTGGGTCTGGTTCTTTGGCGAGTGAGCATATTATGCAATTCTATTACAAACCACAAATTTGGTCATGAATTTAATTTTTAAGAACAAATAGAGAAAGACTGTTGTCTTCTCCCTCAGAGTTTTGAAAGGTTGAGTTTGAGATTGTTAACATATCTATAGGAAGTTGATTTATAAACTTCAGCAAATTTTAAGCTTGAACACTTATATGAAAAACAAAAGCTAACTAGTAGCAGGAGGTTAGTGGTTGATTGGCACTCAACTACACAAGTTGAACTCCTATATCACTGCTTTTTAGAGGAAGTTATTTGACTAATTTCAAAAAGCTCAAAGCTGAGGTCTGGCTGAGCTCTTATGTAATACAGATTTTTATTCAGTGTGCTACCGTGAGAAGCCTTTCCCAGACAATGTGGAATAATCAGAATGGGAAATAGTGTTGCTATTTGGGATCATTTTCCAAAGGTAATATTAGATGGAAAAGCAAAACTCCATTATTCTTCCACAGAGTTCAACCTTATGAATTTCTGAACTTAAAAAAATCATTAAGTTTCTTCTATTTCTATGCACTTACCAAGTGAAAAGAAAAAAAAAATCCCAGTTTTCTGAGAATATATTAACATATCATTAATGTCATCCAACCAGTACCATCTGAGTACATTATCTGTGTCAGCTACCACTTTAGAATCTTGAAATATATCAGAAAAGATAAAGATGCTGCCTTCATGGTGCTTACCATGTAAACTAGGCTAATGATCATTTTGTAAAATGTAGTTATGAACTGGACTAAGAATATCATAAAGAATATGCTTCCTTTTTTTTTTAACTTTTATGTAGTAAATATAATTTTCCAGAGTACAGTTTATGGATTACAATGGCTTTTTCCCCCTCATAACTTCCCACCCACCCGCAACCCTCCCCTTTCCTGCTCCCTCTCCCCTTCCATTCACATCAAGATTCATTTTTAATTTTCTTAATTTACAGAAGATCAATTTAGTATATATTAAGTCAAGATTTCATCAGTTTGCACCCACACAGAACATAAAGTGTAAAATACTGTTTCAGTACTAGTTATAGCATCAAATCACAATGTACAGCGCATTAAGGACAGAGATCCTACATGAGGAGTAAGTGCACAGTGACTCCTGTTGTTGACTTAACAAATTGACACTCTTATTTATGGTGTCAGTAATCTCCCTAGGCTCTAGTCATGAGTTTCCAAGGCTATGGAAGCCTTTTGAGTTTGCTGACTTCAATCTTATTTAGGCAAGGTCATAGTCAAAGTGCAAGTTCTCTCCTCGCTTCAGAGAAAGGTACCTCCTCCTTTGATGGCCCGTTCTTCCTACTGGGATCTCACTAGCAGAGATTTTTCATTTAGGTGGGTTTTTTTTTTTTTTTTTTTTTTTTTTTTTTTTTTTTTTTTTTGTCAGAATGTCTTGGCGTTCCATGCCTGAAATACTCTCATGGGCTCTTCAGCCAGATCTGAATGCCTTAAGGGCTGATTCTGAGGCTAGAGTGCTGTTTAGGACATCTGCCATTCTATGAGTCTGCTGTATATCCTGCTTCCCATATTGGATCATTCTCTCCCTTTTTTATTCTATCAGTTAGTATTTGCAGGCACTAGTCTTGTTTGTGTGATCCCTTTGACTCTTAGACCTATCAGTGTGATCAATTGTGAACTGAAATTGATCACTTGGACTAGTGAGATGGCATTGGTACATGCCACCTTGATGGGATCGAATTGGAATCCCCTTGCATGTTTCTAACTCTAGCATTTGGGGCAAGTCCGATTGAGCATGTCCCAAATTGTACATCTCTTCCCTCTCTCATTCCCACTCTTATATTTAACAGGGATCACTTTTTAGTTAAATTTCAACACCTAAGAATAAATGTGTTAATTACAGAGTTCAACCAATAGTATTAACTAGAAAAAAAATACTAAAAAGGATAAAGTATTAAATTGTACATAAACAGTCAGGACAAGGGCTGATCAAGTCACTGTTTCTCATAGTGTCCCTTTCACTTCAACAGGTTTCCTTTTTTGTGGTTGGTTAGTTGTCACCGATCAGGGAGAACATATGATATTTGTCCCTTTGGGACTGGTTTAATTCACTCAGCATGATATTTTCCAGATTCCTCCATTTTGTTGCAAATGACCGGATTTCATTGTTTTTGACTGCTGTATAGTATTCTATAGAGTACATGTCCCATAATTTCTTTATCCAGTCTACTGTTAATGGGCATTTAGGTTGATTCCATGTATTAGCTATTGTGAATTGATATGTTTTCTAACAAAATAATTGCATAATGACACATAAAACTATTTCTAACTTTATAAGACTAAAACATAATAGACATGTTTAAGCTCATTTTCTTCCTGTTAGTGGTGGGGCATAAGAATTCAGTTTCTAAATATAGTGCTTGAATTCTGCTTCCACACAATGAAAACTTCAAGTTTAAAGAACTATTTGTGATTACAAGTGTAATATCCTCTCTGTGTTTGTCTCTTTGCCTTCTTCTGGCACTCAGTTAATATATTTCTGCCTCTTCTTTACATGGTTAATTATTTTCATTTTCAATATCTATCTCAGGCATCAGTTCTTTCATGAAAATTTCTCAGTCCTCATAGTACTTCATCACAGCACAGTTACTCATAGTTCTAACATTTGTGATTGCCCACATTTAACGTTTTATTGACAGTGCTAAACATAAGATGTGGCACATGGTACATAATCAATAGATATGCTTGGGAGATTGATTTTCATTGACTGACAGAATGATTGACATGTGATATTCAACTTGTCCCACAATTTAAATTCTGTACATCTTTCCAGTCATATCTCTTCAGTAGATTCATACAAAATAAATTGATGACTGCTAACAAATCATTGAACATGACTTTTGTGTACTTATTCTTGCCATTCCTAAAGTACATCCAACAAGACTCTACTGAAAAGTTGAATTTCAAATCTAATTCCAGTTGTTCTGTGAATTTTTATCCAATTCTTTGGATTTATACAGTAATAAATGATGGTATTATTTGCAGACAATTAAAACAATGACAGATTAAATTAAAATGAGGTTGTTTAAAATTTATGTGTATCCTTATGGGAAGGTAATCCTGGCTGTCTGTAGATGCTATTTTTGCAAATAACATGGGTAATAACCCCGAACAGACATTTCTTAATAAATTATTAGATTATTATAGTTAGAAACTACAGACATTTCTTACAAGAAGACATATAGGGCCGGCACTGTGGCTCACTTGGTTAATCCTCCACCTGTGGCGCTGGCATCCCATATGGACACCAGGTTCTAGTCCTGGTTGCTCCTCTTCCAGTCCAGCTCTCTGCTGTGGCCTGGGAGGGCGGTGGAGGATGGCCTAAGTGCTTGGCCCCCCACACCCGTATGGGAGACCAGGAGGAAGCACCTGGCCCCTGGCTTTGGATAGGCACAGTGCCAGCCATAGCAGCCATTTGGGGAGTGAACCAAAGGAAGGAAGACCTTTCTCTCTGTCTTTCTCTCACTGTCTATAACTCTACATGTCAAATAAATTAAAAAAAGAAGACATATAAATAACCAGCAAATATATGAAAAAAATGCTCAAATTATTATTCATCAGAGAAATCCAGATCAAAACTAAAATTAGGTATTACCTCACCACACTTAGAGTGGCCTTTATGACAAAAGCCAAAGAAAACAAGCACTGCCAAGGATGTGGAGAAAAGGGATCTCTCATACTCTATTGGTCAGGTGTAAATTAGTTCAGTCACTATGGAAAACATAATTGAGTTCTCTGAAAAATTCAAAATAGAACTACAATAGATATAACCAGCAATCCCACTGCTGGGCATATATACAAAGTAAATAAAATCAATTATCAGAGACATCTGTCCTCCCATGTTGATTGCAGTACAAATCATATAGCCTAGACGTTGAAACAACATAAGTATTTTGGCTACTGAGGAATGGAAGCAGATAATGTGGTATAGTATAGAATGGAATATTATTTGGTCATAAAAAAGGATGGAATCCTTCAGTTATGTCAACACGGGGTGTGGGGTTTGGAGGGGAGGACTGGAAACAAAGAAGACCCAGAAAGCCAAATATTGCATGACGTATACATGGAATCTGACACAGTTGACCTCGTAGAGATTGAGAATTGAATAGTGGTTACCAAGAGGCTGAGAGAGAGGGAAGTGTTGCTCAATGGGTAGTAAGTAATAGAGAGAAGAAAGAAATTCCGGTATTCTATTGCGTAGTAGAATAATGATACATAAGGACAACATAGGTGATTTTTTTAGAAGGTTAGAGGAAAGGTTTTTCAGCATTTTCATCATGAAGAGGTGGTAAATATTTTAGGAGATACGTATGTTTACTCTTGTTTGAACATTATACAATGTGCATGAATATCAGAACCTCATATAGCAATACTCCATAAATATGTACAATTTTAAGGTGTCAACTAAAGAAAATATCACATATAAAGTATGTATCTATACAACAATTTTAGGAATGATGATTGATGATGGATTTTTAATCTAGTTGAGGGAGCAAGTCTCTGATTGAGATATGAAATAACAAATAATTTTTATAATATGATTTTAAGTATTTATATATTAACCTAAGACTAGAACTAATGATTTCAGATGAGCCAATTTTGGCATGTGAAATCAAACAGTATCCAATAATAGCACTGCTTAACATTGGTAATGATCATCTTGGCTTTAATTGAAGTTGTATGGCATCACTATTATAGTAATACAGATGACTGTGCCATATATTCACACAACTCAAGAAGTCCCAGGCGTGTGGTTTGTAAGAAATTCAATAAAGCAACTAAAATTAGGTAAAAAATAAAAATTGTTCAATTTGCCAAATCGAAGGAAGAGCTAAGGAAACAAGCCTGTTACTGAGCTCAGTAATCATGGTTTTATGATGAAAAGTTTCCCAGGGGATTTTTTTGTTTCATATAAACTCACCCAAAGACATAACAGATATCAAAAGAAAATAGAGTTTCGAGAAATGAATTTACTTGAATCAGCTTAAGCAATGGTCAGCTATTTGCCTATCACTGTGGGTTTGGGGACAGTATAATTACAATTAGGTAAGCATGAGTCATGCAAGAACTCCTTGCCTGAATCACAGGTAAATAATTGGAAGCCTCCACTGGAGCTGCATGATTGAACTATAAGAGAAAGAACCTTTATCAAAGGAAAAGGGTTTATATCCCCAAAAGGTAGAAATAATGGAAGAAAAAAATAGACATGTGCTGCTACAAGTCAAGGAGCCATGGTCTTTCAATTCTGTGGTCACTCTCTGCAGGGCAGTGTTTGCTTGAGTGGAGGACAGTAGAAGATAGATCACTTAGGAGATTGAACTAGCAAGAGCTAGGGGTCAGGTAACAGCAAAATAGGTCAGAATCAATCCTCCATCCTCAGCACAGGTGGGGAATTGAGTCAGAAATCTACGTGCCCTGATCCGATATGAGTGTCCATATCAGTGTTGTGGGTTATGAATTATTGGAAAAAGCATGTTATAACTGATACTTGGATCCCAACACATTGACGACAGATGATGAACATGGATAATTTTGCTGATTAAGATCCCCTTTGGTGGCTCTCCTTAGTAATTTCATCTGCAGAAGGCTGAGTAACAGACAGGCTTATCCTTTTCTCTAGATCCTATTTAGCCAGCTACATTTAAGAGAGATCCAGCTACTGAAGCATTTGGGGGATATCAAAGTAACAGTGGTCCTGGGCCATAGGCATGCAGTAAAATTTCAGCAAAGGAAACTATTTAATATGAACAAAGAATAGAAAAAAATAAGGCCGTCATAGAGAATAAAGAATACAGATGAGAGGAAAATAGTCATCAGTAGAAGGTGTATTTTTTGTTGTTGTTGTTGACAGGCAGAGTGGACAGTGAGAGAGAGAGACAGAGAGAAAGGTCTTCCTTTAGCATTGGTTCACCCCCCAATGGCCACTGCGGCCGGCACACTGCACTGATCTGAAGCCAGGAACCAGGTGCTTCTCTTGGTCTCCCATGCGGGTGCAGGGCCCAAGGACCTGGGCCATCCTCCACTGCACACCCTGGCCAAAACAGAGAGCTGGACTGGAAGAGGAGCAACCGGGACAGAATCCAGCGCTCTGACTGGGACTAGAACCCGGTGTGCTGGCGCCGCAGGCAGAGGATTAGCCTATTGAGCTGCAGCGCTGGCTGAAGGCATATTTTAAGAATTTTTTTTCTGCCTTGGGCAGGAGAATGAATGTAGTGATAAAGAAGAGTAGAAAGATTCATTCTTTGAAGAATGTCTTAATTTTAAGTTCGTCTTTGTCTATACTCAAGAAAAAGCATTACAGTGCTGAACTCCTTCCCTTTGTTTTCCCATCTAAACGCTAGACCTATATTATTGGGGTCTGACTTGGTGAAGAGTAGCAAAACTATTCAGATAACTTTGGGGCCACATTATTGTGTGTTTTGTGAAAGTGTCACTTTTAATACCTCCTAGAGAATCAATGGAGAAGGGTTTTCAACACTGAAAAAAATATTAGCTGTTTTTCAGTTTTCACCTAAGGCAGATCTACCCATCACATATATACTCATAGAGTTAATGAAATACATATTTGCAAGACACCATATTAATAAGAAAGACTGATTGGAAAAAGCGTCACCTGTATTTGTTAATTTGCTGCAGGCTCACTCACTTCGAAGCTGGCACATATTTCTAATCTTTTTCTTTGGCAGGATAGAAGTGCCCGTGATGGGGAAACCAGCAGCAGTTCTTTTTCTTCATAAAGGAAGGGAAGCTGAAAATCTAAGTAATTACAGTCCCATTTCAATTTTACTCACAGCAGTTAAATTATTTAAATGTCTCTTCTGCAGTCAAAATGAATATATTTCAGTTTACAAATATTTTATTACTATTAAAGCAATTTGGTTTCCATTATCTTAGCTTTACAGTTCTGTGTTATTCAAAATGAGAAACAACCCTCACAAAGTGAGTCCAAATTTTATTGCTGGGGTCAAATAATATTTATTGGTTTGCCCAAGTTCTCAGAATACAGAAACCACAGTGAATTTCAAAAGCTAAGTCAGATTCTCTCTCTGTGTGTTTTGAATGTAGTCAAGCAAGAAACATTATATTTCAGACCCAAAATAAAATCTGTTGAGTGCATTAGAGTTTCTACAACAGGAAATGTAATTCTACTTCATCTTATGTTGGAAGTTAGGGTGTAACAGTTTTCATTGTTTCACGAGCTTGGTGTCTTGGAGCTGCTAGTATTGAAAAGATGCTCTTATAAAAAAGAAACAATTAAGAATTGTTTTCATTTTTATCCAGTTATGTTTTGTGAATAAAATAATTTGAGTAATTAAAATCATTAAATCAAATCTTTTAAAAAATTATCTTTGGAAAATCAGATTTTAATAATTTGAGGTTGAGATAATTTACCCAGAGGATATCAGAGTAAGATTTTATACATGTGGTAGGTCCACAAGTTTCCAGTCCTCATTCTGTCGAATAGGACAAGATATCTTACCTGTCTCCATGAGTTGGAGGAGGCAGCCATTCTTATGACACTCACAGTCTACACAGACTGTCAGAATGAAATGAGCACGCAACTAGATATTGTACTCTCTGTGCATATTGTATAATTTAACTACTGTGTAAACTTAAGCTCAATGGGTCAACTATACAAAGAGATTTTTATTTTTTTCTGTTTGGCATTTTATATTATTTTGCTTGATAAGGTTCTTAAACATCCACATACTGACAAATATAATAAATACACTCTAATTTACAATTATCAATATTTTGTACTTAGTTCTCTCAGATTAGGAATGAATTCTTATTCAAAACGCAAGTAGGAAAAATACCTAAAATTGCCCATTTCAGTAATAATATTTCATGAATATTGAAGTAAGAAATATCCAAATCTACTGTTCTGTGGAAGAAATGAAGACATTGGCAAAAATGGTTAAATTAAAATTTTTCAGAATTCTGCTGTATGTGAATCACATGCCAATAAAGTTGTAAAAAAGGTTATTGTTTCATATAATGAAGGTTAACCATATATAACTTCTCTATTTCTGTCTCTGTGAATAGACCATGTAAGTTTATTACTGTTTTTTTTTTTTCATTTATACATAATACTGAGTCTCATAAATTTTGAGGAAAAGTGAAAAAGAAGAAACAGCCTGTAAAGTAGATGGACAGATAGTGAGGAGCTGTGTTCATGAGCATGGTGTACAAGTTGGCAGTACTTAAAACATCTCAGCATTTAACAAGGATTTGGAAATGTCTTCTCAAGCTACACTGTGAAAGCTGAGCCTTAATCAAGGCCAGACTCCAATAGAACACAGGCACCAGCTGCTTAAAAGCCTTGGAGTGAGGCAATAGAGTTTTACGCAGGGAATCAGAACTCCAGAGGCATTTGGTATGAGTTCATATCACATCTAAGTCACTTAAAAACTCATGAAACTCATGACTTTAGTTATCTACTCCAGATATCATTTCCTCTTTTGTGATAAACACCAGAAGATACCTCCAATCTCTTGTTTAATACCAAGTGAGATAAGTATGAACTTCCTAACCCAGAAACCTAATATGCATTCCCCACTCACCCATAGCTAATCCAAAGTTAAAGAAAACTAGGATTGCTCAGCAAATTTCTTATTCTACCGACTGTAACATCAGTGAGAGTCCAGTACGCATAATAAGTGTGAATTTCAACATCTCCACTCACATATGCAGGAAATTTAGGCTTACTTGACTAAATTGATTCTAGATCTACATTCAGTGACAGTTACAATTCAGGGCCTCTTCCTTTCTCAGCTTTGCAACTGATTATGGAGAGCTCATATGGTTTGTACGATCTACTTTGTGCCCTGCAGGATCCACTGCTGTTCAGACTAAAGTCATAGTGACACTTCCAAGTTCAATGACTTTCTACTTCTCTGCCGTCCACAGGCCTTGAGGACAATCTGGCTTTTAGGATCTAAACTCCCTTGATACACTGAGAGCCCAGTCCTGGCGGAGGACTGCCCAGTTTCTGGATGAGTTCTCTCCTAGAGTTCTCTTCTTATGCCAGGCTTTTTCTGCTCTATCACCATTCTAGGTTGTCTCATTCACACCTTGTGCCTCTTAAAGATGATTGTTACTCTCTTCCCTTCTTTACTTAAAACTCATCATTTTCTCTATAATAAGAACAGGTTTATTTTATTTTATTTTATTTTATTTGACAGGTAGAGTTATAGAAAGTGAGAGAGAAACAGAGAGAAAGGTCTTCCTTTTCCGTTGGTTCACCCCCGAAAAGACCGCTACGGCCAACGCGCTGTGCAGATACGAAGTCAGGAGCCAGGTGCTTCCTCCTGGTCTCCCATGCAGGTGCAGTGCCTAAGCACCTGGGCCATCCTCCACTGCCTTCCCGGGCCACAGCACAAAGTTGGGCTGGAAGAGGAGCAACCGGGCCTAGAACCCGGCGCCCATATGGGAAGCGAGCACCTCAGGTGGAGGATTAAGCAAGTGAGCCATGGCGCTGGCCATGTAAGAACAGGCAAAATGCATGAATGAAGTAGGTTGTGAGGCAGCCTCTGCCATTTGTCACCCTTCAGAACTTCCTGAAGCAAGGGAATACATCATGTGACTCAATGTTGGAATTCAGGGATGAGTGGAATGCAAGTGGAATCCCCATTCCATGTACAATTACAAGTGGAATGAAAATTCTCAAAAAATATTATGGGGAAAATCGATCCAGTCTAACTGACTTTCTGGTGGAAATCACTTCTATATTCCCCCTGTAGCTTCCTATTTTTTGATAGAAACATTTGTGCTGAAATTTCATTGGAAGGGGGCCAGAGTTGTGGCGCAGTAGATTAAAGCCCTGGCCTGAAGTGCTGGCAGCCCATATGGGTGCTGGTTTTAGTCCTGGCTGCACCTCTTCTGATCCAGCTCCCTGCTATGGCCTGGAAAAGCAGTGGAAGATGGCCCAATACCTTGGGCCCTTGCACCCACATGGGAGACCTGGAAGAAGCTCCTGGCTCCTGGCTCCTGGAGCAGCTCCTGCTTTTGACGGCATCTAGGGAGTAAACCAATGGAAGGAAGACTTTCCTTTCTCTCTGTCTCTCCCTCTCACTGTCTATAACTCTACCTCTCAAATATATAAATAAAATCTTTAAAAAAAGAGATTTCATTGGAAGTTCAGAATCTTTATGTGAAATCATAACATAGCTGATATGATCCAATGCTTTGTGCATGGTAGATGTTGAATAATAAAATTTTCTTTAATTGATAATTTGATGATAAAATGAACAGTTAATTTTTCAGCCACCTATTTTTCATGTAATATACAAAATAAAAAATCAAATTTACTTGATCATGGTATTAACCTCAACTGCTCAGCTCTGGTTAATTTAGTCAAAGGCACACAAAACCAATAATCAACACTCTTGGCTTCTAGTTATGTCTCTGTCCCTGTATATATGACCTTGAGAAAATTATCACACTGTCCTTGCTTCTGTTTTCTAAAAATTAAAGCAGTGACGATCTTCTCCTCCTCTTCCTCTTCTTCTTCCTCTTCCTCTCCATCTTCCTCTTCTCTTTATATGATTGCTGTGAAGATCCTATAAATTAATGTGAATGTTTGGGCTTAAGTACAAGGTTATAAAATGATGTTATAGTATGTTTTTTAACATTAAGAATAAAGTTTTTTATAGACCAATTTATTTATTTGTTTATTTATTTATTTTTTTTGACAGGCAGAATGGACAGTGAGAGAGAGAGACAGAGAGAAAGGTCTTCCTTTTGCCATTGGTTCACCCTCCAATGGCCGCCGCGGCTGGCGCGCTGCGGCCCACGCACCGCGCTGATCCGATGGCAGGAGCCAGGAGCCAGGTGCTTTTCCTGGTCTCCCATGGGGTGCAGGGCCCAAGCACCTGGGCCATCCTCCACTGCACTCCCTGGCCACAGCAGAGAGCTGGCCTGGAAGAGGGGCAACCGGGACAGAATCCGACGCCCCAACCGGCACTAGAACCCGGTGTGCCGGTGCCGCTAGGCGGAGGATTAGCCTAGTGAGCCGCAGCGCCGGCCTATAGACCAATTTAAATGGTATCTTTTGTGAGAAATACTATTTGTCCTACTGTTTTATACTGATTCTTTTACCAAGTTCTGGAGTAGAGAGATAATGCCAATTTGAAATCGGAACTAATGTTAATGTGCTGGAGTGTTTGGATTATGCACCATGACCTTGTCTGGATTCAGGGAAATTGGTCTCATATTACCACAAAGAATACCACTATTGGAAATCAAAGACCATATCTTCAATGTAGTCTCTCTTATCTTAGATGACAGATAAATAATGCCTGAGATGGATATTTTCTTTCATGAATATTTCAGATATGTGTATGATGGTTAATTTTATGTGTTAAATCAGATGGCATTTTGGATAATTTAATATTTAAATATAAAAAACTCTGAATAAGCAAATTACTCTCTCAAATGTAAGTGGACCTTGTCCAATCAATTGAAAGCCCCAATGGAATAAAAAGAACAGCCTCTCCAAGCAGGAAGATACTCTCCAGCAGATAGCCTTTCATCTTGCAAATGTGCCATCAGTTCTCTTGAAATTCCATCCTATTGGGCCAAACTGCGGATTTTGGACTTCCAGTTTCCATGTAAGCTAATTTCTTACAATAAATATCTTTCTATATACATATACACACCTACTAGTGCTTAAGTTTCTTCTGAAAGGCTGCCTAATAAGCATATATCAGCCTTTTAAGGTATGGCAGAGGGGTCAGTACTATTTATCAATAGAATGAAAGAAAATATCCTATTTACTTATTTTTAATGTTCATGCTTCTTGAACAGACTTCAAATTCAGAAGTATTTCAAGAGATATCATATAGAAATGAGACATACAAATTTTGTTTGTTATATACACAAAAAATGAGGAGACACAATATCCATGAGTAGAAGTAAATGAGAAACACAAAATTTAATAAATTATTTTCTATTCAGAAGGCCAATAACCATATAACAGACTGCTCTCTGAAGTAACCTGATATGCTAGTGTGAGAAGTTTCTAGGGGTCATTGCATTGAATTCTGAATAGTTCAATAGCACACATGGAAATTGTAAATCACTCAGTTACAATTTGAATGTCCTTTGAAAAGCTGGAACAATAAGGTAGATTTTGCTTCCCCAAGATGGCATCAGCATCATTTCATCTTACCAAACCAGACAGATGAATCTTAAGGCCCCTTTCATCAGGACACTCTTATTACAATGAAGCTGTCATTGCACTTACATTCTACAAGATATTAAAATTTAGAATATTAAATAATGAAATCACATACAACAGCATTTCTATGCCATTAGCTTCCAATAAATCAAATTTGCAGGAATTAAAGTATGGACTTATTAAGTTTCACTGAGAGGAAATAATAAAACCCAAGAGTATTCTAAAGGACACCATAACTAAAGCAAAGTAGATTACAGTTCTGTCAATAAAGGACCAGAAACTTCCAATAGGTCTTTACCATGAAATTATCAGAAATCTACAGGAAAATAAATATCTGCATTGAAAAAACATATCTAGGATTAACTTGAATGATGGCGATAGAAGATAAGAAAGTTAAAGAGGTAATTTAAAAATAGCTGATATCCTTTATAGCTGGTATGAAAAAGAAAATGCTAGCAAAGAGGTTAAAAGAAATGTGAAGGGCATTTAAAGCAGTTCACAGAAAACAAATTATGGGAAAGATGAAATGGACCATTTTAGATGAAATTGGATATTGAAGTCATAGAAACTGATAAACAATAGTAAGTAGAATAGCAATGACAATAATTTACAGAAATGAGAATATTGTCATTTTATAACCTGTATTCAAATGTCTGTACATTATGAAACTGAGAAGTTATATTAGTTCAGAACAAGTATATATAATGGAAAATATTGGAGAAGTTGATATAGAATATTATTTAAACACTCCCTATCAATAAAGGATCTCACTGAAAATCAGTTTCTTTTTAATTATAACAACAAATTAGCAAAATATTCAAGTAGAACTATTTATTATGTTTAGGGCCACCTAAGAAATCGTTTTATCATGACCTCCCCCCAAAACAGTAATAATATCAAACAGCATGACAACCTACATTGTGCCCAGAGTAACTGCCAAAATAAAATTCTTTCTGAAATTAAGTTCCCTTAGTCATGCACCCTGCTCAGGAAAGCTATCTAGTGCTTAGGTATCCCCAAAGAATTTATTATGGAGAATTTGACTTATCAAGTTCTCTTCCTTTAGATTAAAATCAGTACTAAGTAAAAAAATGTTATTATATTATAGCTTCATTAACATTTATTAGAGATATATATAGAGAGAGGAAAAGAAAGAAAGATGCTTATCTTGTGATTCACTTGATAAATTCCCAGGGTTGGATGGGACTGAGACTGGGGATCTGAAGCTCAGGCCTGAGAGCAGAGATGTGAATGTGTTATTGTGGGCTAAACACCTACTCCTATACTTTCTTTTAATTATCTAGTACCTTCATTAAAAGACTTAAGTTCCTTATAATCTTGTAGAGTTACACCTAATTTATCTATTAACTGTTATCCATTGAGAGAAAAGAGCCTGTATGTAAGTTTAGGATGGTCACTAGCACTGAGCATGCAGTTACTGAGCTGCGATCCACCATGGGAGAGCCCTTCCATGTTGACAAATTAGTAGGGACTTTTCCTTTATAGTGGACATTAGAGAAAGCTAATTCTTGAAAAAAGGGGGGGATGTGCTGATATGTCTATTGAATGCATTTGTAAGACTTTAACATTCTCTCAATTTTGGATACGTGGATCACTTTAATTTTTAAAGCAAAAAGATGATTTTTGACCTTCAGATTTTATCAGTTAAAGGCTTTGTATTCACATTCTTTGAATTATTATTACACTAAAGAGAAAAGAAATAGCCGTATCAAATGGTTGGTTTAAATATATTCAGTGGCAAATAATAAGGAATAAACTTTAATTTTTCCCATCCTACCTTAAGAAAGAATTAATAACTTGGATCTGAACATAATTGTTTTTGAAGATTTATTTATTTTTTTGAAAGTTAGAGATGGCCAGCAATGCTGCTCACTTGGCTAATCCTCTGCCTGTAGCGCCGGCACCCCGGGTTCTAGCCCCAATGGGGCGCCGGATTCTGTCCCGGGTGCTCCTCTTCCTATCCAGCTCTCTGCTGTGGCCTGGGAAGGCAGTGGAGGATGGCCCAAGTCCTTGGGCCCTGCACCTGCAAGGGAGACCAGGAGGCTCCTGGCTTCAGATCAGCGCAGCGTGCCAGCTGCAGTAGCCATTTGGGGAGTGAACCAATGGAAAGGAAGACCTTTCTCTCTGTCTCTCTCTCTCACTGTCTAACTCTGCCTGTCAAAAAAAAAAAAAAAAAAGTCAGTCAGAGTTACACAGAGAGAGAAGGAAAGGCAGAGAGAGAGAGAGAGAGATCTTCCATCTGATGGTTCACTCCCCAATCAGCCACAAAGGCCAGAGCTGCCCAAGCCTGAAGCCAACATTCAGGAGCTCCCTCTGGGTCTCCCAGGCAGGTGCAGAGGCCCAGGGTATTGGGCCATTTCTACTGCTTTCCCAGGCCATCCCAGAGAGCTGGATTGGAAGAGGAGCAGCAGGAGCAGCAGGAGCCTTGAACTGTTGTCCATATGGGATGCCGGCCCTTCAAACCAGGGAGTCAACCCCCTGCACCACAGCATTGGCTCTGGATCTGAACATTTTTTAAAGAGGATCTGATCATTATAGAAGCCTTTAGGGCTTTACATTTCTGTACTTGACATTGTCTTTAAATTAGTGTAACCTAAGATTGGGTTAGATTTGTTTTTCCTATTGTTGTCTGCCTTTATTAAATTTTCTTTAAAACCCCAGTGAGTGATGCAAGCCAAGTGTTACCAATAAATTCTTAAATAAATTCTATTTAAATTAATGTTTTACACTACTTACAATAATTTCTTTCCACAATTTCTCTGCTTTCTGCCGCTTCTCTAAGTCTATATACATTGTGAAACTCTCCTGGGGTCCTACTCAGCTTTCTCAGAAGAGAAAATCTGGCTGAGAATGATGTTGAAAAGTAAATCAATGAGCAATGTGGATTTAGTAAGAACAAATAAAGTCAAGTTCTAAAACTTTAGTGATTGTTGCTAAACTAATGATATTCTAAGAAAGCATTTCTTTTATAGCAGCAATGAGTAGATTCCTAAAAATAGAAAAAGCCTAATCTAAGGCCAATGGCATTTAACAGTGGATGTTTTAAGCTATAGGACTTCACTAATTAAATAATTTGGGAAAAGATTATTTATAGCTGATTTAAAATATGTTTAATTATTGGTAACACCCTTGGAGAAGTGGCTGGATGTTTTTAAGCAAACCAAAACACATTTGATTATTGGAAGTCAAAAATTCATAGCTTTAAAGATTGAGGAAATGAGCCAAGAGCATTCAGACTAAAAAAAAGAAGACTAAAACCAAATGCAGTATAAAAGATATTGAAGGGAAAATATTAGATATTTGTTATGAATCCAAAATGAAATGAAAACATATAAAGTTTAACATTTGCTTCAGAGTAATTGGGAAATTAAACACTAGAATTAGTCTGAGAGCTCAAGGAATTCATGATTTTGGCAAGAACTGTAGAAATACTGCCTCTTCATGAATGAATTAATCATTTGAAGAGATTGGTTTATAGACATCAGTGCACTGACGTGCATTACGCTTTTGAAGTTACTTACGATAGTCCTTTCACTCTCTGGCCTAAAGATGTTAGGCATTGGAATACACTTCTGTGAAAAAGTTTCAAGACCTCTGTATCCTAGTTATATTGGTATATTTAATAGTGAGTTATAGTTAGTTGCTCAATGATGCAGATTCTTGACTTGGAAACTCTGGTGCTGGTCAATTATGATTTAGGTTTTGTTTCTTCCTTAAGGGCTGGATCCCTAGTCTTAGTGATATTTTTTAGACCTGAGGATGCCTTGCAGATTGAAGCAAAAGAAAGTCATTGAACTCTGCATAAGCATACCAGGAAGGGGTGACAATGGACAAACCAAGAAAGCTGAAAATAAATTCGTGTCTTAAGTGCAAAGAGCAATTTGAAGATGGATGTCAGATCCAGCAGGCTTCTTTGTGAAGTAGGTGAGGGAAATAGGAAGTGTGGAGGGTTGAATTCTTTGTCCAAAAGAAAGGCTTAGCTAGGTCATTCTGCATTAGTCAGTCAAGAATGAAATCTAACCATTCCTTTAATTTTATTTCTTCCCAGAAACCTTTTATATAAGGTATACAAACTTCTTGAATTTCATAAATACAAACTTAGGAACATAGTAATTCTTCCACCCACCCCTCCCTCCTACCCACACTCCCACCCGTCTTCCTCCTCCTTCTATTTCCTTTCTTAATTTTTACTAAGATCTATTTTCAATTACCTTTATACACATACACTAAGTACAGAGTTCAACAAATAGTATATATATATATAAAACAACTGTTCCTCAACAGTCAAGAAAAGGGCTATTCAAAGACATTGCATCTCACAGTGTAATTTCACTTCTATAGATTACCTTTTAGGTAGTCTCTTAGTTACCACAGACCAGGGAGAACATATGGTATTTGTTTTTTGGGACTGGCTTATTTCACTAAGTATAATGTTTTCCAGTTGCATCCATTTTATTGCAAACTACAGGATTTCATATTTTTTACTGCAGTGTAGTATTCTATGGTGTATATTTCTCATAATTCTTTATCCAGTCTTCAATTGACAGGTACCTGGATTGATTCATTACCTAAACTATTATGAATTGAGCTGCAAGAAACATGGAAGTACATCCTGGCCAGCATTTGTTGCTTGTTGATTTCTGTGTGAAAGCCTTCTACCTGGGGTTAGTGAAACCTCATTGTGGTTTCATTTACATTCCATGATAGCTAGTAATGCTGAGCACTATTTCATGTGTTTGTTGGCTATTTGTATTTCCTCTTTTGCAAAATGCCTGTTCAAATCCTTTGCCCATTTCTTAACTGGATTGTTTGTTTTGTTGTTGTTGAGTTTATTGAGCTATTTATAGATTCTGTTTATTAATCCATTATTAGTTGCATAGTTTGTAAACAATTTCTCCCATTCTGTCAATTGCCTCTTTGCTGAGTGTCTCTTTTGCAGTGCAGAAGCTTCTCAAATTGACATAATCTCATATGTCTGTTTGGGCTTTGATTGCCTGTGCTTCTGTGTTCTTTTCCAAGAACTCTTTGCCTATACCATTCCTTTTAGAAGTACTCAGTCCTGTTG
Organism: Oryctolagus cuniculus; assembly: GCF_051225735.1. NCBI lineage: Eukaryota > Metazoa > Chordata > Mammalia > Lagomorpha > Leporidae > Oryctolagus > Oryctolagus cuniculus. The sequence goes on from NC_142870.1 coordinate 57,503,320, forward strand.
TGGGAGCAGTGTTATCAATTTAAAGCAACTATACTTCCATGGATGCCTTAGAAGCCACCTTTCATTTTTTAGCCATATGCCTCTGTTTCACCTGCCTGATATTAAAGAATGAGTTTATGTTATTCTTTTCCAAATGATTAGGGGTGACTGATCCATGATCTCCTTCTGGGAGAGTAACATCACTTAATGATGTTACTATTTTATTTCTGGAAGTTTCCTAGAGTAAAAAAATCCTGCTGTGCTCTAAAAAAGATTCCATTTCCTATGACTTGATCATTTATCTTCTAGTCAATTGACTTACCTACTGCTTTCACTGCTACTGTCTGTTGTGAGAAAGAGAAAAGTGAAGATTCTTTACTGGTACCTAGTTTACCATGTTGCTTTGAAGAATACATGGCCTAGTTTGTATCCATCCACACTATACCTTCTAATTTGATATATGATAATGTCTTCTGGATTACAAGACTTGTACAATCCTGTCTCTTCATCTTAAACTTTGCATGGGCTTGAGAGAAGGAATTTCACTCCGTTTCTCTTACACAGCACAAATGAGAACCAAATAGAACTTTTAACAATACTGATGCAACTTTGAATAGCTGGACAACCCACAGAGTGAGTTGAAATCTGTTCTAGTCACAATCACTCATAATAACCTGCCTGTTCAAATCTATTGTCAGGGTCCTTGCACTGCCCTTAGGTTGTTTCCTTGTGCCATGGGGAGCAAGCTCATTCCTCACCAGGAAACTCCTGACACTTTGACATCTAGTTCTTATATATACTTCTTTTTGTGACTCTGAGAAACAGTTTTTTCCCCCTGATCTCTAAATTCTGCTTCCTATCCTATCAAAGGGGGTGGACATACTGTTCTTGAGAAATTCCTCCAAATTCCTCATTTCATTTAGTGTCTTTCCCTCACGGGCATGGAGTGAACTTTTTTTCTCCGGAAAAGGCTATCATCCTGTTCTGTACTATATACACCTAAACTGAATCACTGATCCCTAAATTGTGCCACTTATTGTCTTGTTTAAGCATGGAATTTTTCTAAGCTCATGCGCATTGCTTCACATTGTTTTCTGTAACATTAATTGAAAATAATATTATGAATCTCTATTGCTGTGGGTGAAGTCTGATCTTGGGAATTAATATGCATATATATTCTCTTCCCCAAAAAGACACAGATATATTCCCAGTAGAGATTATTTATAAAATCCGGAATTCTTTGCAAGGGAATAAACAAAATAAATTATTCACTTAGGAAACAGGCCTTCAATTCTCTTTGCATTGTGCTTTGCTAAGGATTTAGTAAGTCAAGATCAAATCCCTTTGTTTAAAATTTTCCTTACGAATTATAGACAGATTTGTTCCTTATTCAAATGTGTAAATTGAAACATACAATTAAGAGACTCCCAAGCAGATGGAAGGAAGGCCATTCTTAAAATGAACTGCTATTTTTTTCCTAGAATATGACATGAAATTCTAATACTCATAATGGCAGAATTCAAATCTCAAAATCAAAAGAGATTTTCCAACACATGTGTTGTTATTAGAATATTAACTTACTGGGTACTGAGCATCAATATACTTGAATTTCATTGTTTCTTAAGAGGAAATACAGACTTAGTAAGACCCTTTTTGGGATTTAGTTCTTTTTCTAAGCATGAGGATTGTGTAGCTATTCTGCTTATTTATGGACCTCATATGGGCTGTAGTCTCAATGGTAAAGTTTTAATTATTTCAAAAAATGTGGAATTCTTACATATTTATGATGTTTTCCTATTGAGACATTGAAAGAGATTTACTTATATAGAGAAATCTGTATTTTTTTCTTTCCAGAAGTAGCTATGTTATAAGTAACATTTATATAATAGGGTTATTATTTATTTTTATAGTTGTATTTTTGGAGTCCATTAGATCTACTCTAGGAAGTAGATGCATTTTCTTAACCCTGACTATAATCATGGCATCATTAAAGTTTACTCTTTCCTTTGAGATGCATATAAAATTGATTTGCATCCCCTATTTTATTCCCAATAAGAAATCTTATGCTTTTCTCAACATTTTCTTAAATTCCCAGGGGTGTACATTTTCACAGTTTTCTTATTCCAATTTTTGGTTTACTCTGAATTGGTCTGTCATTCCCTCTAGCTACCTTCTCCCTAATCTGCTCAAATAAGGAATGTTGCTCTTCAGGTTCTCCCATATACCATTCACAGAAAGTATTTAGAGATATAACAGATTACTGAAGATTTGGATTTATGGGAGTGATACTGGGTAGTCTAAAGTAAAAAAGCAGTTCACTTAAAAAGTATTAAATATGCCTGTCCTTTGATGTGCTTCTTTAACCACTTCAACTTTTGCATCAATAGCCAGAGATTTGTATTTGGAGAAATTTCTCCAAACCTTCACTGTCTTCAAGATATTTTAGTCTTGTTTCTGAGGACTTTCTGAATATCAAAATTATCAATACCAATGAATTTTTTTCTTAAAAATACTGTCCTATTTTAAATGGAGAAAAAAATCAAATATAATTGCAAAACTTTATATAGTTCAATGTTGGGGAATAGTCCGTGGCGGTATTGCTAGGCGGAGGTTTTTACTTTTGGTTTTGACCTGGGGGCTTTCCTACGGGCAGGGCTCTCCAGAGGCGGAGGGATCCAGGTTGAGGTAAACAACAAGATGGCGGCAGGACCCCCGCAGTGAGTCTGCCTGCCTGCCTGCTGCTTGACACCTCACCTGATTGGCCGAACGACGCGTGCTTTTCACGTGAACAGAGACCGGATTGGTGTGCCCGATGCATGGACTCTAACTTGCTCCTGATTGGTCGCATTTTGTATATAAGCTGTGGGTGTAAGGAGGAAGCTCTCTTTTTCTCTCCTCTCCTTTCCTCCTCCCTCTGTCACGTTTACTTTCTCTAATAAAAAGTCTACTGAAGACGGATAAACGTCGTTCGTTCTTTTCTCGCCTGAGAAACCGTCGTCGTGGGCCCTGGGTTGAGTCTGCTGGCCAGAATCCCCGGGACGCTCGCGGCAGTTCAATTAATTCATTTCAATTTTGTATTCTTATTTTACTGAATTTTAAGAATCTGGCAGATTTATGCTGAATAAATTTTAATGGAAAGACTCATTTTAGTAATAAGTTCTCTTACCCATATCAAATTTTCGTTTGTTTTTGGGTTTGACAATAATTCTAACTTTTTCAAGGTAAATTTTCCAATATGTTTTGATATGTGCATTGTTGGACATTGTCAATTTTCCGTTAATTATTTCTACCAGAAATACTCATTTTAATTTGAACAAAAGCAGTCTGAATTTACATTTTAGTGGCAGTGTTATAATCTTTATAACCATTATTGTCTTATAAATTTAAGGAATATAAGCCTTTATCTGTAATGTTCTAATGGTTTATTGGAGTTTCAAAATCAATAGGAATAAGGAGGTACAATCAGAAGATGAAGAATTTGCTTCTGGTAATAAAAAGGGAGGTACAAAAATAAGACCACTGAGGAATGAAAAGTTATCCCTTTAGTGGCAGGTGTTTTCTTAGTGGTTTAGATGACAATTAGGTTGTCCATGTCCCACATCAGAGTGCCTGGGTTCAAGTTCCTGCTTCTGCTATCCACTCCTCCTTCCTGTTAGTATGGGGCATGTGACGCAGAAGGTGGTAGCTACGATACACTTGTGCCTTTTACCTGTGTGAGAGACCATGGTTGAGTTCCTGTTCTTGGTTTCTGCCTGGTACGTTGTGGTTATTTAGGAACTGAACTTGCAGATAGCAGTTTCTCTCCCTCCCCTTCAAATTAAAAAAGTTGCTATTTCTTTTTGTTCTTTTTGGCTACATGGCTTTTATGATACAGCTGTAGGTTCAGAACTCCTGGAGGGCCAATCTGTAGGAGTCCAAATAATGAAAGGAAAAGCTCTCCTGGTCCTATTTAAATCTCACTACCAAATGCGTCATCCTTCTGCTGCCCTCTCCTCTAACTTTACTTCCAGTCTCTGCTCAACTTTGTCCTCATTCAAATTCCTACAGAACCCTGGATAATAGTTTGGAAACATTCACATCAGCAGTTAAAACCTCACTGTTTCCCATCCAAAGTGATCTATCTTGCTGGATATATGAACATCTACATGGCGAGATTTAGCCCTCTTCCTTAGAGGTGGAAGTAACTGTAGGAGGTTGTGGAGCTCCTTGAATGAGTTAAGGTTTGTGGTAGATTTACACTCTGCACTGTTCTGTCCTCATTTCAGGGGTGCCTGTATTTTGACCTTTACTCTCTAGTACTCTTTTCAGTGCTTCATTTTCTCCTATTTACATTTAATGTTATTTTCTGTAGGACAGATTTCTACTCAGCTGCCTTCTCATTCTAGCACAACCAATCCCATAGGTCCTTAATCGGCCAAGGAGATTTTTCAGGACAAAGACTAGCTGTAGAGAAGATTGTAGACATGATTCTTTCCAGCTATCACTACCCATGTTATGTCATGCTCTTGTGTTTAAGGTTAGCCTTAGAGATGCAAGCATATGTGAGAATTATTAGAGCAAATCACACTTCAAGTTCTATTTGAAATACAGTTGTCCTGGGCCGAGAGTGAGGGGAGAGGTTGGTTGGTTTTGACAGTCAAAAACCCGGACACTCAAGTCTTTCATGTAAGATGACATAGTCGAGGAGGAAAAAAAAAAGATGGCATAGTCATGTAACCTGGGAATATCATCTCATATAGTTGAAATCATTTCCAGATGACTTATAACTAATGCAAATACTATATAAATAGTTATTATACTGCATAGTTTAGGAGATTATGGTAAGAAAAAAAATCTGTACATATTTAGTATGGACATGATTCTTTTTCAAATATTTTCCATCTGTGTTAAACTTAAGTCACAGATGCAGAACCTGCAGATATGGAGGGCTGACTATGCATCAGAATGTGGTATAAAACTCGATTTTCCCAAGCCTAAGCAGTTAGAACATAATCTTGTCTCTCTTATAAGCCTGATAGCAATTTCATTTTCACAATATTCCTATCAAATTGTACAGATGACAGAATTTTATCTCATCTGAAACATCCTGTTTAGTTTATGGTTATATGTAAGTTTAAAATATTTGTTTAAAAAAAAACACATTCCTGCAGTCAGGTGGGTAGATTTATTTATTTATTTTGAAGTCATGATGTAAATCTATTCAACTATCTTTTCTTGTTCCAGGCTTTACTCTACACAGTTTTTCATCAAAATATTATTCAAACTGAGGACATTTGCAGTAGTCTGTAACGTATTTTCTCCAGTATTTGATTTTAAGCTCTCTATACATCCTGGAATCCTCTCAAAAATTCTATGAAATGCTGAGTATCACTGAACAAACAGCTATGCCTATATCAAGAGCAGTGCTCTTTAACAAATCTAATTCAGTTTTTCTGTCAATAATACAGTTCTCTGATTAAAACACTTCTCTCTATATAATATATTATTTGTTCTAAAATGTTTTGTGCATAGAGAAAATATAGTGAAAACCATAATGAATACCTACCATCACCCAATTTCATCATCTTAATATTTTGTCATCCTTGCTTCTGATATTTTACTTTCAGATTCATTTGTCTACCCTGATCTATTATCACCTCTTTAATTTTTTTTCTCCTTGTCTCCAGAAGTAACTGAAATTTTTGCTGCTTATGAAAATGTTGTTTACATTTCTATTATATATGCATGCATTCTGAGATAATATTTAATTTTTATGTTAAAGTCTATAGGTACTTACACAATGTAATTGTTCATTTGCAATTTAGTTCTTTTTTCCTTTTGTTTAAGATTTATTTATTTATTTGAAAGTCAGAGTTACACAGAGAGAGGAGAGGCAGAGATAGAGAGAGAGGTCTTCCATCTGCTGGTTCACTCCCCAGTTGGCTGCAACTGCTGGAGCTGCGCCAGTCCGAAGCCAGAAGCCAGGAGCCTCTTCTGGGTCTCCCGTGTGGGTGTAGGGATCTAAGGACTTGGGCCATGTTTTACTGATTTCCCAGGACATATCAGAGAGCTGGATTGGAAGTGGAGCAGCCCAGAGCTCAAACAGGTATCCATGTGGAATGCTGGCACTGCAGGTGGTGGCTTTACCAGCTAAGTTACATTACTGGCCTTTGCAATTCAATTCTTACTAATATTAGGTTTTAATATATCCCCCCAACCACCTGAGGCTCCTAGCATCATGGCACAGTGTTTTTTTTTTCTACATTCTAAAAAAAAAAAAAAAAGAGTTTATGGATCACATTTTCCAAAAGGAAGGGGCACAGCATGCTAGACAGAGCCAAAAGGGTCCACACCAGGTTTAGTCAAGGGTCAGAAAACCATGGGCAAAAGTCTTTTTTATGGTTTTGAATGAAATGAATGAGTGAGGCTGGATAAGCAGCTGAGCAGACTTAGCATTGGGAACTTGGAATCATTTCAGCAGGCTCTGGTCTACAGAGTTGATCTCTAGCACTTTGGTACCTGGCTATGAGATGCTTAAAACACAGATTAGGGGCAGGCAGTTGGTGTAGCAATTAAGTTGTGGTCAGAATGCTTAGTTAACTGTCCCAGCTCTGCTCACAATTCCAGCTTCTTGTTATTGTGCACCCTTGAAGGCAGCACAAGATGGCTCAAATATTTAGGTTCCTATCACCCATTTGGGCGATCTGAATTGAATTTCTGAGTCCTGGCTTCAACCTGGTCCACCTATGGCCATTACAGGAATTTGGGAAGTGTAGCAGCATATTGGAACATTCTCTCTCTCTCTCTCTCTGTCTCTCTCTCTCTCTCTGTCTCTCTCTCTCTCTCTCATTGTCTTTTTGAATTTCAAATAAGTTAAATAAATGAATAATTTTAAAAAAAAGAGTAAAGATTTTTGGGCTTTTTCTGTAGATTTTTCATTCAGTAGGTCTGAGATGGGCTACAATGTGCATTTCCAAACAGCTCCCAAGTGTTGCTGCTGGTTTGGAGACATTTTGTGGAACCTCTTCCTTGAAGAAGCTGTTAAATCTTTTTCCACTGTAATAAGGTGAACTGAAGAACCAATAAAACTAAACATTACATTTAAGGGGTGAAACCAGAATGACATTCAAAATATTTAAAGACCAATATGGCATGAAACTGACTGGAACACTGGGGCTAGTTTCTTTCTTTATTTTTTTTTCTTTAAAGATTTATTTATTTATTTGAAAATCAGAGTTACACAGAGAGAGAAGAGGCAGAGAGAGGGGTCTTCCATCCGCTGGTTCACACCCCAGTTGGCCGCAACGGCCGGAGCTGTGCTTATCTGATGCCAGGAGCTTCTTCTTGGTCTCCCACACGGGTGCAGGGGCCCAAGGACCTGGACCATCTTCCACTGCCTTCCCAGACCACAGCAGAGAGCTGGATTGGAAGTGGCACAGCCAGGTCCTGAACTAGCGCCCATATGGGATGCCAGTGCTTCAGGATAGGACATTAACCGGCTGTGCATGGCATCGGCCCCACGCCGCTAGTTTTAATGGCCCCAATTGTGCAAATCACTCCCTCTAAGCTGCTGTTATCTGGAGGGTTCCAGGAGGGCTGAGGTGTATAAGGCTGCAGAAGGGCTTGGAACAGTGGCTACCCAAGCCCCATAAGGAATATCTCATTATTTAATAATAGTGACAGCCATATGCATATGAACAAATGGAACTGAAGTCCTGAGTCACAATACGGGTTTAGTATCACTTCCTGGCGTTAAGTCACCACCCCTATGATGGTGGAATCCCACATGTGCTCCACTTCTGATCCTGATCCCTGCTAATGCACCTGGGAAAGTGGCAGAAGGTGGCTCAAGTACTTGAGCACCTTCACTCACATGGGAGATTCGGGTGGAATTCCATGCTCAGGGCTTCATCCTGGTTCAGCCCTGAGTTGTGCCTATTCGGGAAGTGAACCAGAGGATACCAGATCTCTCTTTTTCTCTCTCTTTCCCTCTTTTCGTAACTCTTTCAAAAAGTTAAATAAATATTAAAAAAGTATTTTTTTCCTGTTAATACATGTAGATGTGATTCATGCATTTTTGAAATAGGACATGACCCCCTAAAATCTATACAAAAATGTGGCCCCTTAAAGTTCCCCAGAAGTGCTATCTGGGGTGCCACATATGCTATCAGAATTTGGGGTGCCATACGATTTCACCATATGCTTACTAATAAATCCCCAATATTAATAAGCCCTAGAGGGATCTTGCCTAATATTTAGAGAAGAATTCTAAATCCCGGCACAGATAAACGAGGCAGCATGGTACATTTTAAGCTTTTATTTAGTGAGAAAGATGCATAGGAGAGTGAAAGCTTTATTTAAGAGAGATAAATCTGGGTTCATACGGAGCACCAGGAACCAGCCATGTGGAGGAGCATCTAGGCCAGGAAGCCCAGAGCACATGGCCCGAAGGCCAGGAAGCCTAGGGTGTGTGGCCCAATGGCCATGCGCCCTGGAGGCGCAGGGCTACAGCAAGCCCCCTCCTGGCAAGAGGCCAAGGAAGAAGAGACGGGCTGGACACACCGTGTTCCAGGCTTTTAACCCACTTCCAAAGGGGATTGGTTAGTTAACCTGATTGGCTGGTGGGCACCCAAATGTGGCCAGGTAGGGGCATGAGGTCACACAGGGGTGTGGCGAAGGTGTGGTCTTCCAGCTCACAAACCTAATGATTTTAACCTGTATGCCTGCCTACTTCATTTTCACCATGTGAAGTTTCCATTTTGTTGACATGGCAGAATTTATTTTCCTTTGCTCTGTTCCCCTCCCCCTTCTTTAACTTATACTTATACTTTAACTTTACTTATACTTTAACTTTAACTTATACTTTTCAAAGGCTTGTATCCTTGTATCCTTGGGTAAAAGGACTTGTGAGTGTTAATAAACGTTCATTAAAATTTTAAATGATATTATTTATTTGAGAAAGAGAGAGAAAGAGACAGAGAGAGAGAGAGACACACACACGCACAGAGAAAGAGAGCGAGAGAGCTCTCATCTGCAAGTTTACTTCCTGGACACCTGCAACAAACAGCTGGGGCCAGGGCCCTGTCTGAGACTGAAACCACCCAGGTCTTCAATGTAGATGATAAGACTCCAGCCACTGAGGCATCACCTCTGCTTCTCATGGTGTGCACTTGCAGAAAGCAAGAGTCAAAAGCAGAATTGGATGTCAAGTCAGACATCCAGTCTACGCTGGCATATTCATGGATGTCTTAACTGGTAGGATAAATGGCTATCCCTGATTACTCTTTTTAAACCACTGAGGTTTGGAATGGCTTGCTATGGAACAATACTGCTAATTCTTTCAGTTGAAAAATTTTTTTTTATCTGACAGGTAGAGATATAGACAGTGAGACAGTTTAGTTTCAAACCCTGCACCCAACTTTTCCATAGAAGTACCTTCTTCTTAGTCCTTTTATCACACTCTCTAATGATGTTCTTCATTACTTTTTCTCTGCTATCTCTAAGTTATTCCAATGGGAGTATAATGGCTCCCTCTGAGATGGTGCAAGTCCATTGTGCTGGCAGTACCATCAGCCAGATCTGTTTCTCCTTTTCAGCTTAACATCATTGCCAGAACTCTTAACTATTGACTTTAGTTTCATTTGGTATTACTTGTTTTTTTGTTATTTGAGTGTAACTTGATTTTTTATTGTTTTCCTATTTTCTGCATTTCTTATTCCTTGATACTTGACAATGTATGAATTCCAGATGATCATCTGTTTTAAGACTAGCACTTCGTCCCTGAGTTTTTAACTCAGTCTTAAAAAACTTGCCCTGTAGCCTTGTTCATTGACTTCCCTTAATATTGTGAAATTTTTCTCATGGAATTTTTCTAATATTTATGTTTTATCAACATAACTCTTATTTATTTTTTTTCTAGAGCCTTATGATGATCCATTATTCATGTTAAACATCAAGTATGATCTATGTTGATATAAGATTTTTTCTCCTTTTTAATTCTATCAATTATTATTAGCAGACACTGGTCTTGTTTATGTGATTCTTTTGACTCTTAATCCTTTCATTATGATCAATTATGAACTTAAAATGATCACTTTAACTAGTACGATGACATTGGTACATACCAACTTAATGGGATTTGGAGTCCTATGGCACATTTCTAGCTCTACCATTAAAGGTAAGTCTGAGTAAGTGTATACCAAACGTTAAATCTCCTCCCTCTCTTATTCCCACTCTTATATTTAACAAGGGTCACTTTCCAGTTAAATTTAAATGACTAAGAATAATTGTGTGTTAATTAAAGAATTCAAGCAATGGTATTGAGTAGAGCAAAAAAATACTAAGAGGAATAAAATAGTAAGTTGTTGTTTGACAGTCAGGATGAGGGCTGATCAAGTCATTGTTTCTCATAGTCTCCATTTCACTTCAACAGGTTTCCTTTTAAGTGCTCAGTTAGTTGTCACCAATCAGGGAGAACATACGATATTTGTCCCTTTGGGACTGGCTTATTTCTCTCAGCATGATGTTTTCCAGATTCCTCCATTTTGTTACAAATGACTGGATTTCATCGTTTTTGCTGCTGTGCAGATTTATATAGAGTACAAATCCCATAATTTCTTTATCCAGTCTACTGTTGATGGACATTTAGGTTGATTCCATGTCTTAGCTACTGTGAATTGAGCTGTAATAAACATTGAGGTGCAGACAGCTCTTTTGTTTGCCAATTTAATTTCCCTTGGGTAAATTCTGAGAAGTAGAATGGCTGGGTCATGTGGTACGGCTATATTCAGGTTTCTAAGGTATCTACATACTGTCTTCCATAGAGGCTTTACCAGTTTGCATTCCCACCAAGAGTGGATTAATGTGCCTTTTGCCCCACATCCTCTCCAGCATCTGTTGTTAGTTGATTTCTGTATGTAAGCCATTCTAACCTGGGTGAGGTGAAACCTCATTGTGGTTTTGATTTGCATTTCCCTGATTGCTAGTGATCTTGAACATTTTTTCATATGTGTGTTGGCCATTAAGTGGGATAAACAGTAGACTCATAGATGGTAAATGTCCTAAACAACACTCTGGCCTCAGAATCAGCCCTTAAGGCATTTGGATCTGGCTAAAAATCCCATGAAAGTTTCCCAGGTATGGAAATTCAAGACACTGTGGCAAAAAAAAAAAAAAAAAAAGACCTTAATGAAAGATCTCTGTGAGTGAGATCCTAGCAGAAAGAATGGGCCATCAAAGAAGAGGTACCTTTCTCTGAAGGAAGGAAAGAACTTCCACTTTAAATATGGCCTTGTCTAAATAAAGTCAGAGTTTGTGAACTCAAGAGGCTTCCATAGCATTGGCAGCTCATGACAAGAGCCTCAGGTGATTACTAATGTCATAAATAAGAATGTCAATTGTTAAATCAACAACAGGAGTCACTGTGCACTTACTCCCCATGTAAGATCTCTGTCCTTAATGTGTTGTACTATAGGGATTAACAGTAAAGCTAGTATTCGAACAGTAATTTATACTTTGTGTGCCTGTGTGGGTGCAATCAGTTGAAATCATTACTTAATATATACCTTCTGTATATAATTAAAAATGAATCTTGGGGCTGGCGTTGTGCGCACTAGGTTAATCCTCTGCCTGCAGTACCGGCATCCCATATGGGTGCTGGTTCTAGTCCTGGTTGCTCCTCTTCCAGTCCAGCTCTCTGAAGTAGCCTGGGAAGTATTAGAAGATGGCCCAAGTGCTTGGGCCCCTGCACCTGCATGGGAGCCCAGGAAGAAGCACCTAGCTCCTCGCTTTGGATCAGTATAGCTCCGGTACTTGTGACCATTTACGGAGTGAACCAATGGAAGGAAGACCTTTCTCTTCTCTCTCTCTCTCACTCTCTGTAACTCTACCTGTCAAATAAAAAATAAAATCTTTTAAAAAATGAATCTTAGCGAAGATGAAGAATGGGCTGGGAGAGAGCGTAGGAGATGGGATGGTTTACGGTTGGGAGGATGGTTATGGGGAGAAAATCCACTATAATCCACAAGTTGTACTTCTGAAATTTATATTTATTATATAAAAATAAAAAAAGTCACCACCATTCTGAATCTTGACTTAATCATTTCCTGATATGGCCTTATAAGTGCAATTAAATGTATTTGTACCATCAAAATAAAAAAAAAAAAAAGAAATAAGTTGTTTGTGCTTCACCTTCTGTCAGGAATGTGGGCACTGCATTTCCTTCCCAAGAGCAGTAGAATAGCTGTCTTAAGTTTTATTCTAGCCTAATTATAGAATAGGTGTCAGATATTAGATATATCACAATTTTATGCTTGTAATAATTATTTATATCCTAGTTTAGTGCTTAATTTTCTTTTTTCTTTTCAAGGGTTCCATGATGACCTTGCTTCTAGTTCCTTCTTCTACTGCTTTTCTAGGACTACTGAAACTCTAGTACAGATATCTATTTCTTTAAACAGCAGATAGTTTATCAGGATTTGTGACATGCTATTTTAATGAACAAAAATACGATGTTTATCTTGTGAATCTCATTTTCTTATCCTGCGTATAGATGAAGATCAATAAATATAAAGCAATTGGAAAGACTATTTTCTGAAAACATTGTCTGTGTACTGATTAGCCTTGCTTCCCAGAAGTGCAAAGCTATCTGTCTGGCTCTCAGTTTCTCTGGTTTAAATAAGAATTGGTTTATAGAACTGTGGAATATAAGTGCTGAGAAGGATCTTAGAATCCACATAACAAAATTTTATTTAGTCAAGGTTTAAAAATGGAATTTTAAGTATTTAACCACTTTTCACTTTCAAAATGTAATTTTCATATGGTTCAACTAATACATTCACTTGCTCAGTGAGATGTCCATGGGCCTGGGCCACTGCACCATGTATATCACCTTAATGATACCCCTTGGTCTTGTTCAATTGTATTACATATTTTTTTTAAGAATGTTGTTAGAAGAAAGGGATTTTTAAAAAGTTCGTGGAAGATGTGCAACATGGAAAAACTATGTATGAGTTTCAAAAAGTTTTTATTCAGAATGAACTTTTCTTTTTACAAACTTTATTCCAGAATATTTTTAAATGTATAAAACAAATATTCTGAGGTAGCAATGCAAAGAAATTCCATATATGCTTCATCACATTTTCTCTAATAACATCTTGTATTGGTATCTTTGTCACAATTAAGTAACCACATCCAGTTTCCCCGATTTTTCAACCCAAAGATCTATCCCCTTCCCTGCATCCCTCCCAGCCTTTATTAATCAACATTCTGTGTTAAGGATGAGGACTTTTATTTTAATGTAAACTCCCATATACAAGGCAGAACCTGTGATCTTTGCCTTTCTGTGGTTGAATTATTTCACTCAGCATGCTGTGTTCTCTTTTTTTAATTTGAAAGGAAGAGTCACAGAGAGAGAAGCGGAGAGAGAGAGAAAGAGAGAGAGAGCGAGGGAGAGAGAGAGAGAGAGAGAGAGAGATACCTTCTATCTGCTGGTTCATTCCCCAAATGGATGCAATGACTGGGGCTGGTCTAGGCTATAGTAGGAGCTTAGCACTCCATACAAGTCTCCCATGTGGATGGAAGGAGTGCGAACACTTGGGCCATTTTCTGATGATTTTCCAAATACATAAGCAGGTATCTGGTTTGAAAGTGGAACAGCTAGAACTTGAACCGGTGCTCATGTGGGATGTGGGCATTGCAGGCAACAGCTTAATACATGATGCCACAGTGCAGACCCCCATTCTTTTCTACAGCTGAAAATGTATGAAGACATTCTCAGTATAACTAGCATCAGGGAAATGCAAATCAAAATCACAATGAGACATCACCTCACCCCTGCCAGAAAGGATATTCTCAAAGAGTCAGAGGTTAGCAAATGCTGGTGAAGCTATGGAGAAAAGGGAACTCATACTCTGTTGGTAGGAAGGTACATTAGTGCTGGCACTGTGGAAAACAGTATAGAGATCTCTTGAAAAATACTAGAAGTGGAAGTGCTAAATGATCCAGCAATTACATTACTGGGTATATATCCAAATGGCATGGTCTTATTGTATCAAAGAAATACCCGTTCTACCATGTTTATAACAGCATTGTTTCTTACTCTTTTTTTTTTTTAAAATTTTTGACAGGCAGAGTGGACAGTGAGAGAGAGACAGAGAGAAAGGTCTTCCTTTTGCTGTTGGTTCATCCTCCAATGGCCGCTGCGGCCAGCGCACTGTGGCTGGCACACCGCGCTGATCCGAAGGCAGGAGACAGGTGCTTCTCCTGGTCTCCCATGTGGGTGCAGGGCCCAAGGACTTGGGCCATCCTCCACTGCACTCCCGGGCCATACCAGAGGGCTGGCCTGGAAGAGTGGCAACTGGGACAGAATCTGGCGCCCCGACCGGGACTAGAACCCGGTGTGCCAGCGCCACAATGCGGAGGATTAGCCTATTGAGCCGTGGCGCTGGCATTATAACAGCATTGTTTCTAATACCCAAAGTACAAAATCAGTCAAGGAGCCCATAATCAGAAAAATGGATATAGAGGTAGGTAGGTAGATAGGTAGATAGATAGATAGATAGATAGATAGATAGATAGATATAGATACACACACACATAGTAAACTTATCTTTTAACTGTTTTTTTTTAGGAGCCTTTTTAACTCCTCTTATATTTAGAATGGAAGATGGAGAAAAGAACTATACCATTTCCATCTAGGGAAAATAAAATTTTTCAAATGCAAATGAACTGTGAAGATATATTAGTACAATCCGTTGCCAACAGGGAAGCATCTTGGATCATTTTCTTTGTTCTGGGACATTCTGTTATTACACAAACAGTCTTCTTAAGTAATGAGTAGGTGACATTCCAAAATCACTTGTAAGTTTCTGTACATCTTGGAAAGCATTTCCTATACAAATAGCTTAATGAATGATCATCATGTTCCCTGACCAGTAATGCAAATCACTGTAACATATAAAGTACCTAAATATATTGGAATTGTTTCAAGATACACCTAACCATCTTATGTTCCATTATTTCTAAGAGAAAACTGTTTTCATAATTGTTGAGTCTTTCCCATCCTTAGTAGCAATCACTTCCAGCATTGTTGTGGAGCAGGTACTTCACTGGAGATAGGTTTTGGTGTGTACCCAGGAATCATCTGGAACCTTCTTACTTAACCCAATTCTATGGCCACATGACAAAGAATGTGTCTGGTGAACCACTTGTCTAGCTATTCAGAGTCAAAAGATGAACAGAGAAATCCACTCACGAGGAGCATGAGCTGCTGGGCTTATGTGGAGGCGCTTTAGTGGTACAATGGTTTATAAACTGAGGACTACCAGATTCATAGCTTTTGTGCTTCTTGTTCTGTATCTTAATCTCAATTTAACAAATTATATTTTTGTGTTTCATTTTGTGTGGAACTCAGAGCTGCATTTATCTAGAATAGTAATTTTATATGGAACTACATCAATATTTCTTGAGTCTGACCTTTTCAAATTATTTTTTATTCAATCCGATGTTTTGTTTTCATTATACTTCATGACTTTTTATATGATGGTAGTTTATAATGGGAACTTTCAAACTCAAAAAATTAGCTTGGATTGCCAAAAGAAGTTTTGTTTCTCTAAGAGTTATTATTTACAATAATTGCTACACACTTTTGTGAAGAGGTAGGATTCCTGGTGTCACATGGCAACATCACATACACCATACCAGGGTCCCTGCTGGGTCCTGTCAGGGTAATGTGTGCTTCTCCCCTGCTGAAAACCCCACATGGGCTTTCTTCCAGGCCACCTGTGGAGAAGAGCACTTTTTATTCTTTCCCTTAAATTTCTAACACTTTAATTTGCTTTCTGATTAGAGGATGAAAAGAATAAGAATAGCTATAAAGTGCATTGGAATGCTGTCTCTTATTGTGATGCTCTTTTTAACAAAATTTAATCTCAGAAACAAAACAGGTTGGATTTCTGGTCTCACAAACTTCTGACACATTTAAGTCATTTTTTTCTTAAAGCATTTCACAACACGTTTCTACTTCTGTTTGCTCTCCCTTTCTGCTCACATCTTATCATTTTCCACTTCCTTTCTTTAAATCAACTTTTCTCTAAAAACGAGTGAATAGGGTTCTTGATAAAGGGTGAGTCTCTTACTGTTTTAATCATCAAGTGGCGTGGTCAACCACATCCGTCACATTTTTTTTCCTTTCTATCATTCATCATAACTCATTTTTCTTAAAGCGGAGTCATCATCAGTGAACTTTAGGTGCCAGAAACCTGCTCCATTGTTTTCCCTTGTTGAGGGAGAGAAGAGACTTGCAAGGGGCGTAGCTGGATTCTTATCCAGCAGTGTCAGGCTACATTTTCATTTGAAGATCACAAGACCAATATAGATCTGAAATACCAAAGATTCCAAGTGCTAGGGGTGATAAGTCTTTGTGATTTACTGTGCCTGATATTTGAAATCAATTATAAACCCTGCTGGGATGTCTTTTAATTTCAGAAAGCTTAACTGTGTGGTCCTAGAATATATATTTGCTGCTTCACTCCTTTTGTGTTAGTGAACTCTGTCCTGTGCAGTTAGGGGAGTGGTGAAAATGTCTGTACAATTGGATTTCACTGTGAAAACAGTTACACACTCCTAACTCTGTATTCTCGAGAATGAGGCACTTCATCTTGAATACTCCAGACAACAAGTATGCACCCTTTAGTATAGTAGTTAGGCTTTTAAAAATTGTACCTGAAAAATGTACAATGGCATTTATTGTAAATTTAGCAGAGATTTTGAATGTATGAATATTTGGTTAATCACCAAGTCATTTTCTTATGCCTGACAAAGAATCTAGCATATGTGAGAAATATTTTACTCAGTCTATAGACCATGTTTAGAGAGCAAATAGATACAAGGATTTCTAAGCATAATACTTTAGGTCCCCCAAATTTGTTGCTTACTGAATGAAACCACAAGCTGCTATGGTGTGAGGTGGTTATTTGATTTCATTAGGATGCTTGGTGGGCCACCAACTAGGCTGTATATGCAGGAAACTCATAACATTATAGGGGAAAAATATAAAGATGATTTAATGATGTTTTAGCTTATATAAATCTTATATTGGTTACTGTGAATAAGCCTTTACTTAAACTCCCTTCTAAGGGTGGGTGTGCCTTATGTGGTTGTGAACTTATCTCTCCTTAGCACTAGTTAGTCATCACTTAGGAAGAGTTAGCTGGTGGTGACTCATAACATTTGCTGAGAAAATTATTTTCATTCTCCAAATTTATTTCTGTTGAATCACTGTTGACAGTCTATTTACCTAACAGGAAACCTATAAGGAATTCTTCTACTATATATATACACACACACACATATATATAAGTATATATATGCATGTATATATCTATAGATATATACATGCATATATATGTATGTATGCATATATACATACATATACACCTATGTGTATGTGTGTGTACACACACCTTTTTGACTTTTACTGATTAAGTGCTACTATCAGGAAATGTGCATGGCCTTTAGCTCAGCCCAATCCATTTTAAATTCAGCCAATTTTCCTCCCAGAACCCTGAACACACACACACACACACACAGAAAGAGAGAGAGGGAGGGAGGGAGAGAGGTCTTCCATCTGCTGGTTTACTCCTTAAATGGCAGCAACAGCCTGGCGGGGGGTGCAGGGGAAGCCAGGAGCCTGGCACTCTATCAGAGTCTCCCAGCTGTGTGGAAGAGGCCATTCTCTCCTGCTCTCCCAGGAGCATTATTAGGGAGGTGGACTGGAACTGGAGCAGCCAAGACAGGAATTTGTGCTCATATGAGGTTCCAGCATTGGTGGTGGCACAGCTCCCACATTCATGTTTTCTTATCAACTGATGTTACTCTTAAGTTTTTGTTACTGTTGCTATTGTTTTAAGTTACATTAATTTTGGAAGTAATTACTTCCTTTAATACATGGTGATAATTTAGGATTTAACTGATTCTAGATATACCTGTTATTTAGGGCCGTGCAAAAACCAAGCATCCAAGGATAGAGGATGTACCTGTCTTGCTCATTATGGTGTCCAAATCTAAAAAGGAAACTACATATAGTTATAGTAAAGCTCAACAATGTTGTATGAATGAATAAACAAACATCCAATGACTCTGGAATAGTGGATCCTTGGTCATTAGAGTGTTTACTGAGCCCTCAATTCACACTACTCAGTACTTGTCCACTCCTTTTCTTTTTAATGGAGCTTTTCATTGTGAAGTCTGGGCATAGGGGTTATTCTGTTGCTTTTCAGATCTCATACAATGGCTGTTCTTTCCTTGTTCACATACAGTCACATTACCTGGATATTTGTTTTCATAGTTGGCATGTGTCCTTTGTCATTTGGCTCTCTCCATAACACTGTATTTATTGGTGTGGACTAATGACAACGTTATATCACAATTTAGAATAGGAATCCCGTTCCATTGGTGAGCAGTTCTAACAGCAATAGACAGCTCATTTAAGCACAGGATTTCTGATGATGTCTTCTGAGATCAATGACATAGGCCCAGTTGACATGACATTACAACATTATCAAGTGATAATAGGGGATTAATACATTGATGCTCTTGTGAATGCTTTGTTTCCCAAGGAATTGTAATGGAATCCTTGGACATAACTGGAAGCAAGTTGCTAGAGTTACAGCAAGCATAAAAATTAAACTTTGTTGGGGCTGGCACTGTGGCATAGTGGGCTAAGCCTCTGCCTGTAGTGTCGACATCCCATAAGAGCGCCATTCATCATGTCCTAGCTGGTCCTCTTCTAATCCAGATCTCTGCTTACATCCTGGAAAAGGCATGGATGATGGCCCAAGTGCTCAGGACCCTGCACCTTGTAGGAGACCCAGAAGAAGCTCCTAGTTCCTGGCTTCAGAATGGCTGAGCTCTGGCCATTGTAGCCATTTGGGGAGTGAACCAGCAGATGGAAGACCTCTCTCTGTCTCTCCCTCTCTCTGTCTGTAACTCTACCTCTCCAGTAAATAAACAACATCTTTAAAAAAATACTTTGTTTTTCTGTCTCCGTTTCTCTGGCTTTATCTCTTAGTCTTTCAGAGCTGATGGAGCTGATGGATAAAGGGAGTTCCTGTTTCAAATCAGATTTCTCTGTGGCACTTATCATGGTGGCATGACCCCCTCAAATGGTTACAGGATGTATTGCCAAACCACCGCTGTGCCTGCTGTTTCTCTCAGCTCCTAATAGGCCTCAGCAGTTTTCCATGTTGAAAGGCTCTGAGGTTGTGAAAGAAAGGTCTGAGTCTTCATGGCCTCTCAGAGAACTTGCTGTGACTTGGAATGAAATAGCAACAGCCAAAGAGAAAGAAAACTGAGAATGATTGTAATTCCCATTCCTTAATATTTTTGAGCAGACAAAATTAGATACAATATGCAAAGCATATGAGGATATATTAAATCTAAGCTGAAGATGAAAATGGTGATGATGACAATGACTCTACCTCACTTCTTGTAGGGCCAATGCTCAGCCACTGTTGAAAATGAGGGCTATTAATAAACCAATTGATTTTAGATCTCTTTCATCATTATTTACTTCCAATTACCCCTTGGATAATAAACTTCTTGTCTCTTGTGTATCTCCAGGTAAAGATAGTCATATTCTTTTCCCCACATTAATTCAATCAATCAAATTAATAAGGATTTCACCACTGTTATATGTGCCAAGAATCACTTGGCTTACTCATATTTCTTTTGAGTTTATATAGATTGTAGTTCTAACATTAAATGAGGAAAATTTTCCCTACAAAGAAAAGCTGCTTTGGAAAGTCAATTGTCTCTAAGTCTCCCTACAGCTTCTCTTCAGTGCCTAGCCTGTGCTCAAATGATTCACCTGATTTAAAAAAGAATTCTTCTGCTTCTGAAAGAGCTGATAGTTTATTGAAATAAGTATTATGTGATCATATGAAAATTAAAAGGAATAAAATTAAAGAATAATAAGAACTCATAAAATAAATCTATATGCTGATGTTTGAAAAAAGGCTTTAAAGGGAGAAGTGAGTCTTGAGTTGTACTTTAAGAATATGTAAACTTTGAATGGGAAAATGGGCTGTAGTGAGATCCTCTAAATTAGAGGGTTAGTGAAAAAATCTATTTAGTTGCATTGTAGAAGTAGTAATTAATGCAGAGGTGCTGTTAAGGTTCTATCAAAATGTCATCAGGCTTTGTAGGTATTGCAAGCCCTGCTTATTCCATTTTATTCCTGAGCCCCCTTAGTAACTCACATCAGCACATCTGCTAAGTTTAAGCAAAAATGCATTTCTTTCCATCTCTTTTATAGCACTAAGATGCGGTAGTCTATACTCATCCATCTTAGCTGAATCTCAGTTTGAGATGCCAGGGTTAATGGACAGCCATCTTCTCTCCTGCCAAATAGCTTGGAATTTCTGATATTGAATACTATTAATGGTGACAAAGTTCCAATTTTATATATTTTTAAAAGGAAAAAAAATCCCTCTGATTGTCACATGAAGCACAGCAGTACTATTCCAAGTATCAAGGGGATTGGCTTTGGAAGGAACAAAGCAATCAGCAGTTTATCTTTATTACTACTTCTGCTCAGTCACATTAATATAAAAGAGGCCAGTACATCAGTGAAGTAATAGTGCAGGATGCATTAGCACCAGTATCCTTGGCAAAAACTTAGCTGCCTTTGGGTACATGTAAAAAAACAGAAAGGAAATGGGATATTCAAGAAAAGCCAGAGATGGTGAATCAGAGTAGTCATTGGCTGCTCCAGAGATCATTTTTTGTTCGTGTTCTAAAGAAGGTTACTACTTCATAAAAAAATACACATGATGAAATCAAAAAAATTTTTTTTTTGATAGGCAGAGTGGACAGTGAGAGAGAGAGAGAGAGAGAGAGAGAGAGAAAGGTCTTCCTTTGCCGTTGGTTCACCCTCCAATGGCCATCGCGGCCAGCGCACCGCGCTGATCCGAAGCCAGGAGCCAGGTGCTTCTCCTGGTCTCCCATGCAGGTGCAGGGCCCAAGGACCTGGGCCATCCTCCACTGCACTCCCAGGCCACAGCAGAGAGCTGGCCTGGAAGAGTAGCAACCAGGACAGAATCTGGCGCCCCAACCGGGACTAGAATCCCGTATGGCGGTGCCGCAAGGTGGAGGATTAGCCTAGTGAGCCACGGCGCCGGCCAACAAATTTTTAAAAGGGGAAAAGTAGTTCATTTGATGAGTCCAGAGTATATACGAGGAGACACTGGGGTCTTAGGTAAAGGGTGTGTTCAGGCTACCTTTCTTCTTTCTTAAAAGTGTCAGGAGAGATGTATCCCAGACTATAGAAGCTTCAAGGCTCAGAATTTGCAGCAGCCATGCACCAGGGTGCTTTCTACACATTTTCCTTCTGAATGCTCTGTGCATTTCTGACTGTACACTATACTTAAGATATCTTGAAGTTGTGTAACTAACTACTTGCTGCTTTTAATAGAAGTTCCCTTTAGCTTCAGTTTGCTTTATATGGTCATCTCCATGTTCAGGGTCAATAATGACATGTAAGTTATCAGGCTTCCAATCTCTCTGGCATCTTTTTTGTCACAAGCTGGAGAAAAACTTGCTTTTAAGTGATTAGATTCATAATTAGACTAACCATGCCTGTACTATCTCCATTTGTCACATAATATAGCAAAATCATGTAAGTGATGTATCATCATATTTACAGATTATACTCAACTCAAAGGGTTAAGGTGAGAGCCCTTGGAACAAACTTAGAATTTTGTTAACTACAGGCATAAAGGGAAAAGTGGTTAGAACCCAAAGGTCCATTGCATCCCGCTTTTGCTGCACCTTCGGTATGTAAAGTGACTCAAGCCACTCACATTTGGATATTTCTTGCCTGCCATTAACAGCGAAGGCTGATATTTGTCTTGCCATTTTCCCTATTTCTTAACTTAGGTGTATTTATTGAGCACATGCTCTTAATGAAGCACTGTAGGTATATACAAAGATTATGTGAAAATTGCATAATTAACTGCAGAACAAGATAACAAAACAATACTTAGAGCTGTATATGAATTCAAGGGCGAGCATGACAAAATTCCACAGAGAGTATTTGAGGAAAGCTTCAAGATTCAACCAAACTCAACATATACCCCTTGCCATTGGTCTGTGCTCCTTATTTTCACGCTTCTCAGAAATTTTATTCATTTAACAAACATTTACATAGATTTTAATGCCAACTACTATTCTAAACATTTCAACATCACAATTCATTTAACCTTATAAGAAATCTAGAAAGTAAGTATATCATCATGATTTCATCTCATAGATGAAACTGTGCAAGCACACAGGTTAAGCAACTTATACAAATTTGTACAGTAAAAAGAGATACAACCAGAACAGAGCCCAGGCACACTGACTTCAGCATCCTTGTTTTTATTTATTTATTATTTAAAAATTATTTATGCATTTATTTTCATTTTTATTCAAATGACAGAGAGAAAGGGAAAGACAGAGACAGAGAAACATCTTTTTGAAATGTTAATTAATTTATTTTCATTTACTTGAAAAGCAGAAAGAGAGAGAGAGATCTAACATCTGCTGGCTTACTCTCCAAATGCACACAATAGCCAGTGTTGGGCCAAATATGGAGACTCCTTCCAGGTCTCTCACAAGGATGGCTGGGGCCCAAGTACTTCAGCTATCGTCACCTGCTGCCTGCCTCCCAGGATGCATTAGTAAGAAGCTGGATGGGAAGTGGAGTAGGTGGGACTTGAACCAGCACTCATAAGACTCACACAGACATAGACATGAGAGTTCCCTGTCTCTTGCCTTGTCATACCTTATCATCCCTATGATACCTTGGGACCCAGTATCCAAGAAGGCTGTCATCAGAGGATGGACTAATGGGACTTGCCTGACCATGGACTGTGAACCTCCAAAGCCATAACCCAGAATAAACCTCTCTTCTTTCAAAAGTAGCCTGTTCCAGATATTTCACTGCAGTTTTGAAAAACTGACTAATATAGACAGCCATCACTAAATTCCAGACTAGGTAACTTAAACAACAGAAACTTATTTATCAAAAATCTGGAAGCTATCAGCCTGAGATTAAATTGTCAACAGTATTGGTGTCTCCTGAGGCCTCAATTTGGATTGTAAATCATCACCTTCTTACCATGTACTCACATGATCTTTTTGCTGGTGCATGGGCTACTAGTGTCTCTTTTTTCCTCCTTTTAAGGACATAGTTCTAATGGATTATGGCTCATTGCTATGACTGCATTTAACGTTAATCACCTCCTTAAAGTCTCTATCTGTAAAAACATTTGGGCCAGACTTCAACATATAAATTTTGGAAGCATATGCTTCAGTTAATCACAAATGTGAAGTGAGAATATAAAGGAAATACAGTTTAGTTATGTGGCTATTTCCTAGATATCATATGTTTTTAAAATATTAGTATTTTATTAAATCTATTCCATCTTTTTATTTCAAATAAATATATTTATATAAATTATTACTGTAAATGAAAAACAAGTTTATGACTTTAATTAAAAGTTATCCATACCAGGCATGGGATAAAAACAAAGCAGTGTTATTAAGTTGTGGCTGAAGAGTGTGACCTTTGGAAATATCTTAACTGGCAACTATTCTCTATTATTCAAAACATGAGTAAGTGTTAGACAAATACAAAGAATCACTCATACCAAAGCAGTGCAGTCAGAAGAAAATAAATGAAACTGAAAAGAGAATGACATTTTAATGTGTGAATAATACCATTTAATTTATTTTCTATGCCCTTACTAACTTAGATACATGCCAAACTTGTGCATGTCAAATATGGGCTTCCTTAGAACCTAGGAGTGTGATGAAGAGTCTGGGGGCTAGACTCTGCTGAGGCTAGACTGGGGAAGGACACTTCTGACTGATGGCTAAGGTTTTGAATGTTTGCTCTCATTTGTCTAATTTGATATCATGCAACAAAAAGTAGTACTTTTGGATTGAAGTATCATAAAAATTTTACCACCAGGATAATTTTTTTGCACTAAGGGTGTTTGAACAAATGCTTTCTAAACCTTTTGCAGTTTACCATGCTAATTTGATTCCCATTCCATTATTGTGTTTTATTTTTGTGGTTTTGCGCTTAAGCACTGCCTGTGAGAGTGATTCTGTACTGCTAATTATAGCAAAGGGTCTCACATTGTCACACATCAGAATCACCTGAATTAAAAGGCTGACTATTAGTCCTCTCTATAAGAGTTTCTGATTCAGTATATCTTGGGTGGAGCAGGTGAATTTGTATTTCTAATGAATTCATTGATGATGCTGGTGCTGGTTTTCTAGGTCCCACCCTGCTCAGTAGTATTGTTATTAAGGACTCCCCTGCCTCCTTAGAGGACCCATGCATAAAAATCCACCACCTATTGCTCTTCCAGATTCAGAGATTAAAGGCCTATGTGGATGTGGCTTTCTTCCCAGAGCATCTTGAAACCATTATTGGTATTCTGAGTACAGCTCCAATCGAACCTCCCTTTAATCTGAAAAGTGCTTTGTTGGGAGTCTACATTTGCCAGATCTTGTGATAGGTAATTTATATGCACCAGGGTGCACAGGTAAGACTGCTGATTTTATTCAGAGTATAGTGGTTTCAAGCATTTATGTGGCTATTTTAATCCATGTGTGAGTTCTCAGATCTGGGACTCAGGTTCAGACTCACTTTGCTGAAATCTAGCTTTGTGACCTTGAATAAATCTTGTAAATTTTATGGATCCCAAGTCCCTCCTCCTATAACTAGAATTAGCATCACATGTGGTGTCTTAAGTTTTTTTTTTTTTTTTTTTAGATATATATAATATAAGGTAGAGGGAGAGGAAAAAAGATAAACCTTACTTCTTTCTCTCGCTATCTAGGTGAGCTAATGTTATGAACTCAGATCACCACTGTTAGTAAGATACAATAATAGTGTGTATAATTTATGTGGCATTTTAGGTGTGTTGCCCAGAATCCTGTTTAATCAGTTACCTTTCTGCTCAGAACTGATATAGTGGAAATTATCTGAAGTAAGTGCCAAACATCATGCAAACCAGGCTATCTCACTGAAACCGTCTGCTTCTGCCCTTAGCACGTTCACCATGAGTCTTTTCTGTCTCCTTCATGAAGATTAACTCTACTTTGGCAGTTGTGCCATCTCCAACCACACATTTGCTGAAATAAATCAGCACCCTATATCCAGAAAGAGGCAGAACAGCTATCCAGGACACATTTACAGGTACCAAAAAAAAAATTGGTTCCTGGAGAAACCTAACAGGTAATATATGCCACCTCACTAAATTGAGGGCGTTGTATTTTTCTCATAAGAAGACAGAATATTAGCTGTGGAGTTATAAACATTTGAGTTTGATTCCTAACTAAGATACACATAAATCTGGTGGTGTCAGACAAGTTACTTAAACTCTGTGTATCATAATTGTGCGATCTATAAAATGAGACAAATATCTAACTTATAGGATTGTAACAATTGGATATGGTAACAGGTAAGATAGGCAGCAACCTATGTAAAATATTATATATTAAACTTTTATTCAAAATAACATGTTCAAAGCATTATTGTGAACTATAATTGTCCCATTCTAATGTGGAACACTAAGAACTTACCAATTTATCCAATTGTGTTGTTTTGGTGTCTGTTATACAACCCTATTCCTCTATCCCCCAAACACCCACCATTCCCAGTCTCTAATAACCATTAATCTATGTTTGGATAGAGTATCTTTTTTTACTTGAAATATTTTTTTCTGTTTAATTTGAAAAAGAGACATAAATATATGGGAGAGATGTCTCATCTACTTGTTCACCCCACAAATGCCCACAGCAACCACGACTACTCTAGGCTAAAATCAGGAGCCTGACTCAATCCATGTTTTTCACTTGGGTGACAGGGACCCATTACTGCTGTGTCCCAGGGTGTGCATTACCAGGAAGCTGGACAGGAAGCTAATGAGGTGAGACTCCAATCAGGTATTCTGTTATGGGATACAGGCATCCCAAGTGCCGAATTAATTGATGCATAAAATCCAACTCTTCTGTCCTTTTAAACTTCCACTTTTGAAGGGGAACATACAATATTTGCTTTTCTGTGTCTGACTTATTTAACTTAACATATGACAGCCAGTTATATCCATTTTGCCAAAAATTTCAGCAAGATAATAAATAATCGCTTTGGGTCTAGGAAGAACAGTGGCAGAATGACATAGCTTGCTATGCACTGCTTTTGCTCTGCTATGCCAGCCATGCACAGAAGACCTAAAGTAGAGGCTGAACAAAGCTGAGGGTAATGATTAGCAGGACCTCCTCAGAATCATGGAGAATCCCTTCCAGGACAGAATGAGAGGGAGAAGCTGGCGAGGACACCAGAGGGGAACTGTCATTGAGGCTTAACCCAGACTCGGGTTAAATTTTCACATAGAATGAAGGAGTGCTCATCCCATTGGAGAAATCCCTAGGAGAAAATAGAAAGATCCCTTAAGTATTCTTAACAGAACTCTGCCAACAACAAGACATGGGTGTCATTTGAGGCTAAAATTAGAGGTTGATGGAGGGACTCTGACATGGTGGAAACAGAGATATCAGCTATATGAAGCCATGTCTCTCTCACTTGTGCTCTCTCTCTCTCTCTCCCTCCCTCCCAAACTTGGGCTAGATAGAATAGACACACCATTTTCTCCTCCCCCAATTCCATAAATTCATTCATCTTCAAATTCATCCCAGTGAAAATTGAGTTAATTTAAGCACAAACTAATAGTTTACACTTGACTTAATACATTCTGAAATACAGCATATGCCCCTAAGCATAATGACCATACTAGTAGACAGCTGCTAAATGACTGTTATACATAATGTGGTCTTCAGATTACCTTCAGAAATATTACCAGTAGGAGTCACCAAATTATAATCTCATGATTTTCCTTTGAATATTTTAATATTTTTAATATTTTTCTTCAAGTAAACTCCATGCTAGAAGTCTGGGAATTAAGTTAGATTTCATTTTAGCTTTGGGTTCTCCTATTTGTTAAAACCATCTTAAAATTTCTTCTCAATCCCTTATATGGTAGTAGAATTGAATTTATTTCCCCTTCTTCACAACAAAGTTTTGGTAAAGTCATGGGGAAATCATTCATGGGACTATTTGTTTTCTGTCGTATTGTTTGTAGTGCATGAACCAGACATTTCGTCTCTGTATTTTCACATGATTGACCATACACATGCTTAATGTAGCCTTGCATACCTTTGAATTATCCTATCTCTGAGTAGCAAGGAGGAGATTGAGTTTGACCATATATCATTAGATGAAAGGGAGGCTCATAACACTTGAATGTCTTATTTCAGTCCAGATAGCACACAGAGCCTGAACTGAGATTAGAGACTTGTTTAATACCCTAATATTGTTGAGACAACAGCTGTCTGGAAAACTGGCATGGTAAATGGTTCATAGGTTTGTTGTTTCGCCTTTAAAAAGAAGATAACAACCATATGTGTGTTTCAGAATCTTTTCTCAGACAGACTATAGTTTTCCTTTCAGACCTTTTATAAAAGTACCTAATCTTATTGAACATGTGGACAGTGATATCTAGACACAACCAACTGATTTAAGAATAAAGGGAACATTTAGACTCAGGATTTCTTTTCTTTTCAGCTGATGTCACTGGTGAGTTTCATGTAGGGTTTCTAAAAATATGTTGTCTGTCACTAGAAATATGCCATTTAATGCCTAGTGGACAAATCTGTGGGCTGTGACTTGCAAGTTCTCTTTCATTACATGTCCTCAGAATGTCCTTTTATCATTCCGGTTCTTTGGACTCAAGTGAAATAAGATTAGAGCAAAAACTTTATTAAATTCTGGTTCATGGCAGATTTTATGGTTTTATTATACAGTGTTACTATACTTTCTTTGGATTACATTGTATAGCTCCCTAAATTCCATACTTTTAATATGTTCTCTTTCCAAAAGGGCACCTCTGTAATGGCAATGTAATGGCAACAGGGAACTTAATGATTTTAGAGTATTATATTTTGTAACTATTACCTGTGATGTATTTGACAGAGAAAGCTTGGAATGTATTGAGTCATAAATGGGCAATCATACATTTGGGTGCTGGAGCTGATTGGGTGAGTGATGTGGAACTATTGGCACTGCAATTATTTGGGCTGGTTAAAGGAGAATTCCAGTACCATTATTTCATAATTAACAGTTTTCTTATTCAATCGACTCTCACTCAACATATACAATGATCTAGAACTTTCAACTAACACAAAATTATTATATAAACACACATTAATGTAGGTGGTGGGTATATGTGACAGCAAAACACTGCTTTTGTAATTCATATATATGTTAGCTATAGTTTTCTATATAACCCCATAGACTCTCAAGTTGTGGTCAATTACTTCTTCCTGTCTTAGTTTCCATATCTGTAAAACAAAGATCATAATAATTACTGCTTCTTACTTGGTTTATATATGAATATATGTATTTTCTCAGACATATGTCATGGTCTGCATAAGTCATTCTGAGATGAGTTAGTTTCATTTTATATATAATTATAACAATGCTGGTTATTTATTTTACTGATCCACAGAGAGAATTTGATTAAATGTGATTTGCTACAAGTACATAGAGGCACACTGGAAATTATAGTTATATCATTAGTAATAATATATAATTAATATTAAAATATAGCAGATATATACATAAAGCAATATGATGTATAACATGGATCAAACCCATTAAATGTTCCCAAAAATTTGTTTTACTTTTCACAAACCTATTATGGGGAGGTTACTTCACTCATGGAAACTAAGGAAGAAAGAAGTATTGTAGTTGCTCACAGTCCGAACTGAGGGTGGAGTGAGAAAATTCATATCTGTTGGGTGGAATAACTGAAAAAACAGAACAGGAGTGGATGCTTGGCATAAGAGTTTAAATGCCATTTGGTATTCTTTGAGGGTCTAGATTTGAATCTTGGCTGCTCTCTTGATTTCAACTTTGTGTTAATGTTCTCTTTGGGAGGCAGGGAGTAATGGCTCAAGTACTTATCTCACTGACATCTGCAGGAGAGGCTCCTGACTTCATTCTGAGGCAGCTCTGGCTTTTGCCAGCATATGGAGTGTCGAAAATATTGTATGGAAAATCTCTCTCTTTCTCTCTCTCTCTCTCTCTCCCCCCCCTTCCCCTCTCATTTCCCCCCTCTCTCCCTCTTTCTACCTTTCAAATGAATTTTTGAATGTAAAAAAAAGATATCAGTGGTATGGAGCAATTTATTCTCAGGTCAAGTATCCTTCAATGCAGTAGACAAATACAACCCATGGAACCCATAATAGCAATCCTGAAACCCACTAAATAAAGTGACCCACTTGATGTTAATAACACTGTGAAGTGATAATTCACTTATTTATCCAGAGTATTTATCTCTATTGAGATTAACTTTATTTTGGGTTGATAAACAGTAATTACATAGTTTTGAGCTCATTAGTTCTAGAGATGTTGACCATAAGATGAGATTCAAGGGTGTTTAAAGGATGGTTTTTAAAGCACAGACCATTTGTCCTTCTGAAATGAGGCTTAGGCATTGACTCGCCTCATTGGCCCTCACTGTAACCCTGCCCCACTGAAAATGGAAAGCTTTGGTTCCCTACAAATTAAAGATACCTCCTTGACAAAGGCATTCATAGAGAAGTACATTGAATATATTGGAGGGCAGTATATAGGAAGAAGACTAAAGTACAGATGTCTAGAATATTTATTTATTTATTTATTTATTTTTTATTTGACAGATAGAGTTAGACAGTGAGAGAGAGAGAGACAGAGAGAAAAGTCTTTCTTCTGTTGGTTCACCCCACAAATGGCCGCCATGGCCAGAGCTGCGCCGATCTGAAGCCAGGAGCCAGGAGCTTCTTCCTGGTCTCCCATGTGGGTGCAGGGGCCCAAGAACCTGGGCCATCCTCCACTGCCTTCCAGGGCCACAACAGAGAGCTGGACTGGAAGAGGAGCAAGGGGGTTAAAACCCAGTGCCCATATGGAATGCCAGCGCCACAAGCAGAGGATTAACCAAGTGAGCCATGGCAGCGGCCCTAGAATATTTAAATAACTATTTTAGCAAACGATTATTCCAAGGGAAAGAGCACTTAGAAATAGTCATTCCATTTTCTTTAGAGAGATGGAAATCAGAAAGGCCAATAAATATTCAGAGACACTTATTCTCACTACTTGTCAAGAAAATACAAGTTAAAGAATATTTTGCATTCTTCAGAATGATAAAAACTAAAAAAAAGTCACATATTGTATATTCCTGGTAAAGATGTGAAAAAGTGGAAACCCAAATGCATTTCCATTGGAAGTAAAAATAATCTGTAGAGAAATTTGGCTGTCTCTATTTAAATTAGGTTTCTTAACATCTATCATTCTAATTTTCAGGTCTATTCCTTCAAAATATATATCCCATAAGAGAGCATGTGAAAAGATGCTCACACTGTGTTCAGGAGATATCAAAGACTGGAAACAAACAGTATTATATATTACTATATAATCAAAGGAAAATTAGAACAATTTTAGAACTAAAAGAAATCAATTTAACACCTGAAAGACATAATGCAATATCATTTTAAGGATATAACTATAGCTAAACAAACACTTGTTAAGACAGTTAGAAACAACCTATAATAGTTACACCAAAATGCGCAATTGTAGGAATGTGGGTGCTTCAGGAGGAAAAAAGATGAGGATTACTTAAAAATAATAAAAGCAGGTGTGGCTGGTGCTGTGACGCAGCAGGTAAAGCAGCCGCCTGCAGTGCTGGCATCCCATGTGGACGCCAGTTCGAGTCCCGGCTGCTCCACATCTAATCCAGCTTTCTGCCTTGGCCTGGTAAGGTAGTAGAAGATGGCCCAAGTTCTTGGGGCCCTGCACCCATGTGGGGGAAACTGCAAGAAGCTCCTGTCTCCTGCCTTCAGATTGGCGATGCTCTGGCCAGTGCGGCCAATTGGGGAGTGAACGAGCAGATGGGAGCCCTCTTTCTCTCTCTCTGCGTCTCCTTCTCTCTATGTGTAATTCTGATTTTCAAATAAATGATTAAATATTTATTCAAATCAATATGGGAATAGAATGATTATCTTAATTCTGAGTATCTATGTTCCAAAACATGAAACAAGAAAAAAATCCATCCACACCTCTCTACTATCTCTTCATGCAATATAGGTGGATAGATTTAGAAGTGGGACTGAAATTGGACAGGGATTAGGAAACAAAGGAATAATTTTGGTCATCTATAAAAATATTGCCCAAAGATATTTGTTGCATCTCATGAGATTCATGCCTTTGCAAATACTTTATTGGTGTATTTAAGTTTTGTATTACATTGGTGACTAAGTGCCACAACTTCTGATGAGCAACCAAGATCACATGCTGTACTATTGAGCTACTTTTTGATGATATACCTAGCCTGAGAAAGTTAGACATAATTATGATTTATAGAGCTATAACTTTTATATGGCTTATATAGATTTATAGTTATAAGTGTTAGATGTTGAATTGTAACTACCGTGTACCAGGTATGCAACCAAAAATAGTGTGTGTCATTCCTTTAAAAAGAATAAAGTGAGAATTTCCAAGATGGATGAATAGGGAAAAGATGTGCCTGTTTTGACCAGGGGAAGACAACAGAAAAAAAAGCAGAGGAAGAACATTCCCAGGGGAGAGTTGGAGAGAAGTTTGCAGAGGAAATTCTACAAAAAAGAAGAGAGATGCGTGGAGCAGCAAGAAAAGTACAGACATACAGAGACGCTCCCACAACTCCAGCTTCCATGGGCTGAAGGAAATATCAGTTTCTGAGAGTGAGCACATGCCTCTGGATATCCATTGAAGAAGTAGACATTCCACCAACACCCACCAGACATGAAAACCAACAATTTTTTTCCACAAATGCCTAAAAATAATAGCAGAAATACAAGAAACAGGAACAAGGAAGACGACATTACTCTCCATAAAAACACCTCAATAGTAGAATGTTAAGACAGACTTTATGAAATGTCTGAAAATCAGTTCAAAAGAATGATCATAAAATTATTTAGAAAGAGAAACAAATTCATGAGATAAAGAAATCCATACATGATATAGATAAAAAAAATTTGCTGAGAGATTAAGATATTGAAGATAAATCAACTGAAATATTAGAAATGAAGAATTCTGTACGCCAAATACAAAACAAATTGGAAAGTGTCAATAACAGAATTGCCAGAATAAAAGAATATCTGAGCCAAAAGAAATATAATTGGAAATATTTCAGTCCAGTAAAATATGAAAAAAATAAATAGAAAAACTGAAAATATTGTTTGAGATTTACGAGATATTATCAAAGGATCAAATATATGTGTCTTAGGAGTTCCTTAAGGTATGCAATGGGAGAATGGATTAGAAGGCATATCCAGTGAAATAATAGCAGAAATCTTTCCTAATTTGGAGAAAGAAATGGACATCCAACTATAGGAAGCACATAGAACTAGTAGATATGATCAGAAAAGATCATCACCATGACACATTGCAGTCAAATATTCAACAGTAAAGCATAAAAAAAGATTCAAAAATGTACATGATAGAAACACCATATCACCATCAGAGGATTCCTAATTAAGATAACGTATGATTGCTCATCAGAAACCCAACA
Source organism: Oryctolagus cuniculus (assembly GCF_051225735.1). Classification (NCBI taxonomy): domain Eukaryota; kingdom Metazoa; phylum Chordata; class Mammalia; order Lagomorpha; family Leporidae; genus Oryctolagus; species Oryctolagus cuniculus. The sequence continues at coordinate 57,535,977 of NC_142870.1, forward strand.
AGCTAGGAGAGAAAGGAGAGACATCATTCAAGTGTTAAAAGAAAGAACCTATCAACCCAAAATATTTACCCAGCAAAGCTCTCATTTATAAATTTAGATAAAATGAAGATCTTTCAAAACAAACAGAAATTGAAAGAATTTTTCAGCATTTATCCAGCCTTACAAATGATTCTTAAGGATGTCTTACACACAGAAACAGAGAAAAATAGTCATCATTATGAAATAATTTGAAGGCAGAAAATTTCCTAGTAAAGGTATAAAGAAGGGGCCGGTACTGTGGTATAATAGGCTAAGTCTCTGCTTGTAGTGACAGCATCCAATATGAGAGCTGGTTCATGACCCAGCTGCTCCTCTTTTGATCCAGCTCCCTGCTTATGGCCTGGCAAATCACCTGCTTAGGAGACCTGAAAGAAGCTCATGTCTCCTGGCTTCAGATCGGCCCAGCTCTGGCCATCGTGGCCATTTGGGAAGTGAACCAGGAGATGGAAGACTTTTCACTCTGTGTCTACCTCTCCCTATCTGCAACTCCACATCTCAAATAAACAAATAAAAAAGGACAAATGAATTAAAAAGCAAAAAAATAAAAAGAAATATTTATGGAAAAAATGTTAGGACCAAATCATTAAGTTATCAACAATAACCTTAAATGTAAATTATCTAGATTCTCCAATTAAAGGATGCAGGGTGGATGCATGGATTAAAAAATAGGACCCATTTACTTGCTGCCTACAAGAAACAACCAAGAAATATACACACAGATTGAAAATGAAAGGATGGAAATTGATATTCCATGAAAATGTATGGCAGCAATGACAGATGTAACCATCCTAACATCAGACCAAATAGATATTAATAAAAAACTGTTAAAAGAGACAAAAGAAAGGCATTATGTCATGATTAAGGGATCAATTTAACAGCAAAATGTGATTATGGTAAATATATATTTATATATGCCTGCAATGTCAGGGCACCTGGCTATTGAAAACAATTGTTATGGGATCTAAAGGTATACATAGACTGCAATATAGTAGTAGAGGGAGACTTCAACACCTGACTTTCATCAATGGACAGATCAATTAAATAAGCAACTTAAGAAATTGTAGAAAACATGCAAAAACATGAAGAATGAAAAACACATTGCTGAAGGAACAGTGCGTCATTGAAAAAATCAAAATGTAAATTAAAAAAAACGTGGAATTGAATAACAATGACAATGAAACATATCAAAACTTATGGGATATATTAAAAGCAGTGTTAAGAGGGAAGTTTATAACAATCAGTAGCTATTTCAAGAAATTGGAAGGCATAAAATAAGTTGTCTGACAATGCATCTCAAGGACCTAAAATTAGTAGGAGGGTAGAAATAATTATAATTAGAGAAGAAATAAATAAAATTGAAACAAAAATACAAAATAACAGTGAAATGAAAAGCAGGTTGTTTGAAGAACCAAACAAAATTAATACACCATTGGACCAAGTAACCAAGAAAAAGAGGGAGGAGACCCAAATTAATAAAATCAGAGAAGAAAAGGAGATGTAACAACAGATACCACAGAAATGAAAGGAATCCTCACAAGTTACTACAAATATCTAAATGCAAACAAACTGGAAAATCTGGATGACATGGATAGATCTATGGACACAGGAAATTTAGCCCAGTTATATCATGAAGACACTGAAAACCTAAACAGACCAATCACCAAGACAGAAATTGAATCAATAATAAAGATCCTCTCAACAAAGAGCCGAGAAGTGGATGGCTTTACAGCTGAATTCTATCAGACTTTTAAAGAACTGATTCTAATTCTTCCCAGCTATTCAAAACTACTGTAAGTTAAGGAACCCTCCCAAACTCATTCTATGAGGCTAGCATCACCTTGATTTCAAAACTAGAAATTGAAACAACAGAGAAAGAGAGCTATAGAACAATATCCCTATTAACATAGATGCAAAAATCCTCAACAAAATACAAAGTAATTGAATTCCAAAACACATTAACACATCAGAAAGATCATTCACTTCAACCAAGTTGAGTGTTTTCATGGTATGCACAGATGGTTCAATATATGCAATCAAACAATGTAATATACCACATTAATAAATTGAAAAATAAAAACCATATGATTATCTTAATAGATTCAGATAAATCACAATTTATAATACAGCATCATTTCATGATGAAAAACTTAAGAAAACTGGGTATAGAAGGAATATTCTCTAACACAGTCAAGGCAACATATGCAAATCCACATCTAGCATCATACTGAATTGGGAAAAGTTGGAAGTATTTCCACTAAGATCCCAAATCAACAAGGATCCTCACATTCACCATTGATATTTAATATTTTTCTGGAAGTTTTAGTCAGAGCCTTTAGGCAAGCAAAATAAATCTAAGAGACACAAATTTGAAAGGAGCAAGTCAAAATATCCCTAATTGTAGATGACATGATTCTGTGTATAGGGAAACAAAAGACTCCACTAAGAGCCTATTAGAACTCATAAAAGAGTTTCATGAAGTTCATAAAATCAGCGCACAAAAATCAATGAACTTTGTGTACACAGACAATGCTATGACTGAGAATGAAATTGTGAGATCAGTCCCACTTACAATAGCTACTAAAAATTGAAATACCTTGGATAAATTTAACCAAGGGTGAAAAAATCTCTTCAGTGAAAAATACAAAACGTTAAAGAAGGAAATAGAAGTTACAAAAATGTTGAAAAAATCTCCCATTTGTGAATTGGAAGAATTAGTATCATCAAAATGTCCAAACTACCAAAAGGAATGCACAGATTCCTTGAGATCCTAAACCGAACCCCAAGGGCATTCTTCTCAGATATAGATAAAAAAAAGCAATGCTAAAATTCATGTGGAAGCAGAGATCCCAATTAGCTAGAGCAATCTTTTTTTTTTTTTTTTTTTTTTTTTTTTTTTTTTTTTTTTTTTTTTTTTTGACAGGCAGAGTGGACAGTGAGAGAGAGAGAGACAGAGAGAAAGGTCTTCCTTTGCCGTTGGTTTACCCTCCAATGGCCGCCGCTGCAGCCGGCGCACCGTGCTGATCCGATGGCAGGAGCCAGGATCCAGGTGCTTTTCCTGGTCTCCCATGGGGTGCAGGGCCCAAGCACCTGGGCCATCCTCCACTGCACTCCCTGGCCATAGCAGAGAGCTGGCCTGGAAGAGGGGCAACCGGGACAGAATCCGGCGCCCCGACCGGGACTAGAACCCGGTGTGCCGGCGCCGCAAGGTGGAGGATTAGCCTATTGAGCCACGGCGCCGGCAGCTAGAGCAATCTTAAACAACAAAAACAAAGCTGTTGGCATCATAATACCAGATTCAAGACATACTACAGGAGAGTTATAATTAAAACAGCATGGTACTGGCACAAAAATAGACCAATGGAACAGAACAGAAACCCAGAAGGTAATTGACACATCTATAATGTACTAATCTTTGATAAAAGAGGTAAAATCAATCCCTGGAGAAAGGACAGTGTCTTCAACAAATTCTTCTGGAAAAACTGGATCTATGTGTGCAACAATATGAAACAGACCTCATCTGCATTACATCTTATACAGAAATCATCTCAAGGTAGATCAACAATCTAAATGTATGACCTGATACCATCAAATTGCTAGAGGAAAATGTAGAAGAAACTATGCAAAGATTTCTTGGAGAACATCCCAGAAGCACAGTCAATAAAAGCAAAAATAAACAAATAGGATTACATCAATCTGAGAAGCTTCCACAATACAAAGGAAATACTCAGCAAGTGAAGAGGCCACCAACAGAATGGCAGAAAATACTTGCAAACTATGAAATTGGTAAAGGATTAATATCCAGAATCTAAAAAGATCTCAGGAAACATAACAACAAATAATCCAGTTAACAAATGAGGAAAGGACTTGAAAGGACATTTTTCAAAGGATGGAACAAAATGATCAAGAGACACATGGGTTAAAGCCCCAGCCTGAAGCGCCAGCACCCCATATGGGCGCCGGTTCTAGTCCTTGCTGCTTCTCTTCCAATCCAGCTCTCTGCTGTGGCCTGGGAAAGTAGTAGAAGATGGCCCAGTTCCTGGGGTCCCTGCACCCACGTGGGAGACCCAGAAGCTGCTCCTGGCTCCTGGCTTCAGTGCAGCTCCGGCCGTTGCGGCCATCTGGCGAGTGAACCAGGATATCTTCATCACTAGAGTATCAAGATTCATTCAAGCTATATTGAATTATTTAAAAAGAGCATGAATATATTAATATATGAATATAGGTGAAAAGATGAATATCATAAAATAAAATAATCGAATTGTCTGAATTTGGTGAAGTCAGAACTAGGTCTCTATACAGATGCATAAGACAAATTGAAAAAATTTAGGCTTCAGTGGTATTTGGAAATAACCCAAATTATAATTTTAGCTATCAATACATATAAAGTTCTGGGTCCTACTGAGAATTTGGAAGTTAGAATCAACATATTTCCTAAAAGAGGAGTAAAGGAATAAAGAAAAAGGCTATAAAAAATGGAAAGTCTTGCAGTACTGTTCTGATAATTTGTAGTCACTGCCAGAAATAAGCTGCATAAGGTGAGGTGAGTGTCAGAAGGGGCTGTAGCTAATTTTTTAAAAATAGTGGTACTGGAAGCATTGATGAGATCCATAAAGATGTTTTATTTTACACCAGGTGACAAAGATCAAACTACAGGATACATTTGGTAATGCACACTATTCTGGCCAAACCTCAAGTGGGAGACCTAATCTCCTTTCATGTATGTAATGCAGCGAAGAATATCAATTTGTTTTAATTTGCTCCTTAAGATTGGTTATTAAGAAAACATGCTGCTGATAAAATGCATATAACCTTAATTTGCATTTTAAATAATATGTAGTGACAAACACTCCATATTTAGTCTTGCTTTTGGAATCTAAAAAGATGCCATGGAGTAAAGATTTTTTAAAAAGCATTTCTTTGTGATGTGCAACATAATCCCATTATTATATAATGTTATATCCCTTATCTTGGTTTCATAAATATCTAAAGTTTCTCACAAATCTTAGGTAATAATAAATAAAACAAAATTTTAAATAAAAACTAAAATGGGGAAAAATAACCACAATAATACAAACAATATTGTGCACCGATTGTGGTTAAATCTCAAAATGACTCATCCTTTTAATGGTCACTACGAAATAAAATACAACAGATTTTTGATCATAAGATTAAAAATTTAAATATGTGTTTACTCTTTAATTGCACAATTTTTCATAAGAGGACATCAAATAAGAGACATTATAATTTATATCTAAACTTAGCATGTATTTGTACATTTGTATATAATTATATAAAGAAAATTCTATCAGAAGAATGTTACAAAATAAATCAGTACAAAGATGCTCTGATCTCAGATAACATAACTTAATCCAAGGAAATAAGTTAGGTTATCTTAATAGGACAAGATAAACTGCCTATCACCATACTGATACAATTATAAATATATGTGTGTATATATATATATATCTCACATATACTTACATGCATTTCCCCACGTAGTATCCTCTTAATGAACTGTAGTCTACAAAATTTAGAGAATCATTGCCCATCATGTGTTCATTAAATTATTTCAAGTCTGCACTACCACCTAGAGTAATATCCTTTGGTATCTGTTACTACTGTTATGAACAATGTCAGAAATGAGAGCTTTTTTATTTTGTGGTATTTAAAATATTTTATTTATAATTATTTTTTCAGATAATTTATATAATTTCCCCCTAAAGTGTTCTCTTTTACCATTTGCTGTATTCCTGGAAAGTCTGAACTGTTGAAGAGATGAATTTGTTACAGTGAAAGCCATTGATGATGTCTTATTAACCAGTATTTGCAGAAGTGTTTTATAATCACATTGCCTCCATTAATGAGATTCATCAACTCCATTTCTTCATAAATTATTCAAGTATCTATATAAATCAACAAAATCATGCAATTTTTATGATGTAAACTATTTTCTTCCAACCCAGAGTTCATACTTGCTACATGGAAGATGCTGAGACCTTAATTCATCTATAAATTTGGACATAAAATTAAATGACAACAGCAGAGTTGGAAGATAGCTGCTCTTCACTTACAAGGTAACCAGCTCTGCTGAGGTCATCACAGGTATTCAAGCAAGACAGAGATTCTGTTAACAGAGAAGGGAGTGATTTTTTCTGTGCTTACTTGTACTCTGTTACTATTTAAGCTGAAAGAACAAACCTTGGATTTAATTTCCTTTTTTTCCTAAAGATTTATTTATTTATTTATATGAAAGACAAAGCATCAGACACAGGGATACACACACACACACACACACACACACACAGAGAGAGAGAAATCTTTCTTTTGATTCACTCCGTAATTGGCTGCAACAGCTAGGGCTGAGCCAGGTCAAAGCTGGATGCCAGGAACTCCATACTGACTTTTCACATAGAGAGCAGAGGCCCAAGCACTTGGGAAATCTGTTGTTGTGTTTCCTGATGCATCAGTAGGAAGCTGGATCAGAAGTGGAGCAGTCAGTAACCGATCTGGTACTCTGATATAGGATTCTGTTAACACAAGCAGCAGTTTAACCTGCTGTACCACAATGCCTACCCTTTCTTTTTAAAATATGTATATGTATATATTTAAAATATATATGTATATGTAAAAATATATATGTATATATAATATATATATGGGCCCTGCACCCCATGGGAGACCAGGATAAGTACCTGGCTCCTGCCATCAGATCAGCGCGGTGCGCCGGCCGCAGCCATTGGAGGGTGAACCAACAGCAAAGGAAGACCTTTCTCTCTGTCTCTCTCTCTCACTGTCAACTCTGCCTGTCAAAAAAATATATGTGTATATATATATATATATATATCTCCAGTGCCATCAGAATAGCCAGCCTATTCCACGTTACTTGTGTTACTCAATCTTATCCAATCTGTCACAGTAGCCAACTGGTCTCCCAAAGGTAGCCTTCAATTGGCATTTCATCCTAGGGTATCAGAAGACAATAATTTATGAAACCATTTGGTACTCCTCTGGATATTACCGGTATCAGTTATTTAAACCTTCAAAACTAACTAAGTCGGATAAACCAATCCCAAATTTTCATCAGTGAGAATCAGTTTTCTGCAACCTAATTAGCAAATGTTCTCTCAGGCAAAGTTATAGGTATTTTAAACAGAGAGAAGTTTAATTCACAGAAATAGGGTGTCAGATATTATTAGAAGCACTTGAGTATAACAGTTAAAATCAAATCACTAAGGCTTTGATTTAAAGACCAAAGCATTTTAGTTGCAATCAAGAAGTCAGGAAGCTGCTGCTGCTGTTCTTTGTTGGGAAGAAAGAGCAGAAAGTGCTTTAAGAAAAAAATATCAACCATGCCAGGTAAGGCTGAAAGGTTGAGTAAAACTAATCCCTCCCATGCTCCATTCTGTATCACAAGAGCTAAATGTCCTTTTCTTAAATTTCAAAATTACCTTTCACTCATGACACTGATAACTACATACCGAATATGGAGTTTACTTCCTACAAACACTCATGTCTTGTCTTGGGAAATATGTTTAAAAGTATTACCCAATTTTAGCTGGAGTATTTGCCTTTTTGCTATTGAATTGCCTGAATTCCTTACATATTCTGAGTATTAATCTCTTGTCAGATATACAGGTTGCAGATACTTCCTTGCATTGTCTGAGTTGTCTCTTAATTCTTCATTTTCCTTTGCTTTACAGAAGCTGCTAGTTTGATATATAATATCATTTGTCTCTATTTGCTATTGTTTCTTGTGCTTTTGGATTTTTAGAAAAGATGTAACACCTAAGAATAATTGTGTGTTAATTAAAGAACATTAAGGAATGTTAAATGTCTCAAATGACAAATGTATTTACCTTGATTGGACATTATACAATGCATACATATATTAAAACATAGTATCCATAAATAAGTACAAGTTTATGTCAAGATAGTAAATGAAAAAACATTTATGTCTATTAGAAATTTTTATTAACAACAGCTGTAGAAGTATGACTCCTATTTCATATCTGCCTTTCAAATGTTGCATGGCTGCATCTCAGTGGGAGAAAAAAATTGCATCCAGTACCTTACCCATGCAAGCATCTGAAAAGGACTTTTAGCCCTTGCAGTATAGCATGGAAGGCATTTATTTCTCCTAGCTTTTTCAGTTGCAGTTGACGTAGTTGATTTTTTTGTTAAAGTACTTTTTGTTTTCTTTCCAGGTAATAATCTTTATCTGTTTTGTCTCTTCATATATTTCTGATTTTTCTGAGTTTCCATTTCTGGATGATATGATAAAGGAAAATTGGAATAGAAGGTAAGTAATGATACATTACTTTAGATGTGATTCCAGGGACGATTTATTTGAATCGATGCCTTATATTTTTTTCAACTTTTATTTAATAAATTTCTAAAGTACATCTTTTGGATTATAGCAGCTTTTCCCTCCATAACCTCCCTCCCACCAGCAACCATCCCATCTCCCACTCCCTCTCCCATCCCATTCTTCATCAAGATTTCTTTTCTTTTCTTTTCTTTTTTTTTTTTTTTTTTTGAGAGGCAGAGTGGACAATGAGAGAGAGAGACAGAGAGAAAGGTCTTCCTTTACCGTTGGTTCACCCTCCAATGGCCGACGCTGCCAGCACGCCGCGCTGATCTGAAGGCAGGAGCCAGGTACTTATGTTGGTCTCCCATGTTGTGCAGGTCCCAAGCACTTGGGCCATCCTCCACTGCACTCCCTGGCCACAGCAGAGAGCTGGCCTGGAAGAGGGGCAACCGGGACAGAATCCGGCGCCCCGACCGGGACTAGAGCCGGGTGTGCCAGCGCTGCAAGGCGAAGGATTAGCCTAGTGAGCCGTGGCACCAACCAAGATTCATTTTCAATTATCTTTATATACAGAAGTTCAACTTAGTATATATGCACCCACACAGACACACAAAGTATATAGTACTGTTTGAGTAGTAGTTTTACCATTAATTCGATAGTACAACACATTAAGGACAGAGATCCTACATGGAGAGCAGGTGCCCAGTGACTCCTGTTGTTGATTTAACAATTGATACTCTTATTTATGACATCAGTAATCGCCCGAGGCTCTTGTCATGAGCTGCCAAGGCTATGGAAGCCTCTTGAGTTCACAAACTCCGAGAATATAGGCCTTTTAAATGGGGACTAGAAGTGTTTTGTGTGTATCCAAATATGTGTTAGGTTTTAGTAGCAGCAACTTTTTTTTTTTCTTTTGCTTTTTTCCTTTTTCCCTTTTTTGTAGAGATCATCTGCTATAGGTGCTGTAGCATCACATGATGAAATACCTTGGCATTCATATGTAACTTCTTGAAAAGAAATAAATAATAGAATTGCCTGACTAAGAACTAACTTAATAAGTCATATAAAAATAAATACTTAAAAGAGAGAATTTAACTCATTTAATTTATCAAGATTGAGATTTATCAGAAAATAATGGTAGAATGGCTATGGAAAATGTAATCATAAGCAATTATGTGGCTATGATGATGGGTCATAAAATTTAGGTTGTATAACAATAGAGTTCATGGATAGTTACAAAGTATTAGACTCAATTTATTTGTGACATTGATAAGTGAAAGAATTGTGAGGGTGTCTAAGAAAATGGGAAGACTATAAAGAATGCTCTAATGTGGAAATTTGGTATCAGGGTTTAATGTCATGTTCATTTCTTGTTATTTCAACGTTCAGGATGTGGTCATACAAATGAATGGCTGAAGAAATGCAAAGGAGAAACAAAATCACCAACTATGAGATCAATAAACTGTCAAAGGGATTTCTGGAGAACGATTTGAAAGACATTCAGTTAACCTATTTCAATTATAAATATTTTTGGGGCCTGCGCTGTGGCTCACTTGATTAATCCTCTGCCTGTGGCGCTGGCATCCCATATGGGCACCGGTTTCTAGTCCCGGTTGCTCCTCTTCCAGTCCAGCTCTCTGCTGTGGCCCAAAAGGGCAGTGGACGATGGCCCAAGTGTTTGGGCTCCTGCACCCACATGGGAGACCAGGAGGAAGCACCTGGCTCCTGGCTTCGGATCGGCACAGCGCTGGCCATAGCAGTCATTTGGGGAGTGAACCAATGGAAGGAAGGCCTTTCTCTCTGCCTCTCTCTCTCACTGTCTATAACTCTACCTGTCAAATAAAAAAAAATTATAAATATTCTTTCCTTGTTAGTAGATGAAGACAGAAGAACATAAAATCCATATTGAAACTCTGTTGACTACCTTCTACAGAATTACTTTTGATGCAGTAAAGATGGTGTTCATATAAAACCATGACTGTTCAATTTCTGATCTTAGTTCAATAACTTACCAGGGTTTTTTTTTTCAGGGTTTTAAAATAATTATTTAATTTATCTGTAAGGCAGGAAGACAGAGGGGGAAGAAATAAAGGAGGGGTGGAGAGAGAGAGAGAGAGGGAGAGAGAGAGAGAGATTCTCATTCACGCTCCAACTGACAGTAACAGCCAGGGCTGTGTCAAACCAGGAGCCAAGATTACAATCCAGGTCCTCCACACAGGTGGGAGGGACCCAACTAGTTAAGACATCATATGCTTCTTCTCATGAAGTGCATAAGTAGGAAGCTGGAATGTGAGGCAGAGCTGACTAGAACTGAAGAAATCTGACATGGATATAGGGGTCCCAGGTGGTTTTTAACTGCTATGTCAACTATTCACCCCACTAACTGATTACTTGGCAATCTTCTCTCTCTTTAATGCTCCCTACCCCCCTGCCCCGATATAATTGGGATAGTGAAGATTATCTAAAGACAATGAATTTAAATGTCTTGGTAATTAAAGCTGTTATTACTGTGTAATGCCATGGTTTATAACTTGATTCAGTAATCTGCTACTAAATTCACCATAGAGACAGAAGTGAGGGCAAAGTCCCCTTGGGATTTATCATTGTTGATGTAAGCTCCTGCCTTTCCACCTACACATAAAATCAAAATAAACAATAAAAATCGAAAATGAATCTTGATGTGAATGGAATGGGAGAGGGAGCAGGAGATGGGAGGGTTGCAGGTGGGAGGGAAGTTATGGGGGGAAAAAAGCCATTGTAATACATAAACTGTACTTTGGAAATTTATATCTACTAAATAAAAGTTAAAAAAAATAAAAACAAAACAAACTGAAAGAACATATCAGATTGAAATGCCAGGAAAAATTTTCTTGCACTGAGAAACCATTTATATTCTTTTCTAATACTCTGTGAACCATATTAGTGTATGCTCAATCTCTTTTAGCTTTAGTGCTTTGGTAATTGAAATCAAAATTGTGGATTGACTTCAGTTTGAGAAAGGACCCTGTGAATATCATATATACATTCTGTTCTCTCCTTAACCTTTCGATTTCATTTAGAATTAACATTTATTCATATTTTTTTTTTGACAGGCAGAGTGGACAGTGGGAAAGAGAGACAGAGAGAAAGGTCTTCCTTTTGCCGTTGGTTCACCCTCCAATGGCCGCCGTGGCCGGCGCGCTGTGGCCAGCGCGCTGTGGCCAGCGCACAGCGCTGATCCGATGGCAGGAGCCAGGTGCTTCTCCTGGTCTCCCATGGGGTGCAGGGCCCAAGCACTGGGGCCATCCTCTACTGCACTCCCTGGCCACAGCAGAGAGCTGGTCTGGAAGAGGGGCAACCGGGACAGAATCCGGCGCCCCGACTGGGACTAGAATCCGGTGTGCCGGCACCGCAAGGCGGAGGATTAGCCTAGTGAGCCGTGGCGCCGGCCCACATTTATTCATTTTTATTGCAAGCACTTCACAAGTTTTCTCTATGTTTATGTGTATGGAATCACTATCCTGTATTTTGAAACCATAAACTGTTGAAGAAAAATGAAGGGCCAGAAGAATATTTTCCTTTTCTTTTGTAATAGTCAAGGGTTTTCTATTTAGGATTAGTATGAAAAGTTATTCTTTTTTTATACTTGAGCCAGTTTTATCTCCTCAGCTTTGTACGTGGTAGAGGTTCACATACACCTCTTCCTGTATGCCTCATTTTGATTTAATGGGTTCAATGTTCTCTTTTCTCAGTTTTGTCTAATATTTCTTTACATTGCCTTTACAAGGATCTAATTAATGTTTTAGGGCTGTTTTTCCAATTATGTTGCTATAGATATTTTATTGGGAAATTGAGGTTAAATAATAATATGATATACCATTTCTTGCAGATATTTTATTTATGTTCTATTTTATTTCCTGCAAGGAGAGCTTACTGAATTGTGACTGAGTTATCATATTAAGTAGAACAACTGGGAACATCTTTGAGACAGTGCTCAGTTTAAATGTTTCTTACTTTCCATATCATCAAATGATTTCATCTTTGACCTGTAATTTGACATTCTAAGTACAGGATGTTCTATATCTTAGTATCAAGTATGATTAAGTCAATTGGGTTTCATCCAACTCTAGCTTATTTTGACACTGGGAGACATCAAAGTACATCACTGACTTTAACCACAACATAAGTAAGTTTAGGAAGGCAAATACACAAGAAGCAAATGACAAAAATGCAGATGCTATCAGTCCTGACAACAGCTTTATTACGTGTCACAAATCATAAACTGTTTTGCTCAAATTCTTCTCCTTAGACAGATTTATATTCTACTGTATAAGACAGTTGTACTCCAACTGTACTGACAGCTATAAATTATTGAAAGAGAAAGAAAATAAGAAAGCAGGCTTAAAGAGTAACTGTTATGTGCATGGTATCACCCAAGTTCAGAAGAAAAGTGTTTTTCATAGTGTGTTTTTTGATATAGCAACCTCTCCAAATTTCTACATGACAGAAAACTACAAACAGATGACTCTTGGCATTAAGTAACTTTTAGGAAGAGTTCATGGGCTTAGAAGATGTATCTCAATTTCAAGTTCTTAACTCATTTGCCTAGTTTTCTAAAATATGCCTACTTTTATTCTCCACTGCACTTCTATACAACATCTGTTTTGTTTAGGCTGATACCCTTTAATGCACTTATTGAAATTGCATACAAAGTCTTTTATCTATACAATATTCCCTTGGATGTGTATATCCATAGCCTGCAGTTTATTACCACCTTACTCTTTTCAAATGTTTTTTCTCTTTCAGGGAAAAATCACCTGATGTTCTTTAATCTAATTATATGATATCATTTAAAGTTTTTATCTATTTATTTTTTTACTTAGTAAATATAAATTTTTAATGTACAGTTAATGGATTACAATAGCTTCCCCCCATAATTTCCCTCCCACTCACACCCCTCCCATCTCCAGCTCCCTCTTCCATTCCATTCACATCAAGATTCATTTTCAATTATCTTTATATACAGAATATCAGTTCAGTATATATTAAGTAGAGATTTCAACATTTTGCACCCACACAGAAACACAAAGTGCAAAATGCTTTCCAGTACTAGTTATAGCATTACTTCACATTGGACAACAAACTAGGGACAGATCCCACATGAGAAGTAAGTACACAGTGACTCCTGTTGTTGACTTAACAATTTGACACTCTTGTTTATGGTGTCAGGAATCTCCCTAGGCTCTAGTCATGAGTTGCCAAGGCTATGGAAGCCTTTTGAGTTCACCGACTTCAATCTTATTCCGACAGGGTCATAGTCAAAGTGGAAGTTCTCTCCTCCCTTCAGAGAAAGGTACCTCCTTCTTTGATGGCCCCGTTCTTTCCACTGGGATCTCTCTCGCAGAGATCTTCTATTTAGGTTTTTTTGTTTGTTTGTTTTTTTTTTTTTTTTTTTTTTTTTTTTTGGCTAGAGTGTCTTGACTTTCCATGCCTAAAATATTCTCATGGGCTCTTCAGCCAGATATGAATGCCTAAGGGCTGATTCTGAGGCCAGAGTACTATTTAGGACATCTTTGATTCTATGAGTCTACTGTGTATCCCGCTTCCCATGATGGATCGTTCTCTCCCTTTTTGATTCTATCAGCTAGTATTAGCAGACACTAGACTTTTTTGTGTGATCCCTTTGACTCTTAGACCTATCAGTGTGATCAACTGTGAACTGAAATTGATCACTTGGACTAGTGAAATGGCATTGGTACATGCCACCTTGATGGGATTGTATTGGGATCCCCTGGCATGATTCTAACTCCACCTTTTGGGGCAAGTCTGATTGAGCATGTCCCAAATTGTACATCTCCTCCCTCTCTTATTCCCACTCTTATATTTAAAAGGGATCACTTTTCAGTTAAAATTTAAACACCTAAGAATAATTGTGTGTTAATCACAGAGTTCAACGAATAGTACTAGAACAAAACAAAGAGAAAATCCTAAAATGGATAAAGTATTACATTGTACATCAACAGTCAGGACAAGAGCTGATCAAGTCACTGTTTCTCATAGTGTCCATTTCACTTCAACAGTTTCCCCTTTGGTGCTCAGTTAGTTGTTGCCAATCAGGGAGAACATATGATATTTGTCCCTTGGGGACTGGCTTAATTCACTCAGCAACATGTTTTCCAGACTCCTGCATCTTGTTTCAAATGACCGGATTTCATTGTTTTTGACTGCTGTATAGTATTCAATAGAGTACATGTCCCATAATTTCTTTATCCAGTCTACTGTTGATGGGCATTTGGGTTGGTTCCAGGTCTTAGCTATTGTGAACTGAGCTGCAATAAACATTAATGTGCAGACAGCTTCAGGTTTGTGAGGAATCTGCAGACTGACTTCCATAGTGGCTTAACTAGTTTGCATTCCCACCAACAGTGGGGTAGTATCCCTTTTTCCCCACATCCTCTCCAGCATCTCTTGTTGGTAGATTTCTGAATGTAAGCCATTCTCACCAGGTTGAGGTGAAACCTCATTGTGGTTTTGATTTGCATTTCCCTGATTGCTAGTGATCTTGAACATTTTTTTCATGTGTCTGTTGGCCCTTTGGATTTCCTCTCTTGAAAAATGTCTATTGAGGTCCTTGGCCCATCTCTTGAGTGGGTTGTTTGTTTTGATCTTGTGGAGTTTCTTGATTTCTTTGTAGATTCTGGTTATCAACCCATTATCAGTTGCATAGTTTGCAAATATATTTTCCCATTCTGTTGGTTGCCTCTTCACTTACTGACTGTTTCTTTTGCAGTACAGAAACTTCTCAATTTGATGCAATCCCAAATGTTAATTTTGGCTTTGACTGCCTGTGCTTCTGGGGTATTTTCCAAGAAGTCTTTGCCAGTACCTATATCTTGCAGAGTTTCTCCAATGCTCTCTAATAATGTGATGGTGTCGGGTCATAGATTTAAGTCTTTAATCCATGTTGAGTGAATTTTTGTGTAAGGTGAAAAGTAGGGGTCTTGCTTCATGGTTCTGCACGTGGAAATCCAATTTTCCCAGCATCATTTGTTGAATAGAGTGTCCTTACTCCAGGGATTGGTTTTGGATCCTGGATCAAATTTAAGTTGGCTTTAGATGTTTGGATTGATTTCTGGTGTGTCTATTCTGTTCCATTGGTCTATCCATCTGTTTCTGTACCAGTACCATGCTGTATTGATTACATCTGCCCTGTAGTATGTCCTGAAATCTGGTATTGTGATGCCTCCGGCTTTTTTTTGTTGTACAAGATTGCTTTAGCTATTCGAGGTCTCCTGTGTCTCCATATGAATTTCAGCATCATTTTTTCCAGGTCTGAGAAAAATGTCTTTGGTATTTTGATTGCTATTGCATTGAATCTGTGAATTGCTTTTGGGAGAATGGACACTTTGATGATATTGATTCTTCCAATCCATGATCATGGAAGATTTTTCCATTTTTTGGTATCCTCTTCTATTTCTTTCTTTAAGGTTTTGTAATTCTCATCGTAGAGATCCTTAACGTCCTTGATTAACTTTATTCCAAGGTATTTGATTGATTTTGTAGCTATTGTGAATGTGATTTATCTTAGAAGTTCTTCCTCAGCCATGGCATTGCCTGTGTATACAAAGGCTGTTGATTTTTGTGCATTGATTTTATACCCTGCTACTTTGCCAAACTTTCTATGAGTTCCAATAGTCTCTTAGTAGAGTTCTTTGGGTCCCCTAAATAAAGAATCATGTCATCTGCAAAGAGGGATAGTTTGAGTTCTTCCTTCCCAATTTGTATCCCTTTAATTTCTTTTTCTTGCCTAATAGCTCTGGCTAGAACTTCCAGAACTATATTGAATAGCAGTAGTGAGAATGGGCATCCCTGTCTGATACCAGATCTCAGTGCAAATGCTTCCAGCTTTTCCCCATTCAATAGGATGTTGTCTGTGGGTTTTTCATAGATTTCTTTGATTGTATTGAGGAATGTTCCTTCCAAACCCAGTTTGCTTAGAGTTTTCATCATGAAAGGGTGTTGTATTTTATCAAATGCTTTCTCGGCGTCTATTGAGAGAATCATATGGTTTTTCTTCTGCAGTCTGTTAATGTGGTGTATCACATTGATTGTTTTGTGCACATTAAACCATCCCTGCATACGAGGGATAAATCCCACTTGGTCTGGGTGGATGATCTTTCTGATGTGTTGTTGCATTCTATTGGCCAGAATTTTATTGAGGATTTTTGCATCTATGTTCATCAGGGATATTGGTCTGTAATTCTCTTTCAATGCTGCATCTTTTTCCGGCTTAGGAATTAAGGTGATACTGGCTTCATAGAAAGAATTTGGGAGAATTCCCTCTTTTTGGATTGTTCTGAATAGTTTGAGAAGAATTGGAGTTAGTTCTTCTTTAAATGTCTGGTAGAATTCAGCAGTGAATCCATCTGGTCCCGGGCTTTTCTTTGTTGGGAGGGCCTTTATTACTGTTTCAATTTCTGTCTCAGTTACAGGTCTGTTTAGGTTTTCTATGTCTTCCTTGTTCAATTCAGGTAGGTTGCATTTGTCCAGGAATCTATCCATTTCTGATAGGTTTCCCTGTTTGCTGGCATACAAGTCCTTGTAGTAATTTCTGATGATTCTTTTTATTTCTGTGGTGTCTGTTGTTACGTTTCCTTTTTCATCTCTGATTTTATTGATTTGGGTCTTTTCTCTTCCTTTTTTAGTTAGTTGGGCCAATGGGGTGTCAATTTTGTTTATTTTTTCAAAAAACCAGCTCCTTGTTTGGCTGATTTTTTTGTAATTTTTTTGATTCAATCCTGTTGATTTATTCTCTGATTTTAATTATTTCTCTTCTCCTACTAGATTTGGGTCTGGTTTGCTGTAGATTTTCTAGATCCTTGAGGTGAATTGAAAGCTCATCTATTTGGTGCCTTTCCAATTTCTTGATGTAGGCACCTATTGATATAAACATTCCTCTTAACAATGATTTTGCTGTATTCCATAAGTTTTGGTATGTTGTGCTGTTATCCTCATTTACTTCCAGATAGTTTTTGATTTCTCTTTTGATTTCTTCTATGACCCATTGTTCATTCAGGAGCATGTTGTTCAATCTCCATGTGTTTGTGAATGCTCTAGGGATTCCTGAGTTGCTAATTTCCAACTTCATTCCTTTATGGTCTGTGAAGCTGCTTGGTATGATTCTAATTCTTTTGAATTTGCTGAGACTTGCTTTATGGTCTAGTATGTGGTCAATCCTAGAGTAGGTTCCATGTACTGCTGAGAAGAATGTAAATGCTTTCTGTGTAGGATGAAAAGTTCTGTAGATATCTGTTAGATCCATTTGGGCTATAGTGTCCTTTAAATCTACTGTCTCCTTGTTGATCTTCTGTCCTGTTGATCTGTCTATTTCTGAGAGTGGAGTATTGACGTCCCCTAGTACTATTGTATTGGGGTCTAAGTGTCCCTTTAAGTCCCTCAACAAATCTTTTAGATAAACTGATGCCCTGTAGTTAGGTGCATATGCCTTGATAATTGTTATATCTTCCTGTTGAATTGATCTCTTAATCATTATATAGTGTCCCTCTTTGTCACTCTTAACAGTTTTTATGGTCAAGTTTATGTTGTCTGATATTAAGATGGCTACGCCTACTCTTTTTTCATTTCTGTTGGCATGGTATATCTTTTTCCAGCTTTTCACTTTCAGTCTGTATGCATCTTTGTTGGAAAGATGTGTTTCTTGTAAGCAGCAAATAGATGGCTTTTGTTCCTTAAGCCAATCAGCCAATTGGTGTCTTTTAACTGGAGAGTTCAGGCCATTAATTTTCAATGTGACTATTGATAAGTGGTAACTTTGCCCTGCCATTTGTCAAAGATAAGTTCTAATAGATGCTTTGAATTCCCTGTGATCTTTTGCTGTGAGGTTTCCTTCCTTTACCTTCTTTCATATTGATGACCGTGTTTCTGTGTTTCTGTGTGTAACACATCTTTAAGCATCTTTTGCAGGACTGGACCAGTGGCGACAAATTCTTTCAATTTCTGTTTGCTATGAAAAGTCTTTATTTAACCTTCATTCACAAATGATAGCTTTGCAGGATATAATATTCTGGGCTGGCAGTTTTTCTCTTTTAGTACCTGGGCTATATCTCGCCATTCCCTCCTAGCTTGTAGGGTTTCTGATGAGAAGTCTGCTGTGAGTCTGATTGGAGATCCTCTAAGAGTAATCTGGCGTTTCTCTCCTGCACATTTTAGGATCTTTTTTTTATGTTTCACTGTGGTGAGTTTCATTACAACGTGTCGTGGTGAGGATCTCTTTTGGTCATGTTTACTAGGGGTTCTATGAGCTTCCTGTACTAGGATGTCTTTGTCCTTCTCCAAACCTGGGAAATTTTCTGCTAATATCTCACTAAAAAGGCATTCTAATCCTTTCTCCCTCTCCATGTCTTCAGGAACTCCTAGAACCCGAATGTTGGGTTTTTTAATAGTATCCTGAAGATTCCTGACAATATGTTTTAGATTTCTACTTTCCTCTTCTTTTCTTTGGTTTGACTGTATCCTTTCCTGTTTTCTGTCTTCTAAGTCTGATATTCTCTCTTCTGCTTCACCCATTCTGCTTTTAAGGCTCTCTAATGTGTTTTTCATTTGATCTATTGAATTCTTCACTTCATTATGATTTCTCGTCACTATCACAGTTTCATGTTCTACTAGTTGTTTCATTTCATTTTGATTCCTCCTTAATATTTCATTTTCACGAGAAAGATTTTCTATCTTGTCCATTAAGGATTTCTGTAGTTCAAGAATTTTTTTTGAGAATTTCTTAATGTTCATATCAATTTTTTGAGATCCGCTTCTTACATTTCTTCTATCTCATCATCTTCCTATTCTTGAATTGGGGTGTCTTTTTCATTTGGTGGCATCATAGTGACTTCCTTGTTCTTATTACCTCAGTTTTTGCGTTTGTTGTTTGGCATATTGGAGATATTCTTTGGTTTTTTCAATATGCTGTTTTTTCTTGTTATACTGTGACTCTAGATTAAGTGGACTGTTTTTGATGGAGCCTTGGAGGCTTGAGATGGGTGTGGACTGAGAGCTCTGTTTGGTTCCTCAGGGTTAAAGGTGTGCCAAAGGTGACACTCCCAATTTAGGCGTGGTAAATCTCTCTCTCTTTCTTTCTTCTTCTTCTTCTTCTTTTTTTTTTTTTTGATTCAAAAGGGAAGTAATTCTGCACATCTGAATGGAATAATTAGCAGGCAAATGATATACCCACAGGAGCCAGAGATTGGAAGCTTTTTTCCCAAGGACCACACAGGGAATCTGTCCTGCCCTCAGTGTGGGCTCAAATTCTCCTGCAGTCTCCCACTGGGTTGCCAAGATTACCGAATTGTAGCATCTCTGAAGAGTACTCACATGAATTCTGTGAGTTCTCTCCTCCACCATCTCTTTTTTAACAGTCTCAGTTCAGTAGCACCACACATTCACTAGGTCCTAATCTCCTGTTAATTCACCCCCCACTCCAGAGTTAGGTTTTTCTGCTAGGCTCAGGGCCGGTGCAGACCTGAGGTCGCCCTGCTTATGATGTATGTCCAAGATGGCGCCTGCTCCTTGTCTTGCTTGCCTTTGAGAGGTGAGAGGAAAGAGAGAAACTCGTGTCCATATCGGTCACTTTTTTTTTTTCTTTCTTTCTTCTAGTTAGCCTGGTGAACTTCTTCCTTCTAGTCTCCTTTCTGCTTGCCTGCCGGTGTCTCTGGCTATTGAGGTTTGGCTCACCTTGCGTTCCAGCGCTGGTGTGTTGAGTCTGCTGCTGGTGTCCAGAACTGTGGGCTCCCATGCTCTCCACGCAGGTCCACTGTGAATCACTAGTTCCGGAAGAGTTTCCTCTGCTGTTTATTCCCATACTCTTCCTTGAACCTGGAGTATCTCCATTTTTATTAAACTGTTTCTTCCCGGACTATCAGTGTGCTCCCTTCTTATTCCTCCTACTTGCCGCTCCCCTAAAGTTATTTATTATGAAGTCCATTTCTCATCCACTCACCAAGCTTTCTGCAGCTTCTAGGTATCACAGTGAGTTTTCTTTTCTGGATTCCTATATTTTAGAAGTTGGCATCACAGAGACTGTTATTGGCACTTCAATGCTTTCCTTAAATCAAATAATAGCTTTTATTTCATTAATTAATTGTAAAATATTGACCAAAGGAATCATATCTAACAATTATGTCCTCTGTATACTCTATCATAGGACTTACAGGGAAATATACGTATTTGATTTGTTCCTTCTAATTCTCAAAATCCTACCTATTTCTCTCAGAGTAATTTTCTTAATATGGCTACTAGGACACTCAATAGCACGATGTTTAATTAGCTCTAATTTCAGTTTGCAATACCTCAAACCAAAATCCAAGAAGAAAACAGTCTGTAATTTCTCTTTTTCTTAATATCCTGGTGAAGTTTTCATGTTGGTAAACAAAACAAAAGTTTTGGTGTTGGTATACAAAACAAAATGTTTTTCTCTTTTTCTATTGCTTGGAAGTGATTGAGTAACATCTTGATAAAGAAGCTCTGGTCTGAGTAAAATTTTCTGATTATAAATAAAATATTTGACTTTACCCTCATTATCAGGGAAATTCATTTAAATTGTATTCAAGAATTGTCCATTCCACCTATTATTTTTTTCATGGGAAAGTTGCATCATGATAGTTTAATGTTATCATTGGAGTCAGTTCATCTACAGCACTGTCTTCTTTTGCATTCCTTATACCAAAATTTTGTACTTTTTCCATTTTTAAAATGAGTCTTCTGGTAGTTTGATTTTTTAAAAGAACCAGTTATTGGCTTTGTTGGTTCTTGTCTATTGTGTAACTTTTTGGGAAGTCATGAATTTATTCTTAAAAGTATCATTTTCTTTTTTAGTCATCAAGCTTAAATAAATTATATCTTACTTTCTTGAAGTTTATTTTGGTAATTTTTATCTCCTTTTTAATAGAAATTTTTAAAAATACATTTTATCTTTTAAAAAATTTAGCAAATGAAAATTGTACATATTTATGGAGTACTATGTGGTGTCTGTACATGTATACATTGTATAATGTCCTGTTAAGGTAAATATATTTATATTTTCAAACCTTTAGTACTCCTTTAAAGAGAAAATATCTCAAATCCTATCTTCTAGGATTTTCATTTTTTATTTTAAAAATAGATATATTTATTTGTTATAAGTCAGAAATAGAGAGAGAGAGAGAGAGAGAGAGAGAGAGACATCTTTCATCTACTTATTCACGCCCTAAATGGCTGAAACATCCAAGGCTTTGCCAAGATTCAGCCAGGAGCCAGGAACTTTTTCCAGGTCTTGCACATGGGTGCAGGGGCCCAAGGACTTGGACCATCTTCAGCTGCTTTCCCAGGTGCAATACCAGGAAACTGCATCAGAGAAAGGGCAGTCAGAACTTGAACCAGTGCCCATATGGGATGGCTACACTGTACACGGTGGCTTAACCCTCTCTGCCACATTGCAAGTCTATATAGTTTTTTTTTCTTTTAATAGTAAGCCACTTGTATTGCATATTCACTTTTTATTTTGATACACATTTTACTTAAAGACGAATTACAGGACCAATACCAGAAATTCATGAATACTCTTTATCCAGATGTATCAGTTACTTACATTCTGTTCCATTTGATTTCTAATTTTGTCTATGTCTACACAATTTTTTAAGAAATAAGTTGGAGACATCTTATCCCATTACCCTAAGTACTTGAGAGACAGAACAACAAAATGTAATTCTTGATCTTGAACCAATAAAAATATAGAGAAAACATGGAGGAGACAGTGCTGTGGCTTAGTGGGTAACTCAAGCATAAAATGTGGGCAATGGTTCAAATCTCAGCTGCTCCAGATGTTAAAAAATAAAGATAAAAATACTTTACATATGGATCAATTCTTTTAATTGGAGTACTCATTGCATTTTGTTTTACATAGTTACTGGTATTTTATGTTTAAATCTGTTCTCTCTCTGCTATATTCTTTTTCCCTTTATGCCTTCTTATCAATCATGTGACTTCATTGTAGTATTATTGTTCTATTTCCTCTCTTTTATGTTCTACATTTATTACTTGTGTTTTTTTTTTACACAATGAGCCAGACATCAGGGTCTTTATTTATTTATTTATTTGACAGGTAGAGTTATAGACAATGAGAGAGAGAGAGAGAGAGAGAGAGAGAGAGACAGAGAGACAGAGAGAAAGATCTTGCTTCCATTGGTTCACTCCCCAAATGGCTGCTACTGCTGGCACTGTGCTGATCCGAAGTCAGGAGCCAGGTGCCTCTTCCTGGTCTCCCATGCATTTAGGGGCCCAAGCACTTGGGCCATCCTCCACTGCCCTCAGCAGAGAGCTGGGCTGGAAGAGGAGCAACTGGGACTAGAACCAGCATCCATATGGGATGCCTGCGATGCAGGTGGAGGATTAACCAAGTGAGCCACAGTGCCATCCCTATTTCTTGTGTTATGCATTCCTTTTCTTTTTGTGGTTACCCTAGTAATGACAACTTAGTTAATTAAATACTATGATAAAATAGTCCTTTTAATACTTCCTAGACAGTGCTAGGATTTTAGAATATCTAGCTTCATTATATCACTTTTGTTTTTTGTTTTTGTTTTTTTTTTTTGTTTTTTAGATTGATTGATTGATTGATTTGAAAATCAGAGTTACACAGAGAGAGAAGAGGCAGAGAGAGAGAGAGAGGTCTTCCTTCCAATGGTTCACTCCCCAACTGGCTGCAATGGCCAGAGCTTTGCCAATCTGAAGCCAGGAGCCTGGAGCTGCTTCCAGGTCTCCCACACGGGAGCAGGGGCCCAAGAACTTGGGCCATCCTCTACTGCTTTCCCAGACCACAGCAGAGAGCTGGATTGGAAGTAGAGTAGCCAGACTGGAACCAGCATGCATATTGGATGCTGTTACTGCAGGTGGCGGCTTTACCCGCTTTGCCACAGCACCAGCCTCCATTTCTGTTTTGATTTGATTATTTCTGTTTTGATTCTATTATTATTGTCATACATTGTAATTTTACAAATATTCTAATCCCATAAATTATTTCTATTCGATATTCAATTAGTCGTGTCCCATTCATCATTTTACTGGTTCTTTAATTTTACAATTCTTTTTAGCTTCCTGATCCAAGATGAAGTGAAATCACTTACTCATAGAGAGTATATTATTCATTCCACAGCATTTGTTGAGGATATATACTTTTCTTTTTTCTACTGTATTCATATTTGTCTGTGCCTCTGTCATTTCTTGTATGTTTTCTACATACTGATGTTTTCTGTATTTCCAATGCCTAACAAGTGTTTTGAAAATTGTTTTGCAATGAATAAATATTTGTAAGTTAATATATTTATTTAAGATTAAAAGGTTCTATGCTGATCCCTACATGGTGAAATATCAATACAACAGTAATATACATCATGGATATAGAAAGTATCCTTTGAGAAGATGGGAATACATGGTCACAATTTATCAACAGATTATCCTAAGTTCATTCCTAAATTTTTTACTCTTCCCCATTGGTTAAATGAACTTGTTTATCATTCTGAGATATAAACCCCTATAGACTACAAATAAATTAGTCTTAGGTTAGCACTTGCCACAGTTCATGTACTTGATTTTGAGAACAAAATTTAAAGCATACATAAAATCTTTTATTTTTTAAAGGTGTCATTTTTATTTATTATTTTAAAGATTTATTCTACTTTAAAGTAGCAACATATGAAAAGGAAGCCAAAAAGAGAGATATTCCATCTGCTGGTTCATGCTCAAAGTGACTGCATATATTCTCCAGGGCTGGGCCAGGATGAAGTCAGGAACCCAGAACTTCATCTGGGTGTCCCATGTGGGTGGCAGGGACTTGCATAATCCTCCATTAGTTTTCTAGGCACATTAGCAGGAAGCTCGATTGGAAGTGGAGCTATAACCATTCCAATATGGGACGCTGGCATTGCACTCTGCTACTTAACCTGCTGCAAAATAACACTGATAGCCTAGGGTACTATGTATGCTTGCTTGCTTTTTTTAATTTAACAGATGATGAGAGATTCAATCTGATTTTTTATCATGGCTGTTTTGCCTAAAGATGTTCCTTTACCATTTCTAACAGTAAATAATTTTCTCAATTTTTTTGTGAAATTAATTTCACTTTTTAAAGTATATTTATGCATTTTTAGTTCATTTTAAACACATAAACACAAAGAGAGAGAGAAAAAAAGGGAGAGAGAGAGAGAGAGAGAGAGAGAGAACCTGTCTTCCACCTGCTGGTTCATTCCTCAAGTGCTTGAAACAGCGAGAGATGGCCAAACCAAAGCCAGGGGTCAGAAACTCCACCTGATTGTTCTCTGCAGGTGGCAGAGACAGAGTGCTGGGGCTAGCATCTGCTGCTCCCAGGGTATGCACCAGCAGGGAACTGGATTGGAAGTAGACACTGGCCTCAATCTCAAGCAGTCTGATTTGGGATGCTGACCGCCATTAGACAACTTAATCCACTACACCACAACACCCACTGCTTTTCTTTCTTTTTTAAAAATATTTTTGAGGTCACTATTTTGCTTAGAGTTAAGATAGAGTTAGTATATCTGCACCCCACATCAGACCACCTGTGGCCTGATTTAAATTTCCTATTAATTTGCACTCTGGGAAGCAGTGGTGATGAATCAAGTAGTTAGGTTCGCTCCACTCACATTGGACATCTGAATTGTGTCCTGGCCTTCATCCTGACATAACCCCAGCTGACTACTGCAGGCATTTGGAAAATAAATCAAACAATGGAAGCAGTTTTTTTGCTTCTCAAAAATTTAATGAAAAATTTAAAAAAATTCTCATTTATTCCTTTTTTCTTTTTTGGTTGAAGCTTTTATTTTAGAATTTTAAAGGTGCGACTCACTTGTTTTTTGGATTACACACAAATTAAACAGTGTGGGATAACTATAGTTACCTTTTGCAATTCATATGCTTCAATTTCTTTTGAGTTATTTTGTGCCAAATGTACAGTTGGATTGTCAGAAGTGGTTTTCTTAGTGCTCCTTTTTCACTATTAACGTGAGGCTTTCCCTTTGTATTTCCATGTCAGAATAAATCTCACTCTAGAGGCAGACTGCTGGTGCTTGCTGATCAGAAAAAGGCAGACGGAAGGTTGAGGGTGGGAAGGATGTCTCCATTTTTCTGCTCAACCTCAGTCCTGAGGTGGCTTTGTGTTCCTGTGTCTATGGGAATGTGGTACTCTCTATGATCTTGTTCTTTTTCCATGTTTAGGATATGCTAGTGGATGGGACTTAGAGAGTCTCCAAACTCCCACTAGTGGGAGAATGAAGTTATTTTTATGGTTTCTTCCACTGTCTTTTTTTTTTTTTTTGACAAGTAGAGTTAGACAGTGAGAGACAGAGAGAAAGCTCTTCCACTGTCTTTAATGGAGTCTGTTGTCCTTCCATGTCTCCCTGCCTCACCCCACCCTGTGGCTCAGAATTCTTTTTTTCTGTAGTGGCTAAGGTCCCCCTTTTGCATTCCTGCAGTGGCAGCTGCTTTTCATCTTCATGCTTGCTGCATTTCATTGATCCAAAAATCTTCCTTGCAACCTCTTGAATAAATATACAAAACAAGTGAAGGATTAGGTGTGAAATCCATGGAACTTGTAGCTCTTGAGGATTCTTTGCTCTCAGATTCACCATACCTGATCTTTATCAGCCTGTTAGAAACTTTAAATGAAATCTCGTTATGGATTTGCAAGAGTCCAGTTTTCCTACTATGCCTTGATCTAGGTAAATGAACACTTAATGTTTCCTTGAAGGCTCTTGTCTGTCCTCAGGTTTTAGGCTGATCCCCTTGAGATTTTAGTTATAAAGTTATAAAAAAACAAAACCTGCTATGGCCTTGTAGATCATTTGGATTTTTTTAATGTCTGGGTGACAACATTGAATGCTCTTTCTATCTCTGTATGTCCTAATTGGAAGTGATATCATTTTGGATAAGAGGTTTGTTGAGATGAAAAGCATTACAGTTGTTGCCTGCCTTATACAATAGGAAAGTCATTCACACGTGTATTGGGCTACTGAAATTATTGCTTCTATTAGCGGTTATTTTGGCATTCCTTCTTTGCAAAGATTGGTCTTTTATTTTTAACGGGCCAACACAATATTTTTCCATGACCAAAAAGTGTGTGATCTGATGCTGTATGGAAAATGTGCTGCCTCTGGCATGGTATTATTAATCAGTAGTCTTTAAATTTCTTTTTATTTATTTTTTACTAAGAGGGTGGAAAATTAAATGGCTGTTCTTATGTGTGCAAAGACATCAGAAATTACAAAAACAGATATTTTATACAATATCACAGTGGGAAAACTGGTTTTACTATGTGTTCTCTTAAGATTTTACAAATTTTGTTTATTTTTGGAGCATTTCAAAATCTGAGCACAATGTTTCTTGAGACAATTGAGCTATTAATTTCAGTACATAAGATTCTTAATTCGAACATATCACAGTATTTCCTTTAAATTTAATTTTATCACTCTTGTTACTATCACATTTAACTTAATCAGTGTGAAAACTGCTTGAAAGTAGCTTATATAAAAATGCACTTTTGACTTGTAATGAATAAAGTAATAGTCTAATACACTCATAAAATGTTTTTTCAAATCTATTATGAACAACAGACAGATAATGTTCTAAATTTCCCAAGATGGGTCAAAAAGTTAGAGACAAAGTGACATTGAAAAATATAAATAGCAGCTGTTTATTATTAATGTTTACGGCCTCCCATTATCTTCTTTTATTGTCTTTATTAAGAATTGAACAAAGAAATAGGAATTTTTTTAAAAGATTGATTTATTTATTTGAAAATCAGAGTACACACAGTGAGAAGGTAAGGCAGAGAGAGAGAGAACTTTCATCTGCTGGTTCACTCCCCAGTTGGCCACAACGACCACAGCTGTGCCAATCTGAAACCAGGAGCCAGGAGCTCTTGTGGTTCTCCCAAGCAGATGCTGGAGGCCAAGGACTTGGGCCATCTTCTACTGCTTTCCCAGGCACCATATGAGATGCCAGCATTGCAGGCAGCGGCTTTACCTGCTAAGCTACAATGCCGGCCCTGAAATAGAAGTATTTTAAAATTAAACCATGTAATCACGCTTTCAAGCTTGGTAGTTTTTATAAATTAATTTCACTTTGTTGAGAGGCTATTTTATGACATGACATTGTTCCAGTAACTGTGGATATAGTAATGACTTACAGCAATTTTGCTTTACATGTCGTTGTCCAATTTTAATAAAAAATTTAATCTTTTTTGGCCATTGGAGGGTGAACCAACGGCAAAGGAGGACCTTTCTTTCTGTCTCTCTCTCTCACTGTCCACTCTGCCTGTCAAAAAAATTAAAAAAAAAAAATTAAAAAAAATTTAATCTTTTTTTTTTTTTTGACAGGCAGAGTGGACAGTGAGAGAGAGAGAGAGAGAGAAAGGTCTTCCTTTGCCGTTGGTTCACCCTCCAATGGCCACCGTGGCTGGCGCGCTGCAGTCAGCGCACCGCGCTGATCTGATGGCAGGAGCCAGGTGCTTCTCCTGGTCTCCCATGGGGTGCAGGGCCCAAGCACTTGGGCCATCCTCCACTGCACTCCCTGGCCACAGCAGAGAGCTGGCCTGGAAGAGGGGCAACCGGGACAGAATCCGGAGCCCCGACCGGGACTAGAACCCGGTGTGCCAGCGCCGCAAGGCAGAGGATTAGTCTAGTGATACTGATTGCATTTCTGTAATAACTTTTGAAGTAACATCTTGATAGTAGGTACTCCATTTTGGAGAAACCAAGATGCCATCTTGAAAAAGCACCCCCACCATGAGATTTTGGTCTGAAAATATTATCTAAAACTCAGACAATAATAGTACTCGTACAATAACAGTATACTATATCCCACTTGGCAGAGCATAGAAACTCCCTAGCATGATTGCTCAAGTTTAAAACAGATGGGCTGCACCTGGATTAATGTTAAGGTTATAATTTTTCTATTATCAAGATTGTAATGGATATTAATTTTGCATAGGCCTTAGGTCAACTTGACTCTAGTAACCATCTATTCCCCCTCATCCTAGCAACCATGTATTACCCCTTCTGTCCTTGTGTTTTTTGCCTTTATAAAACCTGTTGCTTTAAGCTTCAAGGTTGAGAGTTCTTTAGGACATGAGTCTGCTCTCCACTGCAGGCAATAAAGGACCAGCAAATTATATCAATGTGTGGTGCTTCTCTGTACTCACTCAGGCAAAACACTTTCTTGGTGAGATCTCAGGTAGGATAGATTCAATGTGCATGTCATTGGGTTTTAGCAGTTGACTGCAGATTAAACTGCTATATCATTTCTTTATCTTAAGTAAATATTTTAAATTTGGACACCAATCAATTGTTATATGTATATATATAACTTTTCTCTAAAATTCTTTGGGAATAAAATATTTGTTTCAAATTCAAGTAAAATCTTATGCAAAGATTTGATCATTACTTGCCTATTTTGAGTATAAGGTAGCTGATGACTTGTGTGACTTTTCTCAGCACACCGTATTCACAAGGCAGTACTAGGTTTTCATCAATTTTATATGAGAAACAGGAATTCCTTACCAATTCTTGATTTAGGTTCCATTGACAAATTGTTCTGGTATGTTGGAGCCAGATTTTGTTGGCTTTGAGTGACAAATATTAAATTTTCAAAAGAATTTTTTGTCATTTGTGTCTTAAAATATACACAAAGGAGTATCTACACAATGAAGTATCTACACCGCCTACAGCCTACAGCTAAACTAAGCATCTATCAGAAAACCACAGCATTTTGCACTGAAGAATGTGGTTCAGGGAAGCCTCTGCTCATCAGGGGTCTTGTCTCATTGGGAGAGGGTACTGCATGCTTTGTTTGTTTATTTCTTCTCTCTACTCTTTACATCTTTATTACAAGCCTACAAACAAATTCTTTCGTTTAGATCCCAAATCCTGAAAAGAAATGTTTCTGCTTTTTTCTTCCCATATGATAGCCATTTCTTTATTCCTTTCCCCCCTTTCACAAAAGGGAGAAAATGTCATCTCCGTGATAGTCTATTCAGATGTAATTTTACTTCATTTATATACTTGGGATTTTGATTTTAGGCCCACCTGTAATCCTAACCTTGACGCAATGGCACTAAGTTCTTTCGTTATATGGAACATTGCAGCCTACATTCTGGGACTTTTTGTTTTATTTATTTTTTTGTTCTGTATGACCCAAGAACATCATTACATTCAAACTTTTCTTAGAAGAACTCGTAGAACTAGGCATATAGTGTAGAATATTCAGTTGCACCTTGTAGGAAAAAAATATAGATAGTATATTTAGCAACCCATTACCAGGCTTCCCTATACTGTTTCCTTCTCATAAAGGATTACACAGAACACATACTTTCCAGCTATGAGAATGCAACAACACATGAGAGTGAAATATTCCTCTTAAAGGAAGTTTGTTAGTGACTCAGTGCCTAGGTTTTTTCCTGCAGGTTTCATGATCTGAATGTGTTCTGGTAAAATCCTATTTTGAAATGCTAAAGCCATTTCCACTTAAGTATGCTGTTTGGGTGGGTTCTTCAAGAATGAGAGTAGTGCTAGTAGAAAACTCCCTCCCTCACTTTCATGTAAGTATACAATGAAAAGTAGGTAGTTTAGTACCTGGAGAAGGCACTCCCCAGAATCTAACCATGTTAACACTCTGGTTTTGGACTGAGATAAATAAATGTATGTTGTCTATAAGCCACCTGGACTATGGAATTCCTTCCAGGTTCCTGAGTTAATTGAAACAGGGTGGTTTCTGTAGGTATCCTCTGCCTAACACATACAAAAATTCTGGAATTCCAAAAGGGATGCAGCTGTAGCATATGCTACATTTACACAAACACTAAAGGCACAATCTACCAGCTCTGTTATTTACAGAATATAGACAACACACCCAAAAACTAAGTTCCCATATATGCCAAGGGCCAACCTTGAAAACAGGTTTTTCTAAGAAAAGCAGTCTCATGCCTGCTATATTAACCCATTCCTGAGTAATTTGTCTCTAACAGTCTAATTATAAAATATTTATATGAAAATTATAATGACTATATATCTAACAATCTTTATATATTAAGTATAATCAACAAGTTAGAATTGTTTTTTTTTAACTTTTACTTAATAAATATAAATTTCTAAAGTACAACTTTTGGATTATAGCAGCTTTTTCCCCCCATAACCTCCCTCCCACCTGCAACCGTCCAATCTCCTTCTCCCTCTCCCATACAATACACATAAAGATTCATTTTCAATTCTCTTTATATACAAAAGATCAATTTAGTATATACTAAGTAAAGATTTCAACAGTTTGCACCCACACAGAAACAGAAAGCATAAGATACTGTTTGAGTACTAGTTATAGCATTAATTCACATTGAAAAACACATTAAGGACAGAGATCCTACATGAGGAGTAAGTGCACAGTGACTCCTGTTGTTGATTTAACAATTGACACTCTTATTTAAGACGTCAGTAATCACCCAAGGCTCTTGTCATGAGCTGCCAAGGCTATGGAAGCTTTTTGAGTTTGCCAACTCCAATCTTATTCTATTGCTTTCCCAGGCCATAGCAGAGAGCTGGATTGGAAGTGCAGCAGCTGAGACTCGAACCAGTGCCATATGGGATGCCGGCACTGCAGGCGGCAGCTTTACTCACTATGCCACAGCACTGGCCCCTCCCGTGTCTTTCCTTAACTTTTTTTTTTCCTTAACTTTTAATTACAGTGATTTTGACATTAATTGTAGGTGTGCAATGCAAAATTGGTCACAAATTCTATTAAACTAGTTCATTAAATTCTCCAAGAGGATAAATCAAATGAATTAATTTTTTTATACTGAGAGATAATACACAATTCTGCAAAGCAGTATCTTATTGTGAAGGTTTGAGGGGCAATTTGGACTCTAGGGAATTTCTGGTTTATTCTCTAGCTTTAGGATAAAATCTCAGGGTAAGATTAACCCCTGCACTGTTGCCTATATCCGTATTTTCTCTTGCTCTTGTTGCCCTTTGGGATACCCAGGTTCCTGAATGAATGGTGTAGAATCCCATATACTTGGAGTTTTACCCAGATGCCTAGTTGTACCTCAAATTTGGAATTTGTTACCTCTTCACCTAGATCCTTATTCTTAGTTCTTTTATTTTTTTATTTGACAGAGTTAGACAGTGAGAAAGAGAGAGAGAGAGAGAGAGAGAGAGAGAGAGAAAGAGAGAGAGAGAAAGGTCTTCCTTCTGTTGGTTCACTCCCAAATGGCTGCTACAGCCAGCGCTGCACCAATCCAAAGTCAGGAGCCAGGTGCTTCCTGCTGGTCTCCCACGCGTGTGAAGGATCCCAAGCTCTTGGGCCATCCTCCACTGCCCTTTTGGGCCACAGCAGAGAGCTGGACTGGAAGAGGAGCAACTGGGACTATAACCCGGTGCCCATATGGGATGGCGGCGCCAGAGGTGGAGGATTAACCAAGTGAGCCATGGCACCAGCCCCTTAGTTATTTTCATATCTCAGTGCGTAGGTCAAGCTTGGACCTTTTTTGATATTCCTTGTTCTGCTTCAATAAACAAAACCATGGTTGACAATGTCAGAGATATTAGTAAATAAATAATACTACCACCACCACCATCATCAGGAAATGCCAGTAATGAGGGTCTTCTCAGAGGGCATTAAGAGATAGGCACATTCAACCCTCATACGAAAACATAATATTATTATTATCATCATCATTATTGTAATTTCTATTTTAAATATTTTAAATAGAAATTACAATAATGTAACTTGCCTACATTTATGCAATATAGTTTGTAGCCACAGAGGAAACAGGTAGACTTAAACTTCTATTAATTACTCTATTATACTACTAGTGTTAGACACTCGTGAATTTATTCTTGATTGATGTTCATATGTTCAATACATAAACAGATTTGTCTGCTCTGAAGTTCTCTATGTTAATAAATGAAGAAAAGTGTACTGTCTACTTATGAAAAAAAATCAATGTCTATACAAGGGCATCATTAGGTAGTTGTTGATTTCTTTCAGACACCAAAAACATAGCTTAGTGCTTACATTTATTGATGCCCTAGGGTAACTCTTTTTGGTTATAGCTATAATCATAACCATCAAAGAGAAGTGTACATAATTTTCCCCATAGTTTCAACTCCTATTTTCATTAGAATCATTGCTATAGGGCTTGAAGCTTTTCAGATCATAAAGCTGGCCTCTTAAATCAGAAACAGAAATAATTCTTCTGCAGTATAATATATGCTTCTAGATGTGTTCATCAAAACAAGGAATATAGTTGTTAAAAGGAGATTTTTTTGCTAATTTCATAGTACATTCAAGAGTTATATTTTCCAAAATTATAAGGAAAATTAATTACTTAAAATTGCAGTAGTTGAAAAGCAAATCAAAACTTTTATGAACTGAATGATGTTTTTTCATTGAAGAAATAAAGAAATTACCTGTCTAAGCATTGCCCTTTTCTTTATCATTATTTTTCTATCTATTTCTCAATACTGTGAAGGTAATATATTACAACAGTTAAGTCAAGCATCTCATTTTAAATAAGGGGTTTTATTTGGTAAAATTAGGCAACCTTTTCCTGTGTTTTGCAGTCTTGCTTGTACCTGAGAGTTGATTTGCTATAATGGACTTCTCTTCCACTGGATTGGAGTTGATATGCTGTATGAGTAGTAGTTCCACTGGCATGTTGTTGCAAAATCCAAGGTATCACAATAATTTTTCTGTATCACAGGAACCTAAATTAGCAAAACATATGAAAAATAGTATTTAGAATAACAAGAATTAATTTTGTAGGGAAGACACAATAAAAACTTTAAACAAATAATTTATTAGATAAACATACATTTAGAAACATCTTAAAATTTGGCATAAATAGAAATGGAAGGAAAATAAAAGATAGAAGAAATTTTTATAACTTTATTCCATGTTCCTCACGTATCATGCAACTCATCTTGAAATGGAAAATAAATGAAAACAAAGACAGGAATCCTTACTTAGATAATACTGTGCTCAAACTTATCCATGCTATTAGGAAAATAGTTTCATTTCCCATATATAATAAATTATCTAATATTTTCTCTAATAAATTATCTAATAACTTCATTTATAGCTTTTCATATGTGTTTCTTCATTTATGTTACTATTAATGCCACCATATTCAAGCTTGGTAACATCACCATCATAAAATTTCATATATCTAATGTCATATATAATTTCATATATATAATGTCACTGAACTCTTGCTATAAAGAGTCTTCAAAATATTCACAGAAAATACATATAGTCTAAAAAATATGACTTTTCACCAAAATAAAACCATGTTAGCTTACTATAACATGCATGTATGGACAGTGCAGTTGGAGGCACTAAAAAGAATGAGAAAACAGTTAACAAAACATGAATTCTGCTAAAATTTCAGAAACAGCAAACATCAAATTTACAGTGAAGCAAAGATAGAAGAAATGCAAAATCACTGAGGCCTTACAGAAAAATTATGGGTTTAGTGCTCCCAAAGAAATCATCAGTTTATAAATGGAAAACTCACTTTAAGGAGGGACATGATCATGTTGAAGGAGAAACCCACAACTGCAGACCTCTTAGATCAATGCAGAGCTGGGAAGACATCAACCTTGTTCATGCACTAAATGAAGAGGACTGATGATTGACAGCAGAAGCAGTAGACAACACCATACACATCTCAACGAGTTCAGCTTAGACAAGTCTACCAAAAATTTTAAAGGAGTTAACTATTGCACTCAGATCAACTGCAGACAAGAACAGCACTTTTTTTTTTTTTTAAAGATTTATTTATTTATTTGAAATTCAGAGTCACACAGAGAGAGAAGGAGAGGAGAGAGTGAGAGAGAGAGAGAGAGAGAGAGAGAGAGAGAGAGAGAGAGAGAGGTCTTCTATCTTTTGGTTTACTCCCCAATTGGCTGCATCCCCATTGTGCTGATCTGAAGCCGGGAGCCAGGAACTTCCTCCCGGTCTCCCACATGGGTGCAGGGGCCCAAGGACTTGGGCCATCTCCCACTGCCTTCTCAGGCCACAGCAGAGAGCGGGATTGGAAGAGGAGCAGCCAGGACTTGAACTGGCACCCACATGGGATGCTGGCACTGCAGATGGAGGCCTTACCGGTTAAGCCAAAGTGCCTTCCCCAAGCAGTACTTTCAGTAGACATTTTCAATAGGCAGGACCAAGATATAGACACATTTCTTTAAATAATTATAACAAGAGATGAATCATGGCATTATCAGCGTGATCATGAAAACAAAGCACAAACAAAGCAATGGCTACTGCTGCTTCTTTTCCTATTCAGCTATCTTCTGTTGCCTTGGAAGGCCATGTAAGATGGCCTGGGTCCTTGGGCCCTTGTACCCACATGGGGGACCCAGAGGAAGCTCCTGGCTCCTGGCCTCAGATTGGTACAGCTCCGGCCACTGTGGCCATATGGGGAGTGAACCAGTAGGTGGAGAACCTCTCTCTCTGTCTCTACCTCTTTCTGTAACTCTGTCTTTCAAATAAATAAAATAAATCTTAAAAAAAAGCAATGGCTACCCATAGGTAGCAGTGGTGCAGCGAAAGCAAAATCAAAGAATCATGAGAAAATGGATGGGGATGCTGGAAGTACTTTCCTCATTGACTTTTTGAAGGGCCAAAGTAGAATAACAACTACTGATTATAAGAATATGTTGAGAAAGCCAACATTGTTACAGAAAAATGCCTGGAAAATCTTTGTTCCTCTCATCAGACAAAGACAGCATTATGAGTTTTGATCAGCAATCATTAGGCAAACACTTTCCATGCTGATTTGGCTCCTCTGACTTTCTCACTTCCCAAACTTAAAATATTATTTCAGTTAATAATATAAGAAAGATTACATTGACCTGGTTGAATTTCTAGGACCCCCAGTTCTAAATGGCATATACTGTTGCTTTTAAACATATTTTGAAATTGATTAATTATGTTTGTATTTTTGCTTTTAATTCAATTTTGCACGAACTTTCTGAAGTCCCTTTGTACTTTCAAATTGTCTTCAGGTGGTTATTTTAAAAGCATTTGCTACATGTGTTTGTGCCTATTTGGATCCCTGTATATCCTTATTCTGATGCAGTGTCACTGATTGTCCCCATTCTTTGTATGCTGTTATACAAGGTCAGTGTCTCCAGGCTGTGTTCCTTTTATGTTTTCTTATGTTGTTCCTCAGATAATCTGAAATTTGCCTTTACTTTAGGAACAATACTACTTATTTCCTCCATGAAACTTAAGCAATTGAGCCATCTTTGTTGTGATTATATTTTCTCTGAATTTCTGGAGCCATCAACATTGTAAAATTTGCAACTGGAATTTTATGTTTTCTACATGCTTCATGTACCATATTACAACTCCAAATTAGCTATTAGTTTTAGAACATCATTTTATTCACTTCAAAGGTGTACTGATCACAAATAAATAACTACATATTTAAATAATCATAAAACATTCCAATAATGCACCCATCACAGTAATAACATTTCTGCTAAAATATAGTAGCATATAGCTGAGTTAAAAGGCTTATCAAGTATATCAAGTGTTTACAATTTTTAAAATACCACTCGCTTATAACTCAATACACATTAAATTAGTTACATCCTATTTCTACATTTATTCCAAGTACAAAGTAGCAAAATAGAATCCTGTGTTAAACTTTGAAAATTTTTATTAAGTTGCATATATCCAGAATGTCATTTGCAACAATAATAATAACTTTTAAGTTATCATGTTAATAAAATATCAAGTTCTAAAATTTTGCTTCAAAGGTTTGTGATTCATATATAATTTTGAGAACCTAGTAAGTTGTGGGCCTGCCCACTGCTTTCTTCTTCCCCAGATAGAATGCACATAAGTGCAAAATATATTTCTATATACTTTGTTATGATTTATATTGGAAATTGACTACTTTTCTAGAGCATATGATGTCGATTATAAACATATTCCTATACTTTAAGAGGCTTGAAATGGAAATAATGTCTTCTTAAAATGACATATACAAATTAGACAAGTAAAACCAAAAAAATCATGTTAATCTGGCTTAAAAGTATATCTAAATGAATAGGTTGCTGATATTTAAGTTGAGAACTACATGGGAATTTTGAGTTTGATTTTGAAATGGCAAAGCTCATATCATCTTTAATATCAGTTCAGTTGTTTAACTTTTCATTTTGATGACAATAAAAGTTATAACTAGATTCATAGAGACTCACACAAGTTTGTCAAATCAGAATTCCTACAGCTAAAGCAGCCAAGCAAAGGTTAACCTGTGTCAAGGAATTTTTCATTTTCTTAAGGCTCTTTGAGTCAGATTCATGTTAGATTATTTCCTTTCCTTTCAAATATGACATTATTCATGCTATTCCAGCCAGAAAATACTTAAGTCTACACTTTCATTTAAAAATCTTACAAAAATTGAGTTTCAAGTGATTCTGGCAGTGTTTTTTGATACTTGTAGATTTTTGCCCATTAAGAAACTGGCAGTACTTTGTGATTCCTGATTTCAGATTAGAAAAACACTCCAACTTCTGGGAATTTCAAACACTTGTCCCTGTTGACTCTCGCTTATATTTCTCATTAGCTTTGTAATGTCATCTCAGTCTCCTTCCGTAGCACCAAGGGTGAAGATGTGATGAAGAAAAGGAATGTGTTCATGATATTGCTCACAGGCCCCTCTGATGCATTAAACCCACTGGGCAGTGGGCTTCTCAGATCCTTTTCTATTTAGTGGCAGCATCAGATATAACCCAGGAAAAGATGAGAATTCCTCCCCACCTGTTCTGTTTGTACTTACAGTGACCATCTTAACTGGAGTCCTAGTAGTTTTGTATAGTCATGTAGATACTCTTTATTTGAAGCCTTATTTGCAATTTTATTCTTTCTCTGCTTCTTATAGATCCAAATTGAGATTACATAAATGATATTGCCCATTTCTATCTCACCCGGACCCTTTATCAGTTTGGTTGCATTATAGTTTTTGCTTTTTTGTTTTGGCCCTATTCATCCTTCTGATTACACATATTAAATGTTATGCAACCTCGTTTTCTTCAACTCATTTCTCCATATAAGATTACTGATTCAATTTGCTGTCATAATTTCACTAATTTTGTACAATTTATATCTGAAATATATGTTTATGTGTGTATACTTTTACCTTAAAGGCATTTAATAAGATATAATTTCTTTATCATTATTATACCCTAAAATGGCCCCCAAATCTGTTAATACATGTTTACTTAAATATGTATTACCTACACCTCTTTTTTTTTTTGACAGGCAGAGTTAGACAGTGAGAGAGAGAGAGAGAGAGAGAGAGAGAGAAAGGTCTTCCTTTTCCATTGGTTCACCCCTGAAATGGCCGGTATGGCCGGTGCGCTGCGCTGATCCGAAGCCAGGAGCCAGGTTCCTCCTCCTGGTCTCCCATGCAGGTGCAGGGCCCAAGCACTTGGGCCATCCTCCACTGCCTTCCCGGGCCACAGCAGAGAGCTAGACTGGAAGAGGAGCATAACTCTTGTACGTACTATAAAATTGACAAAAATCTCCTTTTAAATAAAAGCTTTCTTTAATTTCTAACATTCTCTTCTTCTGATAAGCATTTTCCATCAGTGCCCCTAAAAATGCTCTCTGATTCAGCCAAAGATTTTCTGAAGTCTCCATAGAAATGGCAGTTGAAATTGTTTTGAAAGATTTATTTATTTATTTTTAAACTTTTATTTAGTAAATACAATTTTCCAAAGTACAGTTTGTGGATTACAATGGCTTCCCCCCCCCCATAACTTCCCTCCCACCTGCAACCCTCCCATCTCCTGCTCCCTCTCCCATTCCATTCACATCAAGATTAATTTTCAATTGTCTTTATATACAGAAGATCAATTTAGTATATAGTAAGTAAAGATTTCAACAGTTTGCACCCACACAGAACACAAAGTGTAAAATACTGTTTGAGTACTAGTTATAGCATTACTTCACATTGGACAACACATTAAGGACAGAGATCACACATAAGGAGTAAGTACACATTGACTCCTGTTGTTGACTTAACAATTTGACACTCTTGTTTATGGCATCAGAAATCTCCCTAGGCTCTAGTCATGAGTTTCCAAGGCTATGGAAGCCTCTTGAGTTCGCTGACTTTGATCTTATTTAGACAAGGTCATAGTCAAAGTGGAAGTTCTCTCCTCCCTTCAGAGAAAGGTACCTCCTCCTTCGACGGCCCATTCTTTCTACTGGGATCTCACTCGCAGAGACCTATCATTTAGGTCCTCTTTGTTTTTTTTTTTTTTTTTTTTTTTTGCCAGAGTCTCTTGGGTTTTTGAAATATTTATTTTATTTGTATGACATTTTTAAGTTTATCTGCCATTTACAGCAAAGCCAAGAATGGGATTTTTCCTTATTCAGTATTCTGAGGGTGGACTTTCACATTCTTTAAGAATATGAAGCAATGGTTTGTGATAGCTGAATACAGGTTCAGATGACTTGCATCTATGGATCAGTCACTCTGAGCTCTGGGGTCAACTACTATTTAGTGGAACAGTGATCGTTAAAACCCTCTCCAGGGACCTGTGGAGTTCCTCCCTGAGACTATTTCAAGGGGTCTGTAATGTCAAAACAATTTTCCCAATAACATTCAGATGGTATAGGCCTTTTTCACTTCCATTATCTTATGAGAGAAGAGTAGAGTTTTCCAGAAGTAGTTACATGACTTGATATTGCAACACAATCAAACAATGAAGAAGCAAATATGAAAATTCTGCTGCTTTCAATAGGAGAACTATTAGGAAGAATTGTAAAATAAACAATAAAGTGCTTCACTCTT
Source organism: Oryctolagus cuniculus (assembly GCF_051225735.1). Taxonomy (NCBI): domain Eukaryota; kingdom Metazoa; phylum Chordata; class Mammalia; order Lagomorpha; family Leporidae; genus Oryctolagus; species Oryctolagus cuniculus. The sequence goes on from NC_142870.1 coordinate 57,575,225, forward strand.
AATTTTTTTTTGAGTTTCAGGAAGTAGAGAATTTTAAAACAACATATTAACATATAATGATTTTATTAATGTTTAGTTTAAGTGAAATAGTAAATGTATATTTTAAAATTTCTTTGTCATTTCTGTTTTTAAACTTCATCTATTTAAAAGACAGAGCAGCAGAGAGAGACAGGGTGAGAGAAATTTCCAATTCACTTGTTCATTTCCCAAATGGCCATAGCAGCCAGGGGTTGGGCCAGGTTTGTGTCTCATGTTGTTTGCAGGAGCCCCAGTATTTTAACCATCTTCTGCTGCTTTCCTATGCACATCATCAGGAAACCGTATCAGAAATGGAGCAGTGAGGACTTGTACCAGCACTCTTATATGGGAAGCTGGCAACACAAGTGGCAATTTAACCGACTGCATCACAACATCAGGCCCTATCTTTTAATTTCTGATAGAGCAAGTGTGGATAGACCCAGTTTGCAGAAATTAAATTTCTTTGAGATCATCAACATCTTTTAGGAATGTAACAGGGTTGCTTCTGTGGAGGCTGCCTACACTTTTCTTAAATCTTGATGTATAAGCTTTCTTGTATATTCAAATGTTGAAAAACTCCCTCGGGATTTGAAAACTTGCTTGTAGGTACTCTGTGGCTTAATGATTTTTCATTTTTAGTTTCATTCTCCTGACTTCAGTGTTGCTGAGGTTTCTGTATTTACCTAAGAAAGTACATGTGTATACCTATGTATGTACATTAGAAGTTTGTAGTAATTGACATTGCTACAAATTCTGTATGTGACGTTTTATTTTTGATTTAATAGATGTGATAATAACCTCATGTCAACAGCATCCCTGATGTATTTGTTGATTTTTATTTTTCCTCTTTTGCTCAATCAAGTTCCAACATTGTCTTTGGACTCAGGTTCTTTCTTTCTCTTGCCTTTTAATTCAATCTTCTCATGCCATCAGCTTCTGGCAATCCCATTGATTACTGTCTTCTCCCTGATACATATTCTTTGCAGTAGGATTCCTAACCCTACAGTTAGAAGGCTATGGTGATTTCTAACTTGGAAGTCTCTTAATTCAGCTGACTACAGAAATATCTAATCAAATCACTTGGATTGTCTTTGTTGTAATTAAAAAGAAAATTCATGTATAACATGATGTATAGTTTTAATCATTTAGAATCTTGTATTTTCACAGATCGAGCACAATCATAAAAATCAACCTCAAGACTAAGAAATACATCACTACCAGCATCCTAGTATCCCAATTTGCTGATATCTGGTCTCTATTCTTGAAATAAAATTATGCACCTGTCCTCTAACAACATAGTATTGCATAAACATAAATAATTCAAATACTTAAAAATGCAAATATGTTGTTAGACAGCAAGTGCTTTATATATGTATATATGTAATGGATAAAATATCAATTATTTTCTATGTAGCTTATATGTTATTATATGCAATATATTACTATATATGTTATTATATATATATTCAATAATTACTCTAAGTAAAGACTTAGAGCAACTGTCCAGTATTTCATGACTGCAGAGATTTTACTGACTTAAAAGATTCTTTTTGCTTCAAGTAACTGAGTGACTGACTTGAGTTTTCACTTCACAGACAACAAACTATCTCTTCGAGGTTATACTTCAGCACTCATCATTTAGACCTTCTCCAAATTTCCACACTGCATGTCAGTATTAGCATGTGGTACAATGAATTGTAGTTATAGAAAGACCTTTATTTGTTCAGGTAATTTCCCAAAATATATTTTATCTGGTTTCCTAATAATTAATGTAAACATTTTCAAAAATGTATTTTTAAATCAAAAAGTTTTACTAGGAAATGTCATAATAAAACATGCAATCTTTATATAAATATGTATTTTGAAAAATAAAACATGAAAAGCAAAAGAACAATCAGAAAAAATCATGATTGAGGTAAATATAATGCCAATGACACAGCTACTGTTCTTTATTTCTCCAAGGTGACACCAAGAACGGGACTGACTATCTTTTCAGGGAGGCAGTTCTCAGGGGGACTATGCTGTTCAAGTCTCTCTTGTTTTTCAATCCATGCCATAACTTTCAAAACTGATCCTTGATCATGTCAAACTTGTCCTTGCATGCAGAGCTCTGGCTATATTTGTTCCATCAAAAGGTTCTTCCAAGCAGATGAACTTATTTCACCACTCAATGCCATCAGGCCTCCGGATGGCTTTGGGTTCATGAACTGAAATCATTTGACTGTTCCAGTCAAATTCTGTAGCATAATATTTAAGAAAGTCTAGCAAGAGGTCTTCAAGAATTGATTCATTCTTTGAGAGGTAAGGAGGAACATAAGATGGACTAAAATATTCTGGGTAAATTTTTTGGAGGAATGGAAGGTTGGGTTAGGCAAGGTCTTTAAATAGTGCAAAACTGTCAACAAGACTATAGCTGTTTAAAGTACCATGACTGGTGCTATTTATATCATGGTGACTGGCCCACTTATTAACCACCAAAACTAGTGGATCAACTCAAATTCAAAGTATGCATAAGTTCTGAGAAGGTATGTGTTTCTTATTCCAGCAATATTTACATTCAAATCAAATTCCACACAACTGACTTCATCCCTAAACTCCACAACTGGCACTTTTGCACAAATCAGCTGCGGTCTCTCAATTTACCCAGAGAGTCTGGAACAGAAGTGTTTATGGACTAAGGTGAGTATATGCCAGTACTTCAGTCTTCTGATTTACTGGTTCCTCTTTAACAACTAGGCATAAGTCACCATCACTGGTCCGAGTACCAAATCCATTTAAAGAGGATCCAAGCAAAAAGTCTGCTTTGTGGAGATAACAGCTGGATTTCTCTCTGCAGCTGTGATCAACAGCATTCTTTCTTCTTTAAATCACTTATTTGCTGTGGACATGTTTCAAGTAACTCCAGTATCTGCTAACTCAACTTCAGTTCTTCATCACTTTTTCAGACATGGGCAGGGCTCCCAATGTGATCCTCTTCAGGTCCCGGGTATGAGACTGGGGCAAGACACGAGGGAGGGAAAGCAAGTGGCCCACAGGTTCCTCGAAAGCTTGGAGGACAAAGGAGGCCCCAGAATCCATGATCCAGCCTGGTTCCCACGCTCAACAAAACACTGCACCTTCAAAAAGTTCCTGTGCCCCACCACCAGCCAGGGCCTATGCCCTACACCAAGGCATCCTCTCTGCAGCCCCCAAATCACAGGTATCTGGGGGAAGGGGCTATGCTTGGCCCCCAGGCACTCTCCACCCCTGGAGCTCTGTGGGAGCTATCACCCAACCAGTAATGTATCTTTTGTTTTAATTTTCTGAGGAATCTCCATACTTTATTGCACAATGATTATACAAGTTTGCATTCTCACCAATAGAGTATTAGGGTACCTTTTTATCACATCCTCACCACAGTTTGTTATTTTTTGATTTTTGTATGATAGCCATTCTAACTGGAGTGATTATTCTTTTTTTTTTTTTGCATTTTCCTGATGGCTATTGGTCCTGAACATTTTCTCCTATCATTAGCTATTTGCATTTCATCTTTTGAGAAAACAATTGTTCATATTTTTTGCTCATTTCTTAATTGAATTGTTTGTTTTCTTGTTATGGAGTTTCTTGAGCTCCTTATGCAATCCTATATCAGATGCATAATTTTCAGATATTTTCTGCTATTCTATCAGTAACCTCTTTACTTTGTTGATTGTTTCTTTTGCTGTGCATAAACTTCTTAATTTGATGTAATGCAATTTGTCTATCTTTGCTTTTATTGCCAACGTTTTTTCTTGTCCAATAAGTTTTTGCCCAAGCCAATGTCTTGCAGCATTTCTGCTTTATTTTACACTAGTAATTTGAAAGTATAGATACTTAATCCATTACATATTATTTTCATAGTGTGAAAGGTAGAAGTCTTGTTTCAAATTTCTGCATGTGGAAATCTGTTTTTCCCAGCCCCATTTGTTGAATAGAGTGATCTTTCTTCAGGGACTGAGGTTAGCTTCTTCATCAGAGATTAGTTGGTTGTAGATGTATACATTAACCTCTGGAATTTTTATTCTGCTCCATTTGGTCTACCTATCTATTTTTGTGCCACTACCAGGCTGTTTTAATTATAACTGCCCTGTAGTATGGCTTGAAGTCTGGTATTGTGATGTGTCCTGCTTTGTTTTTACTGCTTCAGATTGCTTTAGGTATTTGGGTTCTCTTGTGTATTGATATGCATTTTATGATTTGTTTTTCTAGATCTGTGAAGAATGTCGTTATTTTGATTAGGATTGCATTGAATTTGTCAGGTGCTTCAGGTAGACTGGACAATTTGATGATAGTAATTATTTCAATCATGAACATGGAAGATTTTTCCAATTTTTGGTATATTCTATTTTTTTACTAATGTTTTATAATTTTAATTGTAGAGATTTTTCACATCATTGGTTAAATTTATCCTAATATATTTAAGATTTTGGGGCAATTTTGAATAGAAATGATCTTACATTTTTTTTTCTCAGACAGAACATTGTTGGTATATAAATGTGCTATTGATTTTTGTGTGTTGATTGTATATCCAGCAACTTTACAGGATTCTCTTAGGCATTCAAATAATTTCTTAGTGGAGGCTTTATTTCCCCTATATAAAGGCTCATGTAGCCTGGAGTCAGAAATTATTTCACTTCCTATATTCCAATTTGTATCAATTTGGTTTATTTTTCTTGCCTAATGATCCTGGGTATAACTTTGAGAATTATATTATATATTAATCGAGAAAGTGGGCATCCATCCATTTCTGGTTTTGGATCTTAGTTGCAATAATTCTATCATTTCCCCATTCAATATTTTGCTGGTAATGGGTTTGACTGTGTTGATCTATGTTCCTTCTATACCCAAGTTTTAAAGTTTTTTTTCTTATATAATATATGATTGTTTTAATTTATCAAAAGATTTCTCTGTATCTACTGAGATAATCATATGGTTCTTTTTAAATATTTATTTATTTATTTGAAAGTTAAAGATAGGGAGAGATGGACAAATATCTTCCATCCACTGAATCACTCCCCAGATGACCACAATGGCCAGGGCTGAGCTAGGACAAAGCCAGGATTCAGGAGCTTCACCTAGGTTTCTTGTAGTCCTGCACCCAGCTAGGAGTCCTGGATAAAGCTACTGGCTCCTGGTTTCAGAGTGCCCAGCCCTGGTTATTGTGGCCATTTTGGGGAATGAACCAGCAGATGGATGACCTCTATCTCTCCCTCTCTCTCTCTCTCTCTGCCTCTCCCGATCTTTTTAACTCTGACTTTCAAATGAATAATAAATCTTTTTTTTTCTAATTTGTTACCTGTTTTTATTTTATTTAATGAACATAAATTTCCAAAGTACATCTTATGGATTACAATAGCTTCCCCCGCCATAACTTCCTTCCCACCCACAATGCTCCACTCTCCCACTCCCTCTCCCCTTCCATTCACATCAAGATTGATTTTTCAATTATCTTTATATACAGAAGATCAATTCAGCATATATTAAGTAAAGATTTTCACAGTTTGCACCCACACAGAAACACAAAGTGTAAAATACTATTTGAGTACTAGTTATAGCATTGATTAAACACCTAAGAGTAATTGTGTATTAATTACAGAGTTCAACCAATAATTTTAAGTAGAACATAAAAAATTACTAAAAGGGTAAAGTATTAAGTTCTTTTTTTTTTCTTTCTTTTTTTGTTTGTTATATAGTTATTTTTTATTTAATAAATGTGAATTTACAAAGTGCAACTTGTGTATTGTTGTGGCTCCCCCCCCCAACCTCCCTCCCTCCCGTGGCCCTCCCCTCTTCCACTCCCTCTCCCATCCCGCCCTTCATCACGTTTCATTTTCAATTACCTTCATGTACTGAAGATCAACTTAGTATATACTAAGCAAGGATTTCAACAGGTTGCACTCACACAACCACACAAGGTATAGGGTATTGTTTGACTAGTAGTGTTGTTTTTAAGTTTCGTACTTAAACACATTAAGGACAGAGATCCTACGTGGGGAGCATGTACCCAGTGACTCCCGTTGTTGATTAACAATTGGCACTCTTATTTATGATGTCAGCAATCACCCGAGACTCTTGCTATGAGCTCTCTAGGCTATGGAAGCCCCTTGAGTTCACCAGCTCTGAACTTGTTTAGTCAAGGCTATATCACAGTGGAGGTTCCTTCCTCCCTTCAGAGAAAGGTGCCTGTCTCCTTGATGGCCTGTTCCTTCTGCTGGGGTCTTGTTCACCAGGATCTTTCATTTAGATTGTTTTTTTGCCACTGTGTCATGACTTTCCATGCCTGTGAGACTCTCATGGACCTTTTAGGCAGATCCGAATGTCCCAAGGGTTGATTCTGAGGCCGGAGTGCTGTTTTGGGTGTTTGCCATTCTATGAGTGCTGTGTGTCCTGCTTCCCCCGCAGGATCATTCTCTCCCTTTTAATTCTATCCTTCATTATTTGCTTACACTGGTTTTATTTGTGAAATCTCTTTGACACTTACCCTATCTTTTTGATCAGTTGTGTATTTATACTTATCACTTTACCAAATGCGCTGGCATTGGTACCTGCCTCCTTGGTAAGACTGAGTTGAAATCCCATGGCACATTTCTAGTTCCACTGTTGGAGGTAAGTCCGAGTGAGCATGTGCCATCCTATATATCTCCTCCCTCTCTTATTCCCACTCCTATGTTTAACTGAGATCACTTTTCTGTTAATTTTAAAGGCCTAAGAATGTGCATTGATTGCAGATTTCAACCAGTGGTCTTATGTAGAACAAACAGAATAACAACAACAACAAAAATACTAAAGGAATAAAATAGTAAGTTGTTCCTCAACAGTCTAGACAAGGGCTGATCATGTCATTATCTCTCATAGTGTCCATTTCATTTCAACGGGTATCATTTTAGATGCTCGTTTAGTTGCCATCGATCAGGGAGAACATGTGATATTTTAAAAAAGTTTAAAAGTTAAAAAAAAGACTCTAGTGGGAATATACACAATGAATATAAAATTCACTTATATACAGTAATTTTTAAATCAATTACAAATCATTAAAACTATAGTAGTATAACATTCTTAACTACTGTTTTTACAAAGATATAAAGCAACGTTTTACAAAACTGTTTTTGTAGCAATACTGACACACACAGGAATTTCTTCTTTTGTCTTTCTGTTTTTGGTTAACTACATTCAATATGATATCTTCCAGTTGCTTCCATTTATTTCAAATGATATAATTTCATTCTTTTTTATAACTGAATAAATATCTCATGGTATATATATATTATATATATATATATATATCACGTTTTCTTTATCCATTCATCTGACAATGGACATCTTAGATGATTCCAAATTTGGCTATTGTGAACAGTGCTGCTATAAAAATGGTGATGCCAATATCTCTTTGATACAATGTGTTCAAGACTTTTGTGTTTAAACCCAGTAGTGGGATTGTTGGATCATATAGAAAATCTATTTTTAGTTTTTTAAAAAAGTCCATACTGTTTCTGTATTTTTTAATTTACATTCCTACCAGCAGTATGTAAGTGTTCTCCTTTCTCCACATTTTCACCCACATTTGTTACTCTCTGTATTTTGGGTTTAATATTTATGACAGGAGTGAGGTGATGTCTCATTCTGGTTTTAATTTAGCTTTACTATCTGTGTAGTGATGTTGAGCAGTTTTTTTCAATGTATTTTTTTGCTATTCATATTTCTTCTTCTGAGACCTGTGTATTGAAGTTCTTTACCTACTTCTTAACTGGGCTTTTTATTGTTGACTATTTTATGTTGCTGATATATTCTGGATATTATTCCTTTGTTGAGTCTGTAGCTTGCAAAAAATTTCTCCCATTATGTTGGATGCCTTTTAACTCTATTGATTGTGTCCTTTGCTGTACAGAAGCTTCTTTGTTTCATATAATCCCATTTGATTAGTTTTACTTTTAATGCTGGTGCTTTGAAGTTCTTGTACAAGAAGTCATCTCCTACATCAATGTCTTGTAGTATTTCTCCTACCTTTTCCTCCAGAGACTTCATAGTCTCAAGACTTAATTTAGGTTTGTGATCCATGTTGAGTTTTTTTTTTCTATGTGATGAGAAGCATGAATCTAATTTCATTCTTCTATATGTATTAATCCAGTATTGATAGCACCATTTGTTTAAGAGATTATCCTTACTCCACTGTATGGTCTGAGCACTTGGGCCAAAAATCAGTTGGCTGCATGTATGCAAGTTTTGTGGTCTCTGTTCTGTTCCACTGATTGATGTATCGGTTTTTATGCCATTACCATGCTGTTTTAATTACTATAGCTTTGTAGTATGCTCTGTAGTCAGGTGTTGTGATGCCTGCAGCTTAATTTTTCTTGCTCAGGATTGCCTTGATTATTATGGGTGTTTTATTATTCCATGTGAAATTTAGGATTTATTTTTTCTAACTGCATAAAGGAAATCATTGGTATTTTCAGGGGGATTTCATTGAGTCTGCTTTAGGTAGCATAGACATTTCAAAGATATTGATTCTTCCAATCTAGGAACAAGGAACATCTTATATTTTTTGGTGTATAATTGATGATTTCTTTCATGAGTGATGATTTTCATTGTAGTGATTTTTCAGTTCTTCAGTTAAATTTATTCCTAAATATGTGATTTTCATTGCTATTGGGAAAGGGATTTATTTGATTTCTTTTTCAATGAATTCATCATAAGCATATAAAAAACTATTTTTATGTATGTTTATTTTTTAAGTTGTAAATTTTCTGAATCAGTTTATCAATTTTTAGATAGAATCATTTTATTTATTTGAAATGCTGAATTACATACAGAGAGACACAGGAGAGATTGAGGTTTTCCATCTTCTGGCTCACTCACCAAATGGCAGCAAAGTCCAGTGTTGGGCCAGGCCAAAACCAGGAGCCAGGATCTTCCTCCAGGCCTCCCACATGGGTACAGGGACCCAAGCACTTGAGCTGTCCTCACATTAGCAGAGAGCTGGATCAAAAGTGCAGCAGCTAGAACTCATACGGGATGCCAGTCCTATGCTCACCCCTTGGTTTATCAATTCTAACAGTCTTTTGGAGGAGTGTTTAGGTTTGTTCATGTGTAACATCACATCATCTGCAAACAGGATAACCTCACTTCGTTTTTCCAATTTTAATGCCCTTTATTTCTTTTTCCTCCCTAATCTTTCTTGCTCAAACTGAGCACTATATTGAATAAGAGAGTAAAAGTTTTCACCCTTGTCAGGTTCCTGATCTGAGAGGAAATGCTTTCAGCTTTCCCCCATTCAGTATAAAATTGGTTGTTGGTTTGTCATGTATAGACTATTCTTTTGAGGTTTGTACCTTCTATACCTAATCTGTGGAGGGCTTTTATCATGCAGCAGTACGGAATCTTATCAAATGCTGTCTCTGAATCTATTGAGATTATTATACAGTCTTCATTCTACTGATGTGATTTATGATGTTTATTGATTTGTGAATGTTGTCCCCATCCTTGCATTTCTGGGATAAATCCTACTTGATTATGATATATAATCTTGTTGATGAGGTTTTGGATTCAATTTGCTGGTATTTTTTTTTTTTTTTTTGAGAATGTTTCTATCTATTTTCATTATGATACATGTCTATAGCTTTCTTTGTGTGTTGTTACGTTTTTCAGTTTTGGTATAAAAGTGATGCTTGCCTTATAAAAATAGCTTTTCAGAGTTCCGCCCTTTTTAATATTTTGGAATAGGTTGAAAAGTGCTGGAGTTACTTTCTCTTTAAATGTTTTATAGAATTCAGTAGTAAAGCCATCAGTTCCTGGACTTTACCTGGATGGAAGCTTTCAATTACTGTTTCAATCTCTTTGCTTGTGATGAGTCTGTTTAGAATGTTTATATCTTGATTTTTATCTTGGTAGGTTAAATTAAACCTGGAATTTATCCATTTATTCAAGTTTTTTTTTTTTTTCAGTTTATTAGCATGTGCAGTTCTTCATAGTGGCGTCTTATGATCTTTTCTATTTCATTGGTTTCAGTTGCAATGGCTCCTTTTTCATCTCTAACTTTATTAAGTTTTTTCACTTTTTATTAGTCTAGATAGAGGTTTATCTATTTTGCATATCTTTTGTCAAAAAACTTTTTGTTTTGTTGATCTTTATTTTTTTTTAGTTTTAAAATCATTTATTTCTGCCTTCATTCTTATTATTTCTCATGCTCCTCCTGCTAATTTAGGATTTTGTCTGTTATTGTTTTTTTAAGTCTTCAAGAGGCATAATTAAATCTTTAATTTGAGACATTTCTCTCTTTTTTAATGTAAGCACTAATGCTATAAACTTCTCTGTTAATACTATTTTGTTGTATTCCATGGAATATCCAAGTGACAGAGAGAGAAAGACAGAGAGAGATCTACTATATGTTGTTTCACTCCACAAATTGTTGCAATGGTTGGGGCTGAGCCAAGCTGAAACCAGTTTTCAGGAGTTTCATCCAGGTCTCTTACATGGATTGCATCTTACAGCACTTTTCCAAGTACTTGGGCCATCTTCCAATGCTTTATTCAGGTCATTAGCAAAGAACTGTACCTGAAGTTTAGCAGCTGGGTCTTGAACCAGCACCCATATGTTATGATGTCATGATGGTGTCACAGGTGGCAGTTTAATCCACTACACTTCAACATAGCCCCTAATTCTCATTTATTTTAATTTTTATGTATTTTAAATTTCTTCATTGACCCATTGATCATTCAACTATGTTTTTTAATTTCCAAGTATTTATGAGTGTTCTATTGTTCTCCTTGTCATTGAACTCTAGTTTTATTCCTTTATGGCCTGAGAAGATATATGATACTATTTCAATATTTTTAAATTTATCCTGAGATTTGATTTGTGGCTCAATATATATTCTATTCTAGAAAATGTCCATGTGCTGATGAGAAGAATGTGTATTCTCTAGCTGTTGGGTGAAATGTCCTGGAAATGTCTGTTAGGTTCATTTGCTCAATAGTATGCTTCAATTCTGGTGTATCTTTGTTGATTTTCTGCCTGTTTGATCAGTCTATTGATGAAAGTGAAGTTTTGACATCACCACTATTGTTGTATTGGAGTCTATCCCTCCATTTATGTCTTATTAGTATTTTTTGTATATACCTGGGTGATCTTTTCTTGGGTACACATATATTTACCATTGTTATGTCTTCTTGATGAACCAAACCTATTATCAAAATATTAAATGTCTATATCTAAAGCAATCTGCAGAATGCAATTCCTATCAAAACATTCTTGACATTCATCACAGAACTAGAAAAAGTCATCTGAAAATTCATATAGAGTCACAAAGATTCAAAATAAACAAAAAAATCCTAAAGAAGAAAAAAAATCAAGCTGGAGGAACAACAATACTTAACTTTAGAGCATAGTATAAAGCTATAGTAAATAAAACATAATGATACTGGCCTAAAATTGATATATAGATAAATGGAGTAGAATAGGGAGCCCAGAAATTAATCCACATACAGTCAACTGATTTTTGACCAAAGCTCTCAGACCATAAAGGGGAGTAAGAATAATTTCTTTAACAGGTCCTGCTGTCAAAAACTGATTTATTTAGATATGTAGAATAATGAAATTTTGGCCGGCGTCATATACAAAAATCAACTCAGGATGGGTCAAATTTAAGACTTGATACTATGAAGTTGCTGGAATAAAACATAGGAGAAACATTCAGACATTGGGGTAGGGGATAGCTTCTTGTACAAGACCCCCAAAGCACTGGAAAAAAAATCAAAACTAAACAAATGGGACTACAGCAAACTCAAAGGCTATTGTACAGCAAAAGAAACAGTCAATAGGAAGAAGAAACATCCAACAGAATGGGAAAAAGTAATTGCAAACCACCTATCTAGAAAAGGGTTCATATCCCAAATATATCAGCCACTTTAAGAAGTCAACACCAAAAAAATATCCAGTTGAGAAATTGACAAGAACTTCAGATAATACTTCTCAAAAGAAGTAATACAAATGGTCAAAAAATATATGAAAAAAATGCTCAACATCATTAGCCATCAGGGAAGTGTAAATCAAAACCACAATGAGATATTGCTTCATCCCTGTCAGAATTACTAAAATCCAAACAGAGAGAGTAACAAATGCTGGCAAGGATGTGGACAAAGGAACACTTATATAACATTGATAGGAAGCTAAATTAGTATAGTCAGTGTGGAAAACAAGGGACTTCTTAAGAATCTAGAAATATTTCACTCAGCATAAAGTTTTCCAAATTCCTAATAGGGATCACTTTTCAGTTAAAATTTAAACACCTAAGAATAATTGTGTGTTAATTACAGAGTTCAACCAATGGTACTAGAACAAAAAAAAATACCAAAATGGATAAAGTATTACATTGTACATCAACAGTCAGGACAAGAGCTGATCAAGTCACTGTTTCTCATAGTGTCCATTTCATTTCAACAAGTTTCCCCTTTGGTGCTCAGTTTGTTGTCACTGATCAGGGAGAACATATGATATTTGTCCCTTTGGGACTGGCTTAATTCACTCAGCATGGTGTTTTCCAGATTCCTCCATTTTGTTGCAAATGACCGGATTTCATTGTTTTTTTTTTACTGCTGTCTAGTATTCTATAGAGTACATGTCCCATAATTTCTTTATCCAGTCTACTGTTGATGGGCATTTGGGTTGGTTCCAGGTCTTAGCTGTTGTGAATTTAGCTGCAATAAACATTAATGTGCAGACAGCTTTTTTGTTTGCCAATTTAATTTCCTTTGTCTATATTCTAACTAGATGGCCTTTTAGCTTTTTACTGCTAAAGTTCTTATTTTGTGAAGTATTAAGCCTCTTTAATGTAAATTTAAAATATGTTATCTCAAAAACTAAAAGAAAAGAGAGAAGCAAGGAGGATTGGAGAGAAAGATGGGGAGGGAGGGAGAAAAGCAATACCGTTATATTCTTAGAACTGTGTCTACAAAGCATATTAAGACTGTTAAAATGTAATTAAAAATTAAATATAAATAAAATATAATGTCCTTCTTTATCTCTTCTTGCACTTTTAGCTTAAAGTCTGTTTATTTGATATCAGGATCGATACTCCTACTTGTTTTGAGTTTCCATTTGATTGGTATATCTTTTCTAACTCTTCAGTGTCTTTGTTTTAATTAGTGTTTTCAATTTAAGTTATACGAGTTTCCTGTATTCCATATATACAAATTTAGGAACATAGTGATGCTTTCCACCCTACCTTCCTTCCCGCCTATGCTCCAACACTTATCCTTCTTCCTTTCCCATTCCCACTCTTAATTTTTACAAAGATCTACTTTAAGTTTACTTAATGATCACTAAGTGAAAGAGTTCAATAAATACTATGAAGAAGGAAACACACTGTTCCTCAACAGAGATATATCCATTTCTTCCAGCTTTCCCAATTTGTTGGTATGATTCTTTATATTTCTGTGGTATCCATTGTAATGTCTCATTTTTCACCTATGATTTTATTAATTTGGGAGTTTCCCCTTTTTAGTTAAATCAATGGTTTAATCAATATTGTTTATCTATTTATTGTTTTAAATATCTCTTGATGGGGGCAGTGCTATTGTATAGTGGGCTAAACCTCTGGCTGTGGTGCCTGCATCCCATATGGGTGCTGGCTCTAGTCCTGGCTCTCCTTTTATGATACAGCTCTCTGCTATAACCTGAGAAAGTAGTAGAAAATGGCCTAAGTGCTTGGACACTTGTGGGGAAGACCCAGATGAAGTTTTTGACTCCTGGCTTCAGATCAGCCCAGCTCTGGTCATTGCAGCCATTTGAAGAGTAAACCAACAGATGGAAGACCTTTCTCTCTGCCTCTCCCTCTCTATGTCTGTAATTCTACCTCTAAAATAAAAAAAAAAAATTAAAAAAGAACAACTCTTCATTCCAGTGATGTTTTGTGTAGTTGTGTTTTCATTCCTAATTTGTATATTTATCCTTTAATTTTTATTATTTATTTCCTTCTATTAATTTTGGGTTTGGTCTTTTCATGTTTTTCTTTGTCTTTGACATGTAATGTTAGATAATTTAATTGATAACTTCTCAACTTTTGACGCTGACACCAATTGCTATAGAGTTTCCTCTTAAGATTAGTTTCACAGAACCCCCAAGTTTTGATATGCTGTATTTTCCTTTCCATTCACTTCAAGGAATTTTTTGATTTCCATTTTGACTTTGTCTATGACCCACTATTCATTCAGGAGCATGTTGCTCAGTCTCCACGTGTGTAGATTTTCTAAAGTTTCTTTTGTTGTTAATTTCCAGCTTTCTTCCATTGTAGTAAGACAAGGTACACATTTCATTTTTTTAAAATTTGTTGAGACTTGTTTTATGGCCTGGTATATGGTCTATCCCAGAGACTGTTCCATGCACTAATGAAAGGGATGTTTGTACGGCAGTTGTGGGTTGAAATGTTCTGTAGAGATATATGATGATCATTTGGTCTATAGTGTAGATTACCTATGTTGTTTCTTTATTGATGATTTGTATGGTTATTCTAACCATCAATGAAAGTAGGGCTTTGATGTCCTGTCCCCATTGTCGTTTTATTAAATCCCATGTCTCCTTTTAGATACATTAACATTTGTTTTATAAAACTGAGTTCCCTGGCTTTGGGTGCATATGTGTTTATTATAGTCATATCTTTTTGTTTAATTGATCCCCTTTCATTACATGATGACATTTTGTTTCTTTTAACAGTTTTTGTATTAAAATCCATTCTGCCGCATATGAGAAAAACTTCTGTTATTTGCTTTAGACCCCCATTTTCATGAAATATCTTTTTCCATTCTTTCAGTGCATGTGTACCTTTATTGGTAAAATGTTTTTCCTGTACGGCAGCATATAGATAAGTTTTGATTTTTTTATCCTCTCAGCCATTCTGTGTCATTTAGTTGAAGAAATTAGTCCATTTAAACTGAATATTATTACTGAAAGGTAATAACTTGTTCCTGACACTTTTCTGTAGGAATATTTCTATGGTTTGTTTTGAACAGCCTTTCTTGTTTTACCAGGAGTTTTCTGCCTTCACGTTTTTTATATACTGATTGTCTTTCTCTGTTTCTATGTTTAGTATGTCCTTAAGTATCATTAATAAGTCTGGCCTGGTGGTAACAAATTATTTTTTATTTTTCCTTGTCTTGAAAGGTCTTTATTCCACCTTCATTTATTAATGAGAGTGTTTCTAGATAAAATATTCTGGGTTGGCAGATTTTTTTTCAGCTAGACTATATTTCTTTACTTTTCCTGGACTTTAGGGTTTTTGTTGAGACATCTGCTGTTAATCTGATGGGAGGTCATTTAAAAGTGATGCTGCACTTCCCTCTTGTAAATTTTAGGATACTCTCCTTACATCTTACTTTTGACGTTTTGTCTATACTGTTTCATGATGAAGATCTTCTTTGAACAGGCCTATTTGGTGTTATACATACTTCCTGTTTTGGGTGTCTATTGCTTTCTCCAAATTGGGGAAATTCTCAATTATTATTTTACTGAATAAGTTTTCTAAGACATTGCTTTTCCCATTCCTTCAGAAAGTTCTACTATGTGTATGCTTGGTAGTTTATGATCCATAGCTCCTGAAGACTGTTTTCAGTTAATATTATTTTGTTCCCTTTGGGGAGCCATATTCATTCCTCATTCATGTTTCTTATGTTTCTATGTTGATTTTTTTGCATCTGGGTAGTCACTTATTTGTATCTTCTCTAAGGACTTTGTTTTCTTGTTTAAAGGCTTTATTCCTGGACATGTGCCTAGGGCTTACTCTGGAGTTCCAGGCGTGTGTGTGGCACTGGTCTAGGGAGTTCAGGCCACTGTTTGTTGGTGGGTCAGGAGTCCAGAGTGAATCCCATGATAGGCATGGTGGATCACTTCTGGTTACCAGCGTCTGGTTACAGTCAGCAGGGAGAGGAATGTTGGACCTGAGTCCTGTGTCTGTTGTCCCAGCTCTTCTTTGCATCAGGGTGAATGAGCTGATTCAAAGCCTAGAGTGAGCTCTGCTTCCCGTGCAGCTCTCTCACCATGGCACACACACTGTACAGAGCACTGACTCACTCTGCAATGTGTCCCTCGAACTCTCCCTGAGATTTATCTCCAGCATGCAGGAGCTGGGAGTTTTCACAGCCAGACTAGGCAGCTGGTAGAAACCAGCCAAAACTCATGAAACCCTCAGCTTTATGACCTATGCCTAAAATTTCTACAGTCACGGGGTGCAGGGGCTTTCTGCCCAAAGAACTCCTATTTAGTGTTTCTTTGCAGTACATACTTGTGTCCAACTAATTCTTTCAGAGTTCATCTGGAAACATCTTTAGTATGCCTTTGTTTTTAAAAGATGTCTTTTCTATGCATAGGGCATTTTTTCTCTGAACTTCAAAGATTCATTCAGTTTCCATCTTTCCTCTCAAGAATTCAGCAATCTTAATGTTCTTTTAAGTCCATGAACATAATCGGAGTGGCAGCCGATTATCACACCAGACTATAGAGAATTGGTTGGTATTAACATCCATGTTTCCTTCATTTCTTTAATGGAAGTTTAATTTCCTACTGTCTTCTGTGAATTGTATACTTTTAAAAAGCTTTTACCACAGAAGGCGGCCAAGGAAGCACTGGTATTTCTCATTTTATATTTCCAATTAATGTTAGACTTAGATAGGCTTTTACTGTATTTGACTTTAAGCTGATTATTGACATATCTATCACTCAGCATATCCAATTATAGGTTTGGATAAAGTGATCCTACTTCAGGACACAGATATTGACTTGTTTTCCTATTTCTCATTTTATCATTAGCCAACTGTCTTTATGTCTGGGTTTTCAAAGTTGTTCCAGTTCATTTTGGTCCTCTAGTGTGCCCAATAATCATCAGTGGAGATAACTGCGTATACTGTACCTGTATCTAACAACCCAAGAATCGCTGTTTTCCTTCATTAACAGTGTTCAGCCCCATGAGGGGCATGCAGCTTTGTATCTACTGCTAGGGGCATAATTAAATGCTCTGGCCTTGAGTTGTTCACTTTTGTTATTTCCTGATTGAAGTTAATTCTGCACCATATTTTAGTATAGTTCTTTTCATTTCTAAAAATTATTTATTGATTTGAGAGACAGGGGGAGTGGGGGAGGGGAAACATTTCGGCACAGCGGGATACCTGCAGTTTGTGATGCTGCCATGCGCTGTAAGGGTACTCGTGTGAGCCCTGGATGCGCTGTAAGGGTACTCGTGTGAGCCCTAGATGCTTTGCTTCTGCTCCAGACCCACACTACTGTGCCTGGGAAACATCAGATGAGGGGGTCAAGTGCTTGAATTCCCGCCATCCATATGGGATACCCAAGTGGGATTTCTGGCTCCTGACTTTGGTTGTCCCACACACGGCTGTGTGGCCCTTGAGAGACTGAACCAGCAGACAGAAAATCTCTCTCTCCTCCCTCCCTATCTATCTGTCACTCTGCATTTTAAATACATAAGTCTCTAAAGAGAGTAAGAGATTTTCCATCTGGTTTATTCTCCGATTGGCTGCAACAACAAAGCAGGGCCAGGCTAGTGCAGGGAGCTGAGAACTCTGGGCCTCCCGTGCGAGAGTAAGGGCCTCAACTACTGGAGCCGTCTCCCGCGGCAGCCCAGGGTGTGCATTAGCAGGAAGCTGAGCCTGGGATGCAGCCATGCACCTTGCTCCGAGATGCAGGTCTTCCAAATGGCTTTTAACTGCTGTGCCAAATGCCAGCCCCTGTAGCATATTCTGTTTTCTAATTTGCACATATTTGATGTTTATTAAGACTAGAATATTTATCTGTGACATGTCCTTTATGGATCATAATAAATAATGTAGCTTTATTTTTTTCCCCTCAATCTACTGATAATATTGATCCACCAGTTCCTTTGTAGGAACTTTTTGTAGAAATTTATTTCACTTTTAAAAATTACCATCAGAATAATCTTTGCACATTTTATCTCTATTATTGTTAATATTATGCTAGGATATTGTCCTTTCCATGTACTCTGTTATAAATGAGTATTTACTTTTATCTTCTTGAAAGGAAGAGTCAGAAAGAGAGACTGGGGAGGGGTTGGGAGAGAGAGAGAGAGAGAAAGAGAGAGAGAGAGAGAGAGAGAGAGAGAGAGATTTTACATGTTCTGGTTCACTCTCCAAATGCCTACAATAGCCAGGGCTGGAACAAGATTAAGCCAGAATCCCAGAACTCTATCTGGGTTTCCCAGATGGGCATCAGTGAACATTACCTGTTGCTTCTAGGATACATTAGCAGGGAGCTGGGTCTGAAGAAAAGCAGCCAGGACTCAAAGAAGCCACTTTAATATTCGGTGTGGACATCCCCAGCTGCAGTTTATCCTCGCGCCACAGTGCTTGCTTGTTATGTACTCTTGAATGGGATTTTCTCTTAAGTTCCAAGAACATTAGGTTAACAATTTGAGTTAGGTCTTCTTTGAAAATCTTTTCTTAGAATCTCTCTTTCTTAATGATTTCACCATTTATAAATCTCTTAGCAGCATTTTTAGCCCCAATTGTCCTCTTTGTTTCTTTGATTTTCCACTTTTTACTGTTAATAAAACAGCTTTTGAATTTTTAACTGGTTTTCCTGTACATGATTCAGTGATTTGATATATCCAAATTGGATAGCTCTGCAACCAGTTAGGCATTGAGGTTTCATTAATTCCTCCTTTTGCACCCTTTGCTGTGAAGTGATTTTTATTTTATTTTTATTTTTTAAATTTTTTTGACAGGCAGAGTTAGACAGTGAGAGAGAGAGAGAGAGAGACAGAGACAGAGAGACAGAGAGAAAGGTCTTCCTTTTTTCTGTTGGTTCACTCCCCTAATGGCCGCCATGGCCAGCGCTGCGCCTATCTGAAGCCAGGAGCCAGGTGCTTCCTTCCGGTCTCCCTTGCAAGTGAAGCGACCCAAGGACTTGGGCCATCCTCCACTGCCCTCCCGGGCCACAGCAGAGAGCTGGACTGTAAGAGGAGCAGCCGGGACTAGTACCCAGCAACCCAACCGGGACTAGAACCCTGGGTGCCGGCACCACAGGCAGAGGATTAGCCTAGTGAGCCACAGTGCCAGCCATTTTATTTTATTTTAAATATATAAAGGGTCTCTATGTCTTTATGTTTGCTAAACTCCACTGAAACCAGCATGCTTGCTATAGCACCCCAGACCCAGTGTCAGTTGAGCCTAAGTATGTAACTGACAAATTCAGAGGACATACGATATTCTCTCTATGCTTCTATACATTTGGAAAATAGGTTTTTCTATGTCTCAGTAGAAGCTTCTGGGAACCTCCACCACATTTTCACACTTAATTTCTTTTTATTTTTTAATAGAATTTGTTTTTGGAGCAGGTTTATATTCACAGCATAATTGGGTGGATGATACATGTTTTCCATATATCCCTTACCCACAAAAATTTCCATCATGCATTAAGACATTTCACCAAAGTGGTGCATTTGTTACAAATGATGAGCTTATACTAATGTATCATTTTCATCCATAGTTCATAGTTTATATTAGGGTTCAACTCTTGGTTGTGTGCGTTCTATGGTTTTGGACATATATAATGACATGTTTCATGGTTTTTTTTTTTTTTTTTTTTTTTTTTTGACAGGCAGAGTGGACAGTGAGAGAGAGACGGAGAGAAATGTCTTCCTTTTGCCATTGGTTCACCCTCCAATGGCTGCCACTGCCGGTGCGCTGTGGCCGGCGCACCGCGCTGATCCAATGGCAGGAGCCAGGTGCTTCTCCTGGTCTCCCATGGGGTGCAGGGCCCAAGTACTTGGGCCATCCTCTACTGCACTCCCTGGCCACAGCAGAGAGCTGGCCTGGAAGAGGGGCAACCGGGACAGAATCCGGAGCCCCGACCAGGACTAGAACCCAGTGTGCTGGCGCCGCAAGGCAGAGGATTAGCCTATTGAGCCGCGGCGCCGGTTTCATGGTTATTATGTAATACAACATAATTTCACTACATTTTTTTTATTTTTTATTTATTTTTTTATTTTTTTTATTTTTTTTATTTTTGATAGGCAGAGTGGACAGTGAGAGAGAGAGACAGAGAGAGAAAGGTCTTCCTTTGCCGTTGGTTCACCCTCCAATGGCCGCCGCTGCAGCCGGCGCACCGCACTGATCTGATGGCAGGAGCCAGGATCCAGGTGCTTTTCCTGGTCTCCCATGGGGTGCAGGGCCCAAGCACCTGGGCCATCCTCCACTGCACTCCCTGGCCATAGCAGAGAGCTGGCCTGGAAGAGGGGCAACCGGGACAGAATCCGGCGCCCCGACCGGGACTAGAACCCGGTGTGCCGGCGCCGCAAGGTGGAGGATTAGCCTATTGAGCCACGGCGCCGGCCTAATTTCACTACATTTTAAAACTCTCTGAACTCTGCTTATTTATCTTTCTGTATTCTTTAATCTCTTACATCCACTGATTTTTTTATTGTCTCTTCAGTTTTGTATTTTCCAGAATGTCATATATTTGAATCAGGTAAGATGTAGCATTTTCAGACTAGCTTCTTTCATGTAGTTATTTCAATTTAAATTTCTACTGTGTCTTTTCATGAGTTGATAGCTCATTTAATTTAGAGGTGGATAATAGTCCAGATTTGGTTGAACCACAATTTATTGAGTAACTTACAGAGGGACATGTCAGTTA
Organism: Oryctolagus cuniculus; assembly: GCF_051225735.1. Taxonomy (NCBI): domain Eukaryota; kingdom Metazoa; phylum Chordata; class Mammalia; order Lagomorpha; family Leporidae; genus Oryctolagus; species Oryctolagus cuniculus. The sequence goes on from NC_142870.1 coordinate 57,595,910, forward strand.
CTTCCAAGTTTCAGGGGTGATTGATAAAGCCATGATAAACATGCATGTGCAGAGTTATGTATGGGCATGTTACTATTCATTTGGAGAAATATCATGGAATGCAATTGCTAGATATGTACATTTAGTTTTGTAAGAAGCTGCTAAGCTATTGTCTAAATTGACTAGACCATTTTGCATTTCAACCAGCAGTTAATTAAATATCCTTTTGCTCATCCTTGCCTACGTTTGGTTTTGTCAGTATACTGGGTTTTGACTATCCTAGTAGATGTGTAGCAATATTTTGTTAATGTTTTCATGTATATCTCTATAATGACACATGGTAGAGGATATCTTTTCTAAAACTATGTTTATTTGAGTGGCAGAAAGTGAGATCTCTTCCAGCTTCTGACACACTCCTCAGATAACTGTGACAAGCAGGACTGAGTCAAGCTGAAGCCAAGAGCTTGGAAAATAAATTGGGTTTCTTGGATGGTGGAAGAGATCCATGTACTTTGCAACATTGTTTACAATATTGAAGATATAAAAGCAACATAGCACTCATTAGTAGATGAATAGGTAAAGAAAATATTAGTAGCTGAATAGGTAAAGAAAATACACACACACATACACCTGAGGATATTTCAATAAGTGTATGGAAAAATGGAAGTAAAACAAGTTTATTTTGGTGGAAAATTTTGAGAAACTCATGCATATTTTTTCATAACACATATTTTTTTAACTTTTTGGAGACCCCCCCCAAGCTGAAATACTAGTCAGCAATAAAAAAGAAAAGATATACTGTCATATCTTGCAGCAACATTGATGAAACAGCAGGGCATTATGCTAAGTGAAATAATCAAGGGATAAAAAGACAATGCCACATAATCTTCTCATGTGGAATCTTCCTCATGTCATATCTTCTATGAATTGAACTTAGAGAAGCAGAATGGTATTTTTCAGGAACCAGTGGACTAGAAATGGGAGATACTGATCAGAGGGTGCCATGTCTTTGTATTCTATTTAAAATATCCTTTGCAAATGATATATTTTTATTTTAAAAAATCTAATTTATTTCAAAGGCAGAGTGTCAGATATATTCCGATCAGTGGTTTACTCTGTAAGTGCCTGCGATATCTATGGTTAGGTGATGTCGAAGCCAGGAGCCATCTAGATATTCCATGTGTCTTGCAGGACCAAAATGTTTGATCCATAAATACTGCCTCCAACATACATTAACAAAAAGCTGGCTCAGAATCACAGAGTAGTTGGGCTTGAACTGGGCAGTATGGAATGCAGGCATCCAAAATAGCTTAGCTTGCTGTGCCACAATACTCATCCTGGAAAAGCAGATGTTTTGAAATGTAATGCAGTGCAAATTATTAATTCTTTTTTTCATGGATCCTGTCTTTTGTGCTGTATCTGTAACTTATCAATATGCTCAAGGTAACCTAGATTTTTATCCTGTATTTTCTTTTAGCATTTTTATAGGTTTGCATTTTTATATTTAGATCTTTGATGTATGTTTAATTAATTATTATAATTTGATTTTAATTGTTGAAGATGGGATTTAAACAATTGTAAAAGTTATGGAACTAAGAAAGCTACAACAATGATTTGTTGGCTGTTTTTTTTTTAAACTTTACCACATAAAGTCAAGTCATGTCCCAATCCATAGGTTTACAACTTATAAAATGGGGAGTTTCACAGCAAATTTTCAGAATTCTTAATATATCATGGAATGTAGGTGTCAGTCAGTAAACATTTTGAACTACTGTATTTAGGAATTGTAAGAAAGTAAATTCAGGGTCATATTCCCACATGTCCCATGTCAAGGTACAAATTTGGATCTTTTGTTGATCCTCTCACTGAAAGTTTCTTGTGATATTTTATTATTAAGTCTTTTAGAAAGAGTTCTATTAATATTCCTTATCTGTTTCATAAAGACTTAAAGTTCTGAAAATGTCTTGTCTCAGATACATTTTCAAGTAGAAATGAAGTTACAGAATATGAAATTCAAATTTCATAACTCATGAAATGTGTAGATTATAAATCTTTTTTTACCTTAAGTATTCAATTTAATCAAAACAACTATTTAATTATTTTATCCCTCTGAAAACTAATGTGCATATGAGTAAACCAAATGGAAGTGGAGATTCAAGTTGATTCCAACGCTTTACTAGCTCTTGTTAGTCATTCACTCACTTGTTGACATTGATTGATTCACCTCTGTGGATGTTGGAGGGATATGGAAAGATTGAGGAAGAAGCTGCATATAAAGAAACAAAACACATCTGCTCTAGAGCTTGCAATACATTTGGTAATATCTTGGGATGTGCTCTGAATAACAGTTTTCATCACAATTCCAATGCTCTTGATTAAAGAAGAGAAGGAAAGCAAAGTACACCTTCACCTGGTTGGTGGACACACACACACACACACACACACACACATATATATATATATATATACATGACTCATGTTATATGAATCTAAACAAAATCTATATACATATGGTATCTATGTATATGAGTTTATCTCTGTAAATATATATGTATATATATAAACAAAATTTAAGAACTTAAGTTTAAAGTTACCGCACCAGAAAAGATGCTGTTAGTTCACAGATCTAACACATTGCAAGGCTCATGTTCTTTTTACTATTTCCTATGATGCATGCAACAGCTAAAAGTTATTCTTAACTATTGCAACCACATTGTTATCTAGATCTCTTTATCTGTATTTAGACTAAAATAAATACATTAGTCTATTATTAGTAGTAATGCCAGCTGGGAAGGATTTATTACACATGGAAATGTCTTTTCAATGTATATTATTTTAAATCTTTGCCAAATTTTCAAGGTTCTCTTTGGACAATTATACTTAGAGAGGGATTCTTATTTTCCAAATAAAAAAGCCAAAGATGCTATCATCTTACCAAAAAGACATGTTTTAGAGAACATAAAGTTATTTAGCCTGCGTTATAGATAATGTTAATCATAACAATGTCCTATCATTAAATGTTTAATTGCATAAATTATGAAGCATCAAGTATGTGCTCATTAGAACATGGTCTACAATACCTTTGGGATATATTTTTTACAGAATACAGTAATTATCTGATTGTGTATGTTAAGAATTATTTCTGTTTTGAAGCAAATTGAAAAACTCATAAAAATATAACTCCCCCAGCAGCCAAAAATATATCAGATGTTAACTAAATAAAACTCTTCCACTGTAATATAAAAAATGAATAATAAACAAGTTGATTTCCTTTTCTTTTTCATCACATAGTAGATATTTGTTTATCATTGTCCTTTTAGAATCATCTCAGAATTTAACTTTAGTTATGCTATTTTGGGCCTTTTTATTACCTAGATATCTAATAGAATAAATAGAAAATTATATACTACTTCTGAAATAATAATCTTTGAAAATGCACTTCAAAATGCCTATGTAAATAATATTTGTGATATAAAGAATTCTGAACATCGTATTGTGTCTTTATAATCCAAATTTTTATTTTTTAGTAAAAATGTCAAGGTTTTGGGAAAACTAAATTAAAATGCATCTTTCTAAATCCAAGTGCTTAAGTAACTTGTGTCATTAAAGAAGTCAATGCAAATTTAAAGTAGATAATTTGTGGAAAAGAGATGAGATTTTATTTGTAAATTCAAATTATTCAGTGTATTCTTGCTTTATGTTTTTGTTAAAATGTAGAGATGGCAGAATGGCCTTTTGATTTCAGCTGCACAAACATTTGCTACTGTTTTGCCTCCAGGTTATTGAGGAGCTTCATGACAGACTTGTTTTGCCACAAAGGACACGGACTATGAAGATCCTTTAGTAATGGCATCTACATGGCTTTTAAATTGAAGACTGCAGCTTTTGAAAAGAGAAAAAACATTTTAAGCAGTAAATAGATAATATACAATTTCACAGATAATTCACTTCTGATTTGGTTTCCATACATTATCTGCTAAAGTTTATGTTAATACAGAATCAGAAATCATGAACAAGGTTGTTTCTAAATTGTAGTAAAACCTAGAAAAATTATTTCTTGATTGGCAAACTGATTTTCTGTCCTTGTTTTTTTTCTAAGTAATAAAAGGCAACCAACAGAAAGAAACCTAGATGATGAAAATACCTGATTATTAAAAATAAAATTATATTAAAGACCTATCTTTATAATTTTATTTATTTGAAAGGCATAGAGATAGAGAGATTGCCTGTCTGCTGGTTCACTGCCCAATATATGCACAATGGGTAGGGCTGGGTCAAACCAAAACCAGGACACAGAAACTCACCCAAGGTATCCCACCTTGGTGATGGGGAACCAGCTTTCTGTTTTAATGGACATACAGGAATACACCCCCCCCCCGCCCCTTATCCATGGAACATGTTTTTCCCCAACAATTTATTTTATTTATTGAAAAGCAGAGTTACAGAGAGGGAGAAACAGAAAGAAAGAGTGACTCAGATCTGGGTCAGCCTGATGCTAGGAGGCAGGAACTCTAACTGGGTCTCTCAAATGGGTGGTAGATGTCCAAAACCTTGGACCATCTTCTGCTGCTTGCCCAGGATCGTTAGCAGGGAACTAGATTGGAAGTGGAGCAGCCGGGACTTGAACTGGTGCTCAAATGGGATGCCTGCATTGCAGGCAGTGGTTTAACCTACTGCACAACAATGCCAGCTCCCAGGAAATACATTTTGAGACCTCCAATGAATTCATGAAACCACATGTGGTACAAACCCTCCATATACTTTTTCCTATGCAAATACCCTTATGATGAATTTTATTTTATTTTATATTTTCTAAGTTAGGCACAGAAAACATGAACAGTGGCTCTTCATAGGTGTTACAAATCTTGGTATGATTTTTCATTTTATTAAGTTGAGAACTTTCACTTTTTTACATAAAAGAAATCTGAATTGACAACATCACTACTCTTGCTTTTTTTTTTTTTTAAAGATTTGTTTATTTATTCAATAGGTATAGTTATAGACAGAGGGAGTGAGAGATAGAATGTCCTCCCTCCACGGGTAGACTCCCAAAATGGCTACAACGGCTGCAGCAGGGCCGATTCAAAGCCAGGAACCAGGAACTTCTTCCAGGTCTCCCACGTGGGCACAGGGACCCAACCACTTGGTTCCATCTTCTGTTACTTTCCCAGGCCATAACAGAGAGCTGGCTTGGAAGTGGAGCAGCCAGGACTAGAACTAGTGTCCGAATGTGATGCTGGCACTGCAGGAAGAAGCTTAGCCCACTATGCCACAGCACTGCCCCAACTCTTACATTTTTAGTCTTTTTGGATTGTGGATGATCACAGGTAACTGAAAACACAGAAACTAAATAAAGATAAAAGAAACTACTTAAATTTAAATGGAATTTCAGTAGAACACTTTCTTTTGAGAGAATAACAGAAGGAAAATAAATGTTCCAATAAGTATCATTCTACCTCTGGCAATTTGCCTCAGCTATCATAGGTGTTGGGAAACTAATTTGTATTTATTTGATTATAATGTGAGCATATTAAAGCCAACTTAAAAAGACAAAAAAAATACATTCATTGATGTAGCAAACTATGCTATAAATTTGTGGTAGCACCAGCTGTTACAGAGTAGAGGCTTTGTGAAATTTTACCCATGTAAAATATAAAAATTGTTTCTACACTCAAAGAAATAGCAAATAAATCACCACTGATAAAAAAAAAATTATGTGATCTTTTCTCCCTTTACTTATGTGTGCATTTAGGTTTTGGATTACCTGTATAAAATTATCTGATCCGTTGCTTTATTTAAATCACTGGTATAAACATATTATTATTAAATAAACATAGAAGTCAAATAAGAATAAAAATAATATTGAACATGAGTGTCAAGTTATTAATAAGTGGAATCCAAATATATTACACTATGGAATCCAAGCTGTCTTTGGTTTTCAGATTATTCATAATAATGTTGGTTTCCTGATTCTATAATTTATTTGGCATATTAGATTTTATATTATCATAATGGTTCATGTGTGATGTTCATCTTTCAAAATATTTACTTATTTATTTCAGAGAAACAGAGACAGAGAAAGCATCAGAGAGAGAGAGAGAGAGAGAGATACAGAGACAGAGCTCCCATCTGATGGTTCTCTCCCCAAACGCCCACAATGGCTGAGAGCAGAGCTGGGCCAGGAGCTGAAGCTAAGGACCATTATCTCAATCCAGAGCTCCCACATGGGCGACAGGAACTCAACTACTTGAGACATTACCACTGCCTCCCACAGTCTGCATTAGCAGGAAACGGGGATCAGGAACAACAGTCAGGAGTCAAACCCAGGCACCTCAGTGTGGGACATGAGCATCATAACCAGCATCTTAATCACCAGGCTAAATGCCCAACCTCATGTTTATCTTTACATTCTGTGATTATTTCTCAGTGACAAGTTATGTAGAAAAATGTTTTGTATACCATAATTGCCAATCAACGTATTATATAAGGTGGATTTTGATATAAATGAACATATGACACTTTTTTTAGACTTCAAGTTAAAAAAAGTGTTCTTGGTAATAAAGATAAGCAAAATTAGGATGACATAACATATTGGAGATCATCAAAAAGTTCATAGAAAATGAGTGTTATAAAAAACTGCATAGGTTTCAAAAATCATTTTGCACCAAATGAGCTTATTTTTAAATCCATTTCCATGAAGTTTTGGAAAAACAAAAATTTTAGAGTAAGAAGAGGAATTTAAGAAGACAATATTTCTGCTATATAGATAATAATAGTGAAATGTGCTCCAAGGTTTAGCCAGGTTTCTTTTCCTTTTATTCATAGATGATGAATGATCATTTGACTCGATGTTCACTAGAAGTAACTTAGCTATTTGGTTGTCAGTAGGCATTTGGCTTTTCCTTTTCCTTTGCACATAACAATGACAACTAATTCAATGATTTTACTTAATGTTGATCGGCTAGCTATCTATTTGTCTATATTTTTCCAGTTTGATGACAAGATCCACAATTCTGACATGTTTATCAAACTGAAAACCAAACATGTTGGTTATTTTGTGCTTTATATAACCAACATTATATAATTATATAATTAGTATTTTGTTCATTTTCTATAGATCTTTCAGAGTCCCTTAATTAAAAAAATAACCAAACAGGCATTATTAGAAGCAATGTTGATGCTTTAGACAATGCTGAAGTGAATATTTCCTAGAAGAGAGTTTATATGGACATAGCTTGCAGAATAGCTCCTGAGAGTAGTATCATAAAAATGGAAACTCAATTTCTTACATAAATGTCTTAATACAAGTAAAAAAATCTGGAAATTTGTTATATATTTCCTTAGCACTAACCAAAATACAAGGAATATAATTCAAGAATCTGTGAGCATAAATTTTATTACTCGAACTTTAAACTCATGACTTGCTAGTAATCTAGTCTTAAATTTTAAAAAGCTATTATTTTGTAGAATTTAAACCTCTCTTAAAGTGGTAAATTCAAGTTAATACTATGAGGCAGTAGATTTAAAATTGCCCAACATAGAAGAGCTTTGTAAACTGCAAAAAACCATAAAATCTGTGATTTACTGTTTTCAAGACCTTTTTACGTTGTCATCAATTATTTTGTTTTAATATAATGACTCAGCTTTATTCCCAGCATTATGAAATTTTTCTACACTTGTTCCTTTGACTATATTCATCACCTGTATATTCAGACAGGCTATTAACAAAGGCATAATTTTGTCTTCATCTTTTCCTTTAACTTCCAAATATAACTCAATATATTTTTGATTTTATCCTTAAATTATTTCCTCAAAATTTGTCTCCAATTTATCTTCCATGAATTATGAAACTTCTTTCAACTTGCATCTACAGTTCTACAATTTCCTTTCTAATTTCTCCCCTCACTTGCCTCTTGCCTTCTTCAAAGATAAAAATCTGCCTTTTTAATTTATCTGCTTCAGTGTTTCTCACTATTACACGTGTATAGAAATACTTGGTAATCTTGTTACAGCGCAGATTCTGATTCAACAGCTCGGAATGGTGTCACCTTCTGCGTTATAAGCTTGCTCATGATGCTGATGATACCTTACTGCAGACTGCGCTGAGAAGCAAGGATCTCAGCAAAACAAGAACTGATCCTGCGGTTCCCTTTCATGAAATCTCTCACAACAGCCCACACAATTGCACTCCAGCCAGGATAATTCATCACGGAATATGACATTATTCAGGGCCATCATCATCATCATATCCACACAGTTAAAACCACTTGTAAGTACTCTTCTTTCTCCAGGACAGGTCGTGGTATGGAATCTGCCCCATTAAATTGGGTAGGGCTGCATGCCCTTGATACACTTTCGCACCTTCCCTGGAGATTTTCATTGCCAGTTTCCTCTAATTCTTCAAGATTTCCTATAATTGTTGCCTCTCCTAGAAAGTCTTCATTGTAACCCCACACTTGGATTGACTATTCTTACATGTGTACCTTATCATTCTGTGTTGACTGGAAGGACAGCACTTTATTATTTGAAAGTATTGGACTTTCAGATGTTTCTCAACATACAATGGTTCTGCATATGAGTTTTCAACATCACTGTAGTGCAAAAGCAATTTAAAGCATTCAATAGGGAGCTTAGAATTCTGATATCTTCCTGGGCTAGTGATACATAATATGCTGGGCAGTGGCTTTTGCAGCTCCCCGCCACCATACCATCATGAAGGTAAGCAACTGATACTCCACAGTAAACTGTGTTGTTATGATGTCCTGTAGGTTGGGTATAGTAAATGATTCTCCACAGGAGGTATGTTTTGCTTGTGATATTTCTATTCTTCATTTTTCTTCTTGCTAATGTGATATTAAAACGAAGAGAACAGATTTACTGTTATTCATAGGTACAATTCCAAGAATATAATGGGAGCTGGTATTGTGATACAGCAGGTTAAGCCACCATCTGCAGTGCTGAAATCTCAAATAGGCACCATTCAAGTATAAGCTGTTCCACTTCTAACCTAGCTCCCTAAGGCTCCTGGGAAGACTGCTTAAGTGTTTGGACTCCAACCATCCATGTGGGAGACCCAGATGGAGTTCCAGGCTCCTGACTTAGGCATGGACTAGCCTGGGCTATTGCAGCCATTGGATGAACCAGTGAATGGAAAATCAATCTCTCTCTCCCTTTCTCTTTCTCTCTCTGTATAACTCTGATTTTCAAGAATTTATATATATATATATATATATATATTTTAAAAGTATGTAACAATATTCCCTTTCTCTTTTCCTCCCTTCCTTCCTTCTTTCTTTCCTTCCTTCCTATATTTTTTTACTTCATCTTTCCTTTCTTTCTTTCATTTTAGCTTTTGAGGTAACATTTTTAATTTGCCTGATAGTCAAATGCTTAATGTTGTACTAATTAAAAGTCCAACAAATAAAAAGTAAATTGACCCTATTTCAGCAGGAATATAGGCAAAGTCTATAAACAGTAATCAAATGAAAATGCTATCTCACAGGATAGTCAGGAACATAAGTAACCACCTCACTGAATTATAAGTTTTCATCTTTGAATTTCACGGGCCTACGCATGGCACCGATATATAGTTAGAACTAATAAATATTTGACTAACTCCATTGAAGTTATGTGAGATCTTTTGAAATATGTCCAAATTATATATGCTACTGGAGTATTGCTGGAACATTAAGACTTTTAAATGAAGTTTTAAAATAACATTCATTTATATCTGCTTGTTATAACATTTATTCTTGCTCCTTTGTATTCCCAATATTGGCAATTTGTAACCTCTTTGTTTTTCCATTAATCTCTTTCCTAGGAGCACCCAAATTATTTAAATATCTTCTGACTATCTAAATCAAATTTGCTGTTAGTTATCCATTTTTTTCATTTCTTATCATTACTTTTTTCTTCATTCTTTGGTTTTCTTAATGTTTGGTATTGTTTTCTTTCTTTTTTATAAAAAAAACCGATTTATTTTATTTATTTGAAAGACAGTTACAGAGAGAGGGGTCTTCCATTTCTGGGTTCATTCCCCAGATGGCTGCAATGGCCAGGGCTGCGCTGATCCAAAACCAGGAGCCAGGAGCTTCTTCCAGGTCTCTCAAATGATTGCAGGGGCCCAAGGACTTACGCCATCTTCTACTGCTTTCCCAGGCCATAGTAGAGAGCTGGATCAGAAGTGGAGCAGCCAGGACTAGAACCAGAGCCCATATGGGATGCCGTCACTTCAGACCAGGGCTTTAACCCTCTGCGCCACAGCGGTGGGCCCAGTATTGTTTTATTTCTTTTCAAGTATAGTGCTTAGATCACTGATTTTTTTTGAAAGGTTTTATTTATTTATTTGAAAGGTAGAGTTACAGAGAGAAAGAGGGAGAGACAGAGAGAAAGGTCTTCCTTCCATTGGTTCACTCCCCAAATGGCTGCAATGTCTGGAGCTGGGCAGATGCAAAGCCAGGAGTCAGGTGCTTCTTCCCGGTCTCCCATGTGGGTGAAGGGGCCCAAGTGCTTTGGCCATCTTCTACTGCATTCCCAGACCACAGCAGAGAGCTGGATTGGAAGAGGAGCAGCCAGGACTTGAATTGGCGCTATATGGGATGGCCGTACTGCAGGTGGAGGATTAACCTACTGTGCCACAGAGCTGGGCCCAGATCTCTGATTTTAAATATTATCATTTTCTTTTATGTCTTTATAAAATTTCCTTGCAGTCAATTTGTTTTTATTTTTTTAAAGATTTATTTATTTTACTTGAAAGTCAGAGTTACACGGAGAGAAAGAGAGGCAGAGAGAGAGAGAGAGAGAGAGATAGGTCTCCCATCCGTTGATTCACTTCCCCAATTAACTGCAATGGCCAGAGCTGTGCTGATCCAAAGCCAGGAGACAAAAGATTCCTTCAGGTTTCACATGCAGGTGCAGCGGCCCAAGGACCTGGGCCATCTTCTACCTTGCAGTCAATTTGTAAGTTGAATCTTAGAATGCATGATACGTATTAACTTATTATCATTTAGTTCAAAATATATGACAACTTCAATTGTTATTTTTTCTTAATACTGAATTATTTAGAATTATATTGCTTAATTTCAAAGTATATGAGTATTTTTGTCATTAACAGTTTATTTATTATGTATTTCTAATTTAATTGTTCTATGGTCAAAACACATAATTTAAATCCTTTTAAATTGAGGCTTCTTTTATAGCTCAAATTAAGACCAACTTTGACAAACAACTGAAGGTCAGTTTTGACAAATGCAAAATGTGAATGTGAAATCCATGAGTATAGTGCCATTTCTGTGCATGTGTATTATAATTACTGAGTTAAGTTTGCTAATAATAATGCTTATATATTCTGATTTCTTGGTTTCTGTTTTTCTTTCTGTCCTGCAAAGTTTTGTTAAAATTTCTCATTAAATTGATTTGTGTTATTATATAAAATGCAACACTGGGTCCAAATGCCTAGCTCACCTTTAGTTTATTTTTTTCTTTCTGAATCTTTTAATATTAACTAATTAATTGATTTTATTTTATTTTTTTTAACTTTTATTTAATGAATATAAATTTCCAAACTGCAGCTTATGGATTACAATGGCTTCCCCCCCATTACGTCCCTCCCACCCACAACCCTCCCCTTTCCCACTCCCTCTCCCCTTCCATTCACATCAAGATTCATTTTCAATTCTCTTTATATACAGAAGATCAGTTTAGCATATATTAAGTAAAGATTTCAACAGTTTGCTCCCACACAGAAACATAAAGTGAAAAATACTGTTTGAGTACTGGTTATAGCATTAAGTCTCAATGTACAGCACACTAAGGACAGAGATCCTACATGAGGAGTAAGTGTACAGTGACTCCTGTTGTTGACTTAACAAATTGACACTCTTGTTTATGGCCTCAGTAATCACGCTATGCTCTTGTCATGAGCTGCCAAGGCTGTGGAAGCCCCCTGAGTTCACCGACTCTGATCATTTTTAGACAAGGCCATGGTCAAAGTGGAAGTTCTCTCCTCCCTTCAGAGAAAGGTACCTCCTTCTTTGATGACCCATTCTTTCCACTGGGATCTCACTCGTGGAGATCTTTCATTTAGATTTTTTTTTTTTTCCCCAGAGTGTCTTGGCTTTCCATGCCTGAAATACTCTCATGGGCATTTCAACCGGATCCACATGCCTTAAGGGCTGATTCTGAGGCCAGAGTGCTGTTAAGGACATCTGCCATTCTATGGGTCTGCTGTGTATCTCACTTCCCATGTTGGATCATTCTCTCCCTTTTTGATTCTATCAACTAGTATTTGCAGACACTATTCTTGTTTATGTGATCCCTTTGGTTCTTAGTCCTATCATTACGATCAATTGTGAACAGAAATTGATCACTGGGACTAGTGAGAAGGCATTGGTACATGCCACCTCGATGGGATTGAATTGGAATCCCCTGGTATGTTTCTAACTCTACCATTTGAGGTAAGTCTGCTTGAGCATGTCCCGGATTGCACATCTCTTCCCTCTCTTATTCCCACTCTTGTATTTAACACAATCACTTTTCAGTTATGTTTCAGCACTTAAGAACTTAAGAACAATTGTGTATTGATTACAGTATTCAACCAAAAGTATTAAGTAGAACAAACAAAAAAATACTAAGAGGGATAACATATTAAGTTGTTCATCAACAGTCAGGGTGAAGGCTGATCAAGTCACTGTTTCTCATAGTGTTCATTGCATTTTAACAGGTTTCCTTTTTGGTGCTCAGTTAGTTGTCACCTATCAGGAAGAACATGTGGTATTTGTCCCTTAGGGACTGGCTTATTTCACTTAGCATAATGTTTTCCATATTCCTAACAGGGATCACTTTTCAGTTAAAATTTAAACACCTAAGAATAATTGTGTGTTAATTACAGAGTTCAACCAATGGTACTAGAACAAAAAAAATACTAAAATGGATAAAGTATTACATTGTACATCAACCGTCAGGACAAGAGCTGATCAAGTCACTGTTTCTCATAGTGTCCATTTCACTTCAACAAGTTTCCCCTTTGGTGCTCAGTTAGTTGTCACCGATCAGGGAGAACATGTGATATTTGTCCCTTTGGGACTGGCTTAATTCACTCATCATGATGTTTTCCAAATTCCTCCATCTTGTTGCAAATGACCGGGTTTTGTTTTTTTTGACTTCTGTCTAGTATTCTATAGAGTACATGTCCCATAATTTCTTTATCCAGTCTACTGTTGATGGGCATTTGGGTTGGTTCCCGGTCTTAGCTATTGTAAATTGAGCTGCAATAAACATTAATGTGCAGACAGCTTGTTTGTTTGCCAATTTCATTTCCTTTGGGTAAATTCCAAGGAGTGGGATGGCTGGGTTGAATGGTAGGATTATATTCAGGTTTCTGAGGAATCTCCAGACTGACTTCCATAGTGGCTTAACCAGTTTGCATCCCCACCAACAGTGGGTTAGTGTCCCTTTTTCCCCACATCCTCGCCAGCATCTGTTGTTGGTAGATTTCTGAATGTGAGCCATTCTCACCAGGTTGAGGTGAAACCTCATTGTGGTTTTGATTTGCATTTCCCTGATTGCTAGTGATCTTGAACATTTTTTCATGTGTCTGTTGGCCATTTGGATTTCCTCTTTTGAAATATGTCTATTGAGGTCCTTGGCCCGTCTCTTAAGTGGGTTGTTTGTTTTGATCTTGTGGAGTTTCTTGATTTCTTTGTAGATTCTTGTTATCAACCCTTTATCAGTTGCATAGTTTGCAAATATATTTTCCCATTCTGTTGGTTGCCTCTTCACTTACTGACTGTTTCTTTTGCAGTACAGAAATTTCTCAATTTGATGCAATCCCAAATGTTAATTTTCGCTTTGACTGCCTGTGCTTCTGGGGTCTTTTCCAAGAAGTCATTGCCGGTACCTATATCTTGCAGGGTTTTTCTAATGCTCTCTAATAATTTGATGGTGTTAGGTCATAGATTTAGGTCTTTAATCCATGTTGAGTGAATTTTTGTGTAAGGTGAAAGGTAGGGGTCTTGCTTCATGGTTCTGCACGTGGAAATCCAGTTTTCCCAGCACCATGTATTGAATAGAGTGTCCTTACTCCAGGGATTGGTTTTGGATCCTTGATCAAATATGAGTTGGCTGTAGATGTTTGGATTGATTTCTGGAGTTTCAATTCTGTTCCATTGACCTATCCATCTGTTTCTGTACCAGTACCATGCTGTTTTGATTACAACTGTCCTGTAGTATGTCCTGAAATCTGGTATTGTGATGCCTCCAGCTTTGTTTTTGTTGTACAAGATTGCTTTAGCTATTTGAGGTCTCCTGTGTCTCAATATGAATTTCAGCATAATTTTTTCCAGATCTGAGAAGGAGGTCTTCGATATCTTGATTGGTATAGCATTGAATGTATAAATTGCTTTTGGGAGAATGGACATTTTGATGATATTGATTCTTCCAATCCATGAGCATGGAAGATTTTTCCGTTTCTTGGTATCCTCTTATATTTCTTTCTTTAAGGTTTTGTAATTTTCATCGTAGAGATCCTTAACGTCCTTGGTTAAGTTTATTCCAAGGTATTTGATTGTTTTTGTAGCTATTGTGAATGGGATTGATCTTAGAAGTTCTTCCTCAGCCATGGCATTGCCTGTGTATACAAAGGCTGTTGATTTTTGTGCATTTCCACTGAGATGGTACCAGACAGGGATGCCCACTCTCACCACTGCTATTCAATATAGTTCTGGAAGTTCTAGTCAGAGCTATTAGGCAAGAACAAGAAATTAAAGGGATACAAATTGGGAAGGAAGAACTCAAACTATCCCTCTTTGCAGATGATATGATTGTTTATTTAGGGGACCCAAAGAACTCTACTAAGAGATTATTGGAACTCATAGAAGATTTTGAAAAGTAGCAGGGTATGTTTCTGTGTTTCTGTGTGCAACACATCTTTAAGCATCTTTTGCAGGACTGGACCAGTGGCGACAAATTCTTTCAATTTCTGTTTGCTATGAAAAGTCTTTATTTAACCTTCATTCACAAATGAGAGCTTTGCAGGATACAATATTCTGGGCTGGCAGTTTTTCTTTTTTAGTACCTGGGCTATATCTCGCCATTCCCTCCTAGCTTGTAGGGTTTCTGATGAGAAGTCAGCTGTGAGTCTGATTGGAGACCCTCTGAGAGTAATCTGGCGTTTCTCTCTTGCACATTTTAGGATCTTTTCTTTATGTTTCACTGTGGTGAGTTTCATTACAACGTATCGTGGTGAGGATCTCTTTTGGTCGTGTTTATTAGGGGTTCTATGAGCTTCCTGTACAAGGATTTCTCTGTCCTTCTCCAAACCTGGGAAATTTTCTGCTAATATCTCACTAAAAAGGCCTTCTAATCCTTTCTCCTTCTCCATGCCTTCAGGAACTCCTAGAACCCAAATGTTGTTTTTTTTAATAGTATCCTGAAGATTTCCGACAATATGTTTTAGATTTCTAATTTCATCTTCTTTTCTTTAGTCTGACTGTATCCTTTCCTGTTCTCTGTCTTCTAAGTCCGATATTCTCTCTTCTGCTTCACCCATTCTGTTTTTAAGGCTCTCTAACACGTTTGTCATTTGATCTATTGAATTCTTCACTTCATTATGATTTCTCGTCACTATCACAGTTTCATGTTCTACTAGTTGTTTCATTTCATTTTGATTCCTCCTTAATATTTAATTTTCAGGAGAGAGATTTTCTATCTTGTCCATTAAGGATTTCTGTAGTTCAAGAATTTGTTTTTGAGAACTTCTTAATGTTCTTATCAATTTTTTGAGATCTGCTTCTTGCATTTCTTCTATCTCATCATCTTCATAATCTTGAATTGGGGTGTCTTTTTCATTTGGGGGCGTCAGAGTAACTTCCTTGTTCTTATTACCTCAGTTTTTGCATTTGTTGTTTGGCATATTGGAGATATTTGGTTTCTTCACTGTGGTGCTTTTTCTTGTTATACTGTGACTCTAGATTAAGCGGACTGTCGGGTTTTGATGGAGCCTTAGAGGCTTGAGATGGGTGTGGCCTGAGAACTCTATTTGGTGTGCCAAAGGTGACTCTCCCAGGTTAGGCGTGGTAGATCTCTTTCTTTTCTTTTTTTTTTTTTTCAAAAGGGAAGTAATTCCACACAGCTGAATGAAGTTGGAGGTAGTTAGCAGGCAAATGATATACCCACAGGAGCCAGAGATCCGAAGCTCTTTCCCAAGGACCACACAGGGAATCTGTTCTGCCCTCAGAGTTGGCTCAAATTCTCCTTCAGTCTCCCACTGGGTTGCCAAAGTTACAGAATTGTAGTGTCTCTGGAGAGTATTCACGTGAATTCTGTGAGTTCTCTCCCCCACCGTCTCTTTTTTAACAGTCTCAGTTCAGTAGCACCACAAATTCACTAGGTCCTAATCTCCTGTTAATTCACCCCCCGCCCCCCGAGTCAGGTTTTTCTGCTAGGCTCAGGGCCAGTGCAGACCTGAGGTCGCTCTGCTTATGACGTATGTCCAAGCTCTTTGTCTTGCTTGCCTTTGAGAGGTGAGAGGAGAGAGAGAAACCCATGTCTGTATCAGTCACTTTTTTTTTTTTCTCTTTCTCTTCTAGTTAGCCTGGTGAACTCTTCCCCTCGTGATCATTCCCTCTAGTCTCCTCTTTCCGCTTTTCTGCTGGTGTCTCAGGCTATTGAGGTTCGGCTCACCTTGCGTTCCAGCGCCAGTGTGTTGAGTCTGCCACTGGTGTCCCGAACTGTGGTCTCCCACGCTCTCCATGCAGGTCCACTGTGAATCACTAGTTCTGGAAGAGTTTCTTCTGCTGTTTCTTCCCTTACTCTTCCTTGAACCTGCAGTATCTCCACTTTTTTTAAACTGTCTCTCCCCGGACTATCAGGGTGCTCCCTTCCTATTCTGCCATCTTGCCTCCCACTTGATTGATTTTTAATTGATTTGAAATGCAGAATGACAGAAAGGTAATGGGGAGTGGTCTTCTGTCTTTTGTTTTACTCCCCCAAATGCCAACAGCAGACAGGATTAGGTCAAGCCAAAGCCAGAGCCTGAACTCCATCTAGGCATTCCTCAAGGGTGGCAGGCACCCAAATACTTAAGCCTTCATCTGTTGTCTCTCAGGGTCCACATTAAGAGAAAACCAGACAAGAAGCAGAGGTGGACTTGATCCCTAGCCCTCTGATGTGTGGGGAGGTGTTCCAAGCAAGAGCTTAACTGATGCACCAAAACACACAGATATTCTTTTGAATCTTTGACCCACAAGTTCCTTCCACTAGTAAATCTCCAATGTGCTATTTTATTAAGTCTGCCTTTTAAAATTTAGTTAGCATAGAGATATGTATAAAACAGTCTACACAGCATTTGTGGAGAATCTTAGAAGTTTTATTTTAGTGGTATTTCATGTATC
The DNA here is from genome assembly GCF_051225735.1 of Oryctolagus cuniculus. NCBI lineage: Eukaryota > Metazoa > Chordata > Mammalia > Lagomorpha > Leporidae > Oryctolagus > Oryctolagus cuniculus. Next base: position 57,613,279 of record NC_142870.1, read on the forward strand.
ATTTATTTCTAACATGGTAAAAAGTCAACTCATGTTTATTCTTATTTTAAGCAAAGTGTGATATTTCATATTCTAGATGCATATTTTCATATATAACCCAAGTTATTCATAATATTGTCATAATTTGTATTCATATATTGAGATTGCATAGATAGTATCTCATTCTAAGAAACTAAAATGTATCAGTTCTAAAATGAAATAAAATAAAATGAAAATAGATGAAGTGAGAATAAAAAAGTTGAATACAAAATGAATGTGAATTCAGATTATTCAGAAGCTAAGGACATTGGGTTATTTTTTGTGTCCTGGAATGAGAAACTAAAATATATACAAACAATAGAATATTTTTTCTCTTTGGCCATTAATTTTGAGAAAATTTGAAAATATGATTAAATTTACCATTCCAGAAAATTACAAATCTTATTTTTAATTTTGTTATTTTTGATAATTTCATATTAGAAATTTCTGATATTTATGCTGGTATTTTAAACAAAAGTTCTCTGAATTTCCAAGAAGTAGGTTAATGCCCTGTACCACAGCACAGGCACTAAAGCAATAGACTTTAAATGTTCTCACAACACATGCATGCAAAGTATATGTGAGATAATATGTTTGTTAAATTCTTTGATTTAGCTATTCCATTATGTGTATAATATTTAAACAACATGCTGTACAGAGAAAATGAGCAATTTTTATTTCTGAATTTAAAAATATAAAATAAATGAGCCCATTTTCTCTCCTTGAATTATATGATCTGAATAGGGTTCATGCATGTACATTTAGCAAATACTACTGAGTTAGTTCTGAGAACAACTGAACTGAGGACCTTGGTTGTAGGCAGAGCTCCATGAATCAAGGGACACTTATGTCATTGTTGCTTTTCTTTCTTTCTTTCTTTCTTTCTTTCTTTCTTTCTTTCTTTCTTTCTTTCTTTCTTTCTTTCTTTCTTTCTTTCTTCTTCTTCTTCTTCTTCTTCTTCTTCTTCTTCTTCTTCTTCTTTTTTTTTTTTTTTTTTGATAGGCAGAGTTATTGAGAGAGAGACAGAGAGAAAGATCTTTCTTTAACATTGGTTCACCCCCCAAATGGCCGTTATGGACGGCACGCTGCACCGATCCAGAGCCAGGAGCCAGGTGCTGCCTCCTGTTCTCCCATGCGGGTACAGGGCCCAAGTACTTGGGCCATCCTCCGCTGCCCTCCCTGGCCAAAGCAGAGAGCTGGACAGGAAGAGGAGCAACCGGGACAGAATCCGGCACCCCAACCAGGACTAGAACCCTGGGTGCCGGCACCACAGGTGGAGGATTAGCCTAGTGAGCGCAGCGAAGGCAGTCATTGTTTCTAACTCTAAATAGCAGAGCATTAGCCATACAAGTATTCAATGAAGAATGAGCAGCATTTTGATGTTTTATATGTTCGGTCACCTTATTTCTCTTTCCAAAGAAATAATTATAAGTTGTGACTATTTTCCTTCTTTTATAATATTTTTATAATTCATTTTATGATAAAATTACATCCAATATGAATTTCAGAACCAAAAAAAAATATGTTACTACTAGGGTAGATTTTTGTCTTGTTTCTGAGTGTTGGAAATGAATTCATTCTTCAATCATTTAGTATCATACAACCTTGACAATTATTTGGAAATTTATTTTCTTAGTTCCTTAGTCATGAAGATTTATAGTCTTATTTCACTGAATTATTATTTGTTGATTAGTTTGTCTTAAAGATTTATTTTATTTATTTGAAAGACAGATTCCAGGGAGAAGTAGAGACAGAGAGAGAGCTCTTCCATCCGCTGGTTCACTCCCCAGGTGGCCACAACAGCCAGAGCTGCACTGATCTGAAGCCAGGAACCAGGAGCTTCCTCCGGGTCTCCCACGTGGGTGCAGGGATCCAAGGACTTGGTCCATCTTCTACTGCTTTCCCAGGCCATAGCAGAGAGCTGGATTGGAAGAGGAGCAGCTGGGACTAGAATTGGTGCTTCAGGCCAGGGCTTTAACTGGCTGTGCCACAGCACCAGCCCCAATTAATTTGTTTTTAATAAAGACTGCTTGCTGTGTTTCCCGACAGCCACTTGTAATGTAAGTACATCTATATAATCAGTAATCCTTTCCCAAATCTAACAGTTATCTATTAGGAAAAAATCCCCACACTGACTAGAGGGAAAGAGTTAACTGCTGTCTTCCCTTAGTCTCATGTGTCTGAAGCTTTGGGTTGTAGTCAAGATATTTTTGCAATAAGGAATCTATAACAGATAATATATATAACTCTAATTAAATGAGATTTGCCAGACTAAGAACCTGTGCATTATCACTGATGTTGTTTGTAATTTTGATGATATGTAGCATCATTGAAAATGTGAATGGGTCATTGCTCTTGAGAGACTCTGTGGAGGGCAGTGTGTAGTAAAACCATGGTACTTATTAGTTCTCTGGACTTAGGTGAACACACGTGTCTTAAGTTTGAAATTATTTGGTGATATGAGAAACTCCACCAGAAAATCAAAGGGCCTCCTATCTATTTCTTTGCATGTTACTTTATTGACTGTCATACATTCTTTGTTAAAGCTAAGTAGGTTTTATATTGTATTGTGTTGTATATTGTGCCTTGTGAGTTTGAATATTAATTCAAACCCACGGATCTTGCTGCTTCTTAAAAAAAAGTTAACATGGAACAATCTTTTTATGTTGGAATAAACTCTAGTTGGATATGGTATGCTATCCTTATAAAATGCCACCATTCTATCCTATAGTCTATTTACACATATTTTAATTACATTTCAAAATATGACTGAGAAAGAACTTATAAGATGAATCCCATTAACGATAAATACAGAAATTTGAAATACCATAGGCTACATTTAAACAAGGTTGCAAAAGACTTCTATAATGAAAATTACAAAATGTTAATGAAAGAAACAGAAGACACAAAAAACTGAAAAGTCTTCTATATTTATGGAGTGGAAGAATTAATCTCTTCAAAATGTCTATACTTAACTTACAAATTCCTTGAAATCTGTACCAAAATCCCAATGACATTATTTATAGCCTAGAAAAAATAATCCAAAATTCATATGGAAACACAAATAGCCCAATAACCAAAGAATCTGAAACAATAAAAGCAAAGCCAGAGGCATCATAGTAATAGATTTTAAGACATACAACAAGAAACATCAAAAGAGCTTGGTACTGGCACAAAAATAGACATATAAACTAAGGGAACAGAATATAAACCCCAGAAATTATCCCAAACTTCTGCAAAGAACTCATTCCCCAGAAAAAGGATAGTCACTTCAACAAGTTGTGTTTGGAAAAATTAGATTTCCAAATGCCGAAATTTGAAATCAGACCCTTACCTTATGCCCTATAGAAAAATCAGCTCACAATATATGAAGGATTTAAACTTATGACCTAAAGCCATGAAATTGCCTGAGGAAAACTTAGGGGAATTTCTACAAGACATTGGGAAAAGCAAAGTCTTCTTGGATGAGATCCCAGAAATACAGGCAGTAAAAGCTAAAATAGACAAGTAAGACTACATCAAGCTTCTGTATAGCAAAGGGAGCAATCAACAAAGCAAAGAGGAAACTGATAGAATGGGAGGAAATATTTGCAAAGAATTCATCTGTGGAGGTTCCAAGATGGTGGAATGGTGAAAGGACATTGTGAATCACTGGGGCAAAATTAATACTTAAAATAGGGAGAAAGTACACACCTGAGGTAAAGAGTGGGAAATTGCAGCGGGAAACCCAGTGAGAACAACAGAGACTTTCCAGGTCTGCGCCAAAGAAGTAAATAAGAAAAAAAGAAAAAGATAACAGTGGTGTTTGGACCCTTGGAGGAGAATGCTGGCCCCAGCAGACCAGGTGAGAGGGAATCCACTGGTCCACAGAGCTTTGGATAGCAGTGGGAGGGAGAGCTTGGTGAACTGCTTTTTAAGTTCTATGTTGATATGGTATGCAGGGGTGGTTCAATATTTATAAATCAATCAATGCTATATATCACATTAACAAATTGAAGAGCAAAAACCATATGATTATCTCAATAGATGCAGAGAAAACATTTGACAAAATACAGCATTCTTTCATTATGAAAACTTTAAGGAAATTGGGAATGGAAGGGACATTTCTCAACGCAAAGCAATTTATGACAAACGCATGGCCACCATCTTATTGAAAGGGAAAAAAATGGTAGCATTCCCACTGAGATCTGGAACAAGGCAAGGATGCCCATTCTCACCGCTGCTTTTCTTTATTTTTAAGATTTATTTATTTATTTGAATGTCTGAGTTACACAGAGAGAGGAGAGGCAGAGAGAGAGATTTTCCATCCGATAGTTCACTCTCCAGATGGTCGCAACATCTGGAGCTGTGCCAATCCAAAGCCAGGAGCCAGAAGCTTTTTCCAGGTCTCCCGCTTGTGTGCAGGGGCCCAAGGACTTGGGACATCTGCTGCTTTCCCAGGCCATAGCAGAGAGCTGGATCGGAAGAGGAGCAGCCTGGGCTAGAACCGGTGTCCATGTGGGATGCTGGTGCTTCAGACCAGGGCGTTAGCCCACTGTGCCACAGCGCCGGCCCCTCCCCACTGCTTTTCAATACAGTCCTGGAAGATTTAGGATGAGCCATTAGGAAAGAAAAATAAATCAAATGGGGTACAAATTGGGCAGGAAAAAGTCAAATTATCCCTATTTGCAGATTATGATTCAATATATTGGTGATCCAAAAGACTCCACTAAGGGACTATTGGAACTGATAGAAGAGTTTGGAAAGGTAGCAGGTTACAAAATCAACACACAATAATGAAAAACCTTTGTATACACAGACAATGCCACAGCTGAGACAGAGTTTCTAAGATCAATCCTATTCACAATAGCTACCAAAAAAATCAAATACCTTGGAATATATTTAACTAAGGGTGTCAAATATCTCTGATGTGAATTACAAAACTTTAAAAAAAGAAATAGAAGATACTGAAAAATGGAAAAACCTTCCATGTTCATGGGTTGCAAGAATCAATATCATTAAAAGCCCATTCTTCCAAAAGCAATTTACAGATTCAATGTGATACCTATCATAATGCTAGAGACATGCTTCTTAGATATAGAAAAATGATGTGGAAATTCATATGGAAACACAAGAGACCCTGAATAGCTAAAGCAATCTTATACAACAAAAATAAAGCTGGAGGGATTGTAATACCAGATTTCAAGAAGTACTAGAGGGCAGTTACGATCAAAACAGTCCGGTTCTGGTACAAAAACAGATGGATAGCCCAATGGAATGGATTATAAACACTCAAAATCAATCTAAGCATTTACAACCAACTTATCTTCGACAAAGGGGCTAAAATCAATCAACTCTCTTCAGCAAATGGTGCTGGGAGAATTGGATCTCCAGATGCAGAAGCATAAAGCAAGTGCTTTACCTGGCACCTCTCACCCAAATCCACTCAAAATGGACTATCTGGGAAACCTTGCAAGACATTTACATAGACAAAGAGTTCTTGGAAAAGACCCCAGAAGCACAGGCAATGAAAGTAAAAATGAGACTATATCAAGTTGAGAAACTGAAAAAGAAACAATCAGCAAAGTGAAGAGACAACTGAGAGAATATTAGAAAATATTTGCAAACTATACAACCCATAAAGTTTTAATAACCAGAATCTACAAAGAGATCAAGAAATTCCACAACAACAAAACACAATCCAGTTAAGAAATGGGCAAAGGACATGAATAGGCATTTTTCAAGAGAGGAATGGCCAACAGACACGTGAAAAAATGTTCAAGGATCATTAGCCATCAGAGAAATGTAGATCAAAACTGTAATGAGGTTTCAACTCACCCCGATTAGAATTGCTTTCAGACAGGAATCAATAAACAATGAATGCTTGTGAAGATGTGAGGAAAAACATACTCTAATCCACTGTTGGTGGGAATGTAAACTGCTAAAGCCACTGTGGAAGACAGTGTGAAGATATCTCAGAGGTCTGAACATAGGCCCACTATATGACCCAGACATCTCACTCCTGGGAATCTACCCAAAGGAAATGAAATCTGCATATGAAAGAGCTGACTGTACCTCCATGTATATTGCAGCTCAATTCACAATAGCAAAGAAATGGAATCAACACAAATGCCCATCAACCGAAGACTGGATAAAGAAATTGTGGGATATGTATACCATAGAATACTACTACATAATACATATATATATGTGTACCATAGAATAATACACAGCAGTAAAAAATAACAACAAAAAAAAAAACAAAAAAAATGAAGCCTGGTCATTTGCGATAAAATGGATGAAACTGTAACCCATAGTACTTAGTGAAATAAGCCAGTCCAAAGGGAGAAGTTTTATATGTTCTGCCTGACCTGCAATAACTAATAGACCTGTAATAACTAAAAGGCAACATGTAGAAATGAAATTAACACTTTGAGAATTAGTCATTTTGAATAGCCCTTCTCTTGATCATTGAGAAACAGCTTTTTATTCTATATTTTAGTTTATCATTTATTTTATAATATTTTACTTATCTTCTCTTGCACATGAATCATTGAACTCTGTACTTAACATAGAGTTAATCATATATGTATAAAGTTAATTGAAAATAGATCTTAGAAAAGAAAAAGAGTGAGACTAGAAAGGGAAGAGAAAATAGGGAGGGAGTGTGGGTGGGAGGGTGGGCATGGTGTGAAGCATTACCAAGTTCCTAAATTTGTAATTGTGAAATGTATGAAGTTCGTAACTGCAAAGCAATACAGTACTACATACCTTCCCATGACTTACTTTTTTTTAAAAGATTTATTTTTTATTTGAAAGAGTTACACACAGAGAGAAGGAGAGGCAGAGAGAGAGAGAGAGAGAGAGAGAGGTCTTCCATCCACTGGTTCACTCCACAGTTGGCCGCAATGGCCAGAGCTACACTGATCCAAAGCCAGGAGCAAGGAGTTTCTTCCAGGTGTCCCACACAGATGCAGGGGCCCAAGCACTTGGGCCATCTTCTACTGCTTTCCCAGGCTATAGTAGAGAGCTGGATCAGGAGTGGAGCAGCCAGAACTTGGACTGTCGCCCATACGGGATGCTGGCACTGCAGGCGGCGTCTTTACCTGCTAAACTACAGCATCAGTCCTTGGATTTACTTCTAAGGATACAGCTTAACGGCTTGCGATAAGACCACAAATTCTCTTAAGCCTGCTGATGAAAATAGCAGCTTAAGTGTTATAAACATCAAATGGATAGGATTAAGTGGTGAAGTGACCATATAGATAGGATCAAGTTTTGAACTGATCATATAAATAGGACAAAGTATTTGGAAACAATAATAGTCAAAATTAAAAAGGAGTGAAGAATCCAACATGGGAAGTTGTCCATACATCATACTCATATTATTACAATTTCTTTAAGTAGCACTCAGAGTTCAGAATCAACCCTTAAATCACTCCAGCCTGGCTGGAAAGCTCAGAGGGAGCATTTCAGTCATGGGAAGCCAAGACATTCTGGAAAAAATGTCTTACATAAGAGACTCCTGTGGGGGACACCCCAGTCGACAGAGATGGCCACCAAAGAAGGATGCATTTTTCTCTGAAGGGAGGAGAGAACTTTCACTTTGCTTATGGCTTTGTCAAACTAGTGGATGCAAAAAGGCTTCCCTAGCCTAGGCAGCTCATGTCAAGAGCCTTGGGTGATCACTGATGTAATACACATGAGTGTTATTTATTAAATAAACAACAAGAGTCACTGTGCACTAACTTCCCGTGCAAGACTTCTGTCCCTAAATGAGACTTAATGGTAAAACTTGTTCTCAAGAATCACTCCCTTTTAGTGTACTAAATGGAGGATATTATGTCTCACACATTATAGTTATCTCTAAGAGCCCACAAAAGATGTATCATCTTTGTGTTCTTCTTTAAGGACAATTAAGTTTCTAAAAGGAAGGAAGGGAATAGAGGAAGGGGGAGGGGATAAAAATTGTCTTTGAGAACAGCCCTTGTCTAAACTGTTGAGGAACATTCTCTTAGTTTTTTTATTCCATTCTTTCTTTTTTTCATTCTTTCTTTTTCTTTTTCTTTCTTGTCTAAACACGAGTGCAGCAAAGAACAGGTGGGAGGGCAGGTAGAGTGGGAAGAATTACTATGTTCTAAATGTTGTATTTATGATATTTACACTAATGAAAATGCATCTGATAAGTGATTAATGTCAGAATATATAAAAAGCTTAGGAAACTCAACAACAAAGAAACAATTTATGCAGCAAATGGACAAATTATATAAATAGGCATTTTTTAAAAGAATGAAAGATAAATTGCCACATGTACATGAAAAAATGGTCAGAATCATTAGACATCATTAAAATTACTAAATGGAGGAAGAAACCATTGAGATCTAGCTTATTAATTTCTCACTTGAGTTGCCTTGAATGTTAAAAAGAAAATAGTGGCATTTAAATATAGTTATAAGCTCAATGCAAGTATAAGTTAAATTTAATTATCAATTTTTAGCTCAGAGGTGACATTTACTTTTTAAAAATCTCTACTTTAAGTATACATTAAAAATCTTATGTATTTTCCCACTTTTCTCTAATTCCTTAAATGTGATCAAAATGTTGCAGTTTAACTGAACTCAAAGGTATTTCTGTTTTTCAGTTACTATAAGGAATCAAAAAACTGTGAAACATATCTGGAATCACAAAATGTAAATGTTTACCCTATTTTGTTTTGCTTTATGAAACATATAGAGACCAGAAAGTTTCTTTATAGCAGTACTTTTACCCTGGTTCCCATTTTGAAATCTGATAGCCAAACACAGATCCACATTTTTGATAGTTAAAGCTTACTGAGTTCTGGGGATATTTTAAAAAAAGGATATAAAATTACTACTAATAATAGATATGGAATATTTGCTTAAGATGAGAAAAATACAAGAACAAAATAGTAATTGTGAAGAATCTAATAATTCCAACACAAAATCCAGAAATAGATTGGTCTCATTAGAGAACATAAATAACATGGTTTCTAATGTTGTCTCTCATTGCTTGCTCCTTTTTATGACAAATATTTTGTAGCAAAATTTTCTATAAAAATAGTACTAAAGGGCCGGCACCATGGCTCTATAGGCTAATCCTTCGCTTGCAGGGCCGGCACACTGGGTTCTAGTCCCAGTCAGGGCTCCGGATTCTATCCCGGTTGCCCCTCTTCCAGGCCAGCACTCTGCTATGGCCCGGGAGTGCAGTGGAAGATGGCCCAAGTGCTTGGGCCCTGCACCCCATGGGAGACCAGGACAAGTACCTGGCTCCTGGCTTCGGATCAGCGCTATGTGCCAGCCACAGCGTGCCGGCTGCGGGGGCCATTGGAGGGTGAACCAACGGCAAAAGGAAGACTTTTCTCTTTGTCTCTCTCTCTCTCATGTCCACTCTGCCTGTCAAAAAAATAAAAAATAAAATAAAAAATAGTACTAAAGAATCATATCTGTTTAATCTGACTTTTTCTGTTAGTAGTAGTTGATATGTGCAAAATATATTAGTCGGGCCTGGTGCTGTGGCATTGGGGGTAAAGCCACTGCACACAGTGATGGCATCCCATATGGGCTCCAGTTCCAGTCCTAGTGGCTCCACTTCCAATCCAGCTCTCTGCTATGTCCTGGGAAAGCCGTGGAATATGACCCAAGTCCTTGGGCCCCTGCACCCACATGGGAGTCCCAGAACAAACTCCTGGCTCCTGGCTTCAGATCAGCCCAGCTCTGGCAGTTGTGGCCATCTGGGGAGTGAACCAGCTGGATGAAAGACCTCTCTCTGCTCTGCCTCTCTGTAACTCTGCCTTTCAAATAAATAAATAAATAAATATTTAAAAGTAAAATAAAATATATTAGCCTACACCAGTAGGTGTTTGATATTTGTAGTATGTTAGCAACTTATGCTCCAAGCGGAAATTTTCATACGTTAATTTTTTTGTTTGTTTTTTATACAAATCCAAAATGATATGATATATTTAGTTTTACATCTTATATTATTGAGTAATTCTTTACTGGAAGAAATTTCTATTTTGTTTATGTCACTGTGAAGTGATTCCTTTAGTTTAAATGCTATAAACCTGAGAATAGAAAAAAATTCTGAGACTAGTTTTTGTTTTCTTACACTTCAAAGGTTAGTGTTGGTCACTATGCAATGCTTCTGGAGCTGGCAAGACATGTAAATTCTACCCCTTTTAGCCTGAATGTTGGTGTTTGTTCAGTTATTGGATGGGTCAGCACAGCCGGCTGTGGGAGCATTCCTCAAGTTGTGAAATAAATGCAACTAGCAAAATAGTAATTATATGTGAAAATGATCACAAATAACAAATACAAGTTGCTGCACCCTAGCTAGATAAATGTGCTTTTTTTTTGCATCATGCTCACAATCACTTGATATTTACCAACCAGAAGGAAAATAGCAAGTCAGAGTGGCGAGAACATGGTGTAAGCTGATAAAAGACAAAATGTTTTACTTTTCATGTTTTACAAACAGTCTTGGAAACAATGCTAGCAACCTTCCTAGGGCTTTTAAAGATAGGAAGAGAACTAACCTTTAGTTTCATTAACACTCTAGATTATCTGTGTTTGTTAAAAGTAAAGAAAAGGGAAGGATAGGAAAAGGATAATTTATCGACATTAAATTATATTTAGAAAAGAGAGTGAACTTTGTGAGTTTTCTGGAATAGTAGGGTTACTATGGAGTACAATAATATACCATATCATATGATATACCATTTCATACAAGCTAAAACAAAAGTTTTTTGAATGATTTTTTATTCAAATGATGCTAAATGTTTGAGTAGAAATATTTACTCTGATTTTGACATTACAGTATATACACATGTTTTGAAATGACATGTGTTACCTCTCAAATATATAGTTATTGTGTATTAATTAGATTTTATTTGAAAAAAAACTCAAAAAGACATCAGCATATGAAAGAGTGATCGGTATTTCCATGGTTATTGAACCTCAATTCATCATAGCTAAGATACGGAATCAACACAGATGTCTACAAACTGAAGACTGGGTGAAGAAATTATGATGCACAGCAGACCCATAGAATGGCAGATGTCCTAAACAGCACTCTGGCTTCAGAATCAGCCCTTAAGGCATGCGGATCTGGCTGAAGAGCCCATGAGAGTATTTCAGGCATGGAAAGCCAAGACACTCTGGGGAAAAAAAAAAAAAAACTAAATGAAAGATCTCCGTGAGTGAGATCCCAGTGGAAAGAATGGGTCATCAAAGAAGGAGGTACCTTTCTCTGAAGGGAGGAGAGAACTTCCACTTTGACCATGGCCTTGTCTAAATATGATCAGAGTCGGTGAACTCAGGGGGCTTCCATAGCCTTGGCAGCTCATGACAAGAGCCTAGGGTGATTACTGATGCCATAAACAAGAGTGTCAATTTGTGAAGTCAACAACAGGAGTCACTGTGCACTTACTCCTCATGTAGGATCTCTGTCCTTAGTGTGCTGCACATTGAGATTTAATGCTATAACTAGTACTCAAACAGTATTTTTCACTTTATGTTTCTGTGTGGGAGCAAACTGTTGAAATCTTTACTTAATGTATGCTAAACTGATCTTCTGTATATAAAGAGAATCAAAAATGAATCTTGATGTGAATGGAAGGGGAGAGGGAGTAGGAAAGGGGAGGGTTGTGGGTGGGAGGGACGTTATGGGGGGGAAGCCATTGTAATCCATAAGCTGTACTTTGGAAATTTATATTCATTAAATACAAGTTTAAAAAAAAAGAAATGGTAAATACACACTATGAAATTGTACTCAGTGCTAAGAAAGAATTTCCTTCCTTCCTTCCTTGCTGCCTTCCTTCCTTTTGCAACAAAATGGATGCAACTGGGAACCATTATACTTAGTGAAATAAACCAGTCCCCAAAAGACTAATACCATGTATTTTCCCTGATCTGTGGTAACTACTAGAGTACTCAAAAGGTAATGTACAGGAATGAAATGAACATGTTGAGATTCAATGATTGTTTTTAGTCCTTTTCTCTACTATTGAGGAATAGTGTTTTTTTTCCTTCGCACTATTTGTTGAACTTTGTTACTTAGTGTAGGGTTAATCTTATGAGTATAAAGTAAACTGTAAATAGATCTTTATAAAAATTAAGATTGGGAATAGGAGAGGGAGAATGAGTAAAGATAGGGGCATGGCTGGGAGGGAGAGTAGGATAGGAACATATCACTATGTTCATGAATTTGTTTACATGAAATTTGTATACCTTAAATAAAATTTAAAAATAACACCAATAATTAATAACAGTATAGAACAAATGTAATATACCACAATAAAAGTTATTTAAAATGTAAAAGAAAACATTCATTGAAGAAGGGATTCAAATTGTAATGTTCTCAAAGTTGGTAGTATTTTGTGGTATATAAATAGAACCCAATAAACTCTATCTTGCTAAAATCTAAAATTTCTTACAAAATGGTTTATGACTCTTTTGTTTTTAAGGCTTCATTGAGAAAAAAGGATTTGAGCAATTTTTTCTGAACACAATGATTTCATCATTTATTTATTTTTGTTTTCTTATTTTCTTTCTTTTAATATAAAGACAATAGATTTCATGTGTTCCATAGGTACAGCTTCAAGAAGACAATAACACTTTCCTTTTTTTCCTAAAAATGTACCTTTCCCAAGAGAATTGGCTCTTACGATTATCTAAAATCTATTATCTAATCATAATAAATGTTAGTTTATTCTGTAAAAGGAGTTTATTTCCAAAATGCTAAACTTTATGTCATAAAACATTCCTTTACTTTATCAACAATGTTAATTTGAAATTTTTAGTTGTATATTTTCTTGAAAAATATCCTGATACGCTACTATCATGCGCTGCATCCTACTTTCTCTTACTAATGTTTTAACTTTATATTATTTTCATTATATATGTACATTATGTTTCATTTTGAACCATGATCAACTAGCTTACTTTACTACTAATAATATAATATATTTCACTTAATTATAAATAATTATATTTACTTATGATTATTTTATATATAAATATGATATATTTATATATAATATATCTATATATAAATAGATATTTACATGTAATTATATTTATAATAATCACTTAATTATAAATAATTATAAATAATTTTAAACCCGCATGGGAGATCTGGTTGAGGTATCAATCTTCTGGCTTGGGTTCAGCCCAGCTCTGGCTTCTGTGGCCATTTGGGGAGTGAAACAGTGGACGAAAGACCTTTCTCTTTCTGCCTCTGCATCTGTAACTCGGTCTTTCAAATAAATAAATCTTAAAACAACAACAACAACAACAAAACAAACAAAAAGCTCTTGCAGCCTGACTTCAGGGTAAAAAACCTTAACTATTAATATTGATGGTCCATGATTCAGAATAGTTTAACTTTAATTTAAAACTAAATAATTTCACTTAATTATAGTTTCCAATGGAATTCATTTATTGTGGAGTAGATCTCAAGATGGTCAGGACTGTACGCTGAAGAATGCATTTGGCATTCAGTTTGTTAAAGTAGCCAGCTTTGTGAGGCACAGTTTGCTTGCCCTGGATGAGTTTTAGAAAACATTTGATTTCATTAACCAGACTACACCACTTGGAAGGAGTGCTCTTCCTTTATTCTGTTGAAGAGCTGGATTGTGATAAACCCTTTTGCTTTTGCCAGAAGTGATAGTTGGTGTAGTTCCCTGTCAATTAAGATTGGAGCCAGGTGCCTCATGTGGTGGTTCTGCTTTCATAACCACAAAAGAACATTTCTGGCTTGCTTACAAAGACAAATGACATGCAAAGACTGCTTTACAAGGCAGACACTTTTATTTTATTATAACATTTTTTAAAATCCAGGCTGTGGTAATTGAAATAAATTGGTTGGATATTTATTCTAATGAAAATGAGTAACTTGACAAAGAAATTATAGACAATAAGGTGGCTTACCACCAGAATTATGTTAATTCTTAGTTCTCATAGGTAGATTATAAATTTTTAAAACTTAGCTGCAATCTTATGTGGCTATTTTAGCTACAAGTTCCAAGAACTCCTAAATATATTGTGTCTTCAGGAAGGCCTGTTACTCACCAGGGTGCCTAACCAACAGATGATAATCCTAACTGCTTTAGCAAAATTAAATTAATTTAAAATTAAATTAGCTGATTTCTCAGTTATCTAATTTTTGTTCTCTAGACTCAGTGAAGATGTTGCACATACATGTATATATACGTGTTAGCAATAGAAAACATTTTAAAAATAAAATCTATTGAAGAATCCTAATATATTAAACAGATAATAGAAGTTTTCCACTAATATGAATTTCTATTTAAGTTCAATTTACATTTTTCTTACTACAAAATCAATGAATAAGATCATCAAAGAGAGTACATTATAAAAAATTAAATTAGAGTCTATAGATGACAATAAGGGTTATGGTAGATTTTCCACCCGAATAACTCATTTCATACATGTGATTATTTTTAAATCATAGCAAATTTTGTTTTTATTATGACCTTCCATATGTCAACTTTTTAATAATCTCTTTTGTATTCTTAGCACTCATAATAGGTGCTAGTAGTACAAATGCTAAGTTTATTAATTTGTTGAATGTATTTTGATGTTGAAAAAATAATAACAACAATAATAATAATGGTTAGAACAAGGATCACTACTACTTTTGATCATTTGTTAGGTAGAATTTTATGTATTTTACATATATTAATTTATTTACTATCTTTAATATCTTAAAATAGTACTACAACTAACCAGGAGATTAGTTAAGTTTGAAGGATTAGGATAGTTTATATCAGAGATGAAATTAAAACTCATGTAGGGTAGGCACTACAGCAGGTAGGCTCCTGCAGCACCAGCATCCCACATGGGCGCTGGTTTGAGTCCTGGTTGCTCCACTTCGATTCTAGCTTTCTGCTATGCCCTGAGAAAGCAGTAGAGGATGGTCCAACTCCTTGGACCCCTAAACCTGCATGGGAGATCTGGATGAGGCTCCAGTCTCCTGGCTTGGGTTCAGCCCAGCACTGGCTGCTGCGGCCATTTGGGGAGTGAAACAGTGGACGAAAGACCTTTCTCTTTCTGCCTCTGCCTCTGTAACTCTGTCTTTCAAATAAATAAATAAATAAATCTTAAAACAAACAAACAAACAAACAAAACAAACAAAAAACTCTTGCAGCCTGACTTCAGGGTAAAAAAAAAAAACCTTAACTATTAATCCTGATGATCCATGATTCAGAATAGTTTGACTTTAATTTAAAACTTTACCACGGTGCATAAACCATATGTACTCAGTAGACACAGTGTTGTGAATTTTAAAATTTTTCTTTTCCTGGTCCAGTGAAATGCAGTACAAAACTCTGACCCTATGATGGAAAGGGATAGGAAGCTTCCCTTCAGCCATGCAGGTGTAAGGCAACATTTCCGATATTGTACACTATTCTGTGTGGATGAGATACGAAGTTGGGAAGTATAAGTACATTAAATACATTTTATCTTGTAATAGTTTCAACTTATAATGACTTTATTTGAATGTTACTGCACACTAAGTGGAGAAATATCTACTATATCAAGTCCCTCAAAAAGAGACAAGTTGAAAATCATCAAAATTGAATATCTCTTAAAAACTTTCTAAATATAAAGTAATTAAAATAAGCATAGAAAATTGGTTTGTCCCATTCGTTACACTTCAAGTTCTCAATAGCTAGTGGATCTTATATTTTACAGTGCAGTTATGGAACATTCCCTTTACCACAGAAGCTCTGTTCAATAGTGTGGTTCTATAACAGGTGACAGCAACCTGTTTCTGTAAGAGGACCAGGTAGCCTTCAGTGTTTGCACACCAGTCTGGGCTCTTGCAACTACTCTGCACTGCTACATAATCATGAATATAACCATAGACAATGCATAAAAAACAAGGACGACTGTGTCCCAATAACATTTTATTGAACAATGAAATTTGATATATATTTGATTTCATATAATTTTTATGCATCATGCATTGCATTATGTTTTCTCATATATAGAAAGGATAAAAATTTCTTAACTCTAAGGCATGATAGTAACAGACAGTGGCCTGAAGTTTTGTGGTTCTGGTCTAGAAGTCCTCTAACATCTTATTTCTAAAATAAATCAAGCTTAATTCTCAATATTGTTTTATAGATTTCACAAATTTCAACCAAAGTATTATCTCTCTGATTATGGAAAGTTAATGACAGTTACTTGTAACATTCTTTTTCCCGAAGTTTTAATGTACTCGGAATATATTGCATAACTCCTGAAGCAGTTTAGTTAATTATGTGGCCACTAGTCTCTCTTGTAATTGAACATCCATTTAGGCTAAAAACCATGTGCAGTACTTGTTGTAGTATTCTCAGAACTTGATAAATTTTCTCACCATTATTACAAACTGAAATGGCCATAGCAACCATCTGGGGAGTGAAGCAGCGGAAGAAAGACCTTTATATCTGTCTCTCTCACTGTCTATATCTCTACCTGTCAAATAAAAAAAATGTGATCAGAATAAACACTTTTGAAAAATTGTATAATAGTTAAGTGTGAAAAAGAAAAAGAGGACAAAGAAAACAGGAGGATGTGCCTGCTCTGAAATTTCACAAATTGTAAGTTTTTCCAAGTGTTGCCCTTTCTAGGAATGAATTTTAAAAAAATGGTC
Source organism: Oryctolagus cuniculus (assembly GCF_051225735.1). Lineage (NCBI taxonomy): Eukaryota > Metazoa > Chordata > Mammalia > Lagomorpha > Leporidae > Oryctolagus > Oryctolagus cuniculus. The sequence goes on from NC_142870.1 coordinate 57,629,959, forward strand.
TACCATGTTTATTGACATAAACATGTTTATTGACATAATACAAATTAACATACAGATATTTACATATTATTTGGTTAACCAACCTAATAATTACTAGGTAAAGTTTACCTTTGTAACTTTTCTTTAACATAATTACCTCATCACAGAGTGCAGATACAAGATCTCTGATTATTTTCTGAAAATTCCAAAAGTAATGAAGATTTTAATTAATTATCTAAAAGTAAAATGTGGTTCACTAATTTAGACCAGTGATTCTCTGTGATGATTAATGACCTACTCCAGATCAAGAAGTGTGAGGACTGAACATAAGAAATTTTTTGTACCATTGGTTGAACTCTGTAATTAACACACAATTATTCTTAGGTGTTTAAATTTAACTGAAAAGTGATCCCTGTTAGGAATTTGGAAAACAGTATGCTGAGTGAAATAAGCCAGTCCCAAAGGGAGAAATATCATAAGTTCTCCCTGATAGGGGACAACTAACTGAGCACCAAAAAGGAAACCTGTTGAAGTGAAATGAACACTATGAGAAACAGTGACTTGATCAGCCCTCACTCTGACTGTTGATGAGCAACTTGATATGTTATCCCTCTTAGTATTTTTGTTTGTTTGTTCTACTTAATACTTTTGGTTGAATACTGTAATCAATACACAATTCTTCTTAAGTGCTGAAACTTAACTGAAAAGTGATTGCTGTTAAATATAAGAGTGGGAATAAGAGAGGGAAGAGATGTGCAATTCGGGACATGCTCAAGCAGACTTACCTCAAATGGTAGAGTTAGAAACATACCAGGGGATTCCAACTCAATCCCATCAAGGTGGCATGTACCAATGCCATCTCACTAGTCCCAGTGATCAATTTCTGTTCACAATTGATCATAATGATAGGACTAAGAACCAAAGGGATCACAGAAACAAGAATAGTGTCTGCAAATACTAGCTGATAGAATCAAAAAGGGAGAGAATGGTCCAACATGGGAAGTGAGATACACAGCAGACCCATAGAATGGCAGATGTCCTAAACAGCAACTCTGGCCTCAGAATCAGCCCTTAAGGCATGCGGATCTGGCTGAAGAGCCCATGAGAGTATTTCAGGCATGGAAAGCCAAGACACTCTGAGGGGGAAAAAAAAAAAACCCTAAATGAAAAATCTCTGCGAGTGAGATCCCAGTGGAAAGAATGGGTCATCAAAGAAGGAGGTACCTTTCTCTGAAGGGAGGAGAGAACTTCCACTTTGAACATGGCCTTGTCTAAATATGATCAGAGTCAGTGAACTCAGGGGACTTCCATAACCTTGGCAGCTCATGACAAGAGCCTAGGGTGATTACTGATGCCATAAACAAGAGTGTCAATTTGTTAAGTCAACAACAGGAGTCACTGTGCACTTACTCCTCATGTAGGGTCTCTGTCCTTAGTGTGCTGCACATTGAGATTTAATGCTATAACCAGTACTCAAACAGTATTTTTCACTTTATGTTTCTGTGTGGGAGCAAACTGTTGAAATCTTTACTTAATGTATGCTAAACTGATCTTCTGTATATAAAGAGAATTGAAAATGAATCTTGATGTGAATGGAAGGGGAGAAGGAGTGGGAAAGGGGAGGGTTGTGGGTGGGAGGGACGTAATGGGGGGGAAGCCATTGTAATCCATAAGCTGTACTTTGGAAATTTATATTCATTAAATAAATGTTTTAAAAAAAGAAATTTCTTGTAAATTACTAAGGGAGTCTAATATCTGGTCAGGTTTTAGAAGCAAGCACTTGACAAAACTTGTGGTTGAAGGTCACTTACCCAATTCTTAGACTCTAAAAATTGAGTTGTCCATTTGGAGTTTTCTGCAGAAATGTCTTATACCTCAATAACCTATGCAATATAACACTGGGTAGAGAATAGGAGGCCAAAATTTTTTGCTGGGAGGTGATCATGAATAAATCCCCATCTAAATAATTAGTTTATTTATATACTGAAATTTATTAATGACTCACTAGGAAGCAGGGAAGCCTGAAAGTCGGTCTTATGGAAACATGAACAAAAGTCTTGGACAGAAATGTACAAAAAAATTTAGTGAACAATACCAATCTTGATTTTAGGTCATGGCCCTGGCACTCTTAAGAACTGATTTAAAATAGTGGTCATTTAATTATTATATAAATTATTGAGCAGTTTGTTCAATATTTTAAAATAATTTATTGCACATCAAACAGTGATTTCCATAAAAGAACTAAGGAGATAGATAAAATAAGAAGGAAATGATATAAGTAGCATATGATAAAGAATGTAGGATTATGTTAAATAACTAAAGAAGGATAGCTATTCAAGTCCCAAAGAAGTGAGAGTAATGTGACTTTTAAATATAGCAATAAAACTAAATGATATATATCATATGATATAAACAGCAATATAAATTCTTCTAAGCAGGCATTTTAGATGATTTATGGTTGCATTGGTGATTTGAAGTTATATTCTAAGAAATAAAAAGAAGGAATAGGAAGTCTTATCATTAAGATCAATAATTGTGAATGTGATATCAAATGCTTGGCAAAGAAATGATTGTCAGTATCAGGATGAAACATTAACCAAGTTTGAATTTTACAGTACGTGAAAATGCCTAATTTATGATTAAGAACACTTAGCAGCTTTTTCTCTTAGAAGACAAGTAATGGATGTTGAATTTTATGTTTCAGTCCTTTTTCATAGTTACATAGTTCATATTTTGACCAGTGATTCTACTATGATAAATTAAAGACATAGTGCATTTAAAAATTGTAATTTGATGACACAAATGTATGGAATCGTTTTGTATAGTGTGATGGATATCACATGTTAAGTTGGCTGCTCTTAGCAAAATGATATGAAAAGACTTACAATGAGACACAATTTGTAGTAATATTATGTTTTTAAACTCATTTTTGTGAATACATTATATCGGATCTCATATGGAAGCTTGCTGTGACTTTATGAATAACAGAAAAGTGAGTTATGGAGATGTAATAAGATCGCCAGTAACTGAAGTTTGGGTTCCTTGGTCTGTTGAGTTTTGAATGTGAATGTTTTGCGCATATGGCCCAATTTTATAGATGTGAAAACTTTAGAATGGGAAAACACATCAAAGTGACATCTATAAAATATTAATAATGTGACTAAAGTCATCAAGAAATCAATTTTGGTGACAGGTTGAATTTTTTCCTTGACAATATTTTCTTTCCCAAATATTTGGCAATGTGTCATTTAAGGATCAATTGTTTTTAGGGCTCAATATTTCAAAAGTGCTTTAATAGTGTTGATATCATGAATTTGATATATTTTGACATAGTTCATTATTTCCTTTTATTGGCAGCTCATGTATCATTGCTTTTGGAAATCAAATGGAAAATAATATGGTACTGTCAAAAAGGCACTACTGATTGAGACTTTGATGAACATAATATAATGATTTGTCACAATGTATTGCAGTATTAACAGACAATAGCATAGCTCAATAGATAAACGAACACTCATTTCTAGTGCTTAAGATATGACTGTGTATTGATGTTGGTTAACAATAGGTGCAAAAATAAACCTGGAAAATGGAACCTACTGGGGAGAAAATTAGAGAAATGTAATTTCTAAATTGCTTAGTAGGTCATTGAAAGGCTGGATTTAAGAAAAATGAAAAAATTCCTTCCTAACATTTAGATTTTAGTTTAAGGTTCTTGAGATATTGGCCGTGATTTGATACACAGTGACTTAGATAAACACGCCAAATGGTAAATCAAACCGTGCAGCTGCAGCGCCTTTTCTTCAAAAGAACTGATAGCAAGCAAACCACACTTAACACTTAAATGTTTTTGATTATGCAATTATGTGTAAACTATAACTTGTCTGGGCTTAATTCACACTAGAGTTCACACCTCTTTAGTAAATCGTTTTGAGAGTGTTTGCTTTTATTATAATTTAAGTATAGATAAAATACTATATTGATGAACTCATAAATATTTGAATATACTGTCATTGTTTTCCCATTACTGTTTCTCTAGATTTATAAAAATTCCATTTGTCAGAAAGGTCTACACAGTGCTTTGTCTATATTTTAGACTGATGTTTGTAGGGTCACAGAAGTTTTCAATGGAGATGAGAACCTTGGAGTTTCTCTGCAACTGCACAGACAATGGATGATGTGGTTTGATATAAAATTTTTTTTTAACTTTTATTTAATGAATATAAATTTCCAAAGTACAGCTTATGGATTACAATGGCTTCCCCCCCATAATGTCCCTCCCATCCGCAACCCTCCCCTTTCCTACTCCCTCTCCCCTTCCATTCACATGAGGATTCATTTTCAATTCTCTTTATATACAGAAGATCAGTTTAGCATACATTAAGTAAAGATTTCAACAGTTTGCTCCCACACAGAAACATAAAGTGAAAAATAATAGATGACTTTTTAAATGATCATGAAATCAGATCAGACCTATTGTCATGTTTAATCCCAGTGAGAGTAAAGTTGGGATTTGCTAAATTCTTCTTCTTTTTTTTTTTTACACAAGATCAGTTTAGTATACATTAAGTAAAGATTTCAACAGTTTGCACCCCCATAGGAACACAAAGTGAAATATACTGTTTGAGTACTCATTATAGCATTAAGCCTCAATGTACAGCACATTAAGGACAGAGATCCTACATGAGGAGTAAGTGCACAGTGACTCCTGTTGTTGACTTTACAAATTGACACTCCTGTTTATGGCATATAAAAATTTACTACAGTTATTCTAAAATCTTATGATATTGACAGAAACTTAATTGAATTATATCTACAACTTACTGGATCATTTTCATGCCAAATGATGTGGTGCCCCCATGATTTAGTATGACTTGAAAGAAATGCCCCTGAAGAGGTCCAGAATTTCTACAGTAGGTGGTATTTAATTCTGTTTAGTTTCATGATGAATATTTAAAATATCCTTGGTCTTTGCTTACCTTTTTAAATGTTTGATAATGTCCATCACCCCAAATTCTCTATGACCAACTATTTGTTCTGCCTACTTTTCCTCTCATTTCACAAATCATCCTGTCTCTGTGTTCTCTGCTCTTTCTATTTAGAGTAGCTGTGTACCGTCACCCTCCATCCCTCCCTCCCTCCCTCTCTACCTCCCTCCTTTCCTTCCTTCTTTCCTTCTTTCCTTTTTGTCTTCCTTCGTTCCTTACTTCCTATCTTCCTTCCTTTCTTCCTCTATACCTTCCTTCCTCTTTGTTTCTTTCTCTTAATTAAATGTTTCCTATATTATTCTGTTTTGGTTCCATCTTCCATGAAGCCTTTCATTATTTCACCTTTTAGTGATTTTTTTCTTTCCTGAAATCCATCGCACCCAATTTTTTTTGCTGATTGTTTTGAACTTGATTCATGTTATGATTCACTGCTGTATATTTTGATACATATATATGGTGTAATTTTCTAATGATGTAATACACCAAGGGCATCTCTGATTTGGAGGAACTGGTACAGTTCAAAGAAATACAAAGAAAAAGTTATCCAGCATGCAATTTATGACTATATGTAGCCTTGACATGAACATTGTTTCTTTGAAAGAGTTGGAGTCACAGAATTTTATTGCAGCTAATTTCTTTTACACATAATCAAATCATGACTTATCTATACAGTTATATAGATTGTATCTATATATATTATATTATTATATTAATATATTATATTATTATATATAATCAAATCATGACTTACTTGCAGATGTATAGAATGTAAAAAAATCAAGCTCTATAGAAACAAAGGATGAAATGATTATTAACAGAAGCTGATGACTGCAAGGACTGGAGAAATATTGGACATAGAACATACAATTACAGTTAGAAGAAATAAGTTCAAGATGTTTATTGTACATTATGCTGACAAAGGTTAGTAAGCAGTACATTGTAAAGGTGAAAATTTGCTGATTGAATAAATTTTATTTATTCTAATCACAAAAAACATGTGAATAAACCTAAATACTAAATAGCTTAACTTAACCATGCTATAACACTACATATATCAAGAATCATATTATACACCATAAATATATATTATTTTATTTGTCAATTGAAAATAAAGAAAAAAAGATTTGCTTATGTAGTAATGAACCCACTGGACCCATAAGTTCATAAGAATATTTAACACCAATTTTGACAAATTTTTGGAGGCTGAGTGTGTATTAGCATAACTTTTAGGGAAGTATTAAGAGGTTCATATAGTTTAGGACTTTTTAATCTCACCAAATTCAGTACAAGAAAAACCCTTTGCTTCTGTTCTGGGAAGGAGAAAAACTAAACATTGTGAAATATGAGCAGAGCATTACCCATTCTTCTAGGTAAAAGACATCATCAAAGCCTTATCTCACTTGGGGAAAACACATTTGATTTATCCTGGTCCTATTTAGACTTCATTTTTGCCTATTGAATAGATAAAAAAAATTTTTGATTGTCAGAGCCCAGGTATACAGTTCCACAAAAAGTTTTAAATTTAATTATAAGGTAATCACTCCCCACCTCCATACCTACTATGATAGGGTACTTTGCAAAGTTCATGGGTAAATGGAATTGACAGCATCAGTGTATTTTGGTATGAAAATACTTTGATGTTAATATTGTTTTTATAATGTATGGGAAATGAGTATTATGTAAAATATTCATGATTTTCATTTTTTGCACCAAAATAAACTCCTATTATGAAATGTTTAAAATATTCTTGTATCAGTTCATCAGCTCTACCATAACTTAGTACTTTGGACTGGTTGACTTAAGCAATAAAAATTTATTTTCCCTTAGTGTGGTGCTTGAATATAAAAGATCAGTTTTTGGCAGATTTTGTTTCTCCGGAGGCCTCTCTCTTTGGCTTATAGATGATCATTTCTAGTTGTGTCCTCACATGGCCTTTTTCCTGTATATGCACATCTCAGGTATTATTTCTTCTTATAAGGACACCAACAATATCAGATAAGGACTTGCTCAGATGACTTCACTTTATCTTATTTATCTCTCTCAATGTCCTGTCTTCAAATGCAGTCTCATTATGAGGTTGTACCAGGGATAAGATTGCAACCTATGAATTCTAGGATGATACAATTATCTCACAACAATAATTGATCTCACAATAGAAAACATTTTCTTCTAAATTTTGTGTGGAACACTCGACAAGATAGACTACATTCTGAGCCATAGAACACACCTTAACAAATTTATAATAATAGACATCAAAGTATATTCTCAACTGTCAGTGTAATTAAACTATATATCAAAAATGGGATAATACCTGGACAATCTTCATTTGGTAATTAACCACTTTTAAATAACCATCAATCAAAGAAGTCTAAAGAAATGAAAATGCTGTGAAATATATGACAATCAAAATGAAATATTAGAATTTATGGGTTGTAGTAAAAGGGATTCAGTAGGAAACTGATGGTATAAAATTCTAATATTATAAAGTAAATAAAACATAAAATCAATTATCTAAACGTCCATCTTAAAAAATGAGACACAGAAGATCAAATGAAGTCTCAAGTCAGCAGAAGAAAAATTAATAAAATCAGAGCATAAATCAGTAAGTTTGAAAAAAAGAGAAACTGGAAATAGGAAATAAAAATTTTAAAAATGTAGAAAATTAATGAAACAAAAATCTATTTTTATGAAAAGATCCATAAAATTTAGTCCTTGACCTAACCATGCAGAAAAATTAGTAGACATGGTACTAGTACCAGAAATGAAAGAGTGGCAGTAACAATTGATTGCAACAAATTAAAATGACAGTAACATATCCTTGGAAATAACTTTATGTCCAAAAATTAAAAAATTTAGATGCGATACATTAATTCTTTTATAGACACACATTACCAATACTCACATAAAGATACTTATGCTAATTAAAATATCATATTAACATGACTTTTAACAAGCCCTCTTTTAAAAATTAAATCAATAATTAAAATCTTCAAAACACAAAAGCATCATGACTAATAGTTTTATTAGTAAACACTGCCAAATATTTGAGAAGGAAATAATACCGACTCTGTGTAATCCTATCATCTCAGCCAGGTCATCAAAATTTGAATCAGTATTGATAAGTATTTTTATAGCAAATGATGTGATGTGACAAAATAAACTACCTCTGTTGTCTTCTTTCAAAACCCCAAACACCAGTCTAATCACAATAAAAACATCAGAAAAATCATCATAGAGAGAAGTTACACAAAACGTTTTCAAATATTCCTCAAAATATCCCTCGTCACAACTAAGAAGTAGAGTGCAAATCCGTCACAGCAAAGGGAAGGTTAAGGCAACTAAGAACTAAATGTAATGTCTTATGGTAAAAACAAGAAATGTATATAGCTGGCGCCGTGGCTCACTAGGCTAATCCTCCGCCTAGCGGCGCCGGCACACCAGGTTCTAGTCCTGGTCGGGGCGCCGGATTCTGTCCCGGTTGCCCCTCTTCCAGGCCAGTTCTCTGCTGTGGCCAGGGAGTGCAGTGGAGGATGGTCCAAGTCCTTGGGCCCTGTACCCCATGGGAGACCAGGATAAGTACCTGGCTCCTGCCATGGGATCAGCGCGGTGCGCCGGCCGCAGTGCACTGGCCACGGGGGCCATTGGAGGGTGAACCAATGGCAAAGGAAGACCTTTCTCTCTGTCTCTCTCTCACTGTCCACTCTGCCTGTCAAAAAAAAAAAAAAAAAAAAAAAGAAGAAGAAATGTATATAAAGCATGGGATCAGGCACTGATTCATATTCTGGCTGCTCCACTTATGATCCAGCACTGCGCTAATGTCATGGGAAAAGCAGCTGAGGATATTCCAAACATGGGAGACCAACCCTGTCCATTGTCTCCATAAGGTGAGTGGACAAGCAGATAGAAGTTTCTCTCTCTATGATACCTCCTCTTTCAGCAATTCTTTCAAATAAATTAATAAATCTTTAAAAATAAAGAAAGAGAAAACAAGCTATCAAGCAAGCAAGCATGGGCTTTGTTCAAAACTATTAATTTCACAACATACTATTCAACTGTAAAATGTTAATAATAGGGAAAAATGGGTGAAATAGGCCCTCTGTACTGTTTTCAAACATTTTTATACCAATCTAATACTCAGCTAAGATAGATTTTATTTTATTTTATTTTATTTTATTTTATTTTATTTTTTATTTATTTATTGGCAGGCAGCAGCCAGGTGCTTCCTCCTGGTCTCCCATGCGGGTGCAGGGCCCAGGGACTTGGGTCATCCTCCACTGCCTTCCCAGGCCACAGCAGAGAGCTGGACTGGAAGAGGAGCAACCGAGACTGTACCGGCGCCCCAACCAGGACTAGAACCCAGTGTGCCGGCACCACATGTGGAGGATTAGCCAAGTGAGCCCTGGCACTGGCCCCAATAAATTTTATCTTAAACACTCTTATTCACTTACGAGGGTCACTGTTTACTTACTCAAACATTCTATTCTTAAGAACACAAAGCAATGTACTCAACCTGTCCAAAATAGTTTTCTCAATGTGTAAAACGGAGATATAATTATTCACTGTCTTACATGGGGTAGAAATTAAAAGCTAAATGATTTAGAATAACATTTTGCACACAGTAAATATTCAGTAAATGTTGATGAATAGTATTTTTTTTAAATAAGCAAGTTTATTTTATAGTTTGGCTTTAGCTATCACATTAAATAATCTTTGTATGCCCAAATGTCAAAAGAGCTACTTTCATTTAAAAATAGATAAATGAAAATATTTCTTAAATGAAACAATTTTAATATTTTCTATGAAGTTTGTACATTTTCCCAAGACTTTTGATTGAATTCTTTTCATGCTGACTTCTATTTTATAAAAGTCCTGCACCAAGTTCAAATACAAGCATTGGTTTATTCTGTTTTTGTTATTGCCTTGCCCCAGCGTCAGATTAATGTTAGCATTGTCTTAATTACTAAAGGTGTATTGGCCCCTTTTTATTTTCTTAAGTATATGTTGGAAATCTAATTTTGGTAAGAATTTGAGGATTATCTCATTACAGTCTGAGAAAGACACTTTTATAATCTCTGTCAGGATCATACTGAATTTACAGTTTACCTAGAGGAAAAAAAATATAGTCTTTTTGAGATTATATTTGCTCTCTTTCCATTTACATAGACTTTCTGTTATATCATCAATAGTTTTTTATAATTGTATAGTTTTGTAATTCTTAATTTAATTATTCCTAGTTAATTATGGTAAGTGTCGGCCGGCGCCGTGGCTCAATAGGCTAATCCTCCACCTTGCGGCGCCGGCACACCGGGTTCTAGTCCCGGTTGGGGTGCCGGATTCTGTCCCGGTCGCCCCTCTTCCAGGCCAGCTCTCTGCTATGGCCAGGAAGTGCAGTGGAGGATGGCCCAGGTGCTTGGGCCCTGCACCCCATGGGAGACCAGGAAAAGCACCTGGCTCCTGGCTCCTGCCAGGATCAGCGCGGTGCGCCGGCTGCAGCGGCGGCCATTGGAGGGTGAACCAACGGCAAAAAGGAAGACCTTTCTCTCTGTCTCTCTCTCTCACTGTCCACTCTGCCTGTCAAAAAAAAAAAAAAAAAAAAAAAAAATTATGGTAAGTGTTGTTCCTGTCAAAGAAGTGTTTTTCTTAATCCTACTGCATTTTTTGTCGTTATTGAAAGCTGTAGGTAGAGCAAGTTCTTTAAATATTGATTTTGTGTACAGGAGCAATATTAAAATAATTACTGAGATAACATTTTCTGTAAATTATTTTCTATTTTCTATAAAATATTATCTTTTCTATTAATTCCAACAGTTTTTTTCAATTCCTTCCTGAAACTTATAACGTATTTAGGTTTTAACTCATTCCAAATGTATCATATTTGAAATGAATTTCTTATCTTTATCTGGACTTCAGTGTGAAGGTTTCCAACATTTTTATGATGTATGGTTTTTCTCATAAGTTATTATTGATATCATTTATCAGGATGAAGAAGTTCTCTTTAGTCTTAACTTGCTCATTTTTTTCATTGGTATGTATTAAACTTTGAAAAACATATATTCTTATATCTAATAAAATAGTGGCATAGCTTTCCCTTTAGTATGTTAATTCATTCACTTATATTAAATACATTTTCAGATACTGAGTTTTCTTATGCCTGGGATGAATTCTACTCAAACAATGCTATCTTTATTGATATTGCTTCAATTTGGGGCACGTATAGGATATTTACATCTATGTTTATATCATGTTAGTATGGTCATATTTGTTGTAGTTTTTTATACTGTTCTTTTCATATCAGCCTTATAAGAGAAATTTATGTAAGTTTTCTGCATTTGTTCTATTCTTTTAAATATTTAGTACAAGATAGAAATTATTTGATTCTTAAAGCAAAAAAAAATGCCTTCAATTTCATTTCATCATGGCAAATTTTGACTTGAGAGTCTTTACTACTTCTGTATATTTAGTGATTTGTCATGCATGGTTCTCTCTTTTCTATGTCATCTATTTTGAAGATTTTCAGTTAAATAAAGTAGCTTAAAGCCCTTATTCTAGTACCAAACCCAAGGTGATAAAATTTAAAGTATAAACAGACGATTGCAAAGGTAATATAAACAGAATATTAATTAGGTTTCTAAAGCCAAAATGAACGGAACTGTGATCATATGTGGGCATAGGCACTTACTTGTATATTTACTCTGTTTAATTTAATAATGAGGATATGAACTCAATCTTGTTGACTTCTATTTGAGTCTTCAGTTGACTGTTAAGGATCAGGTTTTAACTGTGGTTTAATTTGTGATAAACTTGATGGTAGGTCCATAATTTTTATTTAACTTTGGTGAAAAAAAAAAAAAAAAGAGAGAATAAATTTCCAAGGTGAATTCACAGAAGTGACCACAAATGTAATATAAGTTGCTAGTGTTTAGGTGAAATAGCTAAATAAGAGAGATAGACAAAACACTTTTCCATAGTCTTCCTTGGAAATGAGATTTTGACATCATTTGGGATGGGGATTTAAAGTATGCCTGATGCTATAAGGGGGCAGTGCTTTGAAGAAGAGTTGATTACTGCTGTGGTTTGATTAAAGACATAACATGATGCCCAAATGCTGCTCCACCGTATTCTCAGTCCTGCTTTGTGAGAAAAATTCCTCTTGGTGCATAATGGGTAATTGAGTCTGGGAATAGTTGCAGCTGGTGTGCATATTTAAATACTGCCAAAGAATGAGATTATCAAGTTGGACAGAAACCTGTTTTTTCACCTCTCTTTGAGGAGACAATAGACCATTTTTCATGTTATTCTGTGTTTCAAATTGTCTACACAACACCTGTGAAAACATAAAGAGAATGAATGGAAGCCAATGGTATTTACTCTGACAGAAATTTGTGATCCAGCCACACTTTGGATAGCCTCTTTGGACTCCACCAAATATCATTTTTTCTTATTAAACATAAAGAATATACATAGTAGAGTCATTTTAGAAGAGAAACTAGTGAGTGTATATTTAAACTTTCGTCTCCTCTCATTCTTTTTCCTGTAATTGTTTTGATATTTCTTCATTTTTGATGATTACTTTAAAATTTAGTTGGTGAGCACTACTTATATTTGCATTATTTAGTTTTAGTGTGTTAACAGGATATGTAAATTGAATTTCTATTGAAGGAAGATCAATATCTTTGGCATTGTTCAGAATAAACTTATTCCTAAAGGCAAATTAGGCAGTCTGCTTATTTGCCTTTTCTTCTAGACATTTGCATCTTCATTGTTATACTCTTTAAGAATAATAATTATTTTTTTCCTTTTGTCTTTCATGTCTCTAAATTTAGAATTGTTACTTATATTCTAAAATATACTATCTATCTATTTTTATTTTAGTAATATAAATATTTAAATGTAAAAGATAATTCTTAAACTTCACCATTTCATTTTGTGAATGACTAATTAACATATAATACACTCTAATGGCTCATGCAATCACTCAAACATACTTCAAAAGAAGCCAAAGAGTTAATGAACCACTTCTGTATGTTACAAAGGAATATAGATTTGAAAGCAGGGATAAGTTTGCTCTTCAAAGTAAGTGTCTCATTGGTACATACTATTGACTGGAGTTTTTCCCTTGTTTGATTATTCTCCCTGGGCAAATTCTGCCTTCTTCCATTTCTTTAGTATTTCTTTGTAACAGATAAGCTTTTTTCTCTTTTATAGTAGATTTTAGAAAAATGTACAGAGAGCCTCTGACTTACCATTTTTTTAAACTTTACAATGACATGCAACCAGAAGAAATCATGCTTTGCATTTGGATTTAGATTTTTTTCCCCTAAACTAGTGACATGACATGGGACACTCTCTTGTGATGATGGGTAGCAGCAGTGAGTTGCATATCCTAGTAAGCCAAATGAGACTACAGTGCATGGTGTTGCTAGCTTAGATTTATTAAATATGTTTTTTATGTTCAGTATTTTCAATTTACAGTAAGTTTATCTGGGCAAAACATCATTTTAAAACAAGGAGCATCTATAGTAACTATATACATCAATTCTTGCCAGTTTTACACTGAATTATGGTTTTCCTATAAACGGGAATTATACAATATTTAGAGAATTATAATTATCCAGGTAAAAGTATTGATATTTAGCACCTTCATTTTTGGAACAATGAGATAGAAGGGAGAAGCCTTTAGTTTTAATTTCACTCAGAAAACCTGTGACTGATTGGGAAGAGAATCAACATAATTTATCTCTGGAGTGTTTCAGAGAGGACTCATTTTCCAAAATACATAAGCCAAAAATATTGAAATAAATAGCTACTTACAATTAAAATTACTTTGCAGATCCGTAGTCCTAAAATAAATTACTTTGTGTCTTAGTCCTCATGATATAATAACACTCGGAAGAATCACACTCTGTTTGCTGTTATAACAACTCAAAAATTCTTAATGAGTTTTAAGTTTTCCTCATTTAAGCATCAAGCATGGAAGAAATTACTGAATTGAAGAAGATGGGGAAGGTGAAAATTAAGAAGAAATATTTTTCTATGTCCCAAATAGAGTCATAATGGCATTAAATAAAAGATATTTTCTGACTCAAAGGATTTTGAGGAATGAATATTGATAACACAGAAAGGTAAACTTGTTGGAGACTGTGAACTTATTGACTACCTACAAGCAAACTTAGGCTGTAAGCATACTAAAATACTCGTTCTATCCCAGAAGAGTAAGCATATTTGTCATTATAAAACTCAGGGTGTCAGAATTCTGTATTTTATAGTTTAAAATAGCACAAGAAAAGAACATTTAAGATACATTCCCTGGTCATTGTTATACAGTTCTTTCTATAGGTATGCCTCATAATAAAATATATAACATTCACCAGTATTTACTATATGCCAAGTACTGTGCTAAACTGTTAAAGTATTTTATTTTGCAGTCAAAAAACAATTTTTTTGGTAGATGACGAATCAAAAACAGATTCAGAGAGATGTGACTTGCCCAAATTAATGAAGGTGACAGTAAGTGGGAGAATTGGGATTTGAATGCAAGAAATCTGATTCCAGAGCTATAATTTTGTATGTACAAGCAGGTGGGCAGCTGCAGAGCTACAAATATTCATCAGCTCTCTTACTTGTTTTCTCTCCCAGTGTACTTAAAAACAGCGCCACTAGCCGCTGATGGAGGAAGCTCTTTAGAACACCACTTAGGCTGGTAGTGTAGGTTTTTGCTGTGCTAATTGCTACTGAAAAGAAAATAGACCCTTGCTTACTTTTTTCTGTGAATATCTGGGGAAATATAAAGTCAATCATATCTAGATCGATTGCTTGGGAGAAGTAGTCAAACAAATACTCAGAAGACAAATTTATCTTCTGAAGCGAAGCTCTCTTTCCAAGTACTCTGACCAGTCTCCTTTAAAACATCAATTTCACACTGAGCACTCATATATACACTTTTATAATTTTCAGTTGACTAGAACTTCAAGACAATGACTGCATACACTTATACTTTCAGCTTAATAAGAAATGCTATAACATTTACCTATATTGAAACATTATCACTATATATATTTATATGGTACAGTGATGTTATGATTTTAAATACAAAGCAGAATGATGAAACATAACTGATTAAGCTATCCATGCCCTCAAAGATTTGACATTTTTTACAATGCATACATTTGAGATATTCTTCCTTGGTAATATTGGAATGTGCAAGTACAGTACTCCATTATTAGCTATATTCACCACACTGTATAATAGATTTAAAAATTCAAATTTATTCCTCTTATCTAACTGAGGATTTGTATCCTTTGACTATCATTTTCCAATCAAACCCAAAATGTAAGCAGTTTTTGGAGATGCTCAAAACAAAAATAGATTCAAAGCATATTGCCACCTAGAACCAGCCATAATGATAAGGAAGAAATAAAGTTATCTCCAACTAGAAAATAATGAACAAAATAGGAGTAGTAAGTCTCTTTATAAAAGAGTCTTCTTATAAAGTCTCTTTATAAAAGTCTCTTTATAAAAAGTTTGATTTATTGGGGATGGCATTGTGGTGTAGTGGGTAAAGCTGCTGTCTATGATCCAGCATCCCATGTGGATTCAAGTTCTGGCTGTTCTACCTCTAATCCAGCTCCCTGCAATCAGCCTGGGAAAAGCAGCAGAAGATGGCCCAAGTATTTGGGCCCTTGTCATCCATATAGGAGACCTGGGTGAAACTCCTGGCTCCTGGCTTCTGCCTGGCCCAGCCCTGGCCATTGAGGCTATCTGGGAAGTGAACTCACAAATACAAGATGTCTTTTTTCTGTCTTGTCCTCTCTCTCTGAATCTCAGAAATAAAAATAAATAAATAAACATTTTTTGAAAAATGTTGTATTTATTTATCTATTTGAAAGATACACACCCATGGAGGTGGGGGAGAGAAAGACAAAGAGAGATCTCATCCATAGAGTCACTCCTCAAATGCCTCCAAGAGCAGGGACTGTACCGCTACAAAACTGGGACCCAGGAGCCAGGAGCTCATCCACATCTCTCATGTGTGTCTCAGGGACCCAAGTAACTCATTCATAGCCTGCTGCTTCCAAGGGTGCACATCAATAGGAATCTTGAATCTGCAGTGGAACATGGGCTTGAATCCAGGCACTCAGATGTAGGGTGTGGACATGCTGAGCAAAGACTTAACGGCAGTGCCCAGAGGCCCACCTCTAGCAGTAGTTAAGTCTTTAAGACAAATGCAATGAATGTAAGTGAAATAAACTCTCCAACAAAAAGACATAAAGGGAATGACTGATTCAAAACAAAACAAGACAAGACACAACTATGCAATGCCTGTAAGAGACTCACTATTTTTAAAGACGCACATGGGCAGAAGGTGAAGGAATGGAAGATATTTGATAAAAATAGACCACAAGAGAGCAGGTATAGTGATACTTTTATCAGACAACATAGACTTTGATTCGAAAACTCTAAAATGTGACAAAGAAGGACATTATACAGTGTACATCAGAAAGTTTGGGGGAAGATAGAATTAAAAGATAAGTTAGGGTGAGTGGCTTAGAAGTTAAGACACCATCATCCCATGTTGGAGTGCCTGGCTTCAACGACCGCCCCTGCTTCTGATCCAGCCTTCAGCTAATGTGCAATCTGACTTGGGCCATCTTTAAATGCTTTCCCAGGCCGTAGCTGAGAGGTGGATTGTAAATGGAGCAGCCAATACTCGAACCAGAGCCCATATGGGATGTGGCACTGCAGGCTGCAGCTTTGCCCACTGCACCACAGTGCCGGCTGATCTGGGTAATTTTGTAACATGAATGTTATTACTATAAGTCACTTTAAAATATCCTGCTTGCTACACTGATATATTCATGCTTCCAAGTGACTGTTCTATTCTCACAACTGAGGTTGTGCTATTACAAGATGAGTCATTGTTGTAAAACTCCCTCCCACAAAGACTTAAGAATGCACTAAGGCATATGCAATCAATTAGAAATAAATCTTCCTCAGGAAAGTACAGAGGTTTTTTTTTTTTTTCATTTCTAATTTTTAACATAACAGTTTGATGAATGTTTCAAGTCAATAAACAGCATTTATCTGAGAGGCAGAGTTACAGAGACACAGGCAAAAGCAGAGGGAGAGAGAGAGAGAGATTCAGAGAGAGAGAGAACGCTTCCATCTGCTACTCCACTCTCCAAATGGCTGCAATGGCCAGGGTTAGGCCAAGCCAGGCCAAAGCCATGAGTCAAGAGCTTTCTCCAGGTCTCCCTTGAGGGTGCAGGGACCCAAGTAATTGGGCCACCCCAGCTGCTTTTCCAGGCCATTGGCAGGTGAACTGGATAGAAAGTGGTACAGCCTGGACTTGAACATGTGCCCATATGGAGCACCGGTGCTGCAGGTGGTGCCTTAACTCACTATGCCTTAGCACCAGCACTCCATTTGAACTTTCTAAGAGGAATAATAATTAGCGTTAAAATTAGAGTGCTCTAATCAGAGATTTGTGAAATAGGATAGAAAATCTATCTTAAATTGATTCTAAAGAAGAATTGTGATATATCTTTGAAATTTATTTTCTTTATTATATAAATACGTGAAGTGCAAAATAACCCTTAGTCACATACCAAAAACCCATGCTTAACCACTATTAATATTTTATAAATGTATTTCTCAGATAGCTAATACCATTGTCTCTCCCTTTTGCTTCCTCTCTTCTCTCTCTCTCTCCATATATATATATATATAAAATCCTTCATATTATATAAAGTTTTTATATTATATAGTAAGTTTTATATTATATAGTAAGTTTTCATCTTACTCTTTAATTAAATATGAGTTTTCCCCATCTCAAGAAAATATTCATATTTAATAGCTACAGTATATTACATAAAATTGAGAAATTTCTCAGTTCTTGGAATTTTACTGTTGACTCCTCTTTTCAAACTCTAAAGTGTTTCCACTTGTTATTCCAAACTGTCTGTCTTCTCTCCTCCTATTTACTGTCATCTGGTCATGGCTCCAAGTAAGGCTATACAGATCTACCTTTACCAAAACACAATCACTCCGCTTGGCTCTGGATCCAGGCCTGTCTCTTCTGAGGTCATTGTTTATGACATCTCTCTTTCCTTCTCTGTTGTATTATCTACAGAAATGTAAAGCAATCTTTAGGTTCTTTCAGCTACTTAAAACATCTTTCCTGTCTTTCAAATATACCCACATTTCTTTCCTTCTTTTTGCATTGTATCTGATTGCAGAGTTGTCAGCAGTTTCACAGCGGATTCCTCATCTGCATTTTTTTTTATTCAGGTTCAGCCAGGCTTCTGCTCCTGACCACTCAGCTGAATCTGTTCTTAGTCACTAATGCACTAATGGTCATCGTATTACCAAATGCAGATGCTCTACTACTTACTGCAGAATTTAACCCTGATAAACCAATTTAAATTGAAAAGATCATAAATGGAAATACATGTAGCATGCCTAAACTATCAGACATGAAAGGTTAGTGACACAGTGTGCTGCAGAGTGCAGTTATCGTCCTGTGATTGCAGGACCTGCTGCTGTGCCAAACATCCTAATAGAATTCAAGCACATATTTCCAGCTAGAAAGAATGAACACACAGAATTTGAAGCACAATTTCTACTAAATGTCTGCCCCTTTTGTATTATCACAGATTTGAAAAATCGTAAATTGAACCTTCATAAATCAAGGATTACAATTATAGTTGTACCATATCTGCTCTCAAACTACCTAATCATAAGGTTCATTCTGTGTGAGTTGACCAAACCCACTTTTTGAAAACAAACCCTACTCTAAGTTTCCTTTACGTTATATAGTATTACGCTTCTGCTCCAGGTGTCAGGGATTTCCAGAACTCAGATTTGCTAGCATTTCTGTATCTATTTATTATATTAATTTTCTTAGAAAATCTTGTCCATTGCCATGGTTTTAAATACCAATATGCTTATTTACTCGAATATTGATCTGTCTCCTGAAGTCCAAACTCATATCTGGCTATGACTAATCTCCATTTGAATGTGTAATAGTTTGGCACAATTAGACTCAGTTCTCAAATTCTTTGCTTAAATGTGTTCAGTAATGTTAATTTCAACTATCAATGGCAGCTTCACTCACTGGTTGCCTAGCTTGCACACAAAGTTGTTTATAATCTATTTACTAAAATTATTTTTACAAAACAGAGTTTTCTGATAATGTGATTCATGCCCCCTATTTGCTTCCTATTGTTTTTACTACAAAGTATAATTTCATTACTCTGGCTTTGTGAGTCCTGAATTAGTCAAATCTTGCCTATCCCTATGATGTCATCTCAAATAATTCTCCTAGCATTTATGGATTCAATCTATTTTTCTTTCTGTTGCCTGAATATGCCAAATTGTGCAATGAATATTTCTGTTTCCAGTATTTGGCATGTTTCTCCCTTTTCCATTGCTGTTACTTTTTGTTTCTTCCTTCATATCTTATACTAAATGTCGTTTCTCCGATGAGGCTTCTCAACTTTATCTCTCAATAAACTGCCTCTCTACCACATTGTATGGTTTTAATTCATTGCAAAACAATTCTTTATTATTTATTTTTAAAATGTTTATCTGTTCTAGAATTTTATCTCTATGAAAATAGTGATCTCATTGTGTCTTTTTCTACTTTATCACTAGTGCCTAAAAATGTATAATAAATAAATATTAAGAGCATAAAGTGAGTATCTTTTATAGATATTTTCGTCTGTTTTTGATGTTATTTTCTTAGAATAGGTCCCTTTGAATAAAATCATTAAGTCTAGCCATTTGTTTCCTAGATAGTTTTTTACCTCTATTAGGATTTCCAGATTTAATACATAAGGAATGTCAGGGAGCCAGTGTTGTGGTATAGCATGGAAAAATGCTACTGGCAATGCTGGCATCTCTCATGGGCACTGGTTAGTGTTCTGATGGCTCCACTTCTGATGCAGCATCTAGCTCCTGCTAAAAGCCTGGAAAAAGCATCAGAAAATGACTCAAGTGCTTGGGTTCCTGTCATCCGCATGGGAGAAAGAGCCTCATAGCTCCTGGCTTCGGCTTCACTTAGCCCTGTATATTGCAGTCACTTGGGGAGTGACCCAGCAGATAGAATATGCCTCTCTCTCTTTCTCCTCCTCTCACTTTGTAACTCTGACCTTTGAATAAATAAATAAATCTTAAATAGAAAATTGAGATATTTCATTTTCTTAAAGTTTTATTTATTTATTTATCTGAAAGGAAGAGAGAGTGAGAAAGAGAGAATTTAATCTGTTGGTTCACCCTCAAATACCTGCAGCAGCCTGGACTGGGCCTGACAGAGCGAAGAATCAGGAACTCCTTCTGTTTCTGTCACCTGGATGGCAGGAACCCAAATAATTTACTCATCAATGGGAGGGAGTAGGAGGTGGAAAGGGAGTGGGGGTGGGGGTAGATTTGGGGGAAGAACCACTCTATTCTTAAAGTTGTACCTATGAAATTTGCATTCATTAAATACAAGCTTTTAAATATAAAAAATAATTTATCCATCATCTGTTAACCTTGCAGATGAATTATGAGGAATCTGGATTGAAAGTGGAGGCAGGAAACCAGGCACTTTGCCATGGGGTGTGGATTTCCCAAGTCATAGCTTAACACATTGTACCACAATACTCAGCCTGAGGTATTTTCTTTAACCATTCATATATCAATGGATATGTTGGTTGATTACACATTTTGGCTTTTTACAATAATGCTGAAATGAACATTGCAGTGTATATGTTTAAGATACTAATTTCATTTCCTCTGAATGCATACCCAAATGTTGGGTTGTTGGATCATATGATAGCTCTTTTTTAACCCTTTTTAAAAGATTTATTTATTTATTTGAAAGACAGAGTTACAAATAGGCAGAGGCATAGAGAGAAAAATAGAGAAGTCTTCCATCCATTGGTTCACTCTCCAAATGGCTGCAATGGCTGGGGCCAATCTGAAGCCAGAAGCCAGGAGCCAGGAACTTCTTGTGGGTCTCAAACATGGGTGTAGGGCCCAAGGACTTGGACCATCTTCTACTATTTACCCAGGCCATAGTAGAGAGCTGGATCAGAAGTGGAGCAGCTGGGACATGAAGCAGCACCCATATGGGATGCCAGCACTGCAGTTTCAACTTTATCTTCTATGCCACAGTGCTGGCTCCAGTGATCGCTCTTTTATTCCTTTTTTGATCAGGCTTCATGTGGGTTTCCTATGGCTGTACCCATTTACATACCTAGCAACCATATATAAGGCTATTTCAAAAAGTTCATGGAAACATCAAATCAAAAGGCAAGCTTATTTTGTACTAAAACTTTGAAATCCATTTATAGTGTTTTTATAATATGTTTTTACAATGAATAATTTCATGTATACCTCACACTTACCTTTTCTCTACATCCTTGCCAACACTTACTGTCTCTTGCCTTTTTGGTAATAACCATCCTAGGTAGTTGGATATGATATTTCATTAAAGTTTTCATTTTCATTTACCTGATTAGTAATTTTGAACATTTTTATATATTATTGATAATTTATACCTTCTTTTAAAAAACTACTTATTTATTTCATTAATTCTTTTAAAAGGCAGAGCATTAGAGGGAGAGAGAGAGAGAGAGAGAGGGAGAGAGGGAGAGAGGGAGAGAGGGAGAGGGAGAGGGAGAGGGAGAAGGAGAGGGAGAGGGAGAGGGAGAGACAGGGAGACAGCTCCCATCTGCTAGTTCATTCCCGACATGTTCAAGATAGCTGGAGCTGGGCCAGGCCAAGAGAGGGCTGGGAACTCAGTGCAGATCTCCCACATGGGTAGCAGGGACTCAACTACTTGACCCATCACTTGTTGCCTCCAAGAGTGCACATTAGGAGGCAACTGGAATTATAAGCGGAACTGGAAATCAACCTCAGGGACGGCAATAAGGGATGCAGGCATTCCAAGTGAAGACTAACTGCTACATCAAATGTTTGCACCAATGCATGTCTTCTTTTGAAAATGGCTTTATTTTGCTTTTAAAAAGAAGAAAATCCTGTAATTTAAAACAACATGAGTGAAGCTAGACGACCTTAAGCTATTCAGAATAAAGCTAGCCATAGAAAGACACCTTCTGCATAATCGCTTTTACATATGAAAACTTAAAAAATCAAACTCATAGAAAATAGAGAGAAGGGTGACTACTAGGGATGGGGGTGGGGTAGAATAAATGAACAATATTGATCTAAGGGTATCGATTTTCAGTTATAAGATATATTCTGAAGATAATGTGCAACAATGTCAATATAGTTATTTTTTGTATACCTTAAGTTTGCTAAGAGAATAGATTTTGAAAAATTTCTTTCCACATAAAGAAAAAAAATGTAAAGTATGTTACTTGAAGGGAAGATTAGGTAACTTTATTGTAACATTCATTCCACAATGCATACTTGCATCAAAAATCACATTGTTCATTGCAATATACAAAATTGTACTTGTCAATTATATCTTAATGATGCTAAAAAGGAAAAAAATATCAAGTTAACTTTGAATTTCAGATAAACAAGGAACAATATTTCAGTATAAATGTATTTTCCACCCTAACTGGGGCATATTTAAACTAAAAAACAAAACAAAAACCTCATTTTTTATCAGAAATTCAAATTCAACTGGACTTCCTATACATTATATGGTAATACTAAAGTATATGCATTCCCAACTAAAGTGGGTATACATGATGGTGTCATTGTCTCATTTTGACCATTTAAAAATATGAATGGCCTACACAAACACACACAAATGCATACAACATCTAGCCTACCAGTTACACTGCCCACTTCCTTTAGCAGAGTACCTGAGTCCAACTCCTTGCTCTGTTTTCTGACACCAGCTTCCTGATAATGCAGGACCTACAAGTCATATATAATGGCTCAAGGAATTATGTTCCTACCACTCACATGAGAGACTTGGATTGAATTCCTAGCTCCTGATTCAGGCCCCAGCCTTGTCTGGTTGTCACAGGCATTTATTTGGGATGTGAGCCAGTGGATGAGATTTCAAGATCTCTCCCTTCTTTTTTTCTACCTGATGTCTTTCTGTCTCACGAATGGTAAATAATAAAAGAAAAAAAATGAATATATGTAGAATATAATCTATTTCATGATATATAATTTTATTTCATTAAAATTCTATTTGGTGCTGAAGTTTTTCTACCCAATGTGACTGATTTTCAATCCAGTGTGAATTTTCGTGAATCCTAAGTAGATTGTAATGCTACTTTCACATGAATGGACTTTGGAAACTGTCAGTCTCCTCAGGTAAGCAACACCAGGAAACCCAGTTTTGGCCGCAGAGATGTGGTATGCACATGGGAAAATGATCGACGGCCTGATGTCATATGACAAAAACATATTACAAATTAAAGCCTGGGATGTGTTAGGTCACTGAGGGTACTTAAATAACAATATTTTATGAATCTTGGAAAGCCAGTTTTCTGATCGAGAACTCCCTAAATATCAATTTAATATTGTGTGAGGTTTTTTTTTTTTTTGGAACTCTATAAAGAGATTTGATGCTATAAGTATATATGAGATTAATATTTTAAGAACAACTAGCAAAGAAAGTTCAATGTGCAATTTAATCTTTCTTTTTTGCTGCCATGTTATTGAAAATGCATTTAAGAAAGGTGCTAACTATGAGTGTGAGAGTAATATTAAAATATATTTCTGTCATGTTTTTCTTCATTAATTCTCAATAACGTTCTAACACATTATAGTCTTCAAAAGGAAACATAAAAACCTAGGAGCCACATTAAATGAAACAAAAACATTGAGAACTTCGAAGTAGAAAAGGATTCTCTTTGGGGGGGTCTCTGCATTTTAAAATCCTTAAAATTAAAATAGCTGCAAGTAATTTTCATAAATAGCTGAAGTTCTTGATTTATAGTAGATTAGAGACTGCATTAGAGGCTGAGACTATCTGGTCTATTATTCTCAACCAGAAAGATTTTGAGGGTTTCAGTTAGCATTTCCATAAAATGTCTATTTTCAGAGTTCTTACTATTATTTGTTTGAAATACTTTTCTGTTACTCTTGACTTAAGATAGCAGGACTTGCTATTATGTGTTACAGTGGGAAAGGAAGGAAAGTACGAAAGAGTGATTATGGGACATCTGACTTCACCAGTTTGTAATCATTTTGCCATTATATTCAGAATTATAGAGCATGTAATTATATTTCAACCACATCTTTATCATAAAATAGTTGCAATCGTTAGTGTGTCTTAAGTGCTTACTTTGGTTTGTGTACATATGCATTGCTTGCTAGTTAAGCTAGCTTCTGAAAACGTGAGCTTCCTTTTCCTCTTCACTCCACATGAATGAATAATAATGAAACTTGTAGGTGATTAAACCTGACTTCTTAAATAGAAGGTAGCCACAGCCTGTTCCCCTTGCTCTCTATGCCTTCATGCCTTCAGTGTCTTAGCACTCAGGTTCAGGTGTCAAAGAAAGAGCGGTTTCTCTGGTTTGAAAAAATCCAGATTTGAAGTTTGAACTCTTTAGGAGAAGAAAAATTTATTTTCTCATCCATCCAAGTTTGTGTTTGAGCAAACTATAACAAAAAACAGATTAAAATAAAAATGCATGCAAACTTATTTAACATAGAGCCTTCAGAACTGTAGACTCAAACACAGAAATTTGTATGTGTTTATGCTGCATATGATGAAGTATACACTTGTGTGGTTGCAACAAAGAGAGTACAATGCAATGGAAATAAGCTGGGAACATATTAGTTAACTCTGCCCAGATTCTTTGCTGTGCCCCTGTGTCTTTAGAGCATAAGAGCATTCCTTTCCTCTAGGTACAGGGTGGACATGACTGGAAGGAAGCCTTTATGACCTGCTTCAGGGTCAGGCAAGTGCAAGGTGTTTGCAACCTTCCGGCTTCTGTGGCTTACTAAGATTTTCTGACATCTTGTTCTGAGCTTCACACAATTTATGATATTAACCACATTTCAGTATACAATTACTTTAAATGTCAGTTTCTGACTTTTGACAGTTATTTAATAAGTATATAAGTATCTTAAGAAAAACATGAATCACCATACTCAAGGAATGTAATAGAGATTCAAAAAGCATCACTTAATTCTCTTTTTCTCCTAAGAAGTTGCAGCACCATTATACTTTATCAATAGTTCACTCTCATCAAGTGTGCATTATATGCCAGACAATATCAAATTGCTTTATTTATCATGCTTCCTATTAATCTTCACAACACTTTAATAAGTCATTTCTAAAATTTTTATAATCTCTGTTTCATAGTAGAATAAAATGAGATATTGAGGCTCAAAGTTATTTATCACCTTCCAATGCTTACAATGTTTCTTTCTTTATCTTTGGTTCTCTATGGATGACAATCATTCCGTGACCACATAGAACAAAACAAGAGAACACAGTGTTGTATTCTTGAAATGAGACATTGTTAAAAGCTAAATTACCAAAATATGCAGCTGAGAGTTTATGCACATGCTTATAAAACCTAGTCAACAGGGCAATTTACTCTAGTTAAGGCAACTGAATAAAAATAAAAAGAAAAGTGGATACAGAATTAGGTCAGAGAAATAATTTTAAATGTAGACAGAAAATTCACTTTTCTTTCTGTACCAGATGAGATCATCACATTATATCATGAATTTATTGGTATTTAATTATAATAACATTATAAACACTTTATAAATTTATAAATAAAATTATAATAAAGTTGTAATAAGAAACTTAAAAATAAGACTGCTTGATTCTGTATCTTACAGCATTGGTGTTTCAAAATGAGAAGGTCGTTTTTGTTTTGCTTTGTTTTCCTTTGGTTTGCCTTTTAAATGAAGATCAAATGTTTCAATTTATGTGTAAGAAAATCCCAAGAGAGATATTTTAATAAAATGTAATTAGAAATTGATGAATTAGTAAACTTTGCACAGCTTAACATAAACCTTCTTATGCAGCACCATCGATGTGGGATTAAGGCAGTTGTCTTCTATAATCTCTGTATTGTTCTGAGCCTGAATATAGCATTATTTTGTTTTAAGAAAATGGAGGCCTGTGCCGTGGCTCAATAGGCTAATCCTCCACCTTGCAGCGCCGGCACACGGGGTTCTAGTCCCGGTCAGGGCACCAGATTCTGTCCCGGTTGCCCCTCTTCCAGGCCAGCTCTCTGCTATGGCCCGGGAGTGCAGTGGAGGATGGCCCAAGTGCTTGGGCCCTGCACCCCATGGGAGACCACGATAAGTACCTGGCTCCTGGCTTCGGATTAGCGCAATGCGCCGGCCGCGGCAGCCATTGGAGGGTGAACCAATGGCAAAAAGGAAGACCTTTCTCTCTCTCTCTCTCTCTCACTGTCCACTCTGCCTGTCAAAAAAATTAAAAAAAAAAAAAAAGAAAAGAAAATTGGACATTGGACAGTCAGAATGACTTTACAATATTTACAATATTTAGTATTATATATTCACATTGGGGTAGAAAATTAATTCTAGTTTTCTTTTGGAGTAGTAACAACAACTGGATTGTCAAGTAGGCATTTAGATTATTCATTACTTCAAAGACCAAAATTGCTGTATTAGATTGAATGTGAAACCATCTCACCCTTTGGTTGTTGGTTGATAACAATATTATCTGAAAGGCCACCACAAAACACACCAAGCCATGATCTTCTGGGTAGGAAGCTGAGTATATCCTTGTAGTAATATTTGGTTGACCACCTGGTTGGTGAAGGCTTTGATTTTTTCCATTATCAACTCCTGTAAACACTTAAACAAACAAGGTTCTAAAAAAGCCAGGGGGAGAACATCAATCAATGGTCCTAGAAGTGGCATTAACCAAGTGATGAGAGGGCTCCATAGGGAGGCAGAGAGGAGGGGTTCTTTGGACCCTAGGGCAGATTGTTTAATAGATGTGGCAATTTGTTGGAGCATTTTAACAATTTGTTCTACATAACCTGATTGATTAATGTATTAACAATATTGTTCTCCCAGAAAAACACAAGTTCCCACCCTTTCAGGTGTTCTAAGGTCCTGAGCTCACCTATTTTATAGCACTACCCCCACTAGTGAGGTATTATGATTTTGAAGGCACCAAATAGCATCTGCTGAAGTCTCAATGGATCTGGTGACCTCCTCTTGTAGTTGTTGGAGCTGTTTTTGGAGACAGTTAATATAGACAACATTGGCCTAGAGTAGTTTCCGAGATCACTACCTAAGACAGGGAAGCTGCAAAGCTGATTCCAACCAAGGCTGGGAGAAAGATCACTCATCTCAGTAGAGGGATTAGTCTGTAAAAGAAATTCTGAGTAGTTGTATAATTTTAGGTGGGGGTAAAGGATCACCAATCACATGGACCAGGTGTACAACTGCTAATACAGGTATGTAAGGTATAATTACAAAGAAATGGGCCTCTAGGTGGGCTAGAAAAGTAAGTGGTGGAAGTGACAGTCATATTGATAATACAGGGAATGTTATGTGGCATAAGCTCATTGGACTGTTCTGTTATGTTTATAACCCAACACATTACATCTTGTCCTCCAGAATGGAGAAGAAGATGATCAGTAATTTTTTGATGATTTGGAGTACAGGAGTTTATAAAAGCAGAAATATTAATGAGTAGAGTAGCCCTAATGGAAGGTTCCTGAAGGGGAGCACATATAAAGCATTGTTGTTGGTAAAGGGCAGAGGGTAAAGTAGAATTGGGTAGTTGATAAAGTAGGGTGAGGGACACGTTAAGTAACGACATTAACCACGTTAACCACGTTAACGTAACCACGTTAAGTGAGGTTTGATGCAGTTAATTAGTTGGAACAGGTGTTTAGAGGACTCTTTTATTATATCAACCACAACATCTATGGGAGCTGCCAGAAGCTGAGTGTAGACCCTGATAATCTTTATGGTTCTGTGGGGATCTTCTATATTGAGCCAATATATAAAATGATGGAGATGTAGCTCTTTAATATATAAAAGGAGCCAGGAGGGGTCAATGGGCAAAGAGTGTGTTTGATATTCCTCCCATAGAAGTTGTAGGAACAGTTGGTAGCAATGTTAAGAGAGGATCAGCACTTGTCCGGTGTTGGAAATGGCAGGTGGCTTGGTGGTCTTCATTTTCCCGAGGCAGGTTCATCGAGTGTGGAGGGGTCTTCATTTTCAGGCATCACTGGTATTGGAGCTTGAGTCCAGGTAAACTTGGATGTGACTGGTCCAGAAGGAGTAACTGTATAATGAATGAAGTGGGGAGGAATACTTAAGGTGGATGAAGGGGGCCCAAGGGGGAACCCCTATAATTTTGCTGCAGTAGGAGTAGTGAGAATAACCTAGCAAGGCCTGGACTATTTGGCCTATAGCTTGGTGGGAGTAGGGAAGTGAAATGGACAGGAAGTCCTTGTCTCCCACTGAAATAGGAGGGGTGCTGTCTGAGGTAGTTGAATCTGGAACTGGGCTTTAGATGTCTATATATTCCTGTAACTCTGCTGGGAGATATCTGAGGACAGGTGAGAGCAGATGAGGCAGCAAGACTGGAGATTGCAGGTGTATGGTTGGAGGAACCAAGGTGCATCCATACATTAATTCAAAATATGAAAGATTAAGAGAACTCTTTGGAAAGGCCCTCATTCATAGCAGAGTTCATGGAAGTAGCTTGGTTCAGCCTAGGTGAAGCTCAAAGGAGGGTTTGGTTAGAATGTTTTAGTGTGTGATTTTAATGTATGATCACCCCTGAAGACTGGGGGTGATAAGGAATTTGGAAATGCCAGGGGATGTAGAGTGCCTTACTCAGTAGCTGAGTTACTAGTTAAGTGAATTCAGGACATTAACTGGGGGGAGGCTGGCATCCCAATTCAGGGGATGTTCTCCTGAAATAAGATGCTGTATACTGTTAGTGCTAGTTTGTTAGTGGTCAAGAAGGCTTATACTCCTCCAGAGAAGGTATCTACCAGCACCAAGAAATACTAAAAGTACTTAGGGCATGCAGGTGAAGAGAATTTACCAGTTTGAGGCTGACAGATGTCCTCTGGCTTGATGGGAAGGGAAGAATGGAGACAGAGGTTGGAATTAGGGTTTGCTTGCTGACACATAGAACATGAAGAGTTAAGTTGCTAAAGATATTTGGTATCCTATCGAATGAGATGTAGATATTGTTTGACAACTGATAGGATGTCAAATGAAGGATGTTGAGATGAAACTAGTGTTGGAGGTAAAATAGGATGGCCTGAGTGGAAGGCTGTCGGGGTTGTTGGTCTTGAGAATAATTTATAAGTACAGTGGATAGAGCAGCAGATGAGTTGAAAAGGAGGGAAGACAATGCTGCCTGACAGGCCACATAATCTGCCTTATTGTTACCTGTCATGACACCAGAGTTATCAATCTAATGTGCTTTGCTGTGGATAATTTAAATTGGCATATTATAAGAGACAAGTTACGTAAGCTGCATTAGAGATAGCTGTTCCCTTTGTGGTGAGAAGGCCCTTTCCTTTATAGGTTGCCGAGTGGGACAGGAGGTATATTTGGAGTGGAAGGTATATTTGGAGTCAGTATAAATTGTGATTGATTTATTTTAACCAGTATTAAGGCATGGGTTAGGGCATAAATTTCACTCTGCTGATTAGTAGTTTTGGGAGAGAGTGGTCCAGCCTCGATTTTGTTGGTGGTCAACACCACAGATTTTCCTGCCCTTTTGATTCCTTAATGGTAGAGAGAGCTGCCATCTGTGAGCCATACCAGAGCAGAATTAATGAGGGGAACTTCCTGAATGTTTCAGGTATGGGGTGATAGGTGTTCAATGGTCTCAGTACAGGAGTGAGAGTTGTGGGATCTAAAGATGGCAAGGAAGGGGGAATAAGAGTAGCTGGATTGAAAGGAGGACAGGGTTTAAAAGTGAAGGTAAGGCCTTCAATTAGTGCCACCTGGAGGGCAAGAATGCACAATGGTGGAAGCAACTGGTTAGAAGCTTTGACAGGTGATGAGAAGAAATGATAGTAAGTGGTGATCCAAAAGTCAGTTTTGTTGACTCCTGTATGAGAATTGCTGCTGAGGCTAGCACCTGTAGACAGGGCACCCAGCTCTTGACTGTGGGATCTAGTGGTTTGATAGGCTACAGGAGCAAAACAGGGACCAACCTGATGTCTGAGAATCCCCAAGGCTGTTCCTTGGTTTTCAGTGGCATAGATGAGGAAGGGTCATGTGAGATCTGGTAAGTGTTAGGCAAGGATCTGTAGAATAACCTGTTGGAGCTTATGATATTGGGAAGTTACTAGGGATATGAGAGGTTCTTTGGAGGGATCCCTTTGTGGCTTCATAGAGTAGTTGGGCTAGAAGGTAGAAGTTTGGAATCGATGAGGTGGGAACCCTTCAAGGACTTAAAAGGAAAGAATTTTTTTCTTTGGTAGAAGGAGGTGGGAGGTAGGCTATGAGGCTTCCTTTTTATAGTGATAGCTTTGTGAGAGGGAGTGAGGTATATGCTGAGATAGGTTACCTTAGATACAGAAAGCTGTGCCTTGGTAAAGGACACCTGGTAACCCTTGGCTTCTAGGAGGTTAAGAAGAGTAGCAGTCTGTTGTTGGCTATCCATTTTTGAAGAACTACAAAGGAGGAGGTCATCGACATCCTGGAGAAGGAAGGAGGGGGATAAATCAAGAGTATATAAATCATTGGCCAGGGCTTGACCAAACAAATGGGGGCTGTCTCTGAACCTCTAGGGGAGAACAGTCCAGATTAATTATGTGGGGACATGGGAATCAGGATCAGTCCAAGTGAAAGCAAACAGATCTTGAGAGGAGGAATGTAGAGGGATAGCAAAGAATGAATTTTAAAATCTATAACTGAGACATGAGAAGTGGAGGTAGGGATGGAGGAGAGGAGAGCAAATGGGTTGGGTACTACAGGTTGTATGTGTACACTACAGAATTGATAGGACACAAGTGTTGACCAGGCGGAAAGATCCATTAGGTATTTTTACTGTCAGGATAGGAGGGTTATAAGGGCAGTTGGCTTCATGGAGTAAACTCTGAAGGAGGAGTTTAGTGGTGGTAGGCTTCAATCCTCAAAGACTGGAGAAGGACAAGAGACACTGAGGCTGAGGAGGAAAGGTTGAAGGGTCCCAAACTTAATCTGTACCAGAGTATGATGAGCCACTATCATAGGGTGGCTGATGTCCCACACCTGTTAGTTACCGGTTAACAGGGTATTGATGTAGGCATAGTGGCTGAGACCAGGTCTTTTTGAGAGATAAGTTATAAAAGGAGAGGCAAAGTGGGCCAGAAGATGGGGACAATGGCCAGAGGGTGAAAACCATGTGAACACCGAACTGACAGAGTGTCTCTTTCCAGGAGGGGGTAGGGCATTGAGGTATAATGAGAAAAGAATGGGAAACAGGCATAGTATTAATAATGCAGAGCAGGTTGGGAGTGTGTAGAGGTCTGTAATATTTTACTTCCACCTTGAGTATGGAGGTAGATACAGCAGAAGTAGGACTCCAGTAGTGTAAGAACTGAGAAGGTTGCCCCTGTGTAGATGAGAAAAGAAATTGGCCTACCTGCTACTGTCACAGTTACCATGGGCTTCTATGCAGTGATGGTCATAGTCAGGTGTTGGGTGTCTGGAATTCTTCAATCCTCAATAGCTAGCCCTCAAAGGTCAACCCAGGGCATAGGTGGAGTGCATGGCCTACTGACTCAATGGACAAAAGAACAGTCCACTGCCCAATGGCCCTTTAGTGACATTTAGGGCAGAGTATTTGTGGGTTCCTTGTGCTGGGGTACATTCTGACCCAGTAGTCCATTTGTCCACATTTAAACCACAGACCTCAGGGGCCCTTATTATCAGGCTAATGACTCCAGTGGTTGCCTTGGGGCACTGGATGTAGCAGATTGTTGGAAGGCTTTGACCAGCCTCTGAAACTTGGCCCTTGGGTTCTCTCATCCCTCATCTTATATATCTTTTTTTTTTTTTTTTTTTTTTTTTTTTTTTTTGACAGGCAGAGTGGACAGTGAGAGAGAGAGACAGAGAGAGAAAGGTCTTCCTTTGCCGCTGGTTCACCCTCCAATGGCCGCCGCTGCAGCCGGCGCACCGCGCTGATCCTGGCAGGAGCCAGGAGCCAGGTGCTTTTCCTGGTCTCCCATGGGGTGCAGGGCCCAAGCACCTGGGCCATCCTCCACTGCACTCCCTGGCCATAGCAGAGAGCTGGCCTGGAAGAGGGGCAACCGGGACAGAATCCGGCACCCCAACCGGGACTAGAACCCGGTGTGCCGGCGCCGCAAGGTGGAGGATTAGCCTATTGAGCCACGGCGCCGGCTCCATCTTATATATCTTAAAGGCCATCTCTAGAATTGCTGCCTGTGGAGTTAATGGGCCACTCTAGAGCTACTTTAAATTTGGAATCAGGGAAACTCTCAGCAAAGAAATGGCTCATGAGGAGGCCCTGACTGTCGGGAGATTCTGGATCTAGGTTGGTGTATTGGAGAAAGATCTGTGTCAGATGATGTAAAAAGGCAGAAGGGCAGAAGGGTTTTCCTTTGTATCTTGAACAACTTCTCTCAGTTTATCATAATTTACAGCCTTTTGGGTGGATTTTTTTTTGAGGCCAGCTAATATGCAGATAATAAAATGATTTCTGGACATTATGCCATTGAGGGAGTTGTAGTTCCAATTGAGGTCCTGTCCTAGGACTGCATCTGCTCCTATGGGGTAAGCAGGGTTAGTTTGATGGGTCTTATCGGCATGGAAACGGGCTTGTTCCCAAACTCACCTTCACTCCTATGGAAGGAAGCTACTGGAGAGGATCACTAAGACATGTGAAAAGTCAGATCACAGGACTGGGTGAGAGATTGTAATTCTTTTATGTACAATACTGGGTTAGAGGTGAAAGAACCATTTTTCTTTAATTTGTGAGAGATCAACAAGTGAGAAAGGAGCTTTGACCCTGACTATGCCCGCTGCTCCTACCACCTCTTGAAGGGGCAACATGGAGAAAAGCTCACCAGTTGTCACATGAGAGTGAGTGACTTGGGGATTAGGCACAGCAGAGGGGCTGGTCAATGATATGAAGTGGTGGTGTCAAGGTGGGAACAGTATTTTGACTCAATGGAATGGGGGAGAGTGAAAATTGGAATGAGGGCTGGGTTTGAGATAAGACAGGGAAAGCAAGGGGAATAAAAATGGACAAGGGGTGGTTTTGAGATAAGGGCAAGTAGGAGGCAGGGGGAATAGAGACAGATGCTGCCTCCTGGAATTCCTGGGCTAAAGAGGTAGTTGTCAATGAAACAGAGCCAGAGAGGACGGTGTGCCTTGAGGTTGTTGAGCAGAAATGACTGGGCTGGGGCCTGAGTAGGAGAGCTGAGCTGGTACTTGTGGTAGGGGGCAGTAAGGTAGGAGCTCATCTGCAGGATCGAATATAACACCAAGGGGTTTTGGCTCTGGCTCTGGGACTTTAGTGGGAGCCTTCAAGGCCAAGTGACCTGAGCTAGGGAACACGAGTTGCAGAGAGAAGGCTTAGATCAGAAAAAGGAGAAAGCTTGAACATAGGGAATCTCCTTCAACTTTACCGAATGCTCACAGAAGGCAGAGCTCCTGAATAATACCAGGGTCAAATGCACCATTAAGCAGCTAGTTGGACTGGTTGCTGAGGGCATACATGGGATCCACCTATTCACAAAGAAAGATGAGGCAATGACATTTAAGATCTGGGTCTAATCAGAGAGGAATAAGATTATTTAGGAGACGATTGAGGAGAGAGTAGGATGGAATGTGGGATGAAAAAGCTCCCATAGCGACTTGTAAATGTTGAATTGGCAGATAGCAGGCATCTCTGAGATTACAAAATTCCGACAAGGGGAGTAAGGGAGTAGAAAGTTGGGGGGGTAGCCACTTACACCCACTGGAGCCAGGGGAGTGAAGCCCATAGAAGGGAAACAGAGGGTTCAGTTGTCACCACACCTGCTGTTGCTGGGAGGGGCATGAGGCTGTAGGAGTTGTGGTGCCTGGTGTCAGGACTTTGGGGTGAAGTTGCATAGAACCACAATCTGTAGAAAGTCACAAAGTGAAAATCCTCTGCCCACCCCATCTTACCTCAGAATTGTTGTTGAAGGGCCGGTGTATAGATGGAGATCACAAAACATTCAGTGGTGAAGAAGCGGATTCAGGAGTGGTTTTGTGGTTGGCAGAAATCCAGGATCCTGAAGCATCCTTACATCACCAAGGGGAGAGCAAAGTTGAAGGGAGAGCCTGGATCCGAGTCATGGTACTAAGGATAGCCACCACAAAACACACCAACACCAGCATAAAGGAAAAGTTTATTGTTGGCCAACAAGGCTGTTTCTCCATGCACAAGAGAAACAGTAGGCTTTACTAGGAGAATAGGTCTTATATAGCTTAGCAGAGATAAGGGAGTAAGAACAGTAAATTGCATTGAGAGTGGTGTAGGCAACACATTTGGTTGGGCCATTTGGTTATCTGATTTCTGGTAAACCAGGCTGGACTTAGGAAACTGAAACTTATTTCAGAGAAGCCAAATTTATTGTACAAGATGGCAACTAGACCAGAGCCCAAGATGAAGCCCAAGGCTTAAGAGGGTACCTCCGATAAGACGGCACCATTTTCACTAACATTATCTGTTGGATTTTGTGTATCAATAAAGATGGTGAATGATTCTTAACGAGAAACTTTTGTTATAAATGTAAGAAAAAAGGCATTTTTAATTTGCTACTTGACAAAGACATTTCTTTGGCATGTCCATTTCAAGCTGCAAAAATATTCAAATCTGCTACTAAAACAAATACTAAAAATGGTTTCTAATTAAATGTCTACATAATTGAAATTTAACTAAATGTGGCATATTATCAAGCTTATTAGCTTAATTTGTTGCAATTCAACCCACTAGTAGGCTGGGCCTTTTCTCATTTTCTACAATTTCTCAATACTTGTTATGAAGTAACTCTTGGATATATCCACTAAAATTGGAAGTATTTTATTTGAATATTCAAAAGTGTGGTAAATATACCATGAACTGCATTTTGAATAATGATAGTTTCAGGAGCCAGCACTGTGGCACACCTGTCAAATCACTGTGTGAGACAACTGCACCTCATATGGGAACTGATGAAAGACCAGGCTCCTCTACTTCCAATCTAATTCCCTGCTAATGTGCTTGGAAAGCAACACATAATGGCTTACCCACTTGAGTTTCTGCCAACCAGGTGAGAAACTGGCATGGAGTTCTTGGCCCCTGTCTTAAGCTTGTCCCAGCCCAGTCTCTCTCTCTCTCTCTCTCTCTTTTTTTTTTTTTTTTTTTTGACAGGCAGAGTGGACAGTGAGAAAGGTCTTCCTTTTCCATTGGTTCACCCTCCAATGGCCGCTGTGGCCAGTGTGCTGCAGCTGGCGCACTGCGCTGATCCAAAGCCAGGAGCCAGGTGCTTCTCCTGGTCTCCCATGTGGGTGCAGGGCCCAAGGACTTGGGCCATCCTCCACTGCATTCCCGGGCCACAGCAGAGAGCTGGACTAGAAGAGGAGCAACCGGGACAGAATCCAGCTCCCCGACCATGACTAGAACCTGGTGTGCCGGTGCCACAGACAGAGGATTACCCTATTGAGCCATGGTGCTGGCCCCAGCCCAGTGTCTTGTGGTGATTTGGGGAGTCAACAAGGAGGTTAAAGATCCCTGTCTCTGTGTCTCTCTGCCTTTCGGTAAATACTGTTTTGGGAAGAGGCTGCTTGAGGCTGGTGTCATGGCTGGTGAAAGAATTCACCAGAGCAGTTGGAGTGCAATGAGTTGGATTTATTAAATGCACACTGCAAAGGAACAGAGCTAGTTTGCTACTTTTGTATCCTGCATAGCAGCCGTTTCAGTGAGAAATGACAACTGCTGCCATGTGTGTTATAGTCTGGGAGATACATATTTGAGGAGGTTTGCTGTTGGGTAGAGTCTTTTCCATCACAAGTGATTTCTTTATTGCTGGAGGTTTTCACCAAGGACTTCCTTATTGCCGGGTGCCCATATGACTTCCACATTCCCCTCTGAGAAGTTAACAAGTGACAAATGCTTGGCATTTGAATGAAGATCTCATCTTTTACAACTACTTCATGCCAAACAGTGGTGTGCCAATAACCTTGCTTAAAATTGTCCATGTGTTAGGCACTGTCCATGTGTTCAAGGTTCCTGGCTGTAGGGATTCAGCAAGTGCTACAGCTACATGGCAGAGGGGTAATTCGTTTCAGAAATGTCTACGGTGTTATCCAGCGGACTTCAGGTGGCATTTTCTGTAGGGATTTGTTGTTGAAAGAGTTGTTACCATTTGGAAATAGATTTGCTGTGTTTTAAAGGAAATAAGCTGAATCAGTGTATTCAAAAGAGGGGCCCAAAGCTTTAGGGTGAGGAAGAGAGATGTTAGAGGAAGCACTAGTGGCTGCAGAGTAAATAGAAGTGAAGTTCTCCAACTGCAGAGGTGAGAACTCAAGCCTAGGGTCTCCAGTTTCTTTTTAATCTCAGACAACCTAACTCCTCACAACATTCAACCTCCACAAAAGTTCTAACATTCATAAAATACCTCAGTCTTTATTCCTATTTTTTCTTCTGGTTTACAATGATACAGGCATTCTATTTTATGGCAAAATTTCATATGCTGTAATTCATATGCAATGCCTTTCTTTTCTACAAATATCTTTCCGTAACTGCCATTACCAAGAATACGTCCTCATGCTATAGCTTCTTTTCTTTTTTCTTTTTTTGATTTTGTTGACAGATAGAGTTATACAATGAGACAGAGAGAGACAGAGAGAAAGGTCTTCCTTCCATTGGTTCTCATCCGAAATGGCCGCTACTGCCGGAGCTACGCTGATCCAAAGTCAGGAGCCAGGTGCTTCTTCCTGGTCTCGCACGTGGGTGCAGGAACCTAAGCACTTGGGCCATCCTCCATTGCCTTCCCGGGCCACAGTAGAGAGCTGGACTGGAAGAGGAGCAACTGGGACTAGAACCTGGTGCCCACACGGGATGCCAGCGCACAGGTGGAGGATCAAGCAAGTGAGCCACGGCGCCAGCCTAAAGCTTCTTTTCTATTTCTCTCTCCTACCTACTGGTTCTTTTAATTTACATTTTGAAGTAATAGTTTTAAAATCTCTAACTTAAGAGATAACATTTTTAGTAAATGAATGTATGTACCTAGCACAATGAACATTAAAACTTTATCTGAATTATTAGTTTTCCTGGCCAGCAAACTCAGACACAAATATATGTCAACAATTCTGAAACTATCTTTACCCTCCTTTTTTAGAAAAAAATTTAAAGCAGCCTATCTATCAAAGATGTACTTAAGCCGTGTGAGCCAATAGGCATTTGGATTAATATAATTTTCTGAACCACTATTTAAGGCATATTCCATTTACTCTTACTGGGTCTCTTTGTATTACAGATTAAAAGTTTACATATATAGAAAGTCAAACAACTCTAGCTGAAAACCAGTGGCTTATCCTAGACAGCTATTAACAGGTAATTTCTCATTCAGTCTCATGGATTACTGAATTCAGGCCATATTACATTGAAGGCCTTACTTGGGTCAGCAATGTCCTACTTTTAGGAAATTTTATGATGGCCAAGTTGTCTTCAGTCAGCATGGGGACTACATGCAGCTGTTAGTTGCTTTCTGCCTCCTGCCTGGAATCCCCTTAAGTGAGACTTTGTGAGATGATACTAATTGTTGTCACTTATGGGAGAGTCAAATGACTTCATGAATCAGGTGATTTGAATCTTGAAGGGCTGGATCTATCATGTCTTCAATCCAGTTTTTTATTTCATGTGTTAACAAAAGGAAGAACAAGGAAACTTTAAGCTAAGAGATGATGGTTAGGAGATAAGTTTGTTGGTATCTGGTGTCTATATTGAAATCCCTATTCAGGGACTCTGTTTCCATCCCCCTTTCCCTATTCCTTGTCACTCCTTTGCCCTTTAGGATTAGGGGAACTGATCATTCTGGCTACTTTCTGATGATAAAGATGTGAGGTAGGGCATGTTTCAGGATTTGAGGAGAGGAGGCAGTGAATATTCTTTTTACTTAACTGAAGTTATCGTGTATCATGGCAGGGTTTGTCCCAGTTAGTTCTTACACAACTGTCTCCTGCATGTGCATCAACATACCAGAGCACCAATGAAATATTTGTATATTTATACAGAAAACCATAAAGGTTAGTAGTTTCTGTCATCGGAAACTTTCAGGCCCAATTCAGGAGTAAAGCCATCAATTTAGACTTAGTGTGGGATCAAATATTGCAGTAATCTGAGTGTGTATATCTTGCATAGTTAAAGAGATATATCCAGCATTATTGGGAATGTATACACAACATTTATTTTTTTGAGAGCACAAATTCCCCATGGAGAAGGACACACAAACCCACTCTGTTTTGGAGAACTGTTTTTCTCAGAAGGAAATCTTTGTTATTTAACAATGACGATCTTCTGGCACTGTCATTTAAGACATTTTAAGTATAGCTGGTCAGGGCTTTCAAGTGCCAAATTAAACTCTCCAGTCCTGTTTGTGGAACAAGGATAACAAAGAATCATGCCAGTGGAGGAGAGATCTGGTCCATCTCTAAAAGGTGTTTGGAAAATTGACAGCCTTCTACACACTTTTTCCCACTTCCTTGAACCCAAGGAAGGACTAACCTACATCTTTGCTCTCTATCCCAGCGGAAGCTGTGGCCACGGACATCCCACATTCCTTACTTAGAGTCAGTGTGCGTGTTTACTCTTTTTTGGTAAGGCATAGGTGAGGAGGAAGGGTTTGAGCTCAGCCTTCTGGGCTGATAACTGACAGGAATGCTACTGTTTGCAAAGTTCCTTGGAGAGTTGCTATCCCATATCCAGTCTTTTATTTTTCTAGTCTGTGAAGCTGTTT
The DNA here is from genome assembly GCF_051225735.1 of Oryctolagus cuniculus. NCBI lineage: Eukaryota > Metazoa > Chordata > Mammalia > Lagomorpha > Leporidae > Oryctolagus > Oryctolagus cuniculus. Next base: position 57,668,795 of record NC_142870.1, read on the forward strand.
CCATCCATGAATGGTTGTAGGTCTGAACTCTCTAAGTAGACATTGTTAAAGTCCAGCCTGCTAAAACACATTTGTTCAATAACCTATGATCAGCCTCACATAGGTTTCCCAAAACTGTCTGGAAGCAAAGTGGTTGGATTTAGAGAATATTTAGGTTACCAAATAGTATGGCTGAGTATTTCCCAAATGGCCAGACATCAGCCATTCACCTTTCTGCTTGCTGCTGCAGCACAACTGTGAGATGTACGCACTATGTGGGGAAGCCCAAAAGTGAACTACTCTGTCTCTTGTGACTGTAACATCACAAGTGACTGTTATCATTTCCAGAAACATCCGGGAATCCTCTGTGGCAATGTCTAGATCCTCGAAATGTACACCATTAGTTGTTTTATTTTTCCCAAATTTTGAGTGACTACTTCCAGTCCTAACCCTTCTTAGGTATAAATAGGTGACAGTTTCCTCAGTATATCACTGTATATATATATATATATATATATATATATATAGGCATTACGTATGAGAAAAGCAAGTATCATATCTTGTTAAGGTCTCTCTTTTAAAATGAGTGTCCTCTTTAGACTCTACAGTTCCAACAAAGTCCTTGGTGACAGTTACTATCAGGCAACCATGTATAGGAAACCTTTCTTTTATAATCTCACAGCTTCATCTAACTTTGTTTAGATTTTTATTTCCTCTTTGTGAACAAGATCCTTTTCTGAAAACATTATTGATCAGTCATTCTATAGGTAAGTTCTGTTTGTCTCTTGTCGCTAAGTTGGATTTGAGCTGATTGGAGATTTGGTCCTTTGTTAGGAGGGAAGTGATTGACAACCAGGAGTCATTATCAAAAACCCCTTCAGCCACATTTGAGCAACAGAGTTGTTGGATACAGTGGTTCTTAGGCTACTTGGTTTCCACTATTTATCTGTTTTGTAGGCACAAGACATCATCTCAAAGTGGCAAGCCAGGATCATATTACTGAGAATTACTCTTCTATAGAATACGGACAAGCAATAGATGAAAATCTCAAAAGAAAAACAGATAACAAAGCCAATACAAGCAACAAATTAAGCTTACATCCTAAAACAACTTGAATAACACTACATAGTAGTCATCTTTTAATTTAATACGCATAAAAGTATAGCAATGTGGATGATTAAACATATAGTAATCTCATACTCTGATAACTATTAAGTTAGGAAGTCTCAAAACAATGAACAGAGCTACAATCCAATAGTAAGTATATTTCAGTTTGTTTGACTATTAGCACTAAGTATAGTAAAGAATACTAAGTATAGTAAAGAATATTGCTTTACAATATACAAGTATCATATTTTGAAAACTCTCAAATTATTTTGAAGTATCAGGGGTGACAAAAGAATGACAATTTTATTACTCAATGCAAGGCTGTTAATCCTTTAAGCAAAACAGTCTGTACATATTTTTTAGATACACCAATGTTTTCAACTATAAATATAGGAATTATCTAACATTTCCATCTGTCAACAAAACTCTTGTTTACCAACCATTCTAAACAATAGCGTAGGAATGGTTTCATTTTAAACAATAGACATGTAAATGCACAAATTACATGAATTTGTTTTGTGGATTTTCTGGTTTTTCCCCCTCTCAGTCTTGGAAAGTCATATCTAATCTATTGATCTTAAATTATTCAGAAAACTGATTTTTGAGAACAACTACTAGAGTCTTCCCCACAAATCTGATTGGGAATGTTTTCAGAGAAGAATCAGAACTGTGGCTGACAATGGCTGCAACAAGGATTATAGTCTGGGAGATACATGTGTGAGGCAGAATGCTGCTGGCTAAGGGGATTTCCATCTCAGTGATTTCTTCATAGCTGGGGGTTTTCATTAGTGGCTTCCTTAATGACAAATGCCTTGGTGGCCTTCACAGATATTTTTAGAAAAAAGATAAGAAAGTTTCAGATCACAATTTTGGCAAAAAACACATACATATGAATGCATGTGTTTCAATGCTATGGAAAGGATTGTGGCTGGATAAATACAATATCATTCACTGAGGTTATTTCAGAAGAATGCAACTGGAAAGTAGAAGAAAGCTATTTAATTTTCACTAGTATTCTAGAAATTGTTCCAATTGCAAGACAGGCATCACAAATGTAGATGGAAAAAAGAAATCAATTAGTTTGTATTTAAAGAAATGTATAGAAAAATATGAGAAAACCATACTTAATCATGGGGAAGAAAGAGAACATGACTATGTTAGATCTTCCTCAAATGAAGAGCAAATGATCAAATCATGTTTTTTTTGTTTGTTTGTTTGTTTTTTTTCCCAAAGATTTATTTACCTGAGAGATAGATTTACAGAAGGAGAGAGGGAGAGACACAGAGTGAGGTCTTCCAACTACTGGTTCACTCCCCAAATGGCTACAACAGCTGGAGCTGCGCCAGTCTGAAGATAGGAGCCAGGAGTATCCTGGAGGCCCCCAATAAGGGTGCAGGGGCCCAAATACTTGGGCCATCTTGCACTGCTTTCCCAGGCCTTAGCAGGGAGCTGGTTGGGAAGTGGAGCAGCTGGGACTTGACCTGGCACCCATTAACCTTCCACACCACAGTAATGGCCCCTAAAACTCATGCTTAACATGTCTTGAAATGATATATTCAAGATGTTGTTTTAAGCATGTTTCTTCTTTGATTAGCACATTTATGGAACTGAGAAACATGTTAATACCACATAGCTATTAAATGCTTAACAAAATTCCTATTTTTTTATTTTTTGACAGGCAGAGTGGACAGTGAGAGAGAGAAACAGAGAGAAAGGTCTTCCTTTTGCTGTTGGTTCACCCTCCAATGGCCACCGTGGCCGATGCGCTGTGGCCAGCGCACCGCGCTGGTCTGATGGCAGGAGCCAGGTACTTATCCTGGTCTCCCATGGGGTGCAGGGCCCAAGCACTTGGGCCTTCCTCCACTGCACTCCCGGGCCACAGCAGAGAGCTGGCCTGGAAGAGGGGTAACCGGGACAGAATCCGGTGCCCCGACAGGGACTAGAACCCGGTGTGCTGGCGCCGCAAGGTGGAGGATTAGCCTAGTGAGCCGCGGCGCCGGCCTCCAAAATTCCTATTTTTTATGACCAGTATCTGTGTCCTTTGTGTTTAATGTTTTTATTTATTTGAAAGGCAGAGTTCCAGAAAGGTAGAGGCAGAGGCAGAGAAAGAGAGGTCTTCCTTCTGCTGGTTCACTCCCCAAAGGATTGCAACAGCTGGAGCTGGGCTGATCCAAAGCCAGGACCCTGGAGCTTCTTCCAGGTCTCCCACACGGGTGCAGGGGCCCAAGAAATTGGGCCATCTTCCATTGCTTTCACAGGCTTGTTAGCAGTGAGCTAAATTGGAAATGGAGCATCCGGGACTCAAACATGCACCAATGTGGGATACCGGCACTGCCGGCGGTAGCTTTACCCAATACACCACAGCATCGGCTCCAATACCTGTATTCTTATCACCATCTTATTTTACCTTCAATGATTTCCGAAAAGCTTATTGTATTTCCTTCTGAAATTATCTCTTTTGTTTATATTAAGGAATTAAATAAAATAGTTATTTAATTGATATGTCCATTTTTTGTTTATTAAAACATTGAAACTGCTTGCTTAAGAGGTAATTTGGCAGTTATATGATGATTTGACAATTTAAAACTTATTTTATAACTGTTATTTCTTTTTCTTCATTTTACTCTACTATAAGCAGTCACAGAATAAAAATATGTGTAGCTCATTCTAATTTATGGGTCCACACACAGATATAATATGTTGTATCTGCTATTGATTCACACTATTTTTCCCTCTTTGTTTCAAATACTGTTTCTATTCAATCTGCCAAAAGTGAAAACCATACCAAGGGATTTATATAATCTAACAGAGAATTATTGTAGATGATTGTTGTTTAGTTTTGTTCTGCTTCTTTAAGTTCTATGTACCCTACATAACTTATAATCTATTTGAATTTCTAGAGGAAACAACAAAATTATTTGTAAATATGGAGCTACTGTATGGATATTTAAACTATTCTAACATTTCCTTCAGCTAGATTTTTGAGCTATCATAATCCATAACTATTCATGTTTACTCCTTAAATATTTCTAACACTTGTAATAATTCTTATTTCTCTAAACATTGCAAAATAAGCCACAGAAAATTAAGTAGTTTATATATCTCTTCTATCTTCCACCCATTAACAGATAATATTACTGTTTTAATAAAATCACAAACCTATTATGGCAAAGTCCTAATCATCAATTTTGTTTTGGGTTTTATTAGTGTAATACCAGTTATATTTTTAAAGTTATTATGAGTTTGCAAATGTTTGTTTATCAGTAAATCATTTTATGCCATAGCATTTTTCAGCAGGAGCAGCTGCTAAAGGCTATAGTATAAGATTTATAAGAGAATGAATTGAGTAATACACAGAGGGAGTAATATGCTGAATGGTACCATGTCAAATAACCTTTGGATTCTGCCATTTCAACACATCTCTTATCACTTAGAAAATATGAAATCACTCTCTTTTCTGTTATATATTTCGGATTGACTCTTTTATTCTTTGTCTGGTATTGTCTTCTAATTTTCTTTTTCAACTAGTTGCTGTAGATATTTGGCACAGAGGGTTAAGATGTTACATCCTTTGTTGTAGTATTGGGTTTCAGTCTCAGCTATGCTTCTGATTCCAGTGTCCAGATAATTTGTATGTTAGGAGGCAGGTGATAATTCAAATTGATGAGTCCCTGCCACTGGTGGGAGACCTAAATTGCATTACATGCTTCTGAGTTCAGCCTAGCCCTACTCAACTATTGCAAGCATTTGGGGAGTGAACCAGCAGCAGATGAGATCTCTTTATTTCAGTTTCTCTCTTTCTCTCTCAGTGTGTCTCTGTTTCTCTGCCCTTTAAATAACAAAGTGAATGAAAATTTTAGAAAGTATTTTTTAAAAATATTTCAGACAAGATTTGTAGTGAAGTACTATGTGTTTCTACTACAAAAATATAAACATATATTCTAAGCCCTTCATATGTTCAAATTAATTGAAGAAAGGCAGAGGCACAAAGAAAAATTATCTGTCCTTAAATCTATTGGCAATTTTTGAATGTAATAGAAAGTTAGCATTGAGTATTAGTGATTTGTTGGTTGAAGAAACCCTCAAGGACTCTTTCATTCTACCAGACTTTGTCAACATAACGTAATCTCTCAAAGTTATTGTGTTTTCTGTGATATACATATGAGAATAACAAACAGAGAATTGAGAAAAACAAGAAAAGTAGAAAAAAGTCCATAATGTGCTTTCTGTACAATATTTCACAGAGACATTAAATGTATTATAACAAATACTATAAGCATAATTTACTTAGGATTTTTAGACCATAATTTTAATTTAAATAAATTTGAATGTATTTTCATTTAAATATGTCCCTAATGTTTTATTTTCAAATTTAAATGCTATGACTTAATGCTTCTCAGAGTGAGAACTCTATTAAATAAAATGGTAGTTCAGAAAAAACGTTCAGAAATTTTTAATACTTTATTAGAGGAACCTGTTTTAGTTACTGATGCAGACCTTATTTTTCCCATTCATTCACATGTTAAAACCCTAATCTCCAGTATGCTTTCATTTGAAAATAATGCTTTTTTTTAAAAAGTATTTTATTTTATTTAAAAAATTTTTGACTAACATAATTGTTCATTTTTCCCAAAGAAATTTTTATTTAAGAAATACAAACTTCATGCATTTCATAAAACAACTTTAGGAACATAGTGATTCTTCCCATTGTACTTGTCCTCCCATCCACACTCCCACCCCCTTCCTCCTCCCTCTCCTACTCCAAGTCTTATTTTTTTTGTACTAAGATTTACTTTCAATTAACTTTACACACAGAAGATTAACTCTATACTAAGTGAAAAGTTCAACAAGTTGTATAAAAAAAAAATTGTTCCTCAACTGTCTAAATGAAGGCTGTTCAAAGACATTACATCTTGAAGTTGTTTTCACTTCTTTTTTTTAAGCGTTCTATTTTTTTTGAGAAATTTAATTAACTTTAAAGAAGAACCCAAGAATGATACATCTTTAGTTAGCACTTATACATAGCTATAACTTATGAGACATAAGAGTATACTTAATATACTCAAACAAAGTAAATCTTTGAAAACAAATTTTTTTAATAACTCTCATAATATAACCCTTTGAGGACAGAGGTCCTGTATGGGAATTTGGGACAAAGACTCCCATTATTGATTTAACAATTAACAATCTTATTATGATGTCAGTGATCACCTAAGTCTCTTGACATAAGCTGCCTAGGCTATGGAAGCATTTTGAACCCAAAAACTCCTTCTGTATTTAAACAAAACCATAAGCAAAGTGGAAGTTCTCTCCTCCCGTAAGAAAAAAATATATCTTCTTGTGATGACCATTCTTTCTGCTGAGGTCTCATCCAGGTCTCATTCACAGAGATCCTTCATGTAGGACAGTTTTTGCTACAGAGTCTTGACTTTCCATGCCTGAAATGCTCTCATGGACTTTTCAGCCAGACCAGAACAACTTAAAAGCTGATTTTGAGATCAAAGTTCTACTTAAATCCATTGTCATTCTGAGTCAGCTATATGGAGTGCTTCCCATGTTGGAGCATTCACTTGGTTTTAATTCTATTAGTATTACCAAACATTTATCCTATTTATATGATCACTTTAACACTTGATCCTATCTATATGATCACTTTAACACTTATGATGGTATTTTTACCACCCAGTTTAAAAGGATTTGGGAACCCTGGGCAAGTTTTTAAAAAACCCTTAGAAGTAAGTCATAGGAATGTATGCAGAACTATACAGCTTTATAGTTACAAGCTTCATATATGTCATAATTACAACTGTAGAAACATGGAGATTTTCCCCACCCTGCCTGTTTTCTTCCTCATACTCCCACTCTTATTCTCATATTCTCACTCTTATTTTTTAGTAAGATCTATTTACAATCAACTTTATACACATATGATTAACTCTCATTAATTAAAGCATTCAGCAAATAATGTGGGGAAAAAAAAACCTGTTTCTCAACAGTTGAGACAAGGGCTATTTAAAGTCATTGCTTCTCAAAGCGTCAATTTTAGCTATACACATTGCCTTTTAGGTGTTCCATTTGTTATCACAAGTCAGAAAGAACATATGGCTTTTGTCCCTTTGGAATTGGCTTGTTTCATTATATATGATATTTGCCAGATTCATCCTTTTTGTTGCAAATGACAAGATTTCATTTTTTAACCTCTGTATATTATTCCATGGTGTGCATATCTCATAATTTAGTTACCTAGTCTTCAGTTGATGGGCATTTGTATAGATTTCATGTCTTAGAAAATAAATAATTAAAATTACAGAAGAATAAACAATATTAAAACAAGATAACAACATAAAAGAAGAGAAATGAACTGTTTTTCTGAAAAAAAATAAAAAAATTGACAAATCATTGGCTCAACTAAACAAAAAAAAGAGAAGACCAAAATTAATAAAATAAGAGATTAAAAGGAAATTCAACAACAGACACCACAGATAAAAAAGAATCATCAGGAATTACTACAATGGCTGTATGCCAACAACTGGGAAACTTGGAAGAAATTTATAGATTCGTGGACACATACAATCTACCTAAATTGAGTCATGAAATCATAGAAAACATAAACAGAACAATAACTAAGTCAGAAATTGAATCACTAAGAAAGATGCTCCCAGATGTCACCAGATGACCAGATGGCTTCACTGCTGAATTCTACTAGACATTTAAAGAAGAATTAACTCCAATTCCTCTCAAGTTATTCAAAACAATTGACAGAGAAAGAAGCCTCCCAAATTCTTGCTATAAAGCTAGCATCACCTTAATTACTAAACCTGAAAGAGATACAACAGAGAAAGAGAACTATAGACCAACTTCCCAGATGATCATAAACTCAAAAATGCTCAGCAAAATACTAGCCAATTGAATCCAATAACACATAAGAAAAATCATTCACCCGAACCAAATGGGATTTGTCCCTGGTATGCACGGATGGTTCAGCATTGGCAAATCAATCAATATTACACATCACATTAACAAGTTGAAGAACAAAAATCTTATGATTATCCAAATAGATGCAGAGAAAACATTTGATAAAATACGGCACCCTTTCATGCCAAAAAGTCTAAGGAAATTAAATGGGTATAGAAGGAATATTCCTTAACACAACCAAGGCAATTTAAGACAAATCCACGGACAGTGTCCTATTGAATGGGGAAGAGTTGGAAGCACTCTTACAGAGATCTGCAGCCAGACAAGGATGCCCACTCTCACCATTACTATTCAATATAGTACTGGAAGTTTTAGCCAGAGCCATTAGGCAAGAAAAAGAAATCAAATGGAGGCAAATTTGGAAGAAGGAAGTCAAATTATCTCTATTTGCAGATGACATTATGCTATATATTGGTGATCCAAAAGACTCCACTGAAAGGCCATTAGAATTCATAGAAGAGTTTGGTAAAGTAGCAGGATTAATAAATCAACACCCTTTGAATACACAGACAATTCCATGGCTGAGAAAGAACTTCTAAGATCAATCCTATTCAGATAGCTACCAAAAAAATAAAATACCTTGGAATAAGTATAACCAAGAATGTCAAAGATCTCTATGATAAGAATTACAAAACATTAATGAAAGAAATAGAAGATACAAAAAAATGGAAAAATCTTCCATGTTCATGCATTGAAAGAATCAGTGTCATCAAAATGCCCACACTACTCTAAGTGATTTACAGATTCAGTGTGATACCAATGAAAATACTGAAGTCATTTTTCTCAGACATAAAAAAAAAATGATCCTGAAAAATCATATGGGAACACAGGAGACACCAAACAGCTAAAGCAATCTTATACAACAAAAACAAAGGCAGAGGCAGCACAGTACCATATTTCAAGATATAGCACAGGGCAGTTATAATCAAAGCAGTCTGGTACTGGTACAAAAACAGATGGATAGACCAGTGGAACAGAATAGAAATGGCAGAAATCAATCCACACATCTACAACCAACTTACCTTTTCCATAGAAGCTAAAATCAATCCCTGGAGCAAGGACAATATCTTCAACAAATGGTGCTTAGGAAACTGGATCTCCACATGAAGAAATATGATGCAAGACCTCTATCTTACACCTTTCACAAAATTCCATTCAAAATGGATTTAAGACTTAAATCTATTACCCAATACATCAAATTATTAGAGAACATTGGGAAACCCTGCAAGACATTGGCATAGGCAAAGAGTAGTTGGAAAATACCCCAGAGGCGCAGGCAAAGCCAAAATGACAATGGGATTAAATCAAATGAGAATTTTCTTCACTGCAAAAAAAAAAAAAAAAAAAAAAAAAAAAAAAAAAAAAAAAAAGTGAGGAAGCAACTGACAAAATGAGAGGGATTATTTTCAAATTATGCTACTGAAAAAGGATTCATAGCCAGAATATATATAAAGAGATCAACAAAACAAACTACCCAGTTATTACACGGGCAAAGGACTTAAACAGATATTTTTCAAAAGAGGAAATCCAGATGGCTGACAGATATATGAAAAAATCCTCAGGACCACTAGACATCAGGCAAATGCAAATCAATACCACAATGAGGTTTCACCTCACCCCAGTTAGAATGGCTTTCATAGAGAGATAAATAACAAATGCTGGTGAGGATATAGGAAAAAAGTACCCTAATCCACTGTTGGTAGGAATGTAAACCAGTAAAGCCACTATGGAAGACAGTATGGAGATCCCTCAGAAATCTGAATATAGACCTACCATATTACCTAGCCATCCCACTCCTGGGAATTTACCTAAGGAAAATGAAATAAGTATGTGAAAGAATTATCTGTACCCCCACATTTATTGCAGCTTAATTTGCAATAGCTAAGAAAATAGCACATTTAAGGTGGAAGTTAAGATGGAATAATATACTTAAAAGGGGCTCCTAATCTTATAGGATTGTTGTCTTCTAAGAAGAGGATGAGATGGCAGCTACATACACCTCTGAGAAAAGCCCATGCAAAGACACAGTTGGAAGACTTCCATCTGCAAAACAATTACTGATGCCTCAAGTAAAACCTAACCTTCTGACACCTCGATTTGGGACTTCCAATTTCCAGAACCATGGGAAACTTAATTTCTCTTGTTTAAATCATGTTGTTGTTGTTATGACAACTTTAGCAAATGAACTGAACTTTAATCAATGTACTGAATTTTCTAATATTGAGGTTTTTAATAAAGTGAACTGCAAAACATCAAGACTGTGCTTCTTTCAATGGTGCTATTATTAGTTTCCTAGAGTGCTAGGAAACTAGACCCCTGACTAGACTTGGTCCAAGTTCTTGTTTCCATGCAAGAAAGAATTAAAAGAGGAGACATAGAAAGAAGTGAGTAGAAAGACTGTTATATTTAAAGACAATGAGAAAGTCCACACTCAGTTGAGGGGTTGGTCTTAATTGAATATCCAAATAGAGAATTGTTTGAGGCAGGGTTTGAGTACCACCATTTTCATGCTCCTTTTTCTGGAAGTCTTGTAAATGTCATGATGTTTGGACCATGTGGGTCTGCATTGCCTGTGTTGGAATGTAGGAGATATCATGGCACCTGGTACGTGATAAGAAGTGAGGCACAGGTGCATGATAGACACCTAGGTGTGCTAAGCCTGAAGCCATAATGGACATTTCCAGCTGATACAAACCTCAGGGGCTACATCTGTGATGAAGAGGGTGGGGCTTCTGTGGCTGCACAGCAGAGATGCTGACAGTCCTCTATTCCTCAATACCTCCCTGCCTACATCAAAAAATACCACAAGCAGAGTGGTTTTCAAAATGCAGAAATTGATTGTTCCAGGGTTCTTAAGGCTAGAAAACAAAATCAAAACTAAAGTGCTGATGAGATTGGTTCCTTGTGTGGTCTATGAGAAAAGAATACATTTTAGGCTGGTTTCCTTGTTTTATAAGTGACTGTCTACATTTACATTGCATTTTCCTTGTGGGCATTTCTATGTACAAATTGCCCCTGTTTTGTAAAGGCCTTAGTCATACTTACTACATAGCACCCTGGTTACTTGACTTTAACTTATTTCTATAAAAAAACTTATTGCCATATAAGTTTACATTTTGAGATATTAGAAATTAGGACATCAATTTATGAATGTTATAAGAACAAAATTCAACCCATAACAGGGACATAGTTATATGTCTTAAGAATTTGGATTGAGGGAAGCTGTTGTCTTTTTGGCACAAGGAAATACAAAAGTGAGCACTTACAATCCTAAAAATATATTTTCTTTAAAATAGTTAATGCTGCTTTTCATAAAAATTATCTTAATAACAGTATTCCTAGATCACATATATACATATATATTATGTATATTATATATTATGTTATATATGTGTTATTTTTGAGATAATTGGAATTTATGCATAAGATGTAAATGAACTCAAATGTGTTAGAATACAAGATATTTGAAGTCAATATTCATAGGCTATCTTTGATGATCTGACTCAAATTCAGTTAGTACAGGATACAGTGATCCAACTGTATGGTGACTTGAACTAATAACAAACCTACATTCTCTAACTTATGTTAAAATTTTTCATTCATCACAAAGAGAATTATTTATTTATTATTTATTTAAAATGAAGAGAGACATAGACAGAGAAATAGTGTGGAAGAGAGATCTCCCATCTGCTGGTTTACTCTCTAAATGAATCCAACATTTAAGTCTGGATCAGACTGAAGCCAGGAATCAGGAACTCAGTCCAAGTCACACATTGGGTAGCAAGGACCCAACTACTTGAGCTATCACTTGCTGCCTCACAGGGTGTGCATAAGGTGGAAGCTAATATTTGGAATGGAGCTGGAACTCAAGACCGGGCATTCCAGTATGGGATGCTGGTGTTACAAGCCATGTGTTAACCTCTGTGCCAAATGATTATGAAATTTACCTTCAAATTATTCTATCTGAGGTCTTCATTACCTGTGAATTGTTTCTTCAAAATATCTGCTGACTAGATTGGTTTGATATGCAGCAGAAAGATGGTGAAAAGAGTTCTCTGAGTTGTATTTCTTTTTTTTAAGGTTTATTTATTTTACTTGAAAGAATTACACAGAGAAAGAAGAGGCAGAGAGAGAAGGAGGTGCAGAGAAACAGTGAAAGAGAGAGAGAGAAAGAGAGAGAGAGAGAGAGAGAGAGGTCTTCCATCCACTGGTTCACTTCCCAATTGATTGCAATGGCCAGAGCTGCGCTGATCTGAAGCCAGGAGCCAGGAGGTTCTTCCGGGTTTCCCACACTGGTGCAGGGGCCCAAGGGCTTGGGTCATCTTCTACTGTTTTCCCAGGCCATAGCAGAGAGCTGGATAGGAAGTGGAGCAGCTGGGACTAGAACCAGCGCCCATATGGGATGCTGACACTGCAGGTGGTGGTTTACCTGTTATGCCATAGCGCCGGCCCTATGAGTTGTATTTCTATTATTTATTTACAGAAATTATTGAAGACTTGAAGAACTAACATTGTTGAATAACATAGAGTAGAGGACACCAAAAGTAAAAGAGAATATAAATGAATAAACTTGGTCCAAAAATCTACTCCTGGTGTTCTTTTCTCCTTTGGTTGTAGGGATAAGAAGTGTGGAATTTGAATTACATCAGAGGGGTTATGTGTGTGTCTGCTTTGGAATGATTTATACATAATAAACATTTACTGATCCTCTGTGTTCAGTTTAATGAGAATTTTGCTACTGTCCACAGCAAGACATAAAATATTCCCATTGCCCCCAGGCTGTGCCTATTCCCTTTCTAGGTGGTCACTTTGTGTGTGTGTGTGTGTGTGTGTGTTTTCCTGATAGGCCACTCTTTAACTACTTTTCAGATTTGTTATATCATAGGTGACTTTTGCCCCTTCTTGAATTTAATATAAATGGAATCATACCCTTTCTATACTTTTCCATCTGTATTCTTTTTCACAACATAATCTTTTTGAGGTTCATACCTATGAATGTGATTTCCATATTTACAAACCATTCCTTTTTACTTCTGATTTGTTTCTATCATATGAGTTTGCCACAATATATGTCAGTTTCCTTTCATGGGTACTTGCATTGTTTCCAGGTTTTGAGTATTAAATGTAAGGCTGCTGTGATCTTTCTTTTAAAAGGCATTTTGTAGACACATTCCTTGACTTCTCGTAGGTTGGTACTCAGGAGTGGAGTTGTTGAGAGATAGGTCAGAAATTGTCTATTAGTGTTTTAAAGTTGCACCATTTTACATTCTCATCAAGTGCTTCAGCCTGTGTATGTCACTCCTATCTTCTTTCTCTCAAAAGTTGTTCATCACTTTTTAAAAAATATCCAAGTTGCTAAAATATCCACAAGGCAATAAGAATGCCAACTATACTTCTCTCTGTGACACAATTGAAATCGAGGGTAAATTCAACCTCCTTTTCCATTCCATTCCCCTCAGATCACATTGTGAAGCTGCTCATAATAATAGCTAAAGATATTACCAGAACTTCACTCAAAATGTCATAGAAATGTAAGAACTGATTGATTTTCCAAAGTGGAGGAGTATGACAGTAATGACTATTTTAATGCGCATGTAAGGCAACCTCTGAAGACATCTTCAAATAGTAGGGATTAAGTGCAGTAAGGAATTTAGAAATTCTACAATAAAGCCAAGCCAGAAAAATACCATTTTTTACTCCCTGCCAGAGTGTTAAGGAAAAATATTAATCATTTCTTGAACTTGGAACGCTGCCTGATAAACATAGAGAGAGAAACATGTTTGGAGCACACCTGAATATAAAAAGATGACCTTTTCTCATAAAAACCTGAGCTTACTCTGTATTGCTCTCCTTAGTAACTATTTACATTGTTTGTTTGTTTTTTAAGGATTTTTAAAATTTTTTGAGAGGCAGAGTTACAGAGAGAGGAAGGGAGAGAGATGAGAGAGAGAGAGAGAAAGGGAGGGCTGAATGGAGAGAGAGAGAGAGAGAGAGAGAGAGAAATCCCATCTGATGGATTATTTCCCAAATGGCTTCAGTGGCCAGGGCTGGGCCAGACCAAAGCCAGGAGCCTTAAAATCCACCCAGAATCCCCACATGGATGGAGGGACTAAAGTACTTGGGCCATCTTACGCTGTTTTCCCAGGTACATTAGCAGGGAGATGGATTGAAATTGGAGCCACAGGGATTTGAATGGGTGCCCATATGGGATGCTAGTGTCACAGGCAGTGGGTTAATGCACTGTGCCACCACCCCTACCCCTTAATAATTAGTTTCTAAGTTGTTACAGTGATTGGATTGTGGGGACATGAATATCAGGATAATCACTGAAGCCAGCAACTACATCCGCTATTTTTTTCTATCAGATTAAAACCATGTTTTCTGTTGTTCTTTACCTGAATAAAACAGATGAATTAAACAAATAAGAAAGTCACCGTGTCTTTACCTTATATCTGTTGACATTTGTAATAATTGATCTGTATAAAGTTACTCGAGACTTTTCTTTCAGACAGAAAATTTTTCCACAAAAAGTGAATTATTGGAGGCAAGCATTGTGGCACAGTGGGTCAAAACCACGTCTGTGACACTGGCGTCCATATCAGAATGCTGGTTTGTGTCCTGGTTGCTCTGCTTCTGATCCATCTTTCTGCTAATGGACCTGGAAAAGCAGCAAAAGATGGTCCAAATACTTGGACCCCTGCCACTTCTGTGGGCAACACAAATGAAGTTCCCGGCTCGTGGCTTCAGCTTAGCTCAGATCTAGCTATGGTGGCCATTTGGGGGAGTGGAACCAGTAGATTAAAGATCTCTCTCTTTCTGCTTTTCCAGTAAATAACTAAATAATTGAAGACAAATAAAACTTTTTTTAAAAAAGCCAATTATTTTCATTCCAAAATTACTGTTTCAAATATTTTTCATTTCTAGATCAGGCAGAAAAACAGATGGACTGATATTTATGAATTTTCCACCAAATGTTCATTCAAATTTAGATATTTGAATATAGTCTTATTTCAACACATGAGGGCCTTAAAATTATAGAAAAATTAAATTAAAATATACGGTGGATTTTTCTATGAAAATTTTGCATCCCAATATAAATTAAATTATGTATGCTTGTTAGGTCAAACTCTGAATTTGTGGGTTACCATGGTTTGAAGCATAATATAACCACAAGATAAAGATCAAAGATAAAATCACAAGATAAAGATAAAATTAAAGATCATCTGTAATATCATGTCTAGTATTAGAGCTACAGTGAAAATAATTTCAAGTTCCCGTTTGGATTCTAGCAATATATTTGCATTTCCCTGATAATGGTAGATCACATGTGTACAGATTTCTTGCACTTAATTGTTTCCTGAGTCTCTGGCAGTGGAAGTGACAAAGGTTTTAACTGCTTATTCATTCATGTGGATTAATGGAAGAGATTGAGTCAAAGTAATATCGTATACTAAACTAACTACAAAAACTTTAAAAGGCATAAGAAAGTTTGAGAAGGAGGTACTTTATAAACATCAAAATTGGAATAGGGAAGATATTTAGTGGAGACAAATGATCAGTGGACTCTACTTAGTCAAGGTTTGGTAATTGCTTCTTTTGCTCTCACTTTCTTATCGTCTCCTTCCCTCACCCCTCTTCCCTCTCCCCCTCCCCCTCCCCCTCTTTCTTCTTCTCCTTCTTCTTCTTATTCCTCTTCCTCTTTCTCTCCTTCTCTCCCTCTCTCTCTCTCTCTCTCTCTCTCTCTCTCTCTCTCCATACACACACACACACACACACAAACCACCTTAACCTGGATCCAGGGTATTTGTGATATTTTTGGAAGTCGTTAACAATTTGAAATCTCATTCAACTTTCTGATAGAGAATAAATTCTAGTCATTTAGTCTATACTTTCACTCAGTTAAAGATTCAGAATCCCAGGAAGAAAATCCATCTGGCTAAATACATTTGTCTGCATTTCATCAGTGTAATGAAAACCTAAGAGTAGCTACTTACCTACGAAGGAAGAAAGTTTATTACCACTTACACTTCTGAAGGTTCATAGTCCAAGATCGAGTGATTCCATTAATCTGGCATCTGATGAGAGTGGTGGATGGCAGAATAAGTGCAGAGAAATGATCACATGGACAGTAAAAAAAAAAAAAAAAAGGATAGAGAAAGGGAGCATCATAAACATAAGATTTTGAGTATTAAATATCTGTGTGAATTGTGGGCCCAAATTATGTTTATACTCCAGCATCAAGCAAGAGCACTTCTTCTAAAGTCCAGGCAGGATAGAGTGCACACCAAGAGCGATAATGATCTGGAGGAAAGGTATTAGTCCTTAGAATGATAGCTATAATGGAGCTATGATTCTCAAAAGAATATCACGTACAATTAGGATGATGAATGGTTGGTTATTGGAGACTATCAAAAAACAAGCAAAGTTTTTCCAAATATAATTATCATTTTATGAATTAAATAGCTAGCCATATTGAGTCATTCATAAGAATTTTTAAATCACTATTATCCTAGTTAAAAATCAAATTACAAAACCTTAAAAAAGCAAATGAATCTAGTAGGCATTTGGGCAAAATACTCTTGTTTTTTTTTTTAAAGACTTTTCTATTTTTTTTCTCTCCATCATCATGACCTTGGGTGAATCCTGGCTCTGTCACTTGACAATTTTGTGATCTGGGATATCTCACTCTTCCTTTGGGCCCTCAGATTTACAATATTTAAAGGGAAAAATTCTATAGTTTTTAAATGGTTATACATAATTAACTACAATATGCAAAGCACTTTGCACAATGCCTGACAGTCATCTTTCAATAACATTTATAAAGATATTACAATTATTTTTCAACTATTATCTAACTTACTTTTCATTAATTGGGTAACATTGTTTTTCTTATAAAATAAAATATTGACTGATTTCTATCAAGTTTATTCTGCAATTTCCAGGCAGGGGGAAGAATATCTCAGTAATTGACTACTTCATTTTCCTTAATGTTTTCAGAAAAGCATTATTGCCAAAAAGATCCTGAGGAAGCATTTGATTGTCCTTTAGGGTAATATTTTCACTAACTTCCATCAACTAATAAAGGATGTGTTGCATACACACAGTGTTGAATAGAATTAACAAATATAATACAAAATGGACATGTAGGGACTAAATTAAATGGACATTAGCTCTTCAGAGCACAATTGTTCTTTGTCTCCTGTTTCAGTTTTCAACATTTCATTTTGAAAAATTTTGATATATTCTTCACAACGTCTTTTAGAAGATGATCATGTTCTTTTAATTAAGTGTCCAAACAAGTAAGTAATATACTAAGGGAGACTGAAGATGCAATTTTAAGTGTTGTATTAACATACTTCAAGAAGTTTGCAGAAAATGAAACTTGAAAATAACTATTTCAGTGCAAAAAATTTTAACAATATGTATTTTTTCTTAATATACATTCCATGAACTTTTTGAGATTCCTCATATTAGTATTTTAGGGATGCCATATCAACATATTGCACATTAAGGGACTTAAATAATAGAAATATATTTTCTTACAATTTATGAGCTAAAATACTAAAATCAAGGTCTTCATAGATTCATTTATTCTGAAATTTCTCCTTGGCTATCCTATTCCTTCATATTTTTTTTCTCTATTCACATAATCTTTTCTCTATTCTTGCCTGTGTTATGATCTTTTATAAGGACCCTACTCATATTAGGGCCCATCTTATTGGCCATATTTAATCTCAATTCCTCTTTGAAGCTTCATTCTCCGAACACAGTAGTTTTCTCAGGTACTGGGAGCTAGGATTTCAACATATGCATTTTAGTGAGCCACAAGTTAACTCACAACACTAGTATTTGTAAACTCTTTTGGAAGTTGACTTCAGAAAACTCTGAACTGGAAGCCCTTACTCATTAGAGAGACCGTTTACTAGAGCTCTCTCTCCAGGCTCTTAAAATTGTATTTTAAGATTAAAAAATATTATTATGAATTGTTTCAAATAAGTGTACTTCCTATGAATTTTACACAGTAAATGGAAATCCGAGCAGAAAATTAAAGGTTTCTTTAAGTCCTGGCTATTTTCCAAACATGTATATAAACAGATAATGACTTTTTTATATTTCTTTAAACATTATGGGAACCTGGCTTTATTTCTTAAATGTCAGACAATTGTTCAAAGATGGACAACACCACTTTTTAATTCAATCATGATTCTACTGTGCAGACTAGATTATATTAGATTATAATACTAGATAACAGTATCTTTCCTTTTTTATTTATTTATTTATTTATTTATTTATTTATTTTTTTGACAGGCAGAGTGGATAGTGAGAGAGAGAGACAGAGATAAAGGTCTTCCTTTTCCGTTGGTTCACCCTCCAATGGCTGCCGTGGCCAGCGTACCACGCTGATCCAAAGCCAGGAGCCAGGTGCTTCTCCTGGTCTCCCATGCGGGTGCAGGGCCCAAGGACCTGGGCCATCCTCCACTGCCTTCCTGGGCCATAGCAGAAAGCTGGACTGAAAGAGGAGCAACTGGGACAGAATCCGGTGCCCCACTGGGACTAGAACCCGGTGTGCCGGTGCCGCAAGCAGAGGATTAGCCTATTGAGCTACGGCAGTGCCAGCCAGTATCTTTCCTAACTATGCCCTGAAAGTTAACTAAAAAATCACCTTATCTGTGATATCACAATTAATTTTTTTTTTTTTTTGACAGGCAGAGTGGACAGTGGGAAAGAGAGAGACAGAGAGAAAGGTCTTCCTTTGCCGTTGGTTCACCCTCCAATGGCCGCCGCAGCCGGAGCACTGCGGCCAGCGCACCGCGCTGATCCAATGGTAGGAGCCAGGTGCTTCTCCTGGTCTCCCTTGGGGTGCAGGGCCCAAGCACTTGGGCCATCTCCACTGCACTCCCTGGCCACAGCAGAGAGCTGGCCTGGAAGAGGGGCAACCGGGACAGAATCCGGCGCCCCGACCGGGACTAGAACTGGTGTGCAGGCGCCGCAAGGCGGAGGATTAGCCTAGTGAGCCGCGGCGCCGGCACAACTAGTTTTTAACATGCAAGTATCTGTCTATTCCTCATGATACTGTAAATTTCAAAGATCTTATAACATTTATAGATCATCTGTATATCAAAATCAGACTTTTCCCCTGACATTTGATGTACTTAACAGTTTTGTAATATTTTCCTCCAAATTTTTATTTGCTGCTGATTTATTTTTCTCAGTGCTGATAACAATCTCCTTTTAGAGGTGGAACTCAGTTGCAGCATGTAAGAGTATGTGATAAAAATCTAAGTTTAAAAACTCTTCAGTGCTTAGATAGCAGTCCTCTTATGTTAGATCTTTGAATAAAAAATTCAGTGAGTAAGTATCAACATGATAAATTGTCTATGTTGGTCATTTTAAAGTTTCTCCAAGTAAAGAGCTCCATTTATAAATGCCAACTATTCTAAAATGCAAAGTCTTAGCGTAATAAAAGAGTGCATATAGACATTGAATTAGATTTTCCTCCCCTTCTTAAAGGAGAACTCAACTAATGTGCCTTTGAGAACTTAGCATATTTTTAATCCCTCCTCTCCAACCACCACCACAAATGCTCTATGTTTCCTTTGAGCAATGAGAGCTTTCTGTGATAATGCCCTCACACTTTAATTAGAGAATTGAAGAATGATTTTAACGCTAAAACAGCCCAATAAAATGGAAATTATAAATATTTTTGAAAAAGAAATACCAGCAGAATTGTGCAAAACTCTACTGCTAAAATACTGAAATATAACATGTGCTAGGTTTAATTAACTTTTATTTTTTATCAGAAAGGCTATGTACCTGGCAGCAACAGTGAACAGATGCACAAATACTGGAGGAAACTATTTGTTTGAAAACCCCTAAAGATTTTGCTTAATCAATATATACAGTTTCCTGCTAGAGGACTTATCGCTTTCTAAAATAAAGGCAAACATTCTAAATTTTACATGGAATGATAAATTTTGAAATATTTCTTCAGCATGGAACCATATTTCTACTCCTTAAAATTTATATTGTGTTTAGTTTTTATACTATGTATAAACAATGTTACATGCTGTAGTGTTATCAGATAAATTTAGAAAAAAATTATCGCAGGAAACACCCAAAATAAATAGCCATCCAGTTTGTTTTTACTGAGAACATTAAAAATATGTGAGGGCTTCAAAATATTCATGGGAAATAGAATTAAAATATAATGTGCATTTAAAATAATCTTCTGAAGCTTCCCATATATGTGCAATTATGCAAGCCTATGAAGCATAGGTTACATAGCAATTTGCATCTCTCTATTACTTTTTATATTTTCCTCTTCCATTTGATTATGATTTTGAGAGTACCTAAAATTAGGGGTCAAGTGCAAGTTAGAAGAAAAGGCAATAGGTCACCCCACACCCTCTGGAAGCATGAGGACAGTACCTGGGAAGTACAGCAGAGGATGTCTTCTTGAATAAAGCTCTTCTGCTTTTCATAGCCTCATGTTCCTACCAAAGGAAATGTTGAAGTTAAGACACCTTACAAAAACTATTCAAATGCTTGTTCTGTTCACCAGGACCCTGTGGAGGAAACCCTTGATGGTGCCACCTTGTGCAATTATAATCCAAGACTTCCTCATAGTGTCTAGGATTATAGACTATGAAAGCAACCATATACACAAAGAGTTGGCAAGAGAAAGCGAGAAGGGATGTTTTATGACAAAATACCATTCTTTGGTGTTGTAATTATTACTTTTTCTCTCTGATTAGCCTAATGAGGCCAGGCAACCTTGGGGATCAGTATACCCTTGGTGGGTACCCGGAGGTTTCTAGAGTAAGTGATTTAGCTATTATTTTTTTTTGTTCTTGCTTTTTATCTCTGTTGTACCTTTTATTGCCTTTCCATAACAGGAAATAGGAGAAGATGGACAAAATGAAAGGATGGATGATAAAAAGAGGAGCAGTGAACCAATGAAGAAATCAGGGCAAGGATGATTATTCAACAAGAGATGGGAAGAGAACAATGTTGAATTATTAAGGGATATATAAGAAATAGACACAATTCTGATGGCATCGTCTTTGTCTTGCTTCCACTTGAAAGATACCAGATATCACCAGTATCGCCGATGACACAGAATCTTTAAATCAATCTATGCCAGATTTTCCAGAAACTGGGGATGTTGCAGTTCAGAAATCTCCAAGAGGCCTCATCAAGTGAAAAGAACCTTCTCAAGCTCTAATTGATCTCTTTTCCTACTTACCATGTTACCTCATTTTCAAATTCTAGTCATGAAGAAAAGAAAAATAGATTTGCTAGTACTCATCAAATCTCATATGTACTGGACATCCATTGGTAGTCTCACCTGTCTGCTGGCAAGGCAACTTTT
The DNA here is from genome assembly GCF_051225735.1 of Oryctolagus cuniculus. NCBI lineage: Eukaryota > Metazoa > Chordata > Mammalia > Lagomorpha > Leporidae > Oryctolagus > Oryctolagus cuniculus. The sequence continues at coordinate 57,690,228 of NC_142870.1, forward strand.
TAAATTTAACTTCAACTGCATTTAGATAAATGTATCTGAAATTCTGCTTTCTATAGATCATGTTAGACTAGTCTTCATGTACAAACTAAAATACAAACACTGGAGACTGAAATTCCATACTCTATCTGTGCAATCTATTGCCTAGACAAATATATCACCAACTATTTTGACTATTTCAGAACAAATACTTCTCTTTCACTCAAATATCTTTTTTCTTCCACTTTAATCAGCCTACTGAGCCTGCTTGGCTTTTGCCATGCTGATTTGCATAATCATTCCCACACCTGAGGCTTTGTTTACAGTCTCCCTTTCAACTGAGGTTTTCTCTTCTCTTGACCCATTCCAATCTGAACAATTCTTCCAGATACAATATGCCACCTTCTCTGAGATACTAGCTTTGAACTATATCTCATTTTTCAATGTCCACTTACATAAGATTTATATATTGCTGTTAAATTTGTCATGGGTTTCTTTTACTTTAGAGATACACAGTTGTAGAAAGGCAGACTTCTAAATTCCTTTGGCTTGAATCTAACAGATAAAAGTTTAATGTTAAAAATTAAGTCTGGGGCTGGTGATATAGTGTAGTGAGTTAAGCCTCTGCCTGTGGCATTGTCATCCCAAATGGGTGCAGGTTCGTGTTCCACCTGCTCCTCTTCCCATCCAAATCCCTGCTACTGGCTTGGGAATGTAGAGGAAGATAGCCAAGTGCTTGGGCCCCTGTATGAGACCCAGAAGAAGCTCCTGGCTCCTGGTCTCTCATTGGCCCAGCTCTAGCTATTGTGTCCATTTGTGGAGTGAACTAACATGATAGAAGATCTCTTTCCCTCTGTCTTTCCCTCTGTCTATCTGGAACTCTGCCTCTCAAATAAATAAATAACTCTTCAAAAAAAAAGTAAGTCTGATAAGTAAGTAATTGCAAAATTAGATTGTAATCCGTACTAAAACCATTCTGTCTCACATACTCTCTTGTTATATATGTATGTGTATTAGTCTACAAATAAGTAAAAATAGCTGAAAAAAATCCAAATGCCAAAAAATCTTTTAATTCTACATCTTATTTGATGTTTAAATAAATCAAAAGAAAAATTGTATTACTCTTGGTTAAATTACAGTGTTCTACGTATGTTTTACCACCATTTTTTAAAAAAAGTAGAAGTTAGGATTGATTTACCAGTAGTTAATGAACATTCCTATGATAATGCAAATTGTATTCTTTTTTAAATTTTTTTATTTATTTATTTGAAAGATAGAGTTACAGACAGTGAGAGGGAAAGATAGAAAAAGAGAAAGATCTTCCATCTGCTGGTTCACTTCCCAAATGGCCATGACAGCCAGAGCTGCACTGATCCAATGCCAGAAGCCAGGAGCTTCCTCCCGGGTCCCACATGGGTGCAGGGGCCCAAGGACTTGGGCCATTTTCTGCTGGTTTCCCAGGACACAGTAGAGAGCTGGACTGGAAGAGGAGCAGCCGGGACTAGAACTGGCGCCCATATGGGATGCCCACAGAGCAGGCAGAGGATTAACCCACTGTGCCACAGTGCCTATCCCAACAAATCACATTCTTAATAAAAATGACAATGCAAAAATGATAGTATAGACATGAAACCAGAATATATTTGCAAATTGATGAGGATTATCTTTTGTAAGGCCTGAAATATCCTTATTAAACTAAGCTAATTGAAATTAAAAAAAATTTCCAAAAATTGTAGAAACTGTATGTTGAATACTTTTTACAAAGACAAGTATGAGAAAAAAATCTCTTCTTACATTGTGAATTTTATTGATGTAAAAAATAGAAAGATGGTAATAAAAGGGCTTCTAAAAATACAAGAAAAATAGCATGACTATTATCCTACTTCTAATAGAAGCTTCAAAAGATTTCTTTCTCTCTTTTGATCATTCATATATTTTGGAACAAAACCCAGGAACCTAATCTCTTGATTAGTTTGGGACATTTGATGATTATGTAGTTTGGCTCATCAAAGAGGCATTGATTGTTGACATTAGCCAGGAGTGTATAAACACTTACAAATATTGCATGAGGAAGAGAATTTGCACTTAGATACATGATTGATAGTCCTGTTCTTAGTAATCTATTGCATCTTTTTTTGTTTTTTTTTTTTTGCATGGAAAAAGCAATTAGAAACGTATTCCTGACTATCTCAGGCAGACTTTTGATGTTTCATAATAGAATATTAAAATTTTAGATACTGCAATTTGTGTAATAAATTTATACTTCAATTATCATGTAATTATTGTAGCTGGACAAGCTTGGCAGAGCACAGTTCGACTTACCTTTCCTCTTTTCAGTATTCCAGTTTTTAAAAATCATGATGTTATTTGCTTTGACAGTGTATGTGAGTACATTTGTGTGTGTGGTATGTAAGAGAGGGAGAGAGAAAGAAAGAAATGAACTCACTACAGAAAAATAAATACATGATGTGGCATTGTGTTGTAATGGACTAAGTACCACCTGCAACGTCAGCATCCCATATGGGTGCCAGTTCTAGTCCCAGCTGCTGCACTTCCAATCTAGCTGTCTGCTAGTATGCGTGGGAAGGCAGTGGAAAATGGCCCAAGTGCTTGGGCTCCTGCACCTACATGGGAGACTCAGATGAAATTCTTGGCTCCTGGTTTCAGCCTGACCTATCCAGGCCATTGTGGCCATTTGGGGAGTGAACCAGTGGAAGGAAGACCTCTCTCTCTCTCTCTCTCTTTCTCTCTTTCTGTAACTTTGACTTTCAAATAAATAAAATGAACTCTAAAAAATAGAAAAATAAATAAAAATGTATAAGAAATGGTATCTTTGGCAACTGTGCCATAGTAGACCTCTGTGCATGCAGGTCAGGATCATAAAACAATGTTCTGGAAATGAATTCTATTATCAAATTTCAAGAGTCTTATTATAACCTTTAAGTACAATTGATTTTTTGAACATGAAAAAATACTTTTATTGTATCTTCAGAATTCTTCATTACATCTACAACAAACTAGATATAAATCAGATAAGTCATTATGGGATAAAACTGCCATATCAGGTTTCTGTCTGGAAGAGAATTATGATTTGTATTCCTATTATCATCACTTACACTGAGGAAATGCTCACATTCTAGGAAAACTTTAAAAAATCAGTTTATGGTAAGTGCAAAAGTATTGAGCTAAGTTCGTGTTATTAAGAATCCATTAAAATACTACATAGGCATTTTCTTGCATTCCTTTTAAATTGCCATGGATACCAAAGGATTGTTTTTCAGCATAGAAATTCAGTCTACAGATGGAAAAAGGTCTGAATTCAGTTTTCACAAATGAGTGCATCTTTTTTTCATTATTATACATAACACAATTACTATACCTCACTAATGAAAAAATCAGAATAAGGTCATTGTTTTATAATTATTAGGTTGGTCCTTATATCAAACTTGTCTTTCAGAAACTTCATATATTTATTTATTTTTTTATTTTTTTATTTATTTTTTTTTTTGACAGGCAGAGTGGACAGTGAGAGAGAGAGACAGAGAGAGAAAGGTCTTCCTTTGCCGTTGGTTCACCCTCCAATGGCCGCCGCTGCAGCCGGCGCACCGCGCTGATCCGATGGCAGGAGCCAGGATCCAGGTGCTTTTCCTGGTCTCCCATGGGGTGCAGGGCCCAAGCACCTGGGCCATCCTCCACTGCACTCCCTGGCCATAGCAGAGAGCTGGCCTGGAAGAGGGGCAACCGGGACAGAATCCAGCACCCCGACCGGGACTAGAACCGGGTGTGCCGGCGCCGCAAGGTGGAGGATTAGCCTATTGAGCCACGGCGCCGGCTAAGAAACTTCATATATTTATATATTTATATATTTTTTATTTGACAGGTATAGTTATAGACTGTGAGAGACAGAGACAGAGAGAAAGGTCTTTCTTCCATTGGTTCACTCCCCAAATGGCCACTATGGCCGGAGCTGCGCTGATCCGAAACCAGGAGCCAGGTGCTTCTTCCTGGTCTCCCATGCATGTGCAGGAGCGTAACCACTTGGACCATCTTCCACTGCCCTCCTGGGCCACAGCAGAGAGCTGGACCGGAAGAGGAGCAACCGGATGCATATATGTGATGCCAGCACCACAGGCAGAGGATTAACCAAGTGAGCCATGGCGCCGGCCCCATCACGCTTAATGAAATAAGCAAAGGGACAAATACCATATGTTCTCCCAGATCTGTGAGAATCAATAGAGCACCTAAACGAAATCTGTAGAAATGAAACTGACACTTCGAGAAGGGATGACTAGAGCCCCATGTTTTTTTTTTTCTTATTTTTTATTTGACAGAGTTAGACAGTGAGAGAAAGACAGAGAGAAAGGTCTTCCTTCCATTGGTTCACCCCCCACATGGCCACTATGACTGGCGCTGTGCCAATCTGAAGCCAAGAGCCAGGTGTTTCTTCCTGGTCTCCCATGCAGGTGCAGTGGCCCAAGCACTTGGGCCATTTTCCACTGCCCTCTTGGGCCACAGCAGAGAGCTGGACTTGAAGAAGAACAACCAGGTGCCCATATGGGATGCTGGCACTACAGGCCGAGGATTAACCAAATGAGCCACAGTGCCCGCCCCCATATATTTATATTTAACCTCAAATTCTAAATGGTCCAATGGTAGAGTGTCATCTTTATATGACAAGAACTTACTATTAGCATCACAAAACCTAAAATGTATATAGTAACTTCTTTATATTATGTTCTCTGCAACCTCTAAGCCATAAAACAAAGTTTTGAGTTGGCCAAGAGGAGTGTTGACAGTCATAGTGATGAATGTTGAAGGGTGTGGATTACTGTTTCAGTTTGCTCAGGATAAAACTTGAAAATGTGCTTGATCTTGCAGTGTGATACCCCATGTCTGTCTGTATATCTTAACAAAAACCCTTATGAATTTCCCTGTCTGTGATAGCAAGAGTGGTTTTGGTAAAACAGAGCAAACATCACAAGACAGAGAAGGGAAGAAGGGATTCCTTTTTTAAAAAAATTAGATTTACTTATTTATTTGAAAGGCAGAGTTACAAAGAGGTCGAGGCAAAGAAAGAGAGAGGTCTTCCATCTGCTGGTTCACTCCCCAAGTGCCCACAATGGACAGATTTGAGCTAATCCGAAGCCAGGAGCCTGGGGCTTCCTTCGAGTCTCCCAGGTGGGTGCAGGGGGCTCAAGGACTTGGGCCATCTTCCATTGCTTTCACAGGCCATAGCAGAGAGCTGAATTAGAAGTAGAGCAGCCAAAACTCAAACTGGTGGCCATGTGGGATGCCTGCACCACAGGTGAACTGTCCCTAAGAAGCAATTCTTTCAGATAATAAACCAATGGCATTTTCTAAAACACATCTTAAATATATTTGCAAATATATAAAATATTCATTTAGTGGTGAATACTGCACAAGAGCTAATTAGGAATAACACACCTACACAGAATAAAGTCCTAAATTAATTTGTGTGTTAATGAAAATTATACAGTACACAATTCCATTAGCCTATAATGATATTGGAAGGAAAATATTAAAAAATATTGAACAATAATAAAGGCTTTTCAGCTAAATGAAAGAAAATTTCTGACTCCTCACATAATTGATTTCCTGGTAACTACTTTTAACTAACTTAGTAAATGCAAGTCCTACAAAGAATGCTTTCCTTGTATTGCTTTTTGTTAGATCTGAGTTGGGATCATCCATAGTCCCTCTGGCCTCCAGTGGTTGTAGTAAGAACCAAGAACACAGAATACATCTTTCAGGCTGACTTGATATATGTGATTTTCTAGCCAACATACAGAGCCAATTTGACTGATTCTATAGAACCAAAAAGCTCAGTTCAATGGCAGTCATCAGATCTCATCAGAAAAGAGGTTACTAAGAGACGTTTTCATTTGGAAAAAGCAACTGTTTCCTCTCCAGATAGAGGTTGAAGGGAGCCAGAGACATGACTTAGGTATTACTTTTGTGACAGTTTTGTAGCAGAGCAGTATTCCTTAATTGCCCATCTAGCTGGGAGAAAGCTTTATTAGACACATTTATTGTTCCCATTGCAATACTGGTGTTCTATAACACTACCCTCCAAGTCAGTTGCATGGCCATTTTTCAGGCCGAGTGAATAATGCAGTATTGAAATAACTGTTGGTTTTGACTATGGGAAGAATCTAATTACATTGATTTTATGGCAGTTTAATTGTTTGTTAAGAATTTAATTTATATTAAAAAAGTGAAATTGTGCTGAAGACAATTGATTTCATATGTATGTTTTGCGGTGTAAAGGTACTCATAATAAAATCATTCATTTGCTAGAAAATTGCATAAAAATAAAATACAGTCAAGATTTAATCACAATTCTCAAATGTACGTAAATACAAAGAGCCTGCCTCTTCCTCAGCTCACTCCTCTGCAGGCTCTTACGTTATTTATAAAACTGATTCCTTTCTGTGCTCTGAAGGAAAGCAAAGCGTTGGGCCACTCCATCTCTGAGAATGACTCTATCCTGAGCAGCTTCCCTGTCCCTCTAGGGCTATTTTTCTGAGAGGACTTGTTTTTGTTCAGTGACATTCAGAGTATACAAACCAAACTGCGTGTGAATTATTGCCCTCCTGCAAAAGCTCTCAAAGGGCACTAAATGAGGGAACCATGCCATGTAAGAAAAATTGTTTCTGGGATAAGAGGATGGTAATATACGAAGGCAATGCTCTCTAGGTAAACCTGAAGTGAGTCATTTGACATATTTCAAGGGGCCCACTGAACAGTTTCAAAAGGCCTGTTTACTAACAGAAAAGGAAAAAGTAGATACAGCCATGCTTTATTGACTTAGATTGGTCCCACATTTGCCAATCCTGAATCCTAGTTTTTCCAATTATAATGTACTTTCTCTTCTCTTCTTCTTTCTTTTTTCTCTTGTCAATAATTTCCCTTACATAATTCTGCTCTAAAACATTCAATAGCCTCTCCAAGTTCATTATGCTCTTTCTTTCCTTGAAATTCCTATGACACCTTGTTTAATTCCACTTTACCTATATATTAAAGATTTTTTTAGTTAAGCATATCACAGGTAAAAACAATTTTGTATGTATCATTAAAGAATAGAAAAATAGTTTTCATATTAGTTTGAATATTAAGTTTTTGGTACTAGCATTATGGAGCAACTAGTTAAGCCACCGCTGTGACACCAGCATCCCATATTAGAGTACTGCTTCAAATCCTGGCTGCTCTGCTTCTTATCTAGCTCCCAGCTAATGCTCTTCGGAAAGCAATGGGAGCTGGCCCAAGCACTTTGATATCTAGGAGTCCCAGAGAGAGAATCTGGCTCCTGGTTTCAGGCTGGCCCAGCTCCAATTGTGGCCATTTAGGGAGTGAATCAGTGGATAGAAGATCTTTCTATCTGTGTCTCTCCATGTCTATCTATGATACTGTGACCTTTCATAAATAAGTAAGTAAATAAATAAATAAATAATAAAATAATTATCACCAACTTTGTGAAATATCTCATTATTTAGCTATCTCGAATAATTAAAACAATCTTATACAAAAAAAAAAAAAAAAACCAAAAACAAAGCCTGAGGCATCACAATACCAGATTTCAGGACATACTACAGGGCAGTTGTTATCAAAACAGCATGGTACTGGTACAGAAACAGATGGATAGACTAATGGAACAGAATAGAAACATGAGAAATCAATCCAAACATCTACAGCCAACATATATTTGATCAAGTATCTAAAACCAATCCCTGGAGTAAGGACAGTCTATTCAATAAATGGTGCTGGGAAAATTGAATTTCCACGTGCAGAAGCATGAAGCAAGACCCCAACCTTTCACCTTACACAAAAAATCACTCAACATGGATTAAAGACCTAAATCTACGACCTGACACCATCAAATTATTAGAGAGCATTGGAGAAACCCTGCAATATATAGGTATTGGCAAAGACTTCCTTGAAAAGACCCTGGAGGCGCAGGCAGTCAAAGCCAAAATCAACCATTTGGATTGCATCAAATTGAGAAGTTTCTGTACTGCAAAAGAAACAGTCAGGAGAGTGAAGAGGCAACCAACAGAATGGGAAAAAACATTTGCAAACTATGCAACAGATAAAGGGTTGATAACCAGAATCTACAAAGAAATCAAGAAACTCCACAACATCAAAACAAACAACCCACTTAAGAGATGGGCCAAGGACCTCAACAGACATTTTTCAAAAGAGGAAATCCAAATGGCCAACAGACACATGAAAAAATGTTCAAGATCACTATCAATCAGGGAAATGCAAATCAAAACCACAATGAGGTTTCACCTCACCCCAGTGAGAATGGATCACATTCAGAAATCTACCAACAATAGATGCTGGAGAGGATGTGGGGAAAAGGGGACACTAACCCACAGTTGGTGGGAATGCAAACTAGTTAAGCCACTATGAAAGTCAGTCTGGAGATTCCTCGGAAACCTGAATATAATCCTACCATGCAACCCAGCCATCCCACTCCTTGGAATTTACCCAAAGGAAATTAAATTAGCAAACAAAAAGCTGTCTGCACATTAATGTTTATTATAGCTCTGTCGCTCCCCCTCTTCGCGGAGGAACGACACAGGACCCTGCGCTGTTCTTTTGTCTGCTCAGCCCTCCCCGGGTTTGCTGCTGGTTCTTCCCGGGTTGGCTACTGTCCCTTCCACCTCCGTGGAAGGGCGGTTCCCCCTGCCACTTTCCCCACTTCCGCAGGGGAACGTCACACCGCCGGCCGGCTCTCTCGGGGGCTGCACAGGTGTTCCTTCAGATAGATGTTCCTGGTGCATGTTGTCTCTCTCCTCCTTTATAGTCCTCTTCCACCAATCCCAACTCTGCTACCCATACGCCGAGTATGCTGCTCTCCTCCAATCAGGAGCAGGTCCTATAGTTTATTGGTTGAACTGGAGGCAGCTGTGTAGAAGTTGTTTACTCCTCTCCCAGCGCCATATTGTGGGAGAGCAGATGCATAGAATAAGTTTTAATTCCAGTGACTTAGTCTAGTCCGAGTTGCTCCCCACATAGCTCAATTCACAATAGCTAAGACCTGGAATCAACCCAAATGCCCATCAACAGTAGACTGGATAAAGAAATTATGGGACATGTACTCTATAGAATACTATACAGCCGTCAAAAACAATGAACCCCAGCCATTGCAACAAGATGGAGGAATCTGGAAAACATTATGCTGAGTGAGTTAAGCCAGTCCCAAAGGGACAAATATCATATGTTCTCCCCGACTGTGGGCAAGTAACCGAGCACCAAAGGGGAAACCTGTTGAAGTGAAATGGACACTATGAGAAACAGTGACTTGATCAGCTCTTGGCCTGACTGTTGATGTACAATGTAATACTACTTTATCCATTTTAGTATTTTTTCTTTGTTTTGTTCTAGTACTATTGGTTGAACTCTGTAATTGATACACAATTGTTCTTCGGTGTATAAATTTTAACTGAAAAGTGATCCCTGTGAAATATAAGAGTGGGAATAAGAGAGGGAGGAGATGTACAATTTGGGACATGCTCAGCCGGACTTCCCCCAAAAGGTGGAGTTAGAAGCATGCCAGGGGATCCCAATACAATCCCATCAAGGTGGCATGTACCAATGCCATCTCACTAGTCCAAGTGATCAATTTCAGTTCACAATTGATCACACTGATAGGTCTGAGAGTCAAAGGGATGACACAAACAGGACTAGTGTCTGCTAATACTAACTGATAGAATCAAAAAGGGAGAGAACAATCCATCATGGGAAGCAGGATACACAGCAGACTCATAGAATGGCAGATGTCCTAAATAGCACTCTGGCCTCAGAATCAGCCCTTAAGGCATTCGGATATGGCTGAAGAGCCCATGAGAGTATTTTAGGCATGGAAAGCCAAGACACCCTGGAAGAAAAAAAAAAAAAAAAAAGAGGATCTAAATCAAAGATCTCTGCGAGTGAGATCCCAGTGGAAAGAATGGGCTATCAAAGAAGGAGTTACCTTTCTCTGAATGGAGGATAGAATTTCCACTTTGACTATGACCCTGTCAGAATAAGATCAGAGCCGATGAACTCAAAAGGCTTCCATAGCCTTGGCAACTCATGACTAGAGCCTAGGGTGATTACTGATGCCATGAACAGGAGTGTCAAATTGCTAAGTCAACAACAGTGTCACTGTGTACTTACTCCTCATGTGGGATCTGTCCTTAATGTGTTGTCCAATGTGAAGTAATGCTGTAACTAGTACTCAAACAGTATTTTATACTTTATGTTCTGTGTGGGTGCAAACTGATGAAATCTTTACTTAATATATACTAAATTGATCTTCTGTATATAAAGATAATTGAAAATGAATCTTGATGTGAATGGAATGGGAGAGGGAGCAGGAGATGGGAGGGGTGCGAGTGGGAGGGAAATTATGTGGGTGGAAGCCATTGTAATCCATAAACTGCACTTTGGAAATTTATATTTACTAAATAAAAAATCAAAAAAAATAAAAAAGAACCATAAAAAAAGAAGAAAATCATTATCACCAACTTTGTGAAATATGTCATTATGCCTTTCCTCAATTTTCTATAAATTGGACTTAATTTTGTGTTCCAATTTTAATATTCCCTTAGTAGTATATTGTAAACTTACCACCAAGTTTGATTTAAAGCATTGAAAAAACTATTTGTAAGGAACTATATGAAACTATCTTCACAAACTTTGGATAAACAAGGTATTTATTTATTTACTTATTAAACAGACATGAAAACACACAGCAGGACCTGGGCTTTATTGCAGCAGCTAAGAAACCACTTGGGACACCACATCCCATATTGCAGTTCCAGTTCTATTTCCCATTCCCACTTTCAGTTAATGTGCACCCTGGGAGTCAGCAGAGGAGGGCTAAAGCACTTGGATTCTTTTCATTCAAATGGGAGTTCTGATTAAGTTACAGACTTCTTTTTTTTTTTTTTTTTTTTTTTTTTTTTTTTTTTTTTGACAGGCATAATGGACAGTGAGAGAGAGAGACAGAGAGAAAGGTCTTCCTTTTGCCATTGGTTCACCCTCCAGTGGCCACCGCGGCTGGTGCGCTGCAGCCAGCGCACTGTGCTGATCTGATGGCAAGAGCCAGGTGCTTCTCCTGGTCTCCCATGGGGTGCAGGGCCCAAGCACTTGGGCCATCCTCCACTGCACTCCCTGGCCACAGCAGAGAGCTGGCCTGGAAGAGAGGCAACCGGGACAGAATCTGGTGCCCCACTGGGACTAGAACCCGGTGTGCCAGCACCGCAAGGTGGAGGATTAGCCTAGTGAGCCGCCGCGTCAGCCCAGACTTCTGGTTTCTATCTGGTTCAGCCTTGACTGTTGTGGGCATTTGGAAAGTGAACTAGCAGATGAAAAAATCTCTCTTCTCACTGCCTTTTTCCCTCTACATTTCAAATTACTAAAAAGAAGAAAAAATCATCCATGTATCATACGGTAAAGAGAATTTTTTTTTAGTAAAAATTTTTCATTTATTTGAGAGGCAGAGAGACAAACAGAGAAATTTGCTGAGTTCCCCTCTACTAGTTCACTCCATAAATGCCTTCCAGACCAGGCAAAACCAGAAATAGGAACTCAGTCTAGGTTTTCATATAATGTCAGGCACACAAGCACTTGAGGAACCATTGCCTGCTACCTCACAGTTTGTGCATTATCAGAGAGCTGAAATTAGGTGCAGAGCAGAGTTTTGAACCCAGGCATCCTAACATAGATGTGAGCATCCCAAGTGACATCTTATCCTCTAAGGCAAACAACTGTCCCTGAGAAATCATTTTAATTAAAAAAAAAAGAATTAAAAAAAAAGTGATACCACAAGTAATTATGCTTTGAGGAGTAGTTTTTCTTACCAATGTGATGACATCATTTCATTCTCTTCTGGTTTCCTTCTTCCCCATTGAGCTATAAGCTCTGTGTCTGATTATCCATCCTTTGTAAGTCAACTCGTCCTGCTCTTTGCTTTACACTGTTTCTGTCCACTGTTTAACCACGGCATGTTTGTGCATTTTCTTTTTATTTATCCTGCTTCAGATTCTTTGGGTTTCCTTAATCTGATGAGAGACATTCTACATAAAACCGATATTTGCTGTGACCTTAGTGAATATCACATTTCCCCTGGACTTTTGATTTTTAGCTCCTTTTAATATGATTAGACACATTCACTCTATCCTCTGTGAATTTATTATGTCTGTTTGTCTTTCTGAATAATTTTAACAGAACTATGTTCCATTTCACTAATTCACCTTATAGCTCTAACTACTTTTAGCTTGAAGTTTTGATAATTAAAATTAGACAATTTAATCTTAGGAACATAGATCTCATGATTAATAGACTAGCATCAAAATTATAATGTATTATATGTGTTTTTCTTTTTTTGGAAGTTTAATTTGTGCTAGTCATTAATTTTCAGGAAAATTTCAACCCTCTTCTTTAACTCTTTATGCATGCATATAGTTATTTTATGTTTTTATCTGATGATTCCATTATTTGAAGGTTGGGAAACAATCAGTTTGACTTTTACTTGTATTCACTTTCTTTTTTTCTTTTTTATTTTTTTATGATTATCTGTTTCATCATGGATTTCATTATTTAGAAAGAAGTATGCTCTTCGGATTTCCATTAATAGGAAGAATTTGGGGACTTTGTTTAAAATATTTTCTCCATAAATAATTTGTGCTTTTTTTTTTTTCCAAACACCCATGGACAAACCAGCACAAAGCTGTGTTGGACTAAATTTTCATTTTCAAGTTTCAAAGCAACAAGTGGTTTGATTTCAGTATGCAGTCTTGTGTGATTGTGAACTTGGGATCAAGGATTTTTTTTATTCTTCCCTCGTTAGTTTTCCTTCCTAGGACAAATCAGTATACTATACTTTGAAGTATAGCATGCTAATTCCATTTGTTTTCAAAATCCACATACTGAGCATGTTATTCTCTAGGGATATTGGCTTCATATGGAGAATTCTTAGTTGAAAATCTTTCTTCTTGGGCTCAGAGTTTATCTGTTTTCCCACTAGGTGATCTTTTTAATACTTGCTACATGAATTCTCAATATTGACGGATGACTTTCAGACAAATGCTAACTTTATTGCTATTCTTGTTTAATCATAATTCCTATACTCTACACTTTGCAGTTTCTATTTTCCTTAATGCACTGCTAATATAGTATGATTTAATATACATATAGCAAACATTGCAGGATATATGTACTGTCCTAGCAGTGGTTTCTTTTATGCTTCTATGCTCTCCTACTATCTTTTATAAAGGAGGTTATAAACTGTCTCTCTTTTTAAAAATATTTATTTATTTATTTGCAAGTAATAGTTACGTAGAGAGAGGGAGATACAGAGAGAGCAATAAAGAAAGACCTTCCATTCGTTGGTTCACTCCCAAACTGGGCCGAATAGCCAGCACTGGGCCAGGCTGAAACCAGGAACCTAGAGCTTCAGCTTCATTCAGGTCTCCCAAGTGTATGACAGAGGCCAAAACACTTGAGCCTCTTATGCCAGATCACCAGCAGTGAGCTGGATCAAAAGAGGGGCAGCTATACATGAACCAGAAATCATTTGGAATGCCAGCTTTGCAGGTGATGGCTTCACCTGCTATGTCATAATGCTGGCCTCATATGTAAACTTCCTTAGGGCAAAAATATCACCATAATTTTCCTTATAGGCTGGAGTTTATCATGCTTAATATCATACATTTAAAGGTTGTTAAATGACATTTCTAAATTTGTAATATTAATATGAGGGTTTTTACAAAAGTTCAGTGAAAATGGAATTAAAATATTTATTTGGGAGACTTTTTTTTGGGAAATCTGTGCATATTTTTTCCCATAGGATGTTTTTTAAAGACCTTTTAAATGATCCTTTCAGAGTATGAATTTCAAGATATTATGCTTCAAAATAAACATCCCTTTTCATTCCATCTCCATGAACTTTTTGATGTCACCTTGTATTTAGTCAATGGGATGTATATCTTCTATATGAACTGCATGCTTCAATCTTACATGATGCAGATGTTTATCAAGGTAATTCAATACCATTGATGAGATTTTCTCATCTATGAGGCATGTGTCACATCCTATCACCACAAAGGGCAGCACCTGAATTCAACTAACAGGAAATATTATAGTAGAATCAGAAGTCCTTTCAAAGAATAAAAGGAAATGGCATATTAATTTTAATTTCATGCTGTATATCACAACTTCCAGCAATGAAAACAATTTTAAAATTCTATACATGTCAGATCACAGACTTGATTTGAATGCCATAAGCAATTGAAATATAATTTAATATTTCTTACTTACCAGCAATACCTTCAAACACATTTTTAAATTTGCTTTTGATTTAAACTTAATGTACTAGTTTCCTTCACTGAAGTGAATGTAAAAAATCCAGCATAACTTAAAAATTCTTCTAAAGATTTGAGAAAGCTGGATGAAATGAAGCCCTTGTTGTCAGGCAAAAAGACCAAGATTGGCTCACTGTGGCATGTTTAAAAAAATGCCAGGGTAATGTTTTGAATGATACTTACTGATCTGTGTGAGAGGGAAATCTAGTAATGTAACCCTAACATTTTAATTATGATTACAGAACAGTATGTGCAAGAGTCAACTCAATAGCTTTAATAAAAAGTTCTGTGTACATTTATTTTATAGAGTCAATAAATGATTTTAACTAGTTTCCATCCCTGACTATATTTTCTGCATTCATTTCATAAATAATGTCTTTGCTTTAAGAAAAGTTTACAGATAACAGAAAATTTCCAAGAATGTTACAGACTTCCCTGTACATATTAAACCTAGATTCTTTTCTTGTTCATGTTACTGCTATGAGGTGGTGATGGTCTAAATGTGTTCTCTAAAGGTTCACATCTTGGAGACTGGGTCCCCAGTGTGGCCTAAGAAATGCTGATACCTTTAAAAGCAGGGCTTAATGGGAGATCAATAGATCACTGAGGCTTACTACCATCAGAAGGATTAAGGCAGTACCTATGAGACCCTGGATACTTCTTGCAGCATGTATTTTAACAACAAGAGCTAACAAGACCTTCTCTTTGTTCTGGCTTCCTTAAACACCATGCATTCCACCATTGTCATGCCATCCTCCATTAGGCCCTCAATAAAGTCAAGCCAATTCCAGAACTATGCCCTTGAAATCCAGAACCCTAAAGTAAATAAACCTGTTTTCTTTTTAAAGTACCTAGACAAAAGCATTTTGTTACAGTACTAAGAAAAAAGGCTGATATAATTACTATGGAACATTTGTCACAAGCAATGAACCAATATTAGTATATTATCATTAACTAAGTCATATGATACATTCTGATATCTTTATTTTGTATGTAATAGTTTTTTTTTTTCTCTTCCAAGGTACCATGTTACATTTAATCATCATATACCAACAAACATTTTTGAACTTATAATTTTCTATACTTTTCATGTTTCTGATAACTTGGATACTTTTGGGAAGTACTGGGTAGATACTTGATACAATGACCCTGAATATGAAAGTTTATGATGATTTTTCTCATGATTACTGTGAAATTATAGGCTTTAGAGAGAAAATATCAGAGGCAAACTGTCATTCTTACCACAATACCATGGATATGGGTATTAAAATTGTTTACCATATATCTTTTCTGACCACAATAGAATGAAGTGTAAATGAAAATATTAACCTTCATCACATCCCTGAAGTACTGATTGTCAAGTTTTTCCATTGCAAAGTTATTCTTTTTTTCTCCCTTTGTTACAAGTAACTATGTATACACCATATTTAATATTAGTGAGTAATACTTCTTTAGGGAAGAGTACTTATAAAAATAATTTGGAGCCGGCGCCGCGGCTCACTAGGCTAATCCTCCGCCTTGCGGCGCCAGCACACCAGGTTCTAGTCCTGGTCGGGGCACCGGATTCTGTCCCGGTTGCCCCTCTTCCAGGCCAGCTCTCTGCTGTGGCCAGGGAGTGCAGTGGAGATGGCCCAAGTGCTTGGGCCCTGCACCCCATGGGAGACCAGGAGAAGCACCTGGCTCCTGCCATTGGATCAGCGCAGTGCGCTCCCCGCAGCGTGCCAGCCATGGTGGCCAAAGACCTTTCTCTCTGTCTCTCTCTCTCACTGTCCACTCTGCCTGTCAAAAAAAAATAATAATTTGGAATAGTTCTACATTAAGTATTTTTCTATTTCCTCATTTAATTTATTTAATTATTAAGTCATCATGAATCACGGATATTTATTTTGTATGTGTGTTACATTGCAATACTACATTATTTGTTTTGTTTCTCAAATTGTCCCACTGGGAGATACTAACTCGCTGTTATTACATTAGCTGATATGAAATGACCTTTGTGTCCTTCTGAAAAAAAAATCCATCATATTGTTTTGTTTTTCTTAATTTCCTTATTGTTAATAACTTAGATGGTCTAGGTTCACCTTATCAATTCTTAACCTTTATCCTAGAATAAGCTTTTCCTCCAATATCTGGTTCCAAAAACAAAATCTGGGTGCTAGCTATTCTCATTGCTACTATGACATCATTGATTCTAGGCACCACTAGTAGACAGAACCAGGAAATATATAAGTGTATGTCAATATGCTCACATATCTATGTCTATGTATTCATGACTATATTTCTCCATATATATCCAGATATATATATTATATATATCTTCATCTCTATTTACTATGAATTTACCTTGATATCTTACCTTTCATTCAAAGCTTCATGGCTCATTTCACCTTAAAATCTCTTAATTACATTATTGAAAAACGTGATTCCTACCATCATCATCTATTTACATATTTGCTCATATTAATGCATATGTGGTGTACTTCTGGAATTATTAACCTACTGGGAAGTAATTTCACCATCTATAATACAGTGCTTCTGTCAGCTGGCTTTTGTTGTTTTCAGTCTGAGAGTTTCCATTCCTTTCCTGTATTATTTATTTATTTACAATGTTTCCACCCTACAGTTCTATAGTCAGTTTCACCATCCTAAAAATTCCCCTTAGTTTCATATGTTCACCCTGCCTTCTCTGCAAATTCTTGGGAACTATCATCATGTAAATAGAATCATAAAACATATGGAATTTTTTTTATTTTTTATTTTTATTTTTTGACAGGCAGAGTGGACAGTGAGAGAGAGAGACAGAGAGAAAGGTCTTCCTTTGACGTTTGGTTCACCCTTCAATGGCCGCCGCGGCCAGCATGCTGCGGCCGGCGCACCGGGCTGATCCGATGGCAGGAGCCAGGTGCTTCTCCTGGTCTCCCATGGGGTGCAGGGCCCAAGCACTTGGGCCATCCTCCATTGCACTCCCTGGCCACAGCAGAGAGCTGGCCTGGAAGAGGGGCAACCGGGACAGAATCCGGTGCCCCGACCGGAACTAGAACCTGGTGTGCTGGCGCCGCAAGGCGGAGGATTAGCCTAGTGAGCCGCCACACCGGCCACATATAGAATTTACTTGCATGGTTCTTTGGCTCATCATACATATTTTTCGATATTGTACATTGATTACTAGTTAACTTCTTTTTATTGGTGGATAATATTCCATTGTAATAATGTATCACACTTTGTGGGCCATCTTACTTGCTTTTATCTTTCAGCAATTAAGAATAAAGCTGTGATGACCATTTAAGTAGAGAATCTTTTGTGGAAGAATCTTAAAATGCTTCCATAAACACATTTTTTTAAACTTTTATTTAATGAATATAAATTTCCAAAGTACGACCTATGGATTACAATGGCTTCCCCCCCATACCGTCCCTCCCACCCACAACCCTCCCCCTTCCCACTCCCTCTCCCCTTCCATTCACATCAAGATTCATTTTTGATTATCTTAATATACAAAGATCAGCTTAGTATACATTAAGTAAGGATTTCAACAGTTTGCTCCCACACAGAAACATAAAGTGAAAAATAATAGATGATTTTTTTAAATGATGATGGAATCAGATCAGACCTATTGTCATGTTTAATCCCATTGAGAGTCAAGTTGGGAATTGATAATTTCTTTTTTTTTTTTTTTTTTAACAGAAGATCAGTTTAGTATGCATTAAGTAAAGATTTCAACAGTTTGCACCCCCATAGAAACACAAAGTGAAATATACTGTTTGAGTACTCATTATAGCACTAAGTCTCAATGTACAGCACGTTAAGGACAGAGATCCTACATGAGGAGTAAGTGCACAGTGACTCGTGTTGTTGACTTTACCAATTGACACTCCTGTCTATGGCATCAGTAATCTCCCTATACTCCAGTCATGAGTTCCCAAGGCTATGGAAGCCCTCTGAGTTCTCCGACTCTTATCCTGTTTAGACAAGGTCATAGTCAAAGTGGAGGTTCTCTCCTCCCTTCAGAGAAAGGTACCTCCTTCTTTGAAGACCTGTTCTTTCCACTGGGATCTCACTCACAGAGATCTTTTTGCCAGAGTGTCTTGGCTTTCCATGCCTGGAATACTCTCATGGGCTTTTCAGCCAGATCCGAATGCCTTTAGAGCTGATTCTGAGGCCAGAGTGCTGTTTAGGACATCCACCATTCTATGAGTCTGCTGAGTATCTCGCTTCCCATGTTGGATTACTCTCCCCTTTATTCTATCAGTTAGTAGTAGCAGGTACTAGACTTGTTTATGTGCTTCCTTTGACTCTTAGTCCTTTCATTATGATCAATTGTGAACTGAAATTGATCACTTGGACTGGTGAGATGGCATTGGTACATGCCACCTTGATGGGATTAAATTGGAGTCCCCTGGTATGTTTCTAACTCTACCATTTGGGGCAAGTCAGCTTGAGTATGTCCCAAATTGTACATCTCTTCCCTCTCTTATTCCCACTCTTATGTTTAACAGGGATCACATTTCAGTTAAATTTCAACACTTAAGAATAACTGTGTGATAATTACAGAATTAAACCAGTCATATTAAGTAGAACAGACAAAAAAACTACTAAGAGGGATAATGTATTAAGTTGTTCATTAACAGTCAGGGCTATGCTGATCAAGTCACCATTTCCCATAGTGTCCATTTCACTTCAACAGGTTTCCTTTTTGGTGTTCAGTCAGTTGTCACCAATCAGGGAGAACATATGGTATTTGTCTCTTTGGTTCTGGCTTATTTCACTCAGCATGATGTGTTCCAGATTCCTCCATTTTGTTGCAAATGACTGGATTTCATTGTTTCTTACTGCGGTACAGTATTCTAAAGAGTACATATGAGAAATTGCTGGATATCATGATCAGACTATGTTTAGCTTTATAAGACACTACCAGAAGTCTTCCATGTTGGGATATTTCCTCATTTCTGAATTCAAAGATCTTAGGAAACAGGAAAAAATGACATTCTTATAATATTTGTTCTTTAAATCCATGAACATAGACCATATATTCACTTGTTTAAACACTTTTTGATCTTGTTTAAATAATTTTCTCTAGATAGGACCTGTTTTTGCTTTATTTGATTAAATGTAATCATACCTACTTTTTATATTATTGTGAATTTTTAAAGCTTAATTTCCCATTGTTTATTGCTATTCTATAGGAAGGCAATTAATTTTTTTCATTTTGTACTTATATAATTGGCATTATATCTGGAAGAGATTGTTGAGAATTAATATTATTTTCCCTTTAAGTGTATGGCAGAATTCAGTAGTGAATCCAATTAAGCTGCTATTTTTAATTCTTTCATTTTTTATTTTTGGAGAACTTTCAAGTTCTAATTCTACTTTAATAGATACATTCTTCTTAGAGTTTATTTTTATATTTGAGTAAGTTTCAATAATGTACGTCTTTCAAGAACTATTTATTTTTCTTTTTAATTTCATTTTTGGACTTTATTCCTTTAGGCTTGTCAGAATTCAGCAAAATACAATTACAGACAGAATAATGATTGATGGTGCAGCACTTTAAGATTATGTCTATAACCTATAGAACAAATTGAATTAAATTTAACATTGATTCCAAGTAAACTTGGTCTAATGACTGCTCTTGATAAAATCATTTTAGTGTTTAATGTAAATTAAGTTTTGACAAGGACACCTGGTTTTCAGTCACTTCACTGCCAAGTAGGACCAGATCGTAGTGGCAAACAGGACAGACCAATCCTGGGAATGAGAAATGATTTATCAGTGCTCTTTTTGAAAAATAATCTTGATCACAAAGAGCGAAATACAAAAGTTGCCAAGATCAAATTGAATTCACTGAACAAGAATAGAACTTGGAATATATTTAACCAAGGAAATGAAAGATCTCTACAATGAAAATTACAAATCATTAAATAAATAAGAGAAGACATGCAAAAAATGGAAAAATATTCCATGTTCATGGATTGGAAGAATTAATACTATCAAAATACTCTGTGCAAAGCAATTTACAGATTCAATGCAATACCAATAAAAATATTAATGACGTTCTTCTCAGATCTAGAAAAAATATTGCTAAAATTCATATTAAAACACAAGAAACACCAAAGAGCTAATGCAATTTTAAACAACAAAAACAAAGGCAGAGGCATCACTACCAGATTTCAAGACATACTACAGGGCATTTATAATCAAAACAACCTGATACTAACATAAAAATAGACATGTAGTTCAATGGAACAGAATAGAAACTCCAGAAATTAATCCACACATCTATAACCAACTAATTTTTGACAAATGAGCTAAAATCAATCCCTGGAGAAAGCACATTCTCTTCAACAAATGATCCCGGGAAAATTGGATCTATACATTCAAAAGCGTGAAACAAGACACCTATCATCCACCTTGATCAAAAATGCAACCAAAATGGATCAAGGACCTAAATCTATGACCTGATACCATCAAAGTACAAGAGAACATTGAGGAAACGCTATAAGACATTGGCATAAAAAAAGATTTCTTGGAAAAGACCACAGAAGCACAGGCAATCAAATTCAAAATTGACAAATGTGATTACACCAAGCTGAGAAGCTTCTGTATTGTGAAATAAACATTTAGAAAGTGAATAGGACTGGCACTGCAGCTCAATAGGCTAATCCTCCACCTGCAGCACTGGCACACCGGGTTCTAGTCCCGGTTGGGGCGCCGGATTCTGTCCTGGTTGCCCCTCTTCCAGGCCAGCTCTCTGCTGTGGCCCGGGAGGGCAGTGGAGGATGGCCCAAGTCCTTGGGCCCTGTACCCATGGGAGACCAGGAGAAGCACATGGCTTCTGCCATCGGATCAGCGCAGTGTGCCGGCCGCAGCGTGCTGGCTGCAGCGACCATTGGAGGGTGAACCAATGGGAAAAGGAAAACCTTTCTCTCTGTCTTTCTCACTGTCCACTCTGCCTGTCAAAAAAAAAAAAAAAAAAAAGAGAGAGAGAAAGAGAGAAAGAAAGAAAGAAAGTGAATAGGCAATGGAAAATATGGGAGAAAATATTCACAAACTACTCAACTGATAAAAGATTAATATCAAGGATCTATAAAGATTTCAAGGTACTCAACAACAAAATGAAAAATCCAGTTGAGAAATGCACAAAGAACATGAATAGGCATTTTTCAAGAGAGGAAATTCAAATGGCCACTGGACATATGAAAAAATGCTCAGGATCACTAGTCATCAGGGAAAGGCAAATCAGAACCACAGTTTTGAATGGCTATAATACAAAAATCAAAAAGAAAAAGAAAAAAAAAACAATAAATTCTGATGAGGATGTGGGGATAAATATAACCAAGTACACTATTTGTGTACTTTCATGGAAGTCAGTATGGAGAAGATTCCTCAGAGATTTGAAAATAGGTATACCATATAACCCAGCTATCCCACTCCTGAGAATTTACCCAAACACATTGAAATTGGTATATTAAAGAGTTATCTGTATCCTCACATCCATTGCAGTGCAACTCACAATAGGTAAGATATAGAATTAACCAAGATGACCACATACTGATGACTGGATAAAGAATATATATATATATATATATATATATATATGATGAAGTACTACTCACTTATAAAAACTATGACATCCTGTCTTTTGCAACAAAATGCTTTAACTAGAAAACATTATACTTAGTGAAGCAAGCCAGTCTCGAAAAGGCAAATATCATATTGTTTTCTGATATCTAGCAGATAATATAGAATGCAAAAATGCATAAGAATGAAACAGAAATCTTGTGATATGTTAGGAAACAGGCACAGTTTTAGCCAGGTGGCCGCATGGCCCAGTTACCTGATCCAGGCTCCACCCCCATCCTAATGGGATTCACTGCTCCTGCTTCCCTGCCCACCCCTAGCAAAGTTTTAAAAGGGCCTGTTTCTGAACACGTGCTCTCTTGGTTCTTCTTTCTTGGTTCTCTCTTGGCCCTTCTCTCCTGTGCTCTCTCTGTTCTTCTCTCTAGCCTCCGCTGGTCTCTTGGCTCTCCTCTCCTGCTCTCTGCTCTCCTCTCCCCCTCTCTTCTCTGCTCTATCTTCTCTCCTCACTAGCTCCTCTCCTCTGGCTCTCTCTCTTATACTTTCTCTTTCCCTTTGCCGTTCCTTCACTCTGGTCTGTTGGGTGTTCTCCAATAAACCCTTTCCCTCACTCCAGTGTTCGGTGTGTTTTGCGATGGCTAACATTAATATATAACATGATATGACTCTTGTTTTATCACTTGCTTATATTCCTTTTGTACTGTGGTCTTTCTGCTTTTTACTTATTGAATATTATGTTTAGTGGTCAATTAAGCCTGGAATTATAGAGTGGGTTGAAATTATATATTATCAAAAAGAAAGGAATCAGAGGGATTGCAGGAGTGAGTTATAGAGGGAAGGATGTATGCTTATCATCTTAGAACTGTACCTGTGAAATACATGAATTATGTTCTGTTTATATTAATAAAATTGTTGCAGAAAAGAGGTTATGGAGAAACATTTCTTACTTATGATTACTTTTTAGTAACTATCACAAGAGGCTCTATCAGAGCTATTTATTCTACAAAATGTCACCATTTCAAAAAAGAGATGTTGAAAAGATATGATATTTGGATCTCACACGTAATGCTGAAATTGATATATAAAATCTATTCCAGGGTGACTGAACTTGAGAAAGCTCTTCATCCTTTCTGTAAACAAGAGGCAATGATTACTACTAAGAGCAGTAACTCAAGAAAGCTGGCATGTATGAGAAAAATATCAGTCACTTGTTGACATACTTCAAGATGCAGAATATTTCAGTTTTGAGCAGTTTACCACAGGGTATAGAACTCACTGTACTGTCATTACTTGAACAAAAGGCAGATTATTGGTACACTTCTAGCCAATTGGAAATACCAAGCCTTATTAGTTAATTAATAAATTATTACTCTAACAAACTGTATCACCTTTAAATGTGGTCACCTTACTTACTCCTAGACCTTTCTGGCTTACCTATGTATGACTGATTTCCAGTTATTGAACAGTTGTATTCCAACAGAATATAATTGACAAATGTCCTCTAGAAACTCCGGATCTGGAACTCTTGATGTATGATAGCCAAGGAAATCAAAAGCCTTAACATACAGCAACAATCTTTGAAACACTGTAAACAAAAATATTGCCATCAGTCCTTTATCCCAAAAGGCTGAACTCAAACCCCTCACATAAGTTTCATGACCTGGAAGACGTAAAAGAGTAAATATTTATGTTGACTCTAAGTATGTTTCTTGTGTAGTACATGCCCATGGAGCTATTTAGAAGCAAAGAGGATTGTCCTTGTTAAATTATGAATGTTTTCAGCTGTGGAAACTCAATGGCTTTCGATATCTTTATAGTTGCCCACGGGTATACTTGTTCATTCATTAAAAGTGAATATTTTGGCCAGCGCCATGGCTCATTAGGCTAATCCTCCACCTTGCAGCACCGGCACACTGGGTTCTAGTCCCGGTCGGGGCACCAGATTCTGTCCCGGTTGCCCCTCTTCCAGGCCAGCTCTCTGCTGTGGCCAGGGAGTGCAGTGGAGGATGGCCCAAGTGCTTGGGCCCTGCACCCCATGGGAGACCAGGAGAAGCACCTGGCTCCTGGCTCCTGCCATCGGATCAGCGCGGTACGCCGGCCGCAGAGCGCTGGCCACGGCGGCCATTGGAGGGTGAACCAACAGCAAAGGAAGACCTTTCTCTCTGTCTCTCCCACTGTCCACTCTGCCTGTCCAAAAACACAAAAGTGAATATTTTGTGTACATCGACCATGGCCCGGGGATTATTTCCCTAGCTGTAAGTCTGAACCCATGCTGAGCCTTAATAGCTTTACTCCTGATTTGTGGCTAGAAGTCATTTGTGACAAAAACTTCTGATTTTTCTGATTTGCACTTTGGATATAGGAATATTGGTATTTTGTTGCTTTCATTGTTGGTGTAGATTATGATGGATCTTTCAAGATGACATTATGCAGAAAATACTTGGTCCAAACCACATCATGGTGTGGAAAATATCCTCAGTTAAACAGGACTAGAAACTTTCTAGAATTATTGCTATACTTGTAAACCTCGTGGTTGAAGAGTAATAAGAAATTGAGGAGTCTGAAGCTGAGCCTGCACCGGCAATGTCTGATCTAGAACTTATAAGATTGCCGTGTTTCTACCTCAGCTTGCAGTTTCCATGTACTTCCTCTAATGATTGCAAGCCTACTCCTTAAAAAAGATGAATTAAATCGGTGGCAAGAAGATAAGCCTGGCTCCAAACGCTCAAATCACAAAAACACAGAGATAATAGTTAATTTCTCAGCACTAGAATATTCTGAAAGCTTAATGGAACTTGTAGTCCATGATCAAACAAAGCAACTATCAATCTACATACAGACCTCTGGCAGACCATTGTTGACTACTGGTAGTACAAATGAAACACACTAGCCTGTATCACAGATCCATAAAAGAAAGACTGCTTCTTGATCATATACTATTCAATCCCAAGTCTATGAGATTCACTTCTTTTAGTCCCTTCAGGGGTTTTTGAGATGAGCAATAACTCCCTAACTCCTGGCTCTGCTCATAAGAAATAAATTACTGTTTTCAATCACCATTGTGTCATTAATGGCCTTGTGGCATGTCAGGAGACCTGCCTCAGTTTTGGTATTCTTTTTATATTTTATTTTATTTAATGAACATAAATTTCCAAGTACAGCTTATGGATTACAATAGCTCCCCCCCATAACTTCCCTCCCACCCACAACACTCCTCTCCCCCACTCCCTCTCCCCTTCCATTCACATCAAGGTTAATTTTCAATTATCTTTATATACAGAAGATCAGTTTAGCATATATTAAGTAAAGATTTCAACAGTTTGCACCCACACAGAAACACAAAGTGTAAAATACTATTTGAGTACTAGTTATAGCATTAATTAAACACCTAAGAGTAATTGTGTATTAATTACAGAGTTCAACCAATAGTTTTAAGTAGAACATAAAAAATACTAAAAGGGTAAAGTATTAATATTTTTTTCTTTTTTTGTTTGTTATATAGTTTTTTTTATTTAATAAATGTGAATTTACAAAGTGCAACTTTTGTATTGTTGTGTAAGCAAATAATGAAGGATAGAATTAAAAGGGAGAGAATGATCCTGCGGGGGAAACAGGACACACAGCAGACTCATAGAATGGCAGCACTCCTGCCTCAGAATCAACCCTTGGGACATTCGGATCTGGCTAAAAGGTCCATGAGAGTCTCACAGGCATGGAAAGCCATGACACGGTGGCAAAAAGCAATCTAAATGAAAGATCCTGGTGAACAAGACCGCAGCAGAAGGAACAGGCCATCAAGGAGAGAGGCACCTTTCTCTGAAGGGAGGAAGGAACCTCCACTGTGATATGGCCTTGACTAAACAAGTTCAGAGTCGGTGAACTCAAGGGGCTTCCATAGCCTAGACAGCTCATAGCAAGGGTCTCGGGTGATTGCTGACATCATAAATAAGAGTGCCAATTGTTAATCAACAGCGGGAGTCACTGGGTTCATGCTCCCCACGCAGGATCTCTGTCCTTAATGTGTTTTACTATGAAACTTAAAAACAACACTACTAGTCGAACAATACCCTATACCTTGTGTGGTTGTGTGAGGGCAGCCTGTTGAAATCCTTGCTTAGTATATACTAAGTTGATCTTCAGTATATGAAGTTAATTGAAAATGAAACTCGATGAAGGGTGGGATGGGAGAGGGAGTGGGAGAGGGGAGGGCCACAGGAGGGAGGGAGGTTGGGGGGGGAGTCACAACAATACACAAGTTTTGGTATTTTGTAGCAATTCCTCCATCCAGTTTTGAGGATGTTATATAACATCATTTGACATTATTCAACAGTCTTTTCTAAAATTATAATTATGATATACAAATTTAACTATTTCATATATACAGGTTCAGAAACATAATGATACTTCCCAACCTACCATCCCTCCTGCCCATGTTCCCACCATTGTTTCTCCTCCTTCCAGTTGCATCCATTTTGTTGTAAATGACAGGATTTTATTTTTTATAGGTGTGTAGTATTCCACAGTGTGTATACACCAAAATTTCTTTTTTTTAACTTTTATTTAATGAATATAAATTTCCAAAGTACGACTTATGGATTACAATGGCTTCCCCCCCAATACCGTCCCTCCCACTCACAACCCTCCCCTTTCCCACTCCCTCTCCCCTTCCATTCACATCAAGATTCATTTTCGATTATCTTAATATACAGAAGATCAGCTTAGTATACATTAAGTAAGGATTTCAACAGTTTGCTCCCACACAGAAACATAAAGTGAAAAATAATAGATGATTTTTTTAATGATGATGAAATCAGATCAGACCTATTGTCATGTTTAATCCCAGTGAGAGTCAAGTTGGGAATTGATAATTTCTTTTTTTTTTTTTTTTTTTTTTACAGAGGATCAGTTTAGTATGCATTAAGTGAAGATTTCAACAGTTTGCACCCCCATAGAAACACAAAGTGAAATATATTGTTTGAGTACTCGTTATAGCATTAAATCTCAATGCACAGCACATTAAGGACAGGGATTCTACATGAGGAGTAAGTGCACCATGACTCCTGTTGTTGACTTTACCAATTGACATTCCTGTCTATGGCATCAGTAATCTCCCTATGCTCCAGTCATGAGTTTCCAAGGCTATGGAAGCCCTCTGAGTTCTCCGACTCTTATCTTGTTTAGACAAGGTCATAGTCAAAGTGGAGGTTCTTTCCTCCCTTCAGAGAAAGGTACCTCCTTCTTTGATGACCTGTTCTTTCCACTGGGATCTCACTCACAGAAATCTTTTGCCAGAGTGTCTTGGCTTTCCATGCCTGGAATACTCTCATGGGCTTTTCAGCCAGATCCAAATGCCTTTAGGGCTGATTCTGAGGCCAGAGTGCTGTTTAGGACATCTGCCATTCTATGAGTCTGCTGAGTATCTCGCTTCCCATGTTGGATCACTCTCCCCTTTATTTATTCTATCAGTTAGTATTAGCAGGTATTAGACTTGTTTATGTGCTCCCTTTGACTCTTAGTCCTTTCATTATGATCAATTGTGAACTGAAATTGATCACTTGGACTAGTGAGATGGCATTGGTACATGCCACCTTGATGGGATTGTATTGGGATCCCCTGGCATGCTTCTAACTCTACCATTTGGGGCAAGTCAGCTTGAGCATGTCCCAAACTGTACATCTTTTCCCTCTCTTATCCACTCTTATGTTTAACAGGGATCACATTTCAGTTAAATTTCAACACTTAAGAATAACTGTGTGATAATTACAGAATTAAACCAGTCATATTAAGTAGTACAGACAAAAAAAAAAAAAAACTACTAAGAGGGATAATGTATTAAGTTGTTCATTAACAGTCAGGGCTATGCTGATCAAGTCACCGTTTCTCACAGTGTCGATTTCACTTCAACAGGTTTCCTGTTTGGTGTTCAGTCAGTTGTCACCAATCAGGGAGGACATATGGTATTTGTCCCTTTGGGACTGGCTTATTTCACTCAGCATGATGTGTTCCAGATTCCTCCATTTTGTTGCAAATGACTGGATTTCGTTGTTTCTTACTGCGGTATAGTATTCTAAAGAGTACATATCCCATAATTTCTTTATCCAGTCTACCGTTGATGGGCATTTAGGTTGGTTCCAGGTCTTGGCTATTGTGAATTGAGCTGCAATAAACATTAGGGTGCAGACCGCTTTTTTGTTTGCCAATTTAAATTCCTTTGGGTAAATTCCAAGGAGTGGGATGGCTGGGTTGAATGGTAGGGTTATATTCAGGTCCTGAGGAATCTCCAGACTGACTTCCATAGTGGCTTGACCAGTTTGCATTCCCACCAACAGTGGGTTAGTGTCCCTTTTTCCCCACATCCTCTCCAGCATCTGTTGTTGGTAGATTTCTGAATGTGAGCCATTCTAACCGGGGTGAGGTGAAACCTCATTGTTGTTTTGATTTGCATTTCCCTGATTGCTAGCGACCTTGAACATTTTTTCATGTGCCTGTTGGCCATTTGGATTTCCTCTTTTGAAAAATGTCTATTGAGGTCCTTGGCCCATCTCTTAAGTGGGTTGTTTGTTTTGTTGTTGTGGAGTTTCTTGATCTCTTTGTAGATTCTGGTTATCAACCCTTTATCTGTTGCATAGTTTGCAAATATTTTTTTCCCATTCTGTCGGTTGTCTCTTCACTCTCCTGACTGTTTGTTTTGCAGTACAGAAACTTCTCAATTTGATGCAATCCCAATAGTTGATTTTGGCTTTGACTGCCTGTGCCTGCCGGGTCTTTTCCAGAAATTCTTTGCCTGTGCCAATATCTTGAAGGGTTTCTCCAATGTTCTCTAGTAACTTGATGGTGTCAGGTCATAGATTTAGGTCTTTAATCCACGTTGAGTGGATTTTTGTGTAAGGTGTAACGTAGGGGTCTTGCTTCATGCTTCTGCACGTGGAAATCCAGTTTTCCCAGCACCATTTATTGAATAGACTGTCCTTGCTCCAGGAATTGGTTTTAGATCCTTGATCAAATATAAGTTGGCTGTAGATGTTTGGGTTGATTTCTGGTGTTTCAATTCTGTTCCATTGGTCTATCCATCTGTTTCTGTACCAGTACCATGCAGTTTTGATTACAACTGCCCTGTAGTATGTCCTTTCTTGTTCTTGCCTAATAGCTCTGGCTAGAACCTCCAGAACTATATTGAATAGCAGTGGTGAGAGTGGACATCCCTGTGTGGTACCAGATCTCAGTGGAAATGCTTCCAACTTTTCCCCATTCAATAGGATGTTGGCTGTGGGTTTTTCATAGCTTGCTTTGATTGTATTGAGGAATGTTCCTTCCAAACCCAGTTTGCTTAGAGTTTTCATCATAAACAGGTGTTGTATTTTATCAAATGCTTTTTCGGCGTCTATTGAGATAATCACATGGTTTTTCTTCTGCAGTCTGTTAATGTGGTGTATCACATTGATTGTTTTGCGCACATTAAACCATCCCTGCATACCAGGGATAAATCCCACTTGGTCTGGGTGGATGATCTTTCCGATGTGTTGTTGCATTCTATAGGCGAGAATTTTATTGAGGATTTTTGCATCTATGTTCATCAGGGATATTGGTCTGTAATTCTCTTTCAGTGCTGCATCTTTTTCCGGCTTAGGAATTAAGGTGATGCTGGCTTCATAGAAAGAATTTGGGAGGACTCCCTCTTTTTCGATTCTTCTGAATAGTTTGAGAAGAATTGGAGTTAGTTCTTCTTTAAATGTCTGGTATAATTCAGCAGTGAATCCATCTGGTCCTGGGCTTTTCTTTGTTGGGAGGGCCTTTATTACTGTTTCAATTTCTGTCTCAGTTATGGGTCTGTTTAGGTTTTCGATGTCTTCTGGTTCAATTTAGGTAGGTTGCATGTGTCCAGGAATCTATCCATTTCTGATAGGTTTCCCTGTTTGCTGGCATACAAGTCCTTGTAGTAATTTCTGATGATTCTTTTTATTTCTGTGGTGTCTGTTGTTACATTTCCTTTTTCATCTCTGATTTTATTGATTTGGTCTTTTCTCTTCTTTTTTTAGTTAGTTGGGCCAATGGGGTGTCAGTTTTGTTTATTTTTTTCAAAAAACCAGCTCCTCCTTTGGCTGATTCTTTGTAATGTTTTTTTGGATTCAATCCTGTTGATTTCTTCTCTGATTTTAATTATTTCTCTTCTCCTACTAGATTTGGGTCTGGTTTGCTGTAGGTTTTCTAGATCCTTGAGGTGAATTAAAAGCTCATCTATTTGGTGCCTTTCCAATTTCTTGATGTAGGCACCTACTGATATAAACATTCCTCTTAACAATGATTTTGCTGTATCCCATAAGTTTTGGTATGTTGTGCTGTTATCCTCATTTACTTCCAGAAAATTTTTGATTTCTCTTTTAATTTCTTCTATGACCCATTGTTCATTCAGGAGCATGTTGTTCAATCTCCATGTGTTTGTGTATGCTGTTGGGATTCCTGAGTTGCTAATTTCCAACTTCATTCCTTTATGGTCTGAGAAGCTGCATGGTATGATTGTAATTCTTTTGAATTTGCTGAGACTTGCTTTATGGCCTAGTATGTGGTCAATCCTAGAGAAGGTTCCATGTACTGCTGAGAAGAATGTAAAATCTTTAGCTGTAGGATTGAAAGTTCTGTATATATCTGTTAGATCCATTTGGGCTATAGTGTCGTTTAAATCTACTGTATCCTTGTTGATCTTCTGTCCTGTTGATCTGTCTATTTCTGAGAGTGGAGTATTGAAGTCCCCAGTACTATTGTATTGGGGTCTAAGTCTCCCTTTAAGTCTGTTAACAAATCTTTTAGATAAACTATGCCCTGTAGTTAGGTGCATATACCTTGATAATTGTTATATCTTCCTGTTGAATTGATCCCTTAATCATTATATAGTGTCCCTCTTTGTCTCTCTTAACAGTTTTTGTGGTAAAGTTTATGTTGTCCAATATTTAGATGGCTACGCCCACTCTTTTTTCATTTCTGTTGGCATGGTATTAGCAGAAAATTTCCCAGGTTTGGAGAAGGACATAGAAATCCTAGTACAGGAAGCTCACAGAACCCCTAATAAACACGACCAAAAGAGATCCTCACCATGACACGTTGTAATTAAACTCTCCACAGTGAAACATAAAGAAAAGATCCTAAAATGTGCAAGAGAGAAACGTCAAATTACTCTCAGAGGATCTCCAATCAGACTCACAGCTGACTTCTCATCAGAAACCCTATAAGCTAGGAGGGAATGGCGAGATAGAGCCCAGGTACTAAGAGAGAACAACTGCCAGCCCAGAATATTATATCCTGCAAAGCTATCATTTGTGAATGAAGGTGAAATAAAGACTTTTCATAGCAAACAGAAATTGAAAGAATTTGTTGCCACTCGTCCAGCCCTGCAAAAGATGCTTAAAGATGTGTTACACACAGAAACACAGAAACACGGTCATCAATATGAAAGAAGGTAAAGGAAGGAAACCTCACAGCAAAAGATCACAGGGAATTCAAAGCATATATTAGAACTTATCTTTGGCAAATGGCAAGGCAAAGTTACCACTTATCATTAGTCACATTGAACGTTAATGGCCTGAACTGTCCAGTTAAAAGACACAGATTGGCTGATTGGGTTAAGGAACAAAACCCATCTATTTGCTGCTTACAAGAAACACATCTTTCCAACAAACATCCATACAGACTGAAAGTGAAAGGCTGGAAAAAGATATACCATGCCAAAGACAATATTAAATGATTCATCTGTGCATATTTTATAACTAATTTGAAGTTGCACTAGTAATGTAAATTAGGATCTATCACAGCCCTAGTACATAGTATTCAGCACTTGAAATTATTACCTAACTGCTTAATGTTTAGATGTTTGAGAGGATATTAAAGGTTATCTCAAATTAGAATTGACTTACATCTGCTGGTTACCTATTTTGTACATCACTTCAAATATTCATTATCCATATTTTTCTTCCTTATAGAGTAACTTTCTGAAGTAATGGATTATTTGGTTTCTTCCTTTTTTCTTACTGGTTTGTAGCTCTTTTTATTCTTCAAATTATTTTGCCTGTAAACGTGTTGCAAATATTTATTTCACATGTGTACCATAGATTTTGATGTCCCTTAGGGTGTGCATTGATGAAGAAACAGTCTTAATCTTTATGTAAACTAATATGTTGAGTGCTATGTATAATCTCAGATATTTTATTGTTTTTTTTATAATTTTTTCTTACCTTCAGATTAAAAAGTTTTACATTTAAATTTAAATTTCTAGTGTATCTTGAGTTGATTGTTATAGTTGCCTCATCTTTATTTTTCATTGCAATATAAAAGATAAAGGTACAATTTGATTTTTATATCACTTTTTGTATTTAATCTACCATTCTTGTTTGGCCACAAATTTGTTTACTCTATTATGATTATATTAACTAATCCATGTTGTTCTGTGAATCAATTTGGTTATCCTAAAACATGTATCTTGTTTATTATAGCTTTATTATCATCTTCAAATATGGCAAGATAAGTAAACATATTTTATAGACCTTTGTCTTTCCATATACACTATATTATAAATTTATAACAAATTGAATATGACCAATTTGCTCTGAAGATTCTCTTTGAAACTTCAATGAATATACAGATTCATTTGGGAAAAATTAACATGTTTAAGTTAGGAAGTTTTCCTATTCGTATCTATGAGAAATTTTCTTTCATTTATCTTACAGTAATTTTGAAAATTGCTTCTGTTTTCAATGTTTCTATCATTTGAAAATAATGACCCTTTTATTTCCTCCTTTACAATCATTTGTGTTTAATTCATTTAGTTGAGGTATCACACTGGAGTTACAATAGTAAACAGAAAAGCTAACAGAAGCCTAACTTATATTATTTAAATATCTTTTATTGTCCAATATTAAATGTGATCAGATAAGAAATATCCTGATGTAATTTCCAAAGGTGTTTTAAAATGACAGTTGTTGCTCTTCATTTAGTTTTTATGGCAGAAGCAGTGTAAAAGAAGTAATACTAATTTTCAAATGACACAATCATTCAAATTTCTAATATTATTTGTATGACTCATTGGGTGCTGGCTTTAGAGTTTCTTAGGGAATTAAAATGGGCTCTAGTACTTGTCTTTAAAGTCCAAGTGAAGGGTCCATTGGAGAGCAAATTAATCTAGGAGAGGGTAGATATAGAAATACTTACAAGTAAGGCCCAATACCATCAGAGGGAAGATCATTAGATAACTGAATTTCCTCTGCTCATCATGTTGAAGAAATATTTCTGGAAGTTGTCAGGGGAAGGAAGCCTGACATGTACTTCCTTATTTTAAATAGTTTTCCCCAGAGCTTTCATATTCTTTATTGGAATTCTTCTTCTACCTGGCTGTTCTGTGGTTTGTGATCACCCCTGCTCTTTTAGAAGTGGTAAGAAGACCTGTTGCTAATTTGATCTGTTTTGTAAGATGATTTGGTAGAACTCTTAAACTAGTCACTGCCAGGCTTTCTCTTGGTTCCATTTATGAGAAAGGACAAGTTATATTCTGATTTATCTCCATGTAGAAAAAATTAGCTCCTGCCTATTAGTATGCACTCCAGGGTAAGGATCATATGGTAAAAATGTCTATATCCATGAAGAATATCTATGCTTTATTTTCACTTGAATATATCTCTCTTGGACTTCAATATGGGACTAGGGGTAGAGATAAAAATATATTTAAAAAAATCACTCGGAGTTCAGAGTCACTCTCCATTAAACATGTAAGGCTTTTCTGTTAGCTTCAATTCAATGCTAGGCAATGTGACTTCTGGGTATAATAGTGAATTAATTAAGCCCTCTGCCACCAGCTTCAAACAGATAAATCTGAACCAAAAGCAGAGTTGGCAAAATCTAGAGACAGTTGAAAAATAAAACAAGACAAAACTCCCCTATACAAAATATAATATATGATTAATGAGAGGCTTCCTATCTGTTTATTTTTATGTTATGAAAAACAGTGTAGTCCACATGGCATTGAATGTGGAGTAAGTCAGGCCAGGTTTAAATTGGGTTTTCTCCATTCAGTTACTTGTAATGCACTTAGTACAAATTATTTGGCAATTAGTGTCTTTCTATAGTGTGAGAAAGAGGTGTAAAGTCAACTTCACAATTTCAATCAATTAACTTGAATAAAATTTTTGAAAATAATTATTTAGAAACTCTTAGATCTTTGGTATATTTCTATTTTTGCTCAGATTTAATGAATATAACACCACAAAGATACACATCATTTTCCAACAGACCAATTCCATGATTAAATAGGTGAGTCTGATATTTGATGTTCTTCTTGGACAAAAATATTTCACTAATTGAATGTATATTTTACTTTGTGATCAGACAGGAATTCAACTCAATCTGAGATTTTTAAAGTGTATATCACTAATAACACATATTGCTGAATTTATGGCCATAGTTCTTATTTAATATTTTTGTTATAGGGATGACTTCCCCCCAAATAAAACATAATAGACATTTTTGTCATAATCTTAATAGTATAAGCCAATTGTGCTAACTGCTCATTAAAAATCATTTAAAAATCTGACTTAAACAAAGTATGTTCAAATAAGAGAAATAGAATTTCCTAAATAGTTTAATGCTTAAAATAGAGATAGTTCATGTGGAATTGCAAAGATTGTCAATGGTATGTTTTTGCAAGTGAATTAAGTTTTTAGATATATTTTCATTTCACTACCAGTAAAGTGAGAATTACCTTACGTCAACCAATTTGTCAAATATACCTCAAAGTTATTATGCAAAAAAATAGTGATGTGAGAAATACTGCATATATGTTGCTTCATTATTTGTCCCATAAAAAATCACATTGATTTGTAGGGAAAATGTATTCCAAAGAGACCCAGTGATTTCCTTTTGATCATACATGTGGATACAAGCAGGGTAAGGCCAAGAATGTGCACATTTCTAGTTGGGTCTTCCTGTCATGTGATTCAAAAGTAAAACTCGCTCAAAGTGTAAAATGATGCCAATAAACATGGTGTCATTCAAGTCAGTGATTTAATCCTGGAGCCATGAATGCAAGATTGAAGCTCTTCTCAGTAATGCTGGTTAGTCTATCTACTGAAGACAAAGAACGCCATCTTCTTTTTTTTTTTTTTCTCTTGATTAAAATCCTTTTATTTGTATGATAACTTATGGAAATGGACAATATGTCTTAGAAACCAGAAACGTAAGAACACCATCTTCTAAAGTTGGAGAAAGCAGGTGTGGGCTAAAGAGAGAAAATAAGGCTCTGTCCTAGTCCCAAATGTGAGACTAGAGGAAGAGTTCTCAGAACCCCAATATGACTCAAAGAACACTGAAAGCAGGAGCTGTGGGTCTGTTGACGAATAGTGGGGAAAATATACAGTAATGCAATACAGATAAATGTTATTAAATGAATGTTATATCATTTACAATAAAATTCAAATAATTAAGTATGAACATGTAATTCAAATAGAAGTATAAAATTTAAGAGCTAAGAATCAGCACCGTGGCTCACTTGGTTAATCCTCCACCTTGCGGCGCTGGCATCCCATATGGGTGCTGGTTCTAGTCCCAGTTGCTCCTCTTCCTGTCCATCTCTCTGCTGTGGCCTGGGAAGGCAGTGGAGGATGGCCGAAGTGTTTGGGTCCCTGCACCCGCATGGGAGACCAGGAGGAAGCATCTGGCTCCTGGCTTCGGATCAGTGCAGCTCCAGCCGTAGCATCCATTTTGGGGGGTGAACCAGCGGAAGGAAGTCCTTTCTCTCTGTCTCTCTCTTTCTCACTATCTAATTCTGTCAAATAAAAAAAAGAAGAGAAAATTTTAAGAGCTACAATGAGGTTATATTTCACAATGGAGCAGCCAAAGGAACTAACAACAGAATTGACATGTCTAACTGTACAGTTTGTTCAAAATACAGAAATAATATTCAGAGATGCATGGTGTAATTTTTCAGAGACTTGTTTGAGATTCACTTTACTTGCTGGGAAAACACATTTAACTTTTTCTGAAATTTGAAAAATGGATTATTTAAAATATTTTTCTTGTACATATTTTTAGAGTAAGACTGTAGCCAGTCCATGATGATTTATGTGCAATAAAATAAATACAGAATACTTTATCCCATAACATAATTTTTCACTTATTTATTTGAAAGGCAAGAGAGGGTCTCCCATCCACTGGTTCATTCCGTTAAGTGCTTCAACAGCAAAAGCTGAGCCAGGTTGAAGCCAGGAGACTGGGACTTCATTTAGGTCTCCAACATGGGTGGCAGGTGTCTAGGAATTTGGGCCATCATCGCAGCTTAGCCAGGTGCATTATCTGGGCTCTGATATGGATGCTAGCACCAGAAGCAGCTGCTTACCCCACTGTGACACCACTCTGACCCAGAATTTTTCACTTCCAGCAGGAAAAAGTTAATTCTCAAAAGCGCAGTCATATGTATCAATTGTTATATATATATATATATTTTTTTTGACAGGCAGACTGGACAATGAGAGAGAGAGAGAGAGAGAGAGAGAGAGAAAGGTCTTCCTTTGCCATTGGTTCACCCTCCAATGGCTGCCATGCCGGTGCACTGCGGCCAGCGCACTGCGCTGATCCGATGCCAGGAGCCAGGTACTTATCCTGGTCTCCCATGGGGTGCAGGGCCCAAGCACTTGGGCCATCCTCCACTGCACTCCCTGGCCACAGCAGAGAGCTGGCCTGGAAGAGGGACAACCGGGACAGAATCCGGTGCCCCGACCGGGACTAGAATTGGTGTGCTGGTGCCGCAAGGCAGAGGATTAACCTAGTGAGCTGCGGCGCCAGCCAAATTGTTATATTTTTGTAAACTAAGTGAATGAAAAGTTGTAATTTTTTCAAATTTCTGTGTTTGTGTGTTTTCAGTAATATTATGACACTTAAGGAAAGCATAGCTTTGGACAGCGTGTCACCACACTAGGCGAATTATTTAGATATGTACTCAATCCTTCTTTGCATACATTTTACTGATAATTCAGTCAAGATTTACTTAAGTATATGTAATTTCCCTTTATAGTATTGTTCTATAGGATTCTGAGTTAAGAAAATGTGGTATTACTACTCTCTAATTGCCTAAATATAGACGTACTTCATCTTTTAAGTTTGGGCATTAATGAGCTATCTACATTTTTGTGGCAAGTCTTCCAACCACAGCATCAATGAAAGTTATCATTTAAGGAAGATCAATAATTGTATACGATTTTCTTTTATGCAGTCCAGCTTACAACTCACTTTTCATATCACTTAAAAAGTACGTAAGCAAATCCTACATAACATTTTTATTACCATTGTAAAATCTCAAGTTTAATTTTTGGCAGCAAAGATAGTCTACTATAAGCTTAAGAGCAGAGAACAAAAAAGAAAAATGAGTTTAGTTTTGATTTATTTAGTACTTTGCCTTCTGGGGGCGAATGCAATTTTTGTAAAAGACACATGTGCATATGAAGAATCTGATAGAGTCTGATTTTCAAGTGACCTCCAGTGGCATTATTTTGTTTTTAGCAGATGTCATATTTTACAAAATCTAACACAATTTATAACTATAATTTTACCAAGTATCAGTATCATTCTTAGGCGTTTAAAATTAACAGAAAAGTGATCTCTGTTAAACATAGGAGTGGGAATAAGAGAGGGAGGAGATATATAGGTTGGCACATGCTCACTTGGACTTACCTCCAATGGTGGAACTAGAAATGTGCCAGGGGATTTCAACTCAATCTTACCAAGGAGGCAGGTACCAATGTCAGCGCACTTGGTAAAGTGATAAGTATAAATACACAACCGATCAAAAAGATAGGGTATGTGTTGATGATATTTCACAAATAAGCAAATAATGAAGGATAGAATTAAAAGGGAGAGAATGATCCTGCGGGGGAAACAGGACACACAGCAGACTCATAGAATGGCAGCACTCCTGCCTCAGAATCAACCCTTGGGACATTCGGATCTGGCTAAAAGGTCCATGGGAGTCTCACAGGCATGGAAAGCCATGACACGGTGGCAAAAAACAATCTAAATGAAAGATCCTGGTGAACAAGACCGCAGCCAAGGAACAGGCCATCAAGGAGAGAGGCACCTTTCTCTGAAGGGAGGAAGGAACCTCCACTGTGATATGGCCTTGACTAAACAAGTTCAGAGTCG
The DNA here is from genome assembly GCF_051225735.1 of Oryctolagus cuniculus. Classification (NCBI taxonomy): domain Eukaryota; kingdom Metazoa; phylum Chordata; class Mammalia; order Lagomorpha; family Leporidae; genus Oryctolagus; species Oryctolagus cuniculus. Next base: position 57,728,324 of record NC_142870.1, read on the forward strand.
GTGAACTCAAGGGGCTTCCATAGCCTAGAGAGCTCATAGCAAGAGTCTCGGGTGATTGCTGACGTCATAAATAAGAGTGCCAATTGTTAATCAACAACGGGAGTCACTGGGTACATGCTCCCCATGTAGGATCTCTGTCCTTAATGCGTTTAACTATGAAACTTAAAAACAACACTACTAGTCGAACAATACCTTATACCTTGTGCGGTTGTGTGAGTGCAGCCTGTTGAAATCCTTGCTTAGTATATACTAAGTTGATCTTCTGTATGTGAAGGTAATTGAAAATGAAACTCGATGAAGGGTGGGATGGGAGAGGGAGTGGGAGAGGGGAGGGCCACGGGAGGGAGTGAGGTTTGGTGGGGGGAAGCCACAACAATACACAAGTTGCACTTTGTAAATTCACATTTATTAAATAAAAAAAAACTATATAACAAACTAAAAAAAAAACTTAAAAAAAAGTTCTTTATCGCCATTACATCAATTGATTTTAATTGATTTAATTTCCAAATTTATAGACAATTTATATATTTTTAAAATCTCCATATTAATTAAAGAGAATTAAGAACCAAAGATGGACAGTTTGCTTTTGATTATATATTTAATTCTTAATACAAATGTTAGGAATCTGCTACTTAAAAGAAAAAAGTAGGTTAAAGGTCAGAATGCTGGTTTCACACTCATATTGGTTTTCATTTTCTACACTAACATTTTTAATAATTGGATAATCTATAGAGAAGCAATTAATTTATGCAGTGCTGATATGCCACTTGGGATGCCAATATCCCATTTGGAAGTGCATGGGTTTGAGTCCTGACTCTACTTCCCAATCCAAAACTCCCTGATAATGAGCACCTGCAGGGGCAACAGTAGTTCGGTCTCTCCCACCCATGTGGGAGACCTGGATTGAATTCCAGACTTCTGGAATTGGTCTGGCTCAGTCTCAGCTGTTGTGATCATTTGGGAAGTGAACTAGCAGATGGAAGATCTCTGTCTTTCTCTCTCTCTGCCTTTAATATCAATAAAAATAATAAATAAAATCACTTTTACATTTGAAAAATCTGGGCTAGACAACTCATCCTACTTACTTTTTCATATACATATCTGTAAAAGGGTTGAAGAAAGTATTTATGGCTCAAAATTATTGTAAGCATAGTTATAATATTACACATGTAGACCACAGTAGACTACATAGCATATCACAAACTAAAAATTAATTCTTATTCTTAACACTATTCCCTGGTCTAGGAATAGTTAGTAAGGTAATAGAAGGTGATGCTATCCAGGAGAGAATATACAGCATTTATAATCTGTAGAGATGATCAAATAAAAGTTATGGGAACAGCCCAGATCTCATACCAGAGTGTGTTCTGCCATTATCCTGGGAATATATGATAATGGTCCCCAAATATTGTAAGTAAGACGAATCATGGCTAGGTTTATTTTTCTGGTTCTTGATCCTTGCTCCTCAAAGATTCACTAGAGTTAAATAATGATGTGTTTGTGAGTTGTCAAAAGCAATCCACTTCAAAAACACAATGAAATATATGCTAAGTAAGATTCACAAGGATAATGTGAACAAGTGATGAAATGTTCATCATGTTACCAGCACTGTAAAATTTTTATTGAAATATAGGATAACTTTTTTTTGACGTTCCCTTCTATTTCTTGCTTTTGCACATAGGTGAAAACTTTGGACTGCTTTGAAAAAGCAATGATTTAGTAGAAACATTGTTACTGCTGTGGCCCTTTATGGAAAAACTCAAAGCTAACATATAAATGATAGGAATTGCAGTAGTGTACGTGTACATTTGAAAGTACTGACTGCTTTAAATGCCCAATATTCTAAAGCATTTTATGCTTTTAAGGTTTGTACCTAAGAAAATTGTGGATTTCTGATTTAGCTCCACTTTGAGTTCCTTTTTAGCTGTTATGTATTTTAATAATCCTATCAGCAAAGCTTTTAATTTCTTGCTGTGTTTGGAAGCCACTTCAGCCAAAGAGTGGACATCCTGCAGCGTAGCATTCACTTGCTCTTGGCATCGAGTAAGAGTGGATTAGTGAATGAGCACTCACAGCCTGCTTGGGCTGAATCATCAGTACTATGTAAAAGTGTGATTTACTTGATTCCCCTTCTATGCCTCATATCTTATTCTTTTAATTAGTATCATGCAATGTCTGTTTCAAGTTATAGCACCTTGAATTTGCTGTTTCAGGAATGTTATCATTTGAGTTTATGAAGAAAATTTATTATTTTAAAATTTATTTGAGAAGCATAGAAATAGAGAAAGATAGAGAGCACCTGTTTCTGTTAATTTCCACTGATATGCTCCCCATATGCCTGCAATGGCCAGGATTTGACCAAAGCCAGTGTCTGGAGCTGGACACAATCCAGATCTTCCATGTGGGTGTCATGATCCTGACTGCTTGAGCCCTCATCATTCATCCCAGAGTCTGCATTGATAGGATGTTGGAAATAAAAGCCAGAGCTGGTATCAAACCAAGGAATTCTGAGTTTAGATGCAGCCATATAATGGATAGGCTGAACATTTGCTCCTAATTGAAATATTTAAAAAAATAAATTGTTAAAGTAAGCCTGAGTTCTTGGTGCCTCACTAAAACATTTTTATTATGCAATAAAGTTGGTAATGTAAAATATTTACATTTTAAATCAAATAAATAAAGATGTCTTGTGGAAATGAAAGAGATGACTGCGCCATTGATTTCAATGAAACTGATGTGTAACTATTCCAAACAGAGTCAAAAGCTCTTTTGCCCGAAATGCATGTCTTCCTTTCAAAGCAACTGAACAGACTGAGGATGCTTTCAAAATGGTATACAGAAAATAATTAGCAACCAACCTTTTCATTGCCCTCTCCTTAATCTCCTAAAATAACTAGAGATGCATTTTTATTTCAAGTGTTAGTAGTTAATTTTGTGTTTTTTTCTAATTCAGTTACACTTCTCATTAAAACATCCTCTCTTAAAAGAAAAAAAATCTATCCGTGTGTGTGTGTGTGTGTGTGTGTATGTGCATCTATATATCTAACATTTATTACATGGAAGCTGACTCATTAATTTTTTTTTCTTTTCTTTAGGTAACAAAATACTCATAACATTAATTCAAGTTTGAGTTCAAATGTATATACTGTTCTTTATTGCCATTTTCACTTGTTTACAATTAGGATTTCAAATACAGGAATTATGGGTATGAATATTGGTATGGAGGAAAAAATCTCTTTTAACTACAAAATAGTAATTGAAGATAGAAAGAAACTGAAAATTTTAAATATTTGGAAACTACTTTTATCTCATATTTTTTTTTTCACTGATACATTCAGCTGGCTCACATGGAGCCATGTGGACAAAACTTCAGTTGAATTTAATTTATTAAGAACATCTATGGGGTTGGTGGTGTGGTACATAAGTTTTCTTTTTTTTTTTTTATTTGACAGGTAGGGTTATAGACAGTGAGAGAGAGAGAGAGAGACAGAGAGAGAAAGGTCATCCTTCCACTGGTTCACTCCCCAAGCTGGCGCTGCACCGATCCGAAGCCAGGAGCCAGGTGCTTCTTCCAGGTCTCCCATGCGGGTTCAGGGGCCCAAGGAATTGGGCCATCCTGCACTGCTATCCCAGGCCACAGCAGAGAGCTGGGCTGGAAGAGGAGCAATCTGGGCTAGAACCCTGCACCCATATGGGATGCCAGCACCACAGGCAGAGGATTAACCAAGTGAGCCACGGCGGTACATCAGTTTACGCTGCCATCTGCAATACTAGGATCTCATAGGATCCAACTGCACCACTTCAGATCTGGATCTCTTAATGCACTTGTGAAAGTAGCAGAGGATAACCTGAATCCTTGGGCCCTTGTTACATGGGAGATATGGTTGGAGGTACAGACACCTGGCTTTGTTCCGGAACGGCCCAAGCCTTTGTGATTATTTGAGCAGTGAACCAACAGATGAAGGATCTCTCTCTGTCTCTATCTTGTTCTCTGTAACTCTGCTTTTCAAATTAAATTAAATTAAATTAAAAAAATGTTTTAAAAAGAGCAGCTACAATTACATTAAGAGTAAACAGATGAAAACCTAAAATGAAGAGGAGAGGGAGAAGGAGAGAGAGGGAGGGAGATGTGGGCATATCTTCTCAATAATCACAATATTGAGCAAAACTGTAAATAGAAGTACTCATTGATCCCACAATTTCATATTTTGGATATCATCTTCAGATCCATTTCACACACAAGTAGGAATGGACATATGTAAAACGATACACATTTCCACATTGTTGAAATAGCAATGAATTATTGACAGTCAATATGTCTACACTTAGGAGGCTACTAAATAAATTATAGTCCAGTAATTAAAAATAAAAATATTTTCTTCTTCTGCCATAAAAAAGCCATTACAAATTTTACAGTGAGAGAGAAATTACAAGTATACTTGTTAGTATGTTTATAATATAACTATTGAAAGATAAGCCAGAGATTAATTACAGTTGTTTCCCTGTATGTGATGACAAACGGGTAGCTAAAAAAATGAAAATTTTCAATGTATGTATTTTCTTCTTTTCTGCTTTGGAGCCATGCGATTGTACAGTCTATGTAAAAATATGTTATAGAATTCAAAGTTAATAGAACTGAGATGTGATTAAATTAGCTGGTGTGCTTTGATTTCTAGATAATTGTTCTCTGTGGACATAAAATCAACATACATACCTGCATAAAATGATTGCCTTCTACAACATGCATAGAAAGTTTACAAAGGAACCAAAAATACTGGTTAAGCAATTTTGCATTTTATAACTGATTGAATAGTATTGTTGTCATAATAAGTATGTTCATATTTCAAATCCCTGTCTTTTCATTGGCTGCTCATAAAATTTTTGAAATTTTTCTCCTTTGTCTTCTATTTGTTTATCTGTGGATCATTGTTCATTCTCTGAGCTCTGTCCAAATATTAGTTTAAAAATATGTTTAGCCCAATAAGCCTTATTGTTTGCTATTTCTTAAAGACTGTGATTATATATATATAATAGCATTTATCATCTTCTTTTGTATTTCTTAATCGATTTCCTTAGTCTGTTGTAATCTGTAGAAGAGGCAGAGACAGTACCTTATTCAATTAATATTCCCAGCACTTGTCAATGTTTTACATATCACAGGATACCAATACACAGTAATAGAATCATTTAACAAAATAATAATTAAATGATAAACTGTGTCAGGTAATCAAACAGATTCCAGAAATATAACTATTTTAAAGAGAAATGTAAAGTAATAATGTCTTTTTTTTTTTTTTTTTTGACAGACAGAGTGGACAGTGAGAGAGAGAGAGACAGAGAGAAAGGTCTTCCTTAGCCATTGGTTCACCTTCCAATGGCCGCCGCGGCCGGTGCACCACGCTGATCCAATGGCAAGAGCCAGGTGCTTCTCCTGGTCTCCCATGGGGTGCAGGGCCCAAGGACTTGGGCCATCCTCCACTGCACTCCCCGGTCACAGCAGAGAGCTGGCCTGGAAGAGGGGCAACCGGGACAGAATCCGGCACCCCAACCGGAACTAGAACCTGGTGTGCCGGCGCTGCAAGGCAGAGGATTAGACTAGTGAGCCGCGGCGCCAGCCCAATAACGACTTTTAAGATGAATTGTAAGGGGTCAGATCTGTGGCATAGTGTATATATATATATATATATATACACACATTATATATATTTATTTATGTATTATATATTATTATATATACATATATATCTGTTTAGGAACATAATGATATTTCCTGCCTTAATTTCCCTCTAGCTCACACTTCCACTGTCCCTCCCTCTTTCTGATTCTTTCTACTAATTTTCACAATGATACCTACACAAAAATTAGAAGACTCGTCCATGCTCAATGATTGGAAGAATTAATATCATCAAAATTCCCATAATACTGAAAACAATTTAGAGAATCAATGTTTTCCCAAAATCCCAATGGCATTCTACTCAGATCTAAAAAAATGGTGTTAAGATTATACAGAACACAAGAGATGCCCAAATAGCTAAACTTATCCAAAACATGAGAAACAAAGCCAGAGGAATCACAATACCAGATTTCAAGACATACTACAAGGCAGTTATAAAAACAAAATCCTAATACTGGCACAATACCTTATAAAAAAATCAACTCAAAATGAGTCAAGGATCTAAATCTACTACCAGATAACAGCAACATGCTAGAGGAGAACTTCGGGTTTTCTGTAATAGATTGACACAGGTATAGAATTCTTGGGAAAGACCCCAGAAGCATGGATGATGAATTCTTAAAATTATGATCAAATTATTTTACTTACTCAGCATTCTGAATGCTAAATTAGTAAATAATTTAATTTTAGTTCTTAGTTTATCTGTTACCCGTTCCCTCTTTATTGCTAACCTTTAAGGTTTTTTAGAAATAGTATATATCAAAGGCAATATTGCTTATTTATATTGCCTGAGATATTTATGATGCATCAATTTCCTTATTTTAATTGGCTTATATGTGCTTACCGATCTATTTTTGATACTTTGTACACCTCATTGGTAATGACATTGCTTGTTCAAAAACAAAAATAATAAAGATGAGAAACTATGAAGGTGGCATGTACCAATGCCATCTCACTAGTCCAAGTGATCAATTTATGTTCACAGTTGATCATAATGATAGGACTTATAGCCAAAGGGATCACATAAACAAGACTAGTGTCTGTAAATACTAACTGATAGAGTAAAAAAGGGAGAGAACGATTGAACATAGGAAGCGAGATACACAGCAGACTCATAGAATGGCAGATTTCCTAAACAGAACTCTGGCTTAAGAATCAGACCTTAAGCACGTGGATCTGGCTGAAAAGCCCATGAGAGTATTTTAGGCATGGAAAGCCAAGACACTCTGGAAAAAATAAAAAAGAAGACCTAAATGAAAGATCTCTGTGAGTGAGATCCCAGTGGAAAGAACAGGTCATCAAAGAAGGAGGTACCTTTCTCTGAAGGGAGGAGAGAACTTCCACTTTGACTACAACCTTGTCTAAATATGATCAGAGTTGGTGAACTCAAAAGGCTTCCATAGCCTTGGCAACTCATGACAAGAGCCTAGGGTGATTACTGATGCCATAAACAAGAGTGTCAATTTGTTAAGTCAACAACAGGAGTCACTGTGCACTTACTCCTCATGTAGGATCTCTGTCCTTAATGTGCTGTACAGTGTGATTTAATGCTATAACTAGTACTCAAACAGTATTTTTCACTTTGTGTTTCTATGTGGGTGCAAACTGTTGAAATCTTTACTTAATATATGCTAAGCTGATCTTCTGTATATAAAGAGAATTGAAAATGAATCTTGATGTGAATGGAATGGGGAGAGGGAGCGGGAAAGGGGAGGGTTGTGGGTGGTAGGGAAGGTATGGGGGGAAGCCATTGTAATCCATAAGCTGTACTTTGGAAATTTATATTCATTAAATAAAAGCTTAAAAAAATGAGAAACTAAGACACCAATAAATTAATTTCAAACTTAGTGAGAACACTTCTGTTCATTCTGCTAGATTAAGTTGTATTCTGCTTTATTTTCCTTTCATAAGTTTTAACTTAATAGTTCGGAAAACAAAAAAAGCAATATAATAAATGCTAACTAATATGTGTATCATCTGATTATTCTATTTTATATGCTTTAATGTTTGCAAAATTGTTATGTGCATTAAATACAGGAATGGTATGGAAATGCATTGATGTTTGTTAAATAGTTTGAAAGTCTTTACAGAAACTGACATTTATGACCCCTGTTGTGTATATGATTTCAGATGTTTATCATGTTTACTTTTCAAGTAGTCATGAACTCTTCTTTGTCCTTGAAAAGTCAAATTTTTATTCAGACAATGATCTTTTAGACATATTAAAATATATTACTCAAGTGTGTATCAGATAGTTAAGCCAACACTTTTGCCTCAGAGATGTCTATTTCCTCCTGAAAATTATTCTCTTCGTTGTTTGAATCTATTATGCAATTTCATTATTTATGTGCAATCTTCTGTAATGTATTATTCTTAAAAATCTATCCACAGACCAGGAACTCACTAAAACTTTGATATATACAATGAAAAACGAATGTACAAAGGAATGGATAAACTTATAAGAAAGCAGAATAGGAATAATTTCTATTTCCATACTGCATGTATTTGAAGGAGCGCAAGGCAAGTGATGAAAACAACATGAAACTATATACAATGTCATTTTCTTTCAGGTACTGTATCTAAGAGCAAATAATACATTGTGTAATGTGCTCAGAAATCTTTATAGCCATTTGTTAACCTGTGATCTGATCCTGACTGGAAGGAATGCTCAGGCAGGATTTGTACATTTCTCTGTTAATCCAAGACACACTCATTTTTCAAGCCTTGCTGAAGCCCCTCTTCCATGTAACCTCAGAATGCTTTAACCTGAGTATCCTCTTCTTTCTCAGAAATCCTGTTGGGTTTTCAGTCTGTTAAAACTTCGTGTCTTAGAATGGACTGGCAACCAGTATGCCAATGTAGATTGCAAAGTAGCAGTTAATTGAATAAAAATCACAGGTTCTTTTTTTTTTTTTTTCTACAATTATTATTTTGTTTTGGGTTTTCCCTGCCCTTCTCCATAAAGATGAAGCATGTCTTCCTATCTAGAATTCCAGAGGCTTTGTTAACTGTGATCAATGGAGGTTGATCTCTTAAAAATATAAATCCTGGAAGAGATAGTGCAGCAATACACAGACATAAATCTATGGAAAGAAAGAAGAGGTAAAATGGAAAAAGGGAATTAGGAAAGTCAATGCTGTTCATTTTAGTCTGTTTCATCAACTATCCTAGTATTAACTTAATCCAGAATAATTTAAATCTAATGTTTCATTATTATTGTGGATCACTAAGAAATTTATGTGAAAAATTGATTTGGTCCAGTTGTTCAGTGGCCACTACATGGGGCAACTTTAAACAAATATACAACCTAAAAGTAGAGCACATATGTTTGCGCATCTTCTCTTCAACTCTAAACAGCTGGTCTCTTTTCTTCTGCTCTATTCTTTTTATAATAAGAATAAATAAACAGGTTATATTAGAATATGCACATTTCTTAGCCCTCTTTCATATCAAAGGGTCACTGTCTTTTAAAATAAGGGACAACTGCAGCAAAGCAGAATAATAAGATATCTCTCTGGAAAGGTGCATAGTAGAGTTGAATTTTAAAATGACATAGATATATTGAAGTCCATGATATCTTTTCTTATTCAGTCAACAATGCTATGTTCGAATGCCCCTCACCCACTTCTTATGTCTGCAAATTCTTACTCCTTGAGCATATTTCTAACTTAGATTAACAGTTTTAAAATAAAACTTTGCATTTCCTTAGAGGAACTCAGTCTTTTCAAAATGTATGGAAGCATGCAGTGTTTTAAGGAACTAAGACAAACATTTCACCCTACTCCAATGCTGATCTGTCTCTTTGAGAAGCCAGGAGTCTGTAAGGAAACGTTTAATGCTTTCCTTTCTACCCTTTCAAACTCATTCTCCCACTTTGCAATGGGAAAACATTAATCTAAGCCAACTTGAAACTTATTACAGTAGCATTATCTCCTGAGGGTGCACAGAATCTAACAAATAGTTCCCCAATGCATTTAATCAAGTTACCAAAAGATGTTCTGCTCTTATCTATATTTTTAAGATGTGCACTTACAATAATTTTTACATAATTATTTTGTCAGTTTTTCAATATATTGTTTTGATCAACTGTATATCAGTCATACTTATATACTGCTAACAATTATGACAATAACTCAACAGAATACACAACACAATTTAATCTAAAAGCATTCGAAATTTGGTTCTGGGAGACGTGTTTTTATGATTAATAAAAATTCCTATCAGCAAACAAATAAATAACATTTTGTGAGGTAATTTAAATGTATACATGAGTTTAAGAACACAAATGACACAATTTGAGACTTGAAGATGAGCTTGTTTATATTTGTTAATTAATAGATGATTTTGTTTAAAGATTGATTAATTAATTAATTAGAAAGGCAGAGCTACAGATGAGCAGAAGCAGAGAGAGAGAAACATGGAGAGATTTTTCCATGTGCTGGTCACTACCCAAATGGCCACAATGGCAGGGGCTAGGCCAGTCCAAAGCCAGAAATCAGAAGCTTCTTCTGGTCCCCAACATGGATGGAGCAGTCCAATCACTTGGACCATCCTCTGTTACTTTTCCAGGTGTGTTAGCAGGGAACTGGACGGCAAGTGGGGTAGCAGGAACTTCAAACAGCACCCATACATGATGCTGGCATAGCAGGTGGTGGCTTTAGCAGCTATGCCAAAACATCAGCCCCAGGGTTTATCAATTCTAATAGTTTTTGGTGGAGTGTTTAGGTTTCTCCATGTACAACATAATGCCATCTGAAACATGGATAATTTGACTTCCTCTTTTCCAATTCTGATGCCAATTATTTCTTTCTATTTCTTTATTGCTCTTGCTAAAACTTCCCAGCACTGTACTTTCAGTACTGTACTGAAAAAGAGTGATGAAAGTAAATATCCTTGTCTTGTTCCTGAACTGAGGGGACATTATTTAATTTTTCCCCACTCAGGATCATATTGTCTGTTGGCTTGAGATAAATAACTTTTATATTTTGAGGAATGTTCCTTCAGCACCTAATTTTAGATTGTTTTTATCATGAAGGAGTGTTGAATCTTATTAAATGCTTTCTCTGCATCTATCGGATGATCACATGGTTTTTGTTCTTATTCTATTGTGTTTTATTTTTATTGATTTGTGAAAGTTAAATCACCCCTGTATTTCTAGGGTAAATCCCACTTGATCATGATGTATGATCTTTTTTATGTTGATTTGGATTTGCTTTGATAGTAATTTGTTGAGAATCTTTGCATCTATGTTTATCATGGATATAGGTCTATAGTTGCTTATTGTGCCATGTCTTTGGTTTTTGTATCAGAGAAATTCTGGTCCCATAAAAATAGTTAGGCAGAATTCCATCCTGTTCAATATTGTGGAATAGCTTGAAGAGTATTAAAGTTACTTCCTTTTTGAATGTTTCATAGAATTCAGTAGTTAAAGCAACTGCCCTAGACTTTTCCTGGACAGAAGATCTTTGATTACTGTTTTAATCTCATTGCTTGTTACAGGTCTATTCAAATTGTCTATATCTTCTTGATTTCATCTTGGTAGGTTATACGAATCCAGGAATTTATCGATTTATTTAAGTTTTTCCAGTTAATTGACATATAATTTTTCATAGTAGTTTCTTATGATCCTTTGTATCAGTGGTGTCTGCTGCAATGTCTCCATTTTCATCTCTAATTTTATTTTTTGAATTTTTCTCCTTTTTTTCTTTGTTAGTCTGGCTTGAGGTTTATATATTTCATTTATCTTTTTAAAAATCAACTTTTTGTTTCATTGATCTTTCATTTTTTAACTTTTTTTTAACTTTCGGTGAACTTTACTTACTATATACTAAATTGATCTTCTGTATTTAAAGATAATTGAAAATGAATCTTGATGTGAATGGAATGGGAGAGGGAGTGGGAGTTGGGAGGGTTGAGGGTGGGAGGGAAGTTATGGGGGGGAGCCATTGTAATCCATCAACTGTACTTTGGAAGTTTATATTTACTAAATAAAAGTTAATAAAGGCCCATTCTACACTCTACTCAAGTTATATCCACATGAGGACCAAATGGGAGAAGGGGAGTTCACACACTCAGAAGTTAGAGTGATGCAAAGCTGCTTGAGAAGCTTTGAGACTGAAAGTGCCTTAGTGGTCTTAAAAGAAGCAGCAGTTTTTTCACAGGAGCCTTTCACCTTCAGAAACTGTGCAGCTGCGTCTTGACTTAGATACAACTATTCACTGGGGCTAACACAACATTCTGAGCAGAGTATGTCACATTAGAGAAAAGCAGGGACTTCTTCTACAGTGGGAATTGGAGGATTTTGAAAGGATTTTCACTAAAAAATATCTTTTCCCTGCCCAGCATTCACACGTCTTCTTCCTCCTCTCTGTTACTATATAGACATGGGGGTTGAAGTCCCTTGCACACATCATCATGTTTTATGCTTTGTACTTTAATTACTCTTTTGCCTTGGCATTCTGCTCTTTCATTTTCTGATTTGGTACCAATTTCTCTTCTTATGCTTCAGTATAATATTTTCAAGATAATCAAACTCCCTTCAGTATTCTACATTTGCCTTCCAGTCTCTTTTCTCTTGTTACAGAGATATATTGGTGGTTTCCCCTTCCCAATATCAGACCCATCCATTTTCACACTCTTCCATTCAAAGGAAAGTAAGCTTTAAAGAACATACCTAGATAGGACTTGATTTTATCTTCAGATATCTCCAAGGATAGGCTCTTCTGTGAATTGTCCTCTCTCCTATTTCTACAAATTTTCTAAGGTAAAATCTTTTAAATAAGCAAATCATTCCTATCTTAAAACAAAACAAAACAAAGCTCTACTTTGATCTCTATACCCCTTTAGCTTTTAGCCTCTGCTTGCCTACCTTCAGAGATAAGATTATTGATTTTTTTTAAAGTCCATGAATTCTCTGTGTTATAGTAAGTGAAATTTTGCTTCTGCCCTATTTCTCTTCTGAAACCCAACAAAATGTAAAGGCTTTATGATCTGCAAAATTCCAGCATATTAGACACACAGCACAAAATATGTAGTGAATAAAAGTTCTTTTGATTCATTACTAGATCCCAAAATTTCATTTTATATCTTTATACTTCTGATTATATTAATTTTTTTCCTTTTAGCTTTAGATTGATAAATTATAGGCATAAAAATTTTATCTTACTTTTATCATTTTCAATTGTATAGTGAGATATTTAATGTTGGATGGTGATTTTTCTAGGACCCAATGTTCACCAGGAGGTAAAGAAAAGGAAAACAAAAAAAGTGGGCACCTTTTTTTTTTAGAAGTACGGAAGAGTGGCTGGCGCCACGGCTCACTAGGCTAATCCTCTGCCTTCAGCGCCAGCACACCAGGTTCTAGTCCCGGTTGGGGTGCTTGTTCTATCCTGGTTGCTCCTCTTCCAGTCCAGCTCTCTGCTGTGGCCCAGGAGTGCAGTGGAGGATGGCCCAAGTGCTTGGGCCCTGCACCTGCATGGGAGACCAGGAGGAAGCACTTGGCTCCTGGTTTCAGATCCGTGCAGCGCGCCGGCTGTAGCGGCCATTTGGGGGGGGTGAACCAATTGAAGGAAAACCTTTCTCTCTGTCTCTCTGTCTCTCTGCTCTGTCTCTCTCTCTCTCACTGTCTAACTCTGCCTGTCCAAAAAAAAAAAAAAAGAAGTACAGAAGAGTAACTAAACCAATTTCACAATAAACACTGCTGCATAGATGTGTGCATGGTTCACCAACATCCAGGGGTTACTCATAAAACAGAAATGTGTAATGTATAAATTACATTTCTTTAAATTTATATCAACTATCAGGCTACTCAGGCACCCATTGAACAAATGTTATTATCCCAATGTCCAAAAGGTTTTTAACTAGAGAAAAAGCCAGGTGTAATGCAGATATGAGGTAATTTTAAAAATTTAGTAAAATAAAATGTTAGCATGTAATTAAAATATAAAGTATGTTTATGAAATAAATTTTTAAACCCATGCAAAAGTTTTTCATAATACTCATTCTCAAAAACATTTTGAGGATCTCTTAAATATATGTGTGTGTATATATATATATATATATAAAACTTCAATTTTTTTGGTATCAAAAGGGTTGGGTAGGACAAAAGCTAGGAGTCAGGAATCTAACACAGATTTCCTGTGCTGGTGGCAGGGACTTGCACTGTTAGTTGCTCCTCCTGGAGTGCACAGTATCAGGAAGCATGATCAGAAGTAGGGCAGCTGAGATTCAAATCAAGTATCCTGATATTGGATGTCTACATCCCATGCTGTAGCTTAATCTCTGTGCCAAACACCCATGCCTATCTTTTAATTCCACATTTCTATGAGCTTTGGAAGTACCCTTATATGTTCCTTCCTCTTCATTTATTTTTAAAGATTTATTTATTTATTTGAAAGGAAGAATTACAGAGGGAGAAAGGGGGAGAGAGAGAGAGAATTTTCCTTCCACTGGTTCACTCCCCAAATGGCCAGAAAGGCCAGGACTGGGCCAGGCAGAAATTAGCAGCATGCAGTTTCATTCAGGTCTCTCACATGGGTTTCAGTGGCCCAAGTACTTGGGGCATCTTCTGCCCCTGTTACCAGCTAAACTAGCATGGAGCTGGATTAGAAGTGGAGCAGCCAGACATGGACCAACACCCATATGGGATGCCAGCATTACAGGCAGTGGCTTTACCTGCTACTCCACATGCCAGTCCCACTTTTTCTTAATTTCTGTTCCTTTCCTAATAGTATACTCTTTATCTGCTATTACAAATACAAACTAAGGGCTATTGGTTGGCATAGAAATTAAGATACCAGTTAAGACTTCTAGGTCTCATAATGAAATTATGGACAAATTATGAGTTGATTCCTGACTGGTCCCTGACTCCAATTTCCTTCTAATACTGAACGTGAGAGGCCACCATGATGGCTCAAGCAATTAGGTTCTTGCCACCCACATGAAAGAGCTGGATTGAATTTGGGGAGTGAGCCAACTGATAGGAGCTCTCTCTGTCTCTTTCACTGCTTCTCAATTAAAAATAAAATACATTTGAAAAATGCAAATAAAGGATATGAGTTCGGTGGATGTGGTTGCATAGCAGGTTAAGCTGCTGTTTGCAACACCACTAGAATATACAGAAATGCCTGTTATGGTCCAAGCAACTCTGCTTTCCATCCAGCTTCCTGCCAGCGTGCTTAGGCAAATAGTAGACGACAGCTCAAGTACTTAGGAGCTGCCACCCATGTGGAAGACCCAAATGGAGTTCTTCCCTTCTGGAAATGACCTTGCCCAATCTTGGCTGTTGTGTTCATGTGGGGAGTTAACCAGATGGTGGAAGCTAATTCTGTCTGTGTCCTTCTACCTTCTAAATTAATTAATTAATTAATTGGAAAGAAGACATATTTGAAATCTTTTATACCTCAATTAGTAATTCCAGGGGTGGATCTTTGGTGCAGAATTTAAAGCATTGCTTGTGATGCCCATGGCCAATAACGGAGTGCCTGGGTTTGAACCCCCACTAGCTTCTGAGTCCAGCTGCCTGCTATTATGTACCTGGACGAGCATGCAATTGCTCCTGTGTTGGGTCACTGCCATCCCAGTCGGAGATCCAGATGGAGCTCCTGGCACCTGTCTTTGGCTTTGCACAGCCCCATTTGTTGTGGCATTTAGGAGTGAACCAGTGAGTGGAAGATCTCTGTGATTCTGTCTGTCTGTCTCTCTCTCTACTTTTCAACCAATAGAAAAATACATAAATTTTAAAATTTCAAGTTTTCATAGAGTGGGTAATTTGAAGGATAGGAAGGAAAAAGGAGAAAAAGTCTCAGTAACACCCAAGGAGGAACTGAGGAATAAATGACAAAAAAAAAAAGTATCTTGCTCTTTTAAGCTTAAATATACCATTTCCTTTCCTGTGACCCTTAGTTCACCTTTATACCTCTATAATGAGTGGGATCTATGGGTATTTTTTAAATTTACGTAGCATATCACAGCTATTTAAAAGAGGCAATGAGATTTTATAAAAATATGAATTTCATATAGTACTTTGCACAGTATTTTAATATAATTGAAATTATGGTTAAAAAGTAGGATGAAGTATTTGCTATTATATATTACATAAATGTTAAATCACTTTAAATAATAGAGTACATGAGAGTCTTTAGATAGATTTTTCTCTTACTCTACAGGGAGGAAAGATGCAAAAATTAAATGAAGGAGTAATGATGTATATACACATTTTAGTATCGACTGCATCTCCAATATCATCCTTTGCTAGAATCCTTAACCATCTCTTATTCTAGCAAGTACAACAGTCGCAGCAGCTGTATTTTCCTGAGATGACCAAAATCCACAGTGGTAATGAGTAGGTTCAAAGTTAGGCAGCTGGTTCGTGCTTCTTCAATAAAAATCCCTTCTGTTAGAAGTGGCCCAATAGAGAATCAGACGTTTCATCTTTCTGAGTCTGTGACAAATAAACGCAGAACTCCCAGTGGAAAGAACAGGTCATCAAAGAAGGAGGTACCTTTCTCTGAAGGGAGGAGAGAACTTCCACTTTGACCATGGCCTTGTTTAAATATGATCAGAGTCGGTGAACTCAAAAGGCTTCCATAGCCTTGGCAACTCATGACAAGAGCCTGGGGAGATTACTGACGCCATAAACAAGAGTGTCAATTTGTTAAGTCAACAACAGGAGTCACTGTGCACTTACTCCTCATGTAGGATCCTTGGCCTTAGTGTGCTGTACATTGAGATTTAATGCTATAACTAGTACTCAAACAGTATTTTTCACTTTGTGTTTCTATGTGGGTGCAAACTGTTGAAATCTTTACTTAATATATGCTAAACTGATCTTCTGTATATAAAGAGAATTGAAAATGAATCTTGATGTGAATGGTAGGGGAGAGGGAGCGGGAAAGGGGAGGGTTGTGGGTGGGTGGGAAGTTATGGCGGGGGGGAAGCCATTGTAATCCATAAGCTGTACTTTGGGAATTTATATTCAGTAAATAAAAGTTAAAAAAAAATATAAAAAAAAAATACAGTGCCAATGAATGAGCCCCAAAATGGAGATCTCCAAATTGCCTCACAATAAATAAATAAATAAATAAATAGACGCAGAACTTACTAACAGTCTGATTTGGCTGTATTTTATATGAATAGAGGAGGTCTATCTGAATACATATAATTCATAGATGAATGCAAAGGAGGGGGAGAGAGAGGGAGAGAGAGAGGCTGAATATATTATCAGAGGCACTAGTGACTTCATTTCTCAACTTTCAGTTCTTCCTGCTAACTAGCTACACTTTCGACCCTGAATTTTACAAGGTGTGCATACATCATTATAATATAATTCCTTCTTTTTTCCTGAAGCTTTCAAGTTCGTTTCTGCTACTTAAAACCAAAGAGACTTAACTTACAGAGGTCTCAAAAAGACTTGCTAAGGGATTATTAGTCTGTTTTGTCAGTGTGTAGTGGCTTGACCTATATATTTATATACTTTATTTAATTTTAATGTTTTTCCTCAAGGACCTGAAATAGTTTATTTGAACAATCAGTTTAGGTTGGTTACATAAAATGAAAAGGAATAACTGACAAAAATTAAATGAGTGTTTCCTTATATTTAATTATATGAAGGTTTATTCATAGGAGGATGGATATGAAAACTAAGAGATCAATAAACAAATTTATTAATTAATGAAATATTCTCCCAAAGAGTTCTTTTTTCTTCATACTAAGTTTCGGTTGATGCGATAATATTTAGTTGAATGCTAAAACCTGTACATTTAGTTCAGATGCAAACTGTGCCAAACCTATCTACTCAACCCTATTATCAATGTTGTATATTGATTCACACAGTGTCATCAAAAAAACTAAGACCCATTAACGAAATTGAAGACTACGTGTAAAGGCATCAGAAATGGCTATTTTGTTAACTGCTGAATCATCTTCCTGGTGGAAACAGCAGCTAAGATAAAAGAAAAGTTCCTTGCAGTAGATTAGAACTAAGAGGTTAAACATCCAGTTTTAGAAAAGGTGAAATTAAGGTAAGAATAGATATAATGTTTTAGATTACAGATTTGGCTGGGTGCTACCCGAACACAATGGGACTAAGGACAGTATTCTCACTGACACAACACAAAATAATTGCTGTGGAAATTCCTTTTGATTCACAGGTGACACATAATTTTGGATAGATGATTACAGATGAGAAAATCTTCCCTAGTCAGTGTGATGGGGATGACAGCTGGATGCCATTTTCTTTGTACACAAAGGTTAAAATATTGCAAACATGTTAAAACCCAAAAATACTTGTGTTAGAATGTGTTGTGGGATTTCTTCTTTTTTTTAACATTTCACTTTTTAAAAAAAAAACTCACCCCTCAGCTTTGAGTGATTTTTATTCATTTTCTCTTGGTTCTCTAGGCCCAGTTTTCTAATAAAATTATCTGTTTTAATAATGCATCTATTTTTAGAAAATTCTTAGAAGATATATGCCCAATTGATTTAATTCATGTCATAATGTAAAATGGCAGGAATGAGTTTCTCTCTTCATTTGTTCCTTCAGAAATCAATTATCAGATTTCTATTATACGCCTGATGCTGACAGTTACTAAGCATCAGAATTCAGACCTTCATGGAAAACCTAGCAAAAAATTTGAAAGCAAAATTTATAATGAACTATTAAGTTTCCTTGGCAGAGATATTCAAATATTAAATAATTATACAAATAAGAGTATGGTTAATTATAGCTGATTATAGAGGGTTCTTAAAATTTGGTTCTTAAAATTGTAAAGAGCAGGGCCAGCTCTGTGGCAGAGCGGGTAAAACCAGCGCCTGCAGGGCTGGCATCCCATATGGGCACTGATTTGAGTCCCGGCTGTAACACTTCTGATCCAGCTCTCTGCTATGGTCTAGGAAAGCAGTAGAAGATGGCCCAAGGGCTTAGGCCCATGCACCTGCATGGGAGACCTCGACAAAGCTCACAGTTCCTGGCTTCGGATTAGCACAGCTTAGGCCCTAGCCCATCCAGAGAGTGACCCAGTGGATGGAAGACCTCTCTGACTCTCTCTCTTCTGCCTCTCTCTGTAACTCTGCCATTCAAATAAATAAATAAATAAATCTTTAAAAAATTGTAGAGACCTACTGGTTCCTTTTGTAGACAGAGAAGGAGTACACTCTAGGAACAAGGGACATTAGATCATGTCCCAAATTTTGGAGGTAGCAAACACATCAAAGCTACTGACAAATGATTTTCTTTGGATCTTTAGATTATACACTGCAAAGAGAACAGTTAAAAAAAAGACATTGGAGAGGGGGGCATTGTTTAATTCTATAAAACTTCATATAATTATATAGTATTTCAACCATATACTCTGGGAAATGGAAGCTATAGAATATATGCAAGATCTGAAGCAAAAATCCACAGATACTTTGCAGCAGATTCTGACTTAAACAAGATAATCAAGGAAGACATCTTTGGAGAAATGAACTGTCAAATGTAATTATCAAAAATTAAATTAATGACTCTCATAAGGATGTATTAAAAGTGTTAAAGATTTTAACTAAGTTACAACAGAATCATGCAGATGTTATAAGGAGTTGAGAGACAGAATACACAAATGGGCAATGGCCAGGTCATATACACAACATATATCCTAATCCACAGGGTCCATAGTAATCAACCCAACAAGGCAAGATACATCTTCCACAGAAATCCTCCCAGAATAGGACAAGACTTGCTCAATGGCTGGTAACTTCCTTAATTTTTATGCCTGCTTACAACTCAAGATCAACTAGAGAAAGTCCAATGTGCTGTCTGCTATGTTCAGAATGTCTCCTTCCAATGTCTTTCTTAGAACCTAATATCAGAATTAAGGGGTAGGGTTGAGGCTGGATTGTGGCATAGTACATAAAGTAATGGTCTGCGACATCAGCATCCCATATGGGAGCTGCTTCATATCCCAGCTGCTCCACTTATCTTTAAAAAAAAAAAAAAAAAAAAACAAGATTTATTTATTGATTTCAGTGGAAGAGTTATACAAAGAGAGAGGGAGATAAAGGGAAAGAGGTCTTCTATCCCTGGTTCATTCCCCAAATGGCTCAAGGGTCAGAACTGGGCCTATCTGAAGTCAGGAGCCAGGAGCTTCTTTCAGGTCTCCCTCATTGGTGCAGGGCCCCAAGCACTCGGGCCATCTTCTACTGCTTTCCCAGGCCAGAAGCAGAAGACAGTTTACATGAAGAGCAGCTGGGACACAACCTACCACCCACATGGGATGTTAGTGCCACAGGCAGAGGCTTAACCTACTATGCTATAGCCTCAGCCCCTACTCCACTTTTAATCCAGCTCCCTACTATTGACTTGTGAATGCAGCAGAAGATGGCCCAAGTGATTGGGCCCCTGCCACTCACATGTGACGCCTATATTAAGCTCCTGGTTGCTGGCTGTTGGCTTCAGCTTGGCTCAGCCCTGACTATTGTGGCCATCGGGGGAGTGAACTAGTGGATAGATGATCTCAATATCTCCACCCCGTCTCCTTCTTTCTCTCTTTCTGTCTTAAATTTTGACTCTTAAAAAAATAAAAAATAGGTAGGTTCACTTGAGATGTGTTTGATTAATGGAAGTGAAGCCCTAAGAGTGGGATTAGTGCCCCTTAAACGTGGTTGAAGGTAGACCCCTAGCTCTTTACACTTCTTGAGGCACATGAGGACACAAATGTGCCATCTTTCAAGAAGGGAGCCCCGATGGGTCACAAAAATCTGCTGAGGCCTAAATCTTGGAATTGTAGGACTATAAATAATAGTTTTATTCTTTATAAATTACTCATTTTTTTTGTTATTCTATGACAGCAGCCTGTAAAGCTAAAACACTCTCCAAACCAATCACATTAAATGTCTTCAGTTGGTAGCATGCTCCCATCTTCCCCATAACAGCATCTTTCAATCAGAATATTCCTAAAGCCTTCCCTCTCAACTATTTTTTTCTTATGCAAAGCCTCCCAGCTCCTCTGCCTGCCATCACATCTCTGGCAAATACAACTGATGGTGTCTGACTCCCTTGCTGTAAGATTCTCTGAATAAATTGTTTTTAAAATTGGGGGGCTTTTATTTACAGAGTTCTCCTCTGTGATGTGATCTAGACTGCCCATTGCTAGGGGACCCAGACTCCACTGATGTGTAGTACTCACAAAGGCCCCTTGTGCCTTGTTGCTTATGGCTTATAAAATCCACATCAAAGTGGGAAGTCAGCACCAGATCTGAAATACACACTCGCTGGTCTTAGTTCAGCACTGATGTTTGATATTGGTTATCATCTGACATCCGTGGTAGAATGAGGTCATTCTCTGTCATCCAGTTTTTCTCTTTTTTTTTTTTAGTTTTTGTTGTTGTTGTTGTTTTGTATTGCACTACCTAAAAGTGTTACTCACCATAAAAAGGAGAAATTTAGGTAAAACAATCACATCAGCACTGTAAGTCTGTTGTTTGAATTGGCCTCACAGACTAGTTAGTGAGCTTGAGGTTTTCACTGAACTAGCGTCCATTTTATCACACTTCTTTTTTTCCTGTACAATGAGTTTCAGAAATGGATAGATGAATAGATTGTATTCTGGTTTCAAAAGTAGCTAATCATTAGGCTGAGTGCTCAAAACATAGGCATCATATTTTTACCTACTGGGGCCAGCTCTCATCTGTTCATTTAAATCTAAATCTTCCTCTTCAGAAAAGGAAGTAAACAAACACTGTGTGATTACTAATACACATTCCTATAATTGCATTTAGATCTCTAAATAGTAGAACTCCACCAAGGATATTTTAGGGCTTCAGTGGTCACATCAGAAAACATTTGGGAAAATTAATTATTCATTCCAGATGTAGCTTTCAAAATAAATGGAATCAGATTAGTTAGGCCTAACATACAATATTTTCTTGACTGATATGGGAAGGCTACAAACCCTTTGTTAATATAACAATCAAAATTCTGAATAAAAATTACATAAATAAATGACTATTTATTCAAAACCAGTTAGAAATTTGACAATGTTAAGCAATAATAAACTACTTAAAATTCAGTAAATCCTCTCTCAATCTTTTCATTTTCTTCCCATATACAACCCCCCTCTTTTTTTTCTTCTAGTCTTTCCCTTTCCACATATCTATCAACCTCTCTTACTTCTTTCTCTTTTCTTTTTTATAGAAGAATTTTTTGATGCATAAATTCTAGGATTATTCAACCAATATTACTTGTGCATATGTTGGTGTGAACCTTAGAAGTTAAGTTATTGAGTAGCAAACCTTTTTGGACTTGCCCAGAAAGAAACCTGTAAGATTTATTTTTCCTTATAGTTTGAAAAAAGTCCTGAAATAATTTAAAATCTTTCAAAAGCCTTAATGAAACCTTTCCAATAAAAAAAAATTAACTGTAGTTGAGATATGCCAATAGAAAAAAGTTGAAACTCTGAGAGTTTTTTTTTTTTTTTGAATGTACTAGAAAAAGATATCTTAAGGAAGATACTGATATAATAGCAATCTTTATATTCATTTTATCTTTGAAGTTAAATGTGAAATTAGAGACTTAATTCTGAAACAAATTAGAAGAGGTAATAGTCCATTTACCTGGGTTACAACAGTGGGCAGACCATTTTAAAATGACTTTATTACAAAAATGAGACATTTATTTTGTAACTTGAAATTACTGAATTGGTTTATCAATTCTAATAGCTTTTTTATTGAGTGTTTAGATTTTTCCACATACAACATCATGTTATCTGCAAACATGGGTATTTTGACTTCCTCCTTCCTAATTTTTATGCCCTTTATTTCTCCACCTTAATTGCTCTTGCTCATACTACCAGTACTACATTTAGTAAGAGTGATGAAAAAGGACATCCTTGTCTTGTTCCAGAACTAAGGAGTAATGCTTTCAGCTTTTCCCCATTCAGCATGCTATTAACTATTGATTTGTCATATACAGCCTTTGTAATTTTAAGGTATGTTCCTTCTTTATCTAATTTGTGGAGGGTTTTATCAAGAAGGGATTTTGAATCTTATCAAATGCTTTCTCTGCATCTGTTGATTTGACCATATGGTTTCTGTTCTTTTTCCTGTTGATGTGATTTATAACATTTATTGATTCGAGAATGTTGAAGAACCCTGACATCTTAGGGATAAATCCCACTTGATAGTGACATGTGATCTTTGTAGTTGGATTTCTAGTATTTTGTTGAGAATCTTTGCCTCTGTGTTCATCCAGAATATAAGTCTGTTATTTTCTTTTCATGTGTCTTTGTTTGGTTTTGGTATCAAAGAAAGAGTTTGGCAGAGTTCCGTCCTATTGAATAGGTTGGAATAGTTTGAAAAATATGTGAGTTAGTTGCTCTTTATATTTTTTGTAGAATTCAGTCATAAAGCCATCAGGTCCTGGACTTTTCCTTGATATAAGACTCTCAATTGCTGCTTCAATTTCATTGCTTGTTATGGGTCTGTTTAGATTTTCTGCTTCTTCTTGATTTAATCTTGGTAGTTATATGTATACAGAAATTAATTAATTTCCTCAAGATTTCTGGCTTATTAGCATTTAATTTTTCATATTGGTTTCTTACGATCCTTTTTATTTCAATGCTGTCAGTTTTGATGTCTTCTTTTTATGTCTAATATTATTTATTTGAGTTTTGTTTTCTTTGTCAGAGTGGCTAAAGATTTGTCTATTTTTGTTCATTTCTCAAAAAACAAGTTTTGATTTGTTAAACTTTCATGTTTTTTTCAATTTCAATTTCATTTATTTTTGTTCTGATCCTTATAATTTCCTGCCTCCTGCCAATTTGAGGCTAAGCTTGTTTTTGCTTTTCAAATTGTTGCGATACATTATTAAATCATTTATTTCAAAGATTCCTTTTTTAAAAATGTAAGCACTTAATGCTATAAACTTCCTGCTTACCATTGTTTTTGCTGTATCACACGTTTTGATAAGTGAAATATACAAAACAGTAGTTTTTGTATGCTAATGATGAGTTTATTGTAGAAATCAAGAAAAAAATCAGATTCACAATAGCCACAAAAAATCAAATACTTAGGAATAAATTTAATCAAAGAAGTGAGATATCTCTACAATGAAAATTGTGAAACATTGATTAAATAATTCATCAAGAAAAAAAAAAGTTAAGCTATTCCTTGCTCATGGATTGGAAGAATTAATATTATTAAAATGGCTATCTTACCAAAAGCAATCTACAGATTCAATGAAATCCTTATCAAAACAGTAGTTGGCATTCTTTACAAAATTAGAAAAAAAGTCTTAAAACTCATATGGAATCACAGAAAATCTAGAATGGCCAAAGCGATCCTGCATTAAAAAAATAAATAAATAAAGCAAGAGGCATCACAATACCTGACTTCAAAGCAAACTATAAAACTTTAGTAATTAAACCAGCATAGTACTGGCATAAAAGCTGAGATGTAAATCAGTGGAACAGAATATAGAGCACAGAAATTAATCCATGTACATACAGCCAACTCATTTTCGGTGAACAGAAATTTTTGGTGAACAGTGCTGGCAAAACTGGATGAACATACATAGAACAATGAAATTAGATCCTTACCTCTCTGTGTTTACAAAAACCGTCCCAAGATGGATCAAGAACTAAATTTAAGACCTAAGACTATGAAGTTGCTGGAAAAAAACCTAAGAGCTTGTGTAGGTGATGATTTCTTGGCTAAGACCCTCAAAGCACAGGTAACAAAAGCAAAACTAGACAAATGGGATTTATCAAACCCAGAAGCTTCTGTACAAAGGATTAAAAGCTAGATTATATCAACAATTCAAAAAACTCAACAACAAAACATCACTAACCATTGAGAAAATGCAAATCAAAACCACAATGAGATGTCAGCTCACCACTGTCAGAATAACTATTATCCAAAAGACAAAAAGTAACAAATGCTGGCAAAGATGTGAAGAAAGGGGAACCCTTATTTACTGTAGGTGGAAATGTAAATTAGTAAAGCCACTATGGAAAACAGTACACAGAGTCCTTAAAAAATTAGAAATAGACTTGTCATATGATCTAGCAGTCTCACTACAAGGTATATATCCAAATGACAAGACCACATTTTACCAAAGAGATACCTGCCCCACCATGTTTATAGCAACACTGTCCACAACAATCAAAGTGGGGAGATGCTGGCACTGTGGCACAGTGGATTAATGCCCTGGCCTGAAGCGCTGGAATCCTATATCAGTGCCGGTTCAAGACCCGGCTGCTTCACTTCTGATCCAGCTCTTTGCTATGGCCTGGAAAAGCAGCCCAAGTCCTTGAACCCCTGCACCCACGTGGGAGACCCGGAAGAAGCTCCTGGCTTTTGGCTTAGGATCGGCACAGCTCCGGCCCTTGCGGCCATTTGGGGAGTGAACCGTCAGATGGAAGACCTCTCTCTCTCTCTTTCTCTCTCTCTCTGCTTTTCCTCTCTCTGTGCAACTCTGATTTTCAAATAAATAAATAAATGAATAAATCTTAAAAAAAATCAATGAAAATGTGGACTCAACCAATGTGTTCATCAACAGATGAATAGACATAGAAAATGTGGTATTTATTATTGTGGTAAATAATAAATGGGATATGTAATGATACCTTATTATTATTATTATAAATACACACATTGAGATATTGTTCAGCTATATACAAATGAAATTTTATCATTTGCATCAAAATGGATGCAAAAGGAGGACATTATGTTGAATTGAAATAAATGACACAGAAAGACAAATATTGCATGTTCTTCCTTATATGTGGGAGCTACTCTTTGCAAATGTAATTATAGTAAATGTACACTAGAGGTGCTGTTTTTCAAAGGTGCATAGGATATTGCCATTCAAAATAAAGCTGCTTATTGTCTGATGTACTTTTTCCTTCTCTATTATATTTAATGCACCCCTCAGATGAAGATTTTGATGGTGGAGTTTACAGTCAATGGGCTACAATTTCCATGGACATAACAAAAATAACTGGAGCAGAACCCATTAAATTCACATCCTTAGAAACGATTATCTAACCTTACCAAATATCATTTGAAGCCAGAATCAAAAGAAAGGCTCAAATTACAATAAAAAAAACCCTACAGTTGAAGGCCTTAGTTATATCTGTCTTATTGACCCCTACAAAAGTATCGCAACACTCTAATTTGCCAGTTAAGAAACCAAATCAATGCAAATATTGATTTTTTGGGGCCATCAACCAAAGTTTTATCCTTCATTTCTCTGTAGTACCTAACCCACACACTATCCTCACATTTTCTTCTCTGTAGTAATTTTTTTTAAAAAAAAATATTTTGTTTATTTGAAAGACAGAGTTACAGAGAGAGGTAGAGGCACAGAGAGAGGTCTTCCATATTCTGGTTTACTCCCCAGATGGCTGCATCCGAATCCAGGAGCCAGGAGCTTCCTCCAGGTCTCCCACCCTGGTGCAGGGGTCCAATGACTTGGGGCAATCTCTGCTGCTTTCCCAGACCATAGCAGAGAGCTGAATCAGAAGAGGAGAAGCCGGGAGTAGGTACCCATATGGGATGCCAATGCTTCAGGCCATAGCTTTAACCGGCTGTGCCACAGCGCCTGCCCCTCTCTGTAGTGATTTTTGACTCTGCCTTTCCTATTTGCCTCTAGATCAGAACTTCCAATAGCTTTGTGCCTTTATCCAGGGAGGACAGGCTATCTGAACAATAATGCTCCAGGGAGTCTCTGCAGCCCACTTCCTGAATCAAACTTAAATGATGGATTTTCCTTGCATTTCATTTCTGATATAATATGTAGATGATCTACTTACATCAGAGACTAAGGAAGACTATAAAACATGATTTCATGTACTCGGTCTTAGTCTTAGCTGAAAGAGACATAGGTTTTAAAAGGAATATAATAATTTTGCTAAAACATAGTTCATTTGATAGGCCTATGCTGATAGAGTAAGACTAAAAACTTATCCTAGATTCCTGACAAAGGATAGTTTGGAATGTTTTTAGGCTTCTCTGGATATTGCCAACAATTGGTGTAAAGTATTCTGAGTTTTTGACACCTTTTTATGAGTTGATTCAATCTGTAACAAGATATCATTACACTAGGAACCCAACAGTGAAAGGGTGTTATGAAATCTGGGTAAGATTCTTCAAAATTCTTTTTCCTATATACCACTAATTATTAATGCATGAGTAGTCTGGACAAAACTTGGAGTTTTAATTAACCAGATAGGGACCACCAAAATCCAATAACTTGTGGCTGGTGTAGTGCAGCAGGTTAAGCCACCTCCTGCACTGCTTGGGAAGCCATGAGAACTCCAGTTCAAGTCCCTGCAAATGTGCCTAGGAAAGCAATTAAAGATGGCCCAGTGGACGATACCACCCATATGGGAATCTGGATGAAGCTCTGGTTGCTGGTTTTAGCCAGGCCCAGACACAGGCAGTTTGGGTAGTAAACCAGTGGATGGAAGATTCTTGTTCTCAATCTGTCTCTGTCTCTCTCCCTTTCCTTTCTCTCTGTAATGTTGCCTTTCAAATAAAGAAATAAATATTTTAAAATATACCCATAAATTATTATATCCTCATGCTGATCTGGTTGAAAAACTTGGCACCAAAAACACATCAATATATGTGTTGAAGTAATTTTGGGTTCCCTGTTTGACCTGATGGTCCTACATTCATTATAGGCATTATTGCTCTCTAAGAACTCACAATGCCTTTCAGTCAGTTGATTAAACATTCATGAGATTGTTTTACTCTCTCCATTCCATATTAATACTCATCACTGCACACCCCTGAGTGCCCCCGTCAGAAGAGAGAGAACTTGCTGACTGTGATACTGGAAATAGGAAAATTTATCTACCTTGCTCACATTCATCAGGTATGCCTTTCCAGTTACATGGCTGTGTAAAACTATTCTCACATTAGGATCACCACGATGATATAACAACAAAATGTCAACAACTTGGATCGCTTGACTATGGCTATGACTGAATAATCTCTTCATAGTGAAGAAACAGGAATGTAGTAACCTTCCTTGAATTTGTTACCCTTCCTCAAGTGAGAGAGTGATTGAAACTGACTACTGAGAGGCTGAATATATAGAAAATGGCTAGACCACACCTAATAGTAAAACTGCTTCACACAAACTCTGCAGAAAATATCCTGGAAAGCCAAACCACAATATGCATAGAAAGTCAGGACTTGGTCAGTGACTTCCAGCCTTCCTATTATGCCCCTGCTTCCAACTAGGACCAACTCAAGAAATCCAAATGTGCTTCCCAAACTGCACAAGATATCCCAGGTGAAGTTAGCTCACCTCCACTTTCACCAGCCAACAACCTCTATGCAGAGCATACCTAAACTCTTCCTTTAAAACAAACAAGCAAACAAACAAACAAACAAACCACAGAGCCTCAGTATCTCCATGGAAGCATGAATCATTCCTGTAGGGCATTAGTTCACTGTAAGCTAAACTCTTGAGTTTTGAGAAGAAAAACTAGGCATGGGACAAAAATTAGTAAAGGATGCTTTACCAATGCACTGTTCTTGGTGACTTCTTTTTATTTCTTTAAGATCTCAAACTCTCAATACAATTGCATACTCAGCAGATACAAAGTCAGCCTTTTTCTCCATTCTGAGTGTTTCCCATTTACCACCAATAACCTTGTTCATTCAATCCAGCTGAAACGCATCATTTGTTTTTCAAGAAGCAAGTGAGTTTTCTTATCAATTTTTACCAGATTATGAAATAGAGACAAAAACAGGTGATATGAATAATTTAATATGGTTTTCATAGTGTGTTACCAGAATCCATATAAAAGAGCTTTAAGTTTAACTTTCTTCATTTAAATCATATAATGTTTTCATGCACATGGTTCCCTCTGAAGGCCAATATCTTACTAAACACAATTCTGTGGCACAATTTTTGAATATTTTAAGTGAAAGCAAATTTAAAGGGGAGGAGAGGAGGATGAAAGAACCTGATGAAACTAGCACAAGTTGTGAACAGATTTAGCAATATTAGTAAGCACTTATTTCCTATTTGGCAGTGAATCTGACATTACAGTTTGAATATTGGATGAATATTTTTAATGGTAAATAATCCTCTTGAACAGTATCAGTTATTTTTTATGTCTCCCCATAAGTGTTCAAGTCATTGTTTATTGTGTAACTATCTGATATCTTATTAATATAGATGATGTATCTTTTTATGTCTCCAAGTCTCCATTAATGATACACAAACCAATTAGGTAGAGATTTAGTTTGCCGAATTATACCAATCCCATTTATTGGAAAATATTTTTCTTCTTTTTGATTTATCTAGCTCGTGTCTATGCTGTACCCAAGGGATTGTAATTATATTTGAAGATTGACTTCTAAATTCCTTCCCACCCAAAATATTGGCAAGAGGTTTTGATTCCCAAAGTCAGGACCCAGAAGATTCTTCTGGGTTTCCATGTTCTATCTTCTGCTGCTTTTCTCAGGCCATTAGCAGGGATCTGGATCACATGTATAGTATCCAGGGATGCTCCCATATGGGAGGCCAGCTTCGCCTACAGTGGCTTCATGTGCTTTGCCACAACACTGGCTCCCTTTATTCATTCATTCATTCATTCATTCATTCCTCTATTGATAGGCTTTGATTCTCGCCCACTTTTCATTGCTTTACCTGTGGATTCCTGCTTCCACTAAGACATTTTATTGTTAATTTACTTATTGTTCTAGAGACAGACTATTATATCATTCCTTATGATTGACCCTCCCACTTTACATGACAAGTTGTCATGGTAAAATTATTGGAATATAATTTTTCAGATGTATATGTCTGTAAGGTCACTAATATTAATATATGGAAATTTACTGCTGGGTGATCCTTGTTAGCTAATTTATTGTTATGCAGTGAACATATATAGAGCTGAAGTTTATTTTTAACAAAGGGATGCATTTTTTAACCTCCATCACAGTCATGTATAATGCGGTATTAGGCACTATGCAGGACATAAACGTATATTAAGCATTTTATAAGGAAATAAAAATAATGATGATGGTTTGTTCAGAAATTGCTATAATAGAAGGCTGTACATTTTGTAGTATAGGAGTACTATTACCACTACATACTCTGGAGTAAAAGAAAGAGATCATATCCAGATTTAACACAAGATTTTGGTTAGACTTCAAAGGATGAGTGATATTTTGAATCATACAGAATATGATAAGTGGAAACAATGTAACTAGTCAGAGCTGGTGAGTCCCAACAAGAATCCAGACAATGGAAGTCATTCACTCAGTTCTAAGATAGGTTATTCAATAGAGGATAATAGGATAACAGGATCATATATATCTAAAAGAGAAAGGAAGAGGAGAAAGGAATTACTGATTTATTGAGAATTTTACATATTGTTAAGGACTCAAGGTATTAGCATAATTTGATATTCTGCTACAAGGATTGATCTGTTTATTGTGGACAGGTTGGAATGTGATGTGTTGAGTGGAACACATGAGACGAAATAGGGAGAAAGTGTTAGAATTTTTTTTTCTTAAAGATTTGTTAAGATATTTGAAAGGCAGAATTACAGAGATAGAAATCTTCCATACACTGGTTCACATGTCAAATGGCCACAATGGGAGTGGCTGGTCCAAGCCAAAGCCAGGAGCCTGGAACTCCATCCTAGTGCAGGGGCCCAAACACTTGGGCTACCTTCTGCTGCTTTCCCAAATGCATTAGCAGGGAGCTGGATTGAAAGTGGAGCAGAAGGGACTTGATCTGACATTACAGGTAGTGAATTAAACTTGTGCCACAGCACTTGCTCAGATGTGTGTCAATTTAAGAATCTTACATTTTTCTCTTACTTCTAATCTTGTTATTCATTTAATATTTAATGATGTCATATTTTCATGTATTATTATTTTGAATGCAATCATTGGAGAATTAGACCAATAGGTTAATGGGAATAAAACAGAAAAAAGTGACACATTTTGAAGATAAGAACTGTGAATTTCAATTCTAACAATGATTATAACCTAGGTGGTGGGAAGGGTTAATAATGAAGAGTCAGAAATCTTCATCATTCAGGTTAATATTGAAGCTGTGATACTATATTAAATTCCCTAGTGAAAGATATTTGCATAAATTTACACATATATTTTTCCTAAATTCCAAATACACCTCTGCACATTATAATAATGCCTCATTCATTTGAACTACTCAAATAAGAATTTGTGATGATTTGAAAGCAGCTATGCCATCTGTGAAAGACAGAACTTGCTGAGTGAATCCATAGGGTAATAAAATCTGTAGATTGGGGAAATGAGTAGTCAACTGCTCCCAGAGAACAAATTGTTTTTAAATATTTAAATGTGTTAAAAGGAAGCATCATTAAAAATGAATTGCATCTCCTTTTTTAACACATACAAGCTTTCAGAGGTTGAGAACAATATTTTATATAGAAGCAGGTGGCATACTAAATGAAATGCATTCAGCAATTATGAAATATATGCAACTGTATAAATGTTTCAGTCTACTATTCCAACATTCCTTCCAAAATTCTCTGGTAGTGATAATGCACAAAGGCTGTGGATTTGTCAAACGTGGGCACTAACTATAGCATTTACTTCTGTAAAAGTAATTTTCAATAATAATTAAAATACTAGCTATTTCAGTTTTATAATAAGGAGTTATAAAACAGTGCACATGAAAGATAACAATGAAAATGTGTTTTTACTCAATAAAATTAAGATAAAAAACACTGATTGATAATACATAACAATAGAAGCTCCTTGTGCTCTTCTACTCCCAAATAAGATTTAGGTAGATATGTATTAATTGGGTCAAGTGTACTGTTTGAGTCACAGTACAATTCTGTGAAGCTCCCACTATCCTGAAAAAAAGAAGCCAGGTAGTGCCTCCATGGGGATTTATTTTGGCATATTTTCTCTTTTCAGTGAGAGTCTGGAGAACAAAGTCACGCTTAGTGGTATACCAGCTTTGAGATCTGTTCCTCCACAAGGAGAGTCAAAGAGAGTTTGAGTCCACATTCTGTCTTTTTAGCTATGCCATTCTTGAAATAGCTTATTGCTGGCTGGTTTGAACCACTCCTTGCTTCTGGAATTGCAAATTGCAGCTGAATACTTAAATTAATGTGGAGTGAGGGAAGAATGGTTTTAAGAAGGCTACTCTGTGGTTGTTAGTCCTAGGTCTTAGAAATGGTTCAGGTCTGAGCAAAAAGTTTTAGGAATTGTTCAGTCAAGTCAGGTAAGAGACTACATTAGCATTTGTGGTCATACTTCATAGCAGCACAGAATAATAAGGGAAAGTATGAAGAGGTTACTGTGCTGTCATTGATCTAGGAATTTCAGGTTTTTGCCTTTCACCATCTCTGTTACATATTTAAATATTCATTGGTTATCTTTGGAATACAGCAGTTTGTTATTTTAATTTCTGCAGTATACAAAAACTACAATTATATTATCTACTATAGGTATCAATAATATTGTGTGTCCCATAAGTATTTATTGAGTGTTTCCTCTTTATAAGTAAAAATGCTAAGCATTCTCAAGAATTCTGAAAGGAATTATATACTCATTGCTCCCCAGGAAACCTTCAGTACAATGTGGAATAAATAATATGAACAATGCATTAAGTCAAAGGTGAATATTTTAAATTTGAAGACAGTGATGACAATAACATTGAAAAGGTGCCACAACTTCTTGAAATCTAAGGTGAAGAACTCAGATATAGACACAGAGTTTGAGACAAATCCAGCATGACTCAGCAAATGCATTCAATAGTCAATGAGTAATGTGAGGCTGGATTTGGGAAAAGGGACAGCGTTAGAGTGGAGCAAAATAAGGAGTAGATGACACAACACTAAACAAGTTGATCTGTAAAAGCGAGAATATAGATTAGCACTTTCCTTTGTAGCTGTCATATTGTTCTCTGACAATCATTCCTTTAAAATATATTTATTGACCATCAGTGATTTCATCAGTATTTGGGGATTTTGCAGTGAGCACAATAGTTTAAGACCTTTGTCCACATGGACCTTGCAGTCTAAGAGATGATATGAAATCAAGCAAATTTAAAAACCTAAAAATAAACATAATATATACAGTTAAGTGCTTTGAAGAAAGATAAAGCCATGTAAGAATACAGGGAATGCTATAATTTGAGAGGAGAATTCCTGCCTTACACAGCAGGTTGTTGAGAAAATAAAAAAAAAAATTGAAGGGTGTAGTTGAGGGAGAAATGTAGATATGGGTGGAAATAACATTTCTTTTTTTTTTTTTTTAACTTTTATTTAATGAATATACGTTTCCAAAGTACGAATAATGGATTACTATGGCTTCCCCCCATACCGTCCCTCCCACCCACAACCCTCCCCTTTCCCACTCCCTCTCCCCTTCCATTCACATCAAGATTCATTTTCGATTATCTTAATATACAGAAGATCAGCTTAGTATACATTAAGTAAGGATTTCAACAGTTTGCTCCCACACAGAAACATAAAGTGAAAAATAATAGATGATTTTTTTTAATGATGATGAAATCAGATCATACCTATTGTCATGTTTAATCCCAGTGAGAGTCAAGTTGGGAGTTGATAGTTTCTTTTCTTTTCTTTTCTTTTCTTTTCTTTTTTTTTTCTTTTTTTTTTTTTACAGAGGATCAGTTTAGTATGCATTAAGTAAAGATTTCAACAGTTTGCACCCCCATAGAAACACAAAGTGAAATATATTATTTGAGTACTCGTTATAGCATTAAATCTCAATGCACAGCACATTAAGGACAGAGATCCTACATGAGGAGTAAGTGCACAGTGACTCCTGTTGTTGACTTTACCAATTGACACTCCTGTCTATGGCATCAGTAATCTCCCTATGCTCCAGTCATGAGTTTCCAAGGCTATGGAAGCCCCTTGAGTTCTCCGACTCTTATCTTGTTTAGACAAGGTCATAGTCAAAGTGGAGGTTCTCTCCTCCCTTCAGAGAAAGGTACCTCCTTCTTTGAAGACCTGTTCTTTCCACTGAGATCTCACTCACAGAGATCTTTTGCCAGAGTGTCTTGGCTTTCCATGCCTGAAATACTCTCATGGGCTTTTCAGCCAGATCTGAATGCCTTTAGGGCTGATTCTGAGGCCAGAGTGCTATTTAGGGCATCTGCCATTCTATGAGTCTGCTGAGTATCTCACTTCCCATGTTGGATCACTCTCCCCTTTATTTATTCTATCGGTTAGTGTTAGCAGGTACTAGACTTGCTTATGTGCTCCCTTTGAACATTGGAGAAACCCTTCAAGATATTGGCACAGGCAAAGAGTTTCTGGAAAAGACCCGGGAGGCACAGGCAGTCAAAGCCAAAATTAACTATTGGGATTGCATCAAATTGAGAAGTTTCTGTACTACAAAAGAAACAGTCAGGAGAGTGAAGAGACAATCGACAGAATGGGAAAAAATATTTGCAAACTATGCAACAGATAAAGGGTTAATAACCAGAATCTACAAAGAGATCAAGAAACTCCACAAAAACAAAACCAACAACCCAATTAAGAGATGGGCCAAGGACCTCAATAGACATTTTTCAAAAGAGGAAATCCAAATGGCCAACAGGCATATGAAAAAATGTTCAAGGTCATTAGCAATCAGAGAAATGCAAATCAAAACCACAATGAGGTTCCACCTCACCCCGGTTAGAATGGCTCACATTCAGAAATCTACCAACAACAGATGCTGGCGAGGATGTGGGGAAAAAGGGACACTAACCCACTGTTGGTGGGAATGCAAACTGGTCAAGCCACTATGAAAGTCAGTCTGGAGATTCCTCAGAAACCTGAAGATAACCCTACCATTCGACCCAGCCATCCCACTCCTTGGAATTTACCCAAAGGAATTTAAATTGGCAAACAAAAAAGCGGTCTGCAGCCTAATGTTTATTGCAGCACAATTCACAATAGCTAAGACCTGGAACCAACCTAAATGCCCATCAACGGTAGACTGGATAAAGAAATTATGGGATATGTACTCATTAGAATACTATACTGCAGTAAGAAACAACGAAATCCAGTCATTTGCAACAAAATGGAGGAATCTGGAACACATCATGCTGAGTGAAATAAGCCAGTCCCAAAGGGACAAATACCATATGTTCTCCCTGATCGGTGACAACTGACTGAACACCAAAAAGGAAACTTGTTGAAGTGAAAGGGACACTATGGGAAACGGTGACTTGATCAGCATAGCCCTGACTGTTAATGAACAACTTAATACATTATCCCTCTTAGTAGTTTTTTTGTCTGTTCTACTTAATATGACTGATTTAATTCTGTAATTAATACACAGTTATTCTTAAGTGTTGAAATTTAACTGAAATGTGATCCCTGTTAAACATAAGAGTAGGAATAAGAGAGGGAAGAGATATATAATTTGGGACATGCTCAAGCTGACTTGCCCCAAATGGTAGAGTTAGAAACATACCAGGGGACTCCAATTTAATCCCATCAAGGTGGCATGTACCAATGCCATCTCACTAGTCCAAGTGATCAATTTCAGTTCGCAATTGATCATAATGAAAGGACTAAGAGTCAAAGGAAATAACATTTCTGACTGAGGGAATAAAGCATGTAAAGTCCCTGAGGTGCATTTGGAATATTTCTGTTTAAACAGTAGCACAGAGACTAAAATGCCTTTAAGATAGAGATCAAGATGGATAGAAGTAGATGAATTCAGAAGTTAATTGGGGAGTGAGAGAATTCTATTGGAAGAAACCTATTTTGAGAATTTTTGGCAGGCACTGCGGCTCAATAGGCTAGTCCTCCGCTTGCGGCGCCAGCACACCAGGTTCTAGTCCCAGTCAGGGCACCGGATTCTGTCCCGGTTGCCCCTCTTCCAGGCCAGCTCTCTGCTGTGGCCCGGGAGTGCAGTGGAGGATGGCCCAAGTCCTTGGGCCCTGCACCCCATGGGAGACCAGGATAAGTACCTGGCTCCTGCCATTGGATCAGTGCGGTGTGCCAGCCGCAGCACGCAGGCCGAGGCGGCCATTGGAGGGTGAACCAATGGCAAAGGAAGACCTTTCTCTCTCTCTCTCTCTCTCTCTCTCTCACTGTCCACTCTGCCTGTCAAAAAAAAAAAAAAAAAAAGAATTTTTACGGGGCTGGTGCTGTGGTCTAACAGGTAATGCGGCTGCCTGCAGTACCAACATCCCATATGGACGTCGGTTCGTATTCTGGCTGCTCCACTTCCAATCCAGCTCTCTGCTATAGCCTGGGAAAACAGTAGAAGATGGCCAGGGTCCTTGAACCCCTGCACCCATGTGGGAAGACCTGGAGGAAGCTCCTGGCTCCTGGCTGCAGATTGGCTCAGCTCCAGCCATTGTAGCCAATTGGGGAGTGAACCACAGGATGGAAGACCTCTCTCTCTCTCTCTCTGTCTCTCTCTCTCTGTGTCTCTCTCTCTCTCTCTCTCTGCTTCTCCTTCTCTTTATATGTAACTCTGACTTTCAAATAAATAAAATAAACCTTAAAAAAAATTGTGGGCCGGTGCTGTGGCATAGCGGGTAGAGCCCCTGCCTGCAGTGCTGGCATCCCAGATGGGCGCTGGTTCGAGTCCTGGAAGCTCCACTTCTGATCCAGCTCTCTGCTGTGGCCTGGGAAAGCACTGGAAGATGGCCCAATTCCTTGGGCCCCTGCACCCACATGAGAAGACCCTGAGGAAGCTCCTGGCCCCCTGGCTTCGGATGGGCACAGTTCCAGCCATTGTGGCCATTTGTGGAATGAACCAGTGGATGGAAGACCTCTCTCTCTCTCTCTGTCTCTCCTCTCTCTGTGTAACTCTGACTTTCAAGTAAATACATAAATCTTTAAGGAAAAAAATTGACTTTCTCTCTGGGTGATGAGTATATGAGACATCATTTGAGCAGAAGAGTGAGCAGGATCTGAATTATATTCTTACTTTGTGTAAATTAATACATGGAGAAAAGAGACCAGAGCAGGAAAATGAGTGAAAATTGGCAGCAATAGCTCAGGCAAAAGATGACAATGAACTGGACTAGCATGTTAGTTTTTAACTGGTTAAACATAATAGTTTCAAAATATATTTTAAAAATTAAGTTGAATTTGTTGATGTATTCAATATGCTGTTTGTGTTTGCTTTCTCTTGCCAACTAGAATAGTTGAGTTATTGCTTGCTAAAAATGAGAGAAGATACATTCTAGGAGATATCTGTAATTTTGGGCATTTTAAGTTTTAGATGCCTTTTTCATATTCAAATATAAATGCAAAAAGACAATTGAATAAACAAGTTGGTAAGAAAACTCAGGTCTAAAGATACAAATGTTGGATATATAGGAGTAAAGAAATATAGGTAAAGCCCTTGTATTTGATGAATATAAGTGGAATGGTAGTAGAGAATAAATATCCATGGATTGAGCCCCTGGTCTCTCCTATGTTTAAAGAATTTTGACTAAATTATGAAAATTTAAAAGCAAAACTAGTTATCAGGAAGGCAAAAGAGGAAGAAAAGAGAGATCTAAAATCTGAATAAAATTTTTAAATGGTGAATTAATTGATCTATTGAATTGTGACACTCATTATTCAATTAAAAAGAGGAACGAGAATTGAGGCCGGTGCCATGGCTCACTTGGGTAATCCTCCACCTGCAGTGCTGGCATCCCATATGGGCGTCTGGTTCTAGTCCTGGTTGCTCCTCTTCCAGTCCAGCTCTCTGCTGTGGCCCAGGAGGGCAGTGGAGGATGGCCCAAGTGTTTGGGCTCCTGTACCTGTATGGGAGACCAGAAATAAGCACCTAGCTCCTGGCTTCGGATTGGCACAGCGTCTGCCGTGGTGGCCATTTGGGGAGTGAACCAACGGAAGGAAGACCTTTCTCTCTGTCTCTCCCTCTCACTGTCTATAACTCTACATGTCAAATTAAAAAAAATTAACAAAAAAGAGGAATGAGAATTAACTACCAGATTTAGGAATGGAAAAGTCATTGATAATTGGACTACCAAGTACATATGACTAGCGAATATGAATAGATCCAAGAAACAAATGGAAGGAGTGTGGTGAAAAACTAGGGTTTTTCCAAATGATGTTCATGTTCATTCGGTTATCATTTTATTTCTACATTGACAAAGCTATTTCTCTTAAGGTTGTCTTGAGGCAAAAACAAACAACCAACAAAACAACAACAACAATAACAAAAAACCACAAACACAAACAGAACAACAGAGGCCAACATCCAGTCACTGAAAAGTATATCTAACCTGTTTGACAAGCAGATGGAGCCAGGTCCTGGTATGGCACTGGAGAATGCTCAACACCTTGTGGAGAGTTGGCTTCCCTTCATTTGATGAATTTAATGTTTAGTCTTGTACATTTTCCTTTTTCTGAAACAACATATTTCTTGACTGATTCTATGTGATGTAGAATAGGTCTTACTCTTTGTGGTATACAAATATATGATAGTTCTTTGAAAAATACTGTGATATTATCCTACATGTATTCACATCTATTTGAAATGTGATTTTTTCAGATATTTCCTGAATTTCTGAAAGAGGGAATAAAGCATGTAAAGTCCCTGAGGTGAGATGCATTTGGAATATTTCTGCTTTTAAAAAATACCATAGAGATTAAAATGCTTTTAGTAGAGTGATCGATAGTACTAGATTATTTCAGAAGTTAATTTGGAAGTGAGAGAATTCTATACATCTATCTATCCATAAATACGTATTTTTCCTACTCCTTAATTCTTGCATTGATTTGATTAGTAGAACATCACAGATGCAGAACTGTGTCAGTTGTGAAAACAGATTTGGTATGCTTTGACTGACTCTTCTAGTACCATGCACAGATGAGGCCATTCTTTTTTTTTTTTTTAAGATTTATTTACTTATTTGAAAGGCAGAGTTACAGAGAGGCAGAGAGAGCGAGGGGGTGGGACTTCCATAAGCTGGTTCACTTCCTAGATAGTCACAACAGTGGAGCTGCACCAATCAGAAGCCAGGAGTCAGGAGCTTCATCCAAGTCTCTCGTGTGGGTGCAGGGGCCCAAGTACTTGAGCCATCTTCCACTGCTTTCCCAGGCCATCAGCAGGAAGCTGGATTGGAAGTGGAGCAGCTGGGACTCAAACTGGTGCCTATAAGAAATGCTGGCACTGAAGTTTACAGCTATATTGGCTATGCCAGAGCTCCAGCCCCAGAGACCATTCCTTTTTTTTTTTTTTAAGATTTATTTATTTATTTGAAAGTCAGAGTTACACAGAAATGGAGAAGCAGAGAGAGAGAGAGAGAGAGAGAGAGGTCTTCCATCCACTTGTTCACAACCCAGTTGGCCACATGGCCAGACATTGTGTCAATTTAGAGAGTGAACCAGTAGATTTAGGATCACTCTCTTTCTCTTTTTCTCTCTATAACTCTTTCAAATAAATAGCAAAAAACTTAAAAAGTACATAGGGAGATTACTGATGCCATAAACAGGAGTGTCAATTTGTAAAGTCAACAACAGGAGTCACTGTGCACTTACTCCTCATGTAGGATCTCTGTCCTTAATGTGCTGTACATTGAGGCTTAATGCTATAACGAGTACTCAAACAGTATATTTCACTTTGTGTTTCTATGGGGGTGCAAACTGTTGAAATCTTTACTTAATGTATACTAAACTGATCTTCTGTAAAAAAAAAAAAAAAAAAGAAGAAGAAGAAACTATCAACTCCCAACTTGACTCTCACTGGGATTAAACATGACAATAGGTCTGATCTGATTTCATCATCATTTTAAAAATCATCTATTATAAAGAGAATTGAAAATGAATCCTCATGTGAATGGAAGGGGAGAGGGAATGGGAAAGGGGAGGGTTGTGGGTGGGAGGGACGTTATGGGGGGGAAGCCATTGTAATCCATAAGCCGTACTTTGGAAATTTATATTCATTAAATAAAAGTTAAAAAAAAGTAAAAATAAAAAAGAAATAATCCTTAATGAGAGCAGATTAAAATACTTGCACGAAGGGGCAGAGGATGGAGCCGTACTTGATGGAAGACAGAGGACTAGGAAATTTTTTTTCAGGGGCCAGTTTTTTGGTGATGACATCCCATATTTTCATGCTGTTGGAGTCCTGGGTCCTGGCTGCTTTGCTTTGCTTTTCTTTCTCACTTCCTTCCCTCCTTCCTGCTTCCCTCCTTCCTCCCTACCTTCCTCCCTCCCTTTCTTCCCTCCTTCCTGCTTCCCTCCTCCCTCCCTCCATCCCTTCTTTCTTGCTTGCTTGCTTTCCAATTTATCCATTTAGAGGCAGAGTCACAGAGCAGACAGACACACAGAGAGATCTTCCATCCATTGGTTTACTCCCCAAATGGCTGCCTCGACTGGTGCTAGGCAAGGCCAAAGCTGAGACAGGAGCTTCTTCTGGGTCTCCCACATGGGTGGCAGGGAACCAAGCACTTGAGCTACCCTCAGTTGCTTTCCCAGGTGCATTACCAGGGAGCTGGATTGGAAGTGGAGTAACAGGAACTTGAACCATCGCTCATATGGGATGCCAGCATCACAGGCAACAGCTTTGCATACTACACCAGAATGCTGGCCACCTTAATTTTAATTCTTAGCTTTAAAATGAATAGTTTATGTTTTGCTTGATTATTTGTAAATGCTTTTAAGCTATTTATTTTGATTGATGAATGGACAATTTTTCACTGTAATCACATTTGAAAATATCTACTCTTGCCCATTGAAGTTATCAGATTATCAATACCAAATTCTAATTAATTGATTTTCAGATGCATGTATTGATAATTTCTTAGAAAACAATTTATAATTTTATGGGAATTTATGAATAATAACATCCTTATTTAAAAATGTTACCAAATCAAGGTTTGAAACCTAGGTAAGAAGGCCACAGAGGATGAGCTCCTGATCTCAGAAAAGAGAAGGTTAGAATGTGTACCAGGTGTGGAGCAATTAGAGAATTAATTATATAAGTTATAATACTATGGGCTGGCACTGTGGCTTGGTAGGATAAAAAACCACCTGCCACACCAGCATCCAACATGGGTGCTGATCCAGGTCCTGGCTGCTCCTGGCTGATCTCCTGGGAAAGCAGTGGAAGACAGCTCAAGTGCTTAGACCCCCTGCACCCATGTAGAAGCCCCAGCTTCTAGCTTCAGATAGTCCCAGCTCTGGCCATTGCAGTCAGTTGAGGAGCAAACCAGCGGATGGGAGACCTTTCTCTCTGTCTCTCCCTCTATGTGTCTATGACTATGCTTCTCAAGTAAATAAATATATATATTTTAAAAAGATATAATAGTAATAAGATAAAATAGTAATTATATCTTAGATGAAAGAAACAAACAATAAGAAAGAAAATTTTAAAATTCAAACATTTTCTAAGCAGAAAATAAATGGAAACAAATAAGATTGCTCAAGAAGAAAGATACTTCAGATTAGGCCATGAAACTCATTCTCTTGTAAGCATGGCTGCAATTTACAATCTCTGACATCAGATCACTTAATATGCAAAGATTACCATTTTGTCTAATTAGTATTACTTTTACATCAAAGGCTGTTTCCGCACCTGCAGTGGGACAGCTGAATGTAGCTGAAAAGTAAACTGTACAATGATGACTTTATATTCCATTTTAAATTCAAGACAGTTAATGCTTCCTGCTGTCTTACAATCCTGCCACATTTCTCTGAAGAGACTTTTAACAACTTATCTCCTCATCTTCTAAAATTTTAGTTTCCAGACTCAATCTTGGTATCTATTCTCTTTTCTTCTTACACTTGACATTTTTATATGACATTTTCCTTTAAAATATATATCCTATTTATTAAGTATGTGCATATTTTCTTTTTTAAAAAGATTTATTTATTTATTTGAAAGGCAGAGCTACAGAGAGGCACAGGTAGAGACAGAGGCAGAGAAAGAGGTCTACTGGTCCATTTCCCAAATGGCCGCAATTACCTGAGCTGGGCCAATCTGAAGCTGGGAGCTAGGAACTTCTTTCAGATTTCTAATGCAAGTACACAGGCCCAGGGACTTGGGCCATCTTCCACTGCTTTCTCAGGCCATTACATAGAGCTGCATCGGGAATGGAGCAGCCAAACTTGAGCCGGCGCCCATATGGGATGCCAGCACTGTATGCAGCGGCTTCACCCCCTATGCCACAGTGCCAGCCTCAGATGTGCATATTTTCATATCTGGTTCAAATCTGTCTGCTGACCTACCAGTTTGTATACAACTACTTTGCCTATTCAATTTCTTGATCTGCATATGTGTTAAATATTTTATATCCAACTGTCGCCCCCCCTCTTCGTGGAGGAGCGACACTGAACCCTGCCCAGGCTTCATATCCGAGTCACGGCACCATTATGTCGCTCCCCCTCTTCATGGAGGAACGACACAGGACCCTGCGTTGTTCTTTTGTCTGCTCGGCCCTCCCCGGGTTTGCTGCTGGTTCTTCCCGGGTTGGCTACCGACCCTTCCACCTCCGTGGAAGGGCGGTTCCCCCTAGCCACTTTCCCCACTTCCGCGGGGGAGTGGCACACCGCCGGCCGGCTCTCTCGGGGGCTGCACAGGTGTTCCTTCAGATATATGTTCCTGGTGCATGTTGTCTCTCTCCTCCTTTATAGTCCTCTTCCACCAATCCCTACTCTGCTACCCACATGCCGAGTACGCTGCTCTCCTCCAATCAGGAGCAGGTCCTACAGTTTATTGGTTGAACTGGAGGCAGCTGTGTAGAAGCTGTTTCCTCCTCTC
Source organism: Oryctolagus cuniculus (assembly GCF_051225735.1). Taxonomy (NCBI): domain Eukaryota; kingdom Metazoa; phylum Chordata; class Mammalia; order Lagomorpha; family Leporidae; genus Oryctolagus; species Oryctolagus cuniculus. The sequence continues at coordinate 57,770,706 of NC_142870.1, forward strand.
CCAGCGCCATATTGTGGGAGAGCAGATGCATAGAATAAGTCTTAATTCCAGTAACTTAGTCTAGTCCGAGTTGCTCCCAGTTGCTCCCCACATCCAACATGTTCAAACACCTCCATTTGTGTGAGACTTCTTTTTTACTTCAACTGAAATATCTGAGAGAAGCTACGAAGGAAAGAATAGGATTTATTTTGGTTCAGGGTTTGGAGCTTCACAGCCCAAGTTCAGGCATCCCTGTTGGCTTGGCATCTGATGAGGGTGGTGGATGTCAGAATACTTATTGTGCTAAGAACATATGGTGAGTCAGGATGCAGATGATGGGAGAGATTCATGCTCTCCATGTGTTTGTATCCTTCCGCATATGGTCACAACGGTTTAAGCACTGGGTCTACCCCAAGTAATGGAATCCAATCTAACCTGTGCACTACCTTTACATACTACAGCAGGATTAAGTATCAATCCTAGATCCATGAAGAATTAATGTTAATAGTTAACCATTAACATAAGACTGATATTTACATTTATGCATGGCTTGGGGAGCCAAGTCATGTTCAAATCATAGCTCCCATTAAAAGTTGACTCTCCCATAGCCTCACACATATCATAAAATTAACATTGCAATTGATGAATTGAAATGTTATTGTTTCTTGTTTTTCTCTTACATCCCACATCAGAAAATCTGTTGGCTTTACTCTCATAATACAAACATAATCAATGTCAGAGGCATAACTACCATGGCTCATGTCAAAAACTACTCTCCCCTAAAATTATTCAAATACCCCTAACGTATTGAAATAGTTACACATTTTTGGCATCTCAGCTCCAAATCTAATCTTTAGTAACCATGAATGTAGTCTGAATCATTGAGGCATTCCTCCTCCATGTAAGAACTTTGTGAAGCTCCATCATCAGAATGCTGGGGAGACATTTTAAGAGGAAGTTGGCTTTGTTATTAATTCCCCATACTGTGTTTTTGCATTTGCTTACTTCTGCTGCATGCTCTGTCACTGGTGTGGATTGTGAGCACATCTGGTGCTGCTTTTCCCACATTGTGTGCTAGTACATTCTCTGCTTTCAGTCAAATAGTAGGTGTGTGTGTGTGTGGGGGTGTGGTTGGTTACCATTTTCATATGAAGTGCTTGTGACAAATGTTAAAAATTGTTAAACCTACAAAATTAAAAAAAATTGGTACAATTAAAAAAGCAGAAGTCAGGATAGGTAACTGGATACAGAGAAAAGCTGGGAGTATTAAATAATAGAATATCAAAAAAGGAAGTGCCTCCATATTTCTTAAAGCAACAGGAAAACTTCTGCTATAAAAATCAAACATTTCTGGGGCCCACGCTATGGCATAGACAGTAAAGCCGCTGCCTGCGGTGCCAGCATCCCATGTGGGTGTCACTGGAGTCCCAGCTGCTCCACTTCCAAGCCAGCTCTCTGCTATGGCCTGGGAAAGCAGTAGAGGATGGCTCAAGTCCATGGGCCCCTGCACCTGCGTGGGAGACCCTGAAGAAGCTCCGAGCTTCGGATCAGCGAAGCTCTGGCTGTTGCGGCCAACTGGGGAGTGAACCAGTGGATGGAAGACCTCTCTCTCTCTCTCTCTCTCTCTCTCTCTTTCTCTCTCTCTCTCTGGCTCTTCTTCTCTCTCGGTGTAGCTCTGATTTTCAAGTAAAAAATAAATAAATCTTTAAAAAAAATCAAACATATCTAATAATTCTGGGCACCAATAACATAATATAGGGAAAACTTCATCTGAGAGACTAGAAAATGGTCATTTCCTTCCCAGGCCACTGTAGTTATTCTAGCTTATAATGAGTTCTGACACTGCAAGCCAAAAGATGTGGAATTTGGGCAAATACACTAATATAAAATATATTTAGTCCTGTATTAGAATTAGAACTATTGAGATGATGTCTAGTACTGTATTAGTACTATTAGTATTTGAATAATGCCATTTTAAAAATTGCATACACCATTTGAGAAAACTTCAGGTGAACTGAGTTGATAATGCAAAGAAAAAAAAACTGCATATAGCTTTAATTGTTGGGGTTTCTTAAAGTCAGAGTTTACAAAATGAGTCATTATTACATCCAAATTCATTCCATTCAAATAATTAAATATATCATTTCTGTGACATATTTATCAGCCAGTGATACCTATATGCATTTTGATTATTAATCCAAGTTAAGCTCCTCAGTATATAAAGTGAAATGAAAAATAATTTTATGGTTATTCAGAAAATTCAGAATTGATGCTAACTTAAATTAACCAAAATTATAGATATGAAATTGTCTAATTTGTAACTGAAGTGGTGCATTGTACTTGGTAAACTGAAGAGCATGTGATTGCAATTCAGGATATGTTGATTGGCACTAAATATTATTGCAAGTACATAATGAGGACAAGCTTTCTTGATGAAATTAGTAGATGATATATAGCGTCTAGCAAGACAACAGAACATGTAATTGGATGATGTACTGTGTTTCCTGTTGTAGATAGGTGAGGAGTCACAAAACTGTTACTATCATGTACATCAAAATTGGATTTCAGCTACAAATTGTAACAAGGATTAATGCTGGATTTAAAATAAAAAGAGAAGCATGTGTTCAAAACAACTCTATAAAAGGAAGAGAGTAAAATACTGTGATTACTGGCAACTCATTCTACCATGTGAAGGCTTTAATAACGCAATCTAAAATAGTCTTCTATAAAATACAGGTTGAGAATATATTCAGGCGCTTGGAGCTGATAAAGAAACTTCACTATAGAGTAATTTATTAGGGAGGAAATTGCTAAGATGTTTATATAAGTCTATCACCTTGTAAATATGTAGGAAAATATTTTAGACAAAGTAAATCATAAATGAAAGTATTTTTCCTGCTTTAAAATGATGTAACTATTATAGATTACTAGATTATTAAGAACCTTAGGTACACAGTATAACTATCTTGCTCGTCTAGATAATTAGTTCTTATTACTTTTTTTAACACTTTTTAAATAATGGCAATCCTTAATAACATTCCCCTAAACTACTTCTGAGAAAATTTTAAAAGGATTTAAATTGATTATCCTAAGTAGATGCAAAGAATTAGATTAAATCTTTATTACATCTGAAGTACTTCTATTATGTTCTTAAAGATAATTTTTAAAAACATTTACTTAGTACCTCACTAAAATAGTATGAGTTTAAATTAAAAATACAAATATTTCCCATTAATCACTTTTAAATGCTCATTTAGTTATCTATTAACTGTGAGATTGTGGAGATTCTATCTCTAGACAACATTAAGAATATTAGAAATGAATATGTGCTGTGTATGATACTTACATACTTAAATTCTAAAAATTATCTCTGTGTAGCATATAGAAATCATTTTGTGCAAACATCAAATAACAAAATATCATTATTACTTTCTTCTCAAGATGCCACTTAGAATTTTCAGTGTATGGTTAAATATGTTTGCACAGAGTACTCCTGAGAACATAGGATTGCACTGGCAGTTTGACAAGTTTCAGGATATCACATCACTGCTGTCAATATTTCCAGTTTTGCACTGAACACCTGGGAAAGTGGGTGCTGGGCACAGTGGAGGGTAACAGCCTTCAATTACAGCAACAAACAGGAAAAGAAAAAAGAAAAGGATGCCATAGAGTTAAAAAAAGACTACACAGTAAAGTGCTTTTCATTCTTTTCTGCATTAGAATCATTTAGATGTAGACAGAGTGAAGCAAATGTTCCAAGTCTCATTCCCAGACTTTCTCTATAGAATCTTGAATTCAGCATATTTAATATGTATCTCAGGCAAATCTTAATTAGATGGTCAAAAAAATGACTGTTTTGAGCTACGTTATTCAAATTATTTCCCAAAGTAAACAATCCCTTTCAAAGAGAGCATTGCCTTAGCATTTTAGAAAAAATATACAGGCCTGCGCCGCGGCTCACTAGGCTAATCTTCCACCTTGCGGCGCCGGCACACAGGGTTCTAGTTCCGGTCGGGGCACCGGATTCTGTCCCGGTTGCCCCTCTTCCAGGCCAGCTCTCTGCTGTGGCCCGGGGGTGCGGTGGAGGATGGCCCAAGTGCTTGGGCCCTGCACCCCATGGGAGACCAGGAGAAGCACCTGGCTCCTGCCATCGGATCAGTGCAGTGTGCTGGCTGTAGCGCGCAGGCCGAGGCGGCCATTGGAGGGTGAACCAACAGCAAAGGAAGACCTTTCTCTCTGTCTCTCTCTCTCTCACTGTCCACTCTGCCTGTCAAATATATATATATATATACACACACATTCACACACAATGTGTTTTGTACTAAAATACTACTGTAGTATGCATTATGAGAGTTTGAATATTTGGTTCAATTTATCTGTTCCACTTCATACCCTGCCTGCGTACTCTTTCTGTGGCCTATTTATGACCTTGGTCCACGGAATCCAGGCTTGGCCATTTGACTTGCTTTCTTACTTCAGGATATGGCCTACAGCAGGTCTCAAGTTGTGTCTTCAGAAGTCTCATGAGTTTTTGTTTGTCCTCTTGCATATCTACAATTAATATGAGAAAATTAACTTATGAGAGATAAAATTCATATAAAGCTGTTTTACTAAAAGTGGAAAATGCCACTCAATTTCTAAGTTTTATAACTTTGACATGTAATAGTTGTACATATTTATGGTTTATGCTGTGACATTCCAACACGTGCATTAAACGTGGGATTATTAGTTCAGGGTAAATTGTAAATGCAGAACACAAATAGTGTATCATTTATTTGTGTGGGAAACATTAAAAATCCACACTACTGGCTATGTTGAAACATTCAATGAACTACTATCAACCGTATTTACCCTGCTATGTTATAAACCAGTCCAAGGTACACTCCTTGCCTATTTGCACCCCTCTGCCAATTAGTTTAGGTTGATCTCAGTTGATTTCAGGCCACTTCTGCCTGCATCTATTTGGGAGCAGGACATATTGTTTTCATACCTGATGGCAACAGACAAGAATGTGAAATGCAAAATCCATTGAATATCCTTCTGATGCTTTGTTTGCTCATATCTCACTTGCCAAGCATGTCCACGTGGCATTTCCCAAATTTGAGGAAGATAGCAAGAACTTGAATCTGTTATAAGGGAAAATGAAAGGAAGAAGGAAGTAAATATTTGTGGAATAATCACCGAATGTATCACATCGCATTTTAGTTGCATTACTATCAATATTCTCTCTTAAATCTCAGGTTGAAAGTCAATGAACATAAAATATGAGAATTCATGCTCTCCAATTTCTTTCACTCACTCTCAAACTACATGTCCTGACAAATGGAAGAGTTGATAGTTTTCAAGGATGCCTTGTTCTGTAGTAGTATATCCTTGCTAAGAGTCAGGTTCTGGGTAGATTTTAACCTGGTCATCATCAGTAATGTGTTTTTCTTTAAAAATTCTGAGAATCAATCTAGATGTCTGGACAACATTTCCTTCTGTATAATTATAGACTTGATGTTAACTATTGATATCCTTTTTTCTTATCTTTTCCACCTGTGTAGCACATATTCTTTAATGCTGAAGGAAAAGCAACCTTACCCTGATCCCATCTGCTGATTTTAGATGAAATATCATTATGTACTTTGCAGTTATAAATGTATGCGACCGTCTGGTTATGTTGGCTTGTAAATTCCTTGAAGGTGGAGGAAATTTTTTGCTCACTTTGTACCTCCCAACATCTGGCTCAGTACCTGACCCTTTGTATATATGTGTTCAGTGATTACTGGTTGGGATCCAGTTATTTAAGAGGGAAACACAAAATATAAAATGAGCATGTACTTGGGTGACACAGGTAACCCCCTACTAAAATTACCAAAAAAAAAAAAAACAACAACAACAAAACTACACTAGCAAAAACTCTTTCTGGCAATCAGTGAAAAGTAAATATATCAGTTCCAAGCAAATGCCATATGTGGTATATGAATATAATATATAATGATTTAATATTAGAATATTTAATTGTACAGTGATCACTTAATGTATTTGTTTTTATAGCATCAATCCAAATGACTTAAATTTATGTATTATTGAAACCCATGAATGGATTTTTCTCTTCTACGTCTTCTTTACTCCAATTCTTCAGTGCTAGCGTTCTTATATAATCCCTCTTTCTTGGGATCTAATGGATATTTCAGGCTTGCCTTTGCCTTATATTTCACCCTACCTGCATTTCCCCTTATATGCACTTCTATATAAATTTCCACTCCATCTTTATTTGAATATATGAAAACCAACTCCATTTTGACAACTTCTTTTGCTCTCATCATTTCAGCGCCATTTTTGTCATTGGAGTTATATAAGACCATTCTAATGAAGTGTCCTGTTTTCACTTTTGCTCATCTATAACCTGCTTTTCACTCCTCCATTGATTGACCATGCTCACGCTTCTTCCTTTGCTCAATTGGTAACAATGAATGTCCTTGAAAGGATTAATAGGGACTTTGACTTTTCCTCTCTGATCACATCACCTGCCATTTTTTATATTGTTCCATTTGTTATATCAATGGTTCTTCAATGGGTAGGGGTGAGGGAAAAGACCTATTTCAGCCTCTTCTTTCTTAGGGAATTTCTGGACACTGGGTTTTTACAACTGGGTGTATGTGTGTAAGAGTCAAAATTGAGCCTTGTGGCAAGACACCAGGAATGCTGTTAAACATTCTTAATTTTTTTTAAGATTTATTTATTTATTTGAAAGTCAGAGTTACACAGAGAGAGAAGGAGAGGCAGAGAGAGAGAGAGAGAGAGAGAGAGGTCTTCCATCCACTGGTTCAGTCCCCAGTTGACTACAGAACTTCCCCAATCTGAAGCCAGGGGCCAGGAGCTTCTTCTGGTCTCCTATGTAGGTGCAGGGACCCAAGGACTTGGGCCATCTTCTACTGATTTCCCAGGCCATAGCAGAGAGCTAGATCAGAAGTGGAGCAGCCAGGACTGGAACGGTGCCCATATGGGTTGCCGCCACTACAGGTGATGGCTTTATCAGCTATGCCACAGCGCTGGCCCCAAACATCCTCTAATATATAGGGAACTCTCACAAAATGTATCTCATCCAATATAGTGTAGAGGTGGAGAAATCCCATGTTTCAGTTTCAAAGTTGTCCTATCTTATGTTAAAAATATACAAAAAACGCTATCAAGAATGACACACCCTGTGGCCTTTTCTGTAAATGTTGCTTGTCACTGGTAATTGAGGAATGCTCTCACTATAGTCAGGTGTTTCTGAACTACTGCCTCAGAAAGCCCTTCTCTGACCATTCTGTCTGTCTGCTAAGAACTCTATTATACAACCTACATTTTTTTTCTCTATTACATTGATACGTGCCAAATCTATTACATTATTTTTGTATACATATATAAACATACACATAAATATATATAATTATAAATATAAGATTTATTCACTGATTTGCAAGGAAAAGTTATAGAAAGAAGGAGAAACACAGAGAGAGAAAGAGAGACAGAGACAGAGACAGCCAGAAATATTCTATCTGCTCTTAATAGCCACAATGCCAAGGCTGGGCCATGCCAAAACCTGGAGCCAAGAGTTTTATCCAGGTCTCTATTGTGGGTGGCAGGAACCCAAGCATTTGGGTCATCCTCTCCTGCTTTCCCAGGCCTATTAGAAAGGAGCTGGATTGGAAGTGGAGCAACTGGAGCTTGAACCAGCACTCCTATGGGATGCTAGCGTTGTGGGCAGTGGCTTAACCCTATGTGCCACAATGCCGGCTCCATGATACTTGTGTTTTGATTATTGATTGTATCTGTCCACTAGAATATAAGCTCCATTACAATAGAGTTTCTGTCATTACTATATTCTTCATCCCTATAATATATAGTCTGACAATTGTCCTATATTAATAGCACAATGAATCAACCAATAAAAGTTTGAATGAGTTGCTTATCCCAAGTCAATTCATTGCATCCTATTTACTTCTTTCTGATTATAATTTCAAACTATCAAGTTTTAAAGATTTTCTTCTTCCTCCTTTCTCTTATAGAACTTCATGCTTGTACTTGTTATTTGGAATTTGAAAATAAAAGCACAGCTGTCCTCATATAAAATTGTCAAATTTGTCACTTTAATTACTTAGCAGGAAATGGCCATCACAAACCACTTATCTTATGTAGTTTAATACTCCATTGCTTTATAAAGTATCAGGAAAATTTTTCTGAGTTATGAAATTCAGTTCCTACTTTATTTACTGTTTTCCTACTTGGCAAACCGTAATTTTTACGACGATATGTACTTTTAAAAAGTGATTATAACAGTGTGTTCTAAGAAATCACAAGCTGTGACAATCTTGACTACAAATACTAAATTTAAATACTTGATATTAAAGACTTATCTCTTAGAAATTCTTTTAAATTATGTGGGCCAAGAAAAAATTGTTATTTTCCAGATATATTTTGTTTTTATCTATAAGTCTTAGGAACTAGAGACCTGTATTCATTAATGAATGGATGAAAATTGAATGGGCTGATAAATCTACCTTGAGAAGAATGAATCTCTATTTTTGAAATGTGTGTCTCCTACTATGGAAAATTAATATATTCTGAGTCCTGTGGCTCTCTGGTATAGACAAATTTATTCTGTGATGAGTCAGATAACTATGCCAATGGCCCTTCTTATTTAACACCCTATTTACTCTTATGTGTGCGTGTGTGTGTGTGTATTTTATTTGTGGGTATGTGTGTATTTAAATGTACATATGAATGTACACAATATCATATATACATATAAGTATTCTCTGCTAGTATTTTTATGTTTTCATTTTCTAATGATATACTTTGTAGAAGAGTATATTCTAATTTTAATATAATACAAATTATTCATTTTTTTATTTTTTGACAGGCAGAGTGGACAGTGAGAGAGAGAGACAGAGAGAAAGGTCTTCCTTTGCCATTGGTTCACCCTCCAATGGCTGCCGCGGCCGGCGCACCGAGCAGATCCGATGGCAGGAGCCAGGTACTTATCCTGGTCTCCCAGGGGGTGCAGGGCCCAAGCACTTGGGCCATCCTCCACTGCACTCCCTGGCCACAGCAGAGAGCTGGCCTGGAAGAGGGGCAACTGGGACAGAATCCGGCGCCCCGACCGGGACTAGAACCCCGTGTGCCGGTGCCGCAAGGCAGAGGATTAGCCTAGTGAGCCACGGTGCCGGCCCCAAATTATTCATTTTTAAAGTCTTTGTGTGTGTGACTTATGATATCTTTGCCTAACCTGTAGCTTTAAGAATTTTCTCATGTATTTTCTTCTAGAATTTACCATTTTAATGTTTACACTTCAATCTATGCTCCATTTATAGTTCATTTCTTTATTAATGTGATTAAAGTCTTAAAATTCACTCTTTCCTCTTTTATGGAAATCTGGTAGTTTCCATTTGACACTTTTTGGAAGCAATCAAAAATCAGTTGATCATATATCTGTGTTTGTAACTATCTGTTGTCTACCATGTTTATTATAGCCTATATTTAACCCCACACCACAATACTCAAGATCCTTTTAAAACCTATCTATTTATTTTAAAGGCAGATTGAAAGAGAAAGGAAGAGGCAGAGAGATAGATCAATGTTCCATCCATTGCTTCAATCCCCAAAATGGCAGCCAAAGCTGTAGCTGGCCCAGGCCCATGCCAGGAGCCTGCAGCTACGTTCAGGTCTCTCATGTGGGCATCCAGGGCCCAAGTAATTTTACCATAATCTGCTGCTTTGTCAGGCACATTAGCAGGGAGGCGGTCAGAAGCAGAGCAGCTGAGACTCAGACACACTGATACGGAATGCTAATATCATGAGTGGTGGCTTAACCTGCAGGACTGCAGTGTCTGCCCAACAGCTTCTTTATAACTTTATTTTTAATATGACCTTTAATGCATTAAAATAAATCATGTGATTGCATTTTTTAATTTAAATTTTATAATTAATTGATTCCAATAAAAATTCTTCTGGAGTTATAATTTTTTAAAATTTCTTACAATTATGTACTTTCAAATTACTTATAATCACAGTCTTAATCCTGCACTAAATGAAGAATTCAACAAGTAGTATGTAAAAACCCTGGTTTTGGTTTTTTTTTTTTTTTGCACTCTGTATATTAGTTATCAGAAATCAGGGAAAACATAGTAGTTGTCTTTTTTGGAATGGTTTATTTCACTAAGCATAATGATCTTCAGTTGCATAAGACAGGATTTCATTTTTTCAGCTGTGTACTATTCCATTGTGTATGTATACCACAATTTCTTTATTAAATCATCAGTTGATGGATATCTGGGTTGATTCTTTATCTTAGCTATTTTGAGTTGAGCTGCTATAAACAAGAAGGGTACAGATTAACTGTTTTATATGCTGATTTCATTTCCTTTAAGTAAATTCTCCCAGTAGAATGGATGGGTCATAAGATAGATCTGTTTTCAGATTTCTGAAGAATTTCCCAACTGTCTTCAATAATGGTTGTATGATTTTACATTTCCACCAAAGGTGTATTAGGTCACCTTTTTCTCCACATCCTTGCCAGCATTTGTTATTTTTTGATATTCAGATGCTAACCATTATAACTGGGGTGAGATGGAACCTCATTGTGGTTTTTATTTGCATTTCCCAGTTGGCTATAGATTCTGAGTTTCTTTTCATGTGTCTGTGGGCCATTTGTATTGCATCCTTTGAAAAATACTTGGCCATATCCTTAGCCCATTTATCAACCAGATTCCTTGTTGCTTGTTGTTGAGTGTCTTGAGTCACTTATAATTTTGGATGGTAATCCTTTATCAGATGTATCATTTGCAAATATTTTCTCACATTGTGTTGATTGGCTCTATTGATTTTCCTTTTGAGTACATAAGCTTCTAAGCTTTATGTGATCCCATTTGGCTACTTTTGCCTTTATTCCTATGCTTCTAGTGTCTTATCCAAGAAGTCTTTGACTATGCCAATGCCTTGTGGTGTTTCCTCTATGTTTTCCTCTAGTAATTTGATGATTTCAGATCTTAGATTTAGATCCCTGATCCATTGTGAGTTGATTTGTATAGAGTGTAAGGTAAGCATCTTGTTTCATATTTCTTTGTTTCATGATAACACCTTTAAGCAAACTGGGTATAGAAGGAACATACCTCAACATAATCAAGGCAGTATATGACAAGCCCACAGCCAGCACCATATTGAATGGGGAAAACTGCAAACATTTCCATTAAGATCTAGAACCAGACAAAGATGCCCACTCTCACCATTACTATTCAATATAGTTCTGGAAGTTTAGCCAGAACCATTTGACAATAAAAAGAATTCAAAGGGATACAAATTGGAAAGGAGGAAGTGAAATTATCCCTGTTTTTAGGTGATATGATCCTATACTTAGAGAACCAAAAGACTCCCCTAAGGGATTATTGAAACTCATAAAAGAGTTTGGCAAAGTTGCAGGATATAAAATCACACAAAATCAATACTCTTTTTGCACAGAAACAATGGTATGACTGAGAAACAACTTGTAAAATCAGTACCATTTACAATACCTACAAAAAATTTAAATATATTGATGAATTTAATCAAGGATATGAAAGATCTCTACAATGAAAATAAGAAAACATTAAGGAAAAAAATAAAATGAGGCACAAAAAATGGAAAAACCTTCCATGTTCTTGGGCTGGAATAATTAATATCACACTATCCAAAGAAATTTACAGATTCAATGCAATTCCAATCAAAACACCAAAGACGTTCATCTCAGATCTGGAAAAAATTACCCTAAAGTTCATATGAAATCACAAGAGATTTCATCACAATATAATAGCAAAAGTAATCCTAAGCAATAAAAACAAAGCTCAGGCATCACAATACTAGATTTCAAGGCATATTACAAGGTAGTTACAATCACAATTTATCCTGACACAAGATAGACATGCCAACCACAGACTAGAAATCCCAGGAATTAATCCACACATCTATAAACAACTAACTACAAACAAATGAGCTAAAATCACCCCCCGGAAAAGGATAACCTCTTCAAAAATGCATTTTTTATTAAATAAAATCTATCACACATTTACTTCTGAAATGATAATCAGACGATCAATGATTTGGGTTTATATTAAGAATCTGTTACAAGAAACAATTCCTACAATTGAGTCAGATACAGGGAAAGGTTATCAAATCAGCATAACTTATAACTCTTGTATAGAGACTATGAAACATGATGTCATTAGATAATGTTCATTAACTCTAAAGGAGAATATCAAGTGAAAGAATATATATAACATATAAAGAACCTGAGTCAGCTCTGTGGGTATAGTGAGTATAGGTGCCGGGTCGAGTCCAGGCTGCTCCATTTCTGATCCAGCTCCCTGTTCATGCACCTGAGAAACCAGTGGAAGATGGCCCATATCCATAGACAACTACACCCATGTGGATGACCCAGATGAAACTCCTGCCTCCTGGTGCTGGCCTGGTCTAGCCATGGATGTCATTTCTAGAATGAAACACCAGATGGAAGATCTCTCTTTCTGCCTCTTTCCGCCTCTTTCCCTCTCTCTCTCTCTCTCTCTCTCTCTGTGTGTGTGTGTAACTATGCCTTTCAAATAAATAAATAAATCTTATTTATTAATAAATAAATCTTAAATGTGAATGGAAGGGGAGAGGGAGTGGGAAAGGGGAGGGTTGCGGGTGGGAGGGACGTTATGGGGGGAAGCCATTGTAATCCATAAGCTGTACTGGAAATTTATATTCATTAAATAAAAGTTTGAAAGCAAAAATAAATAAATAAATAAATAAATAAATAAATCTTAAAAAAAAACTATATAAAGAAACTGTTTCTTAGGCCTTAGGTATAGAACTATGACACAGCTGTATGGTTTTGCAAGAAAATTGACAGTTTGATTTAATGCTTATGGAAGAACAGGAAAACACAGTAAAATACCCTGTAAAACTATATAAACAGTATAGTTAAAAAATTCATTTACTATTTGTCATTTTTGCAGTATATTAATTCTTGGAGTCAGATATGGTTTATTCATGCTTACACCAAACAGCTTCATGACCAGGTACGTTAAAACAGTACCTGATAATTTTATGTGAATCATACATTCATTTACAAAAATTATATAACTAGCTTACTTTTGATTGTGTCTTCTACTTAACTGATTATTTAAATTGGGAATTTAAAACCCAGTGTGTGTTAGAGAGTCTGTAGTTGAAGAGATAATTCTAAATCACAAATTTTAAAGTCACAGGAGACTTTAATAAACATTCTGTTCTTACAAAGGAGAAAAAGCTTCTTCTGTATTATATTTTTAGCATGAACTAAAGTACAGACACGAAAACAAAACAAAACCCTTTCCATTATGATTTTGTTTTTCAATATCCATTATTGTCTTTAATTGAAGAATTTCAAAACAATAATAAAATTAATTAGAAACATTTTAAACAGTTCCTACCACCTGTCTATCTTTGAAATATAATAGACACATTGGATACAGACAAAAATTGGTCATTTGTAATTAATTAAATTTCCCTGGTGCATAAATTAATCTTTAGAAGTAAGTCAAGTCTTGGAAGTAACAAACTCTTTCAGGTCCATTGAGATCTGTTTTTATAAACTATTGTTGTATTATTAAGGGAAACCTAAGGGATTCAAAGAATTAATTTATTTCTCAATGTTCAGTGTTACTCCTGAGAACATGCGCATTGACTAGTGGAATGTGACTGCCCATAAATATTTTCTTGGTTTCTGGTTTCTACCAAATATCTCAGAATTAACAACTATATTCTAGTATCTTTCCCAAAATTTTCTTCATATTGAAAATTTGATATTCCTAGCTTTTTTAATGAGTTTTTAAAAATCATGCTGCTTATTTTATCAGGGTTATAAATATGACTTCATTTATTTCTAAATCCATATATACATAATTGACCTCAGCTAATTAAGCGCATTTTGGTGGTTATGTGGTAAACTGAAAAGGACTCTGACAGTATCCATTCATTATCTGACCATGACAGGACATGAAAAGTATAATTCTGAAGCCATACTTTATTTCTAAAATGAAAAATGTTTGAAAGACTACAAACCTTGTGTGTAAACCAGGTGGCTTCTTTCAATGTTCAAGACTGTTTTGTTGAATTTGAATGACTACTGCAAGACAAAAAATTCTGCATCACTGTCATTTGGAATATTATGACTTTTTTGATTAAATAATGAAAGAACAAGGCAAATTTTAAGAAAGTACAAAAATATATTGAATTTCAAACTCTAATTTAATATTAGAATGATAAATTATATACTGGAGAAAGCTCAGTTTTTCTCTTAATCCCCCACTCCTACACTGAGAAGCTGACTATCTTTCGGGAAGCAATTTAGGTAAAATTTAAGCATGAGTTTTAGCAGAAAGATAATCAAACTTTTGTTGTCATTATTTAAAGAAAACAGACTAGATTTTGAAAATTTTTGTAGGTGAGGTTTATGAAATTATACCCAATATGGACCTATTTTGCATACACATTCAAGTATATAAAACCTTTGTTATATCAACATGAATCCTTCATCTTCGCACTAAATTTCTTTAACTTTTGAAGCATTTCTTCCCAAGTGCAACAAATTGGCTTGGTGCTCGACTTTTATTAAATGATGGTCATTAGTTATTTCTGACTTCCAAAACTTCTTGATCATCAGTAAAGCTATAAAAGAGAAAACATTGCTGACAGTCCACCAAGTAAAAACTCCCACTCTGTTATTAGCATGTCTTACCAGATGTCCTCAGTAATGTTATGACTGCAAATGCTCTGTTTTCTAATTTGAGAATAGAAGGATATTAACCCTTAATATTTAAAGCAGTGCAAGTGATACACAGGGGAAGTTTTTGAAAAGTTGTTTCTGTGATTAAGATGCATTATTCTGTAACTCACCGAAGTGTATATTTTTTGAAAATTGTGGAGAAAATGGCCAACTTCATTTATTTTATTTTATTTTTATTTTTTGAAAAGCAGAGCAACAGCCGGCGCTGTGGCTCACTAGGCTGATCCTCTGCCTTGCGGCGTTGGCACACCCAGTTCTAGTCCCAGTCGGGGCACCGGATTCTGTCCTGGTTGCCCCTCTTCCAGGCCAGCTCTCTGCTGTGACCAGGGAGTGCAGTGGAGGATGGCCCAAGTGCTTGGGCCCTGCACCCCATGGGAGACCAGGAGAAGTACCTGGCTCCTGGCTTCGGATCAGCATGGTGCGCCAGCTGCAGCGCACCGGCCGCAGTGGCCATTGGAGGGTGAACCAATGGCAAAGGAAGACCTTTCTCTCTGTCTCTCTCTCTCTCACTGTCCACTATGCTTGTCCAAAAGAAAAAAAAAAAAAAAAGAAAAAAAAAGAAAAGCAGAGCAAGAGCTAGAGAGAGAGAGTGAGAGAGAGGGAATCTTCGACTTCGACATTCTGGTTCATTCTCCAAATGCCACAGAAGCCAGGACTCGGCCAGATTGAAGCCAGGATATCTCCCTCATGGGTAGCAGAAGTTCAAGCAATGCATTATAGAAATTCAATAATAAAATTTGAAGTTTTGTTCCTTTTTTTTCAATAGTCAAGTTGTAAACAGGCCTTGGAGCAATATAAATAACTGAGAATTCCTAAATTTCCTTATTTGCCAGAGGTACTCAAGAAAGGCAGGCAAAGAGAAAGCGTAGTATATTTTATTTGATTCAGGTTTATTGGGAGAAATAGGCTAGGTCATGCACCTTTTTATTCCTATACTTTTTTTTTTATCCTAAATGATATTACTTAGAATTTCTTCAAAGGATAATAAATATAAGAAATAAGGAGGAACATACAGTAATCAATAAAAATGATAAATTTAAAAGGAAATTAGACTATTTTATTGCAGGAGAATCTTACACTTACAATGATTAAAAGAAAAGGGAGTAAGGGGTGTATGGGAGCTGACTTATTATACGGGGGCAGGAATATAGGATTAGTGGACATTTCTACCTTGTAGTACGTCTCACTAGAAGAACCTGTGTTTTAAGATAATTACACCAAATTGTAGAATTGGTCACAGCTGCATTTTGGCAACTTGGTATGCAAATTACTAGCTCTATTCAGGTCATGTTAGCATGAATTACTGAAAGATTTGAGATGTAAGGACTGTCAACAGCTTCTAGTAGGAAGTCCTAATCAGCATTTTCAAAGCTAATAAAAATATGAAGACCTAGCATGGCCCACAAAGATTCAATGATTCTGAATTCAAAGGAATCTTGGGCTTTAAATCATGCTCATAAAATAATGCAAAGGATTCATATCTTTGCAAACATGGCATTGTGAGATCTCCTGGTTTCTCAAATAGGTTGTACATTATTTAAATTTCATTTGCTGGGTCTAGCATAATTCCAAATTGAGACAGCTGCAATGCTATAAACTAGGTCAGAATATTTTGTTATCAAATTTCTCAGTGGCTTGCATTGGTTTATGAAAAGGTAATTATGAGACAAGGGATCTGAATAGCAAGAGATTCCAGCTGATTAACTATTATTTTAATGATGCAATGGAATCAAAAATATTTCCCTATCAATATATGGAGTTACTTATGGAAAAATAATTCAGACTCTGTAAAGAGATTCCTTTTTATTCATTTCATGATGTCACACATTCATATTTGTCAATTTTTCTCTATGTTTAAAACTTCCTGTCAAAATAATGTCCATGCATGCATTATCTCAACAGTATTTATTGTAGGACTATGCAATACCCCTGCTCATAAGGAATTCACAGTTTGTTTTGAGAGACAAAATATACAGCAATTATGCAGTATGAACCCCTTTGAGCTTATAATTCTAATATATTTTCTGTCATTTTTAAAAGCTCAGTGTTCAGAATCAAGGGTAATTAAGATTTTTTTTCTGGGGCCGGTGCTACACCAGCATCACATATGGGTGCCGGTTCTATTCCCGGCTGCTCCACTTCTGATCCAGCTCTCTTCTGTAGCCTGGGAAAGCAGTAGAGGATGTCCCAAGTACTTGGGCCCCTGCACCCAGGTGGAAGACCCAGAGGAAGCTCCTGGCTTCGGATCAGCGCAGCTCTGACCATTGCGGCCAATTGTGGAGTGAACCAGCAGATAGAAGATCTCTCTTTCTGCCTCTCCTCTCTCTGTGTAACTCTGACTTTCTGAAAAGTGATCTCTGTTAAATATGAGTGGGAATAAGAGAGGGAGGGGATGTACAATTTGGGACATGCTCAATCGGACTTGCCCCAAATGGTGGAGTTAGAAATGTGCCAAGGGATTCCAGTACAATCCCATCAAGGTTTCATGTACCAATGCCATCTCACTAGTCCAAATGATCAATTTCAGTTCACAACTGATCACACTGATAGGTCTAAGAGTCAAAGGGATCACACAAACAAATAAATAAATCTTTTAAAAAATGTTTCTGTTTTTTATTTTATCTTACTTTGCCTTATAGGGGTATCTATAAAGAAAATGGTTGTATTTTCTTTTAATCTTCACAAAGGAAAAAGATGAAAAATGAAATTCAGGCTTTCCCACAACCCAATTTACTGAACTTTTGGGTGTTCTGTGAATCTCATTAAATATACAAATTAAGGCCACTGCCGCCGCTCAATAGGTTAATCCTCCGCCTGGGGTGCCGGCACACCGGGTTCTAGTCCCGGTCGGGGAACCGGATTCTGTCCTGGTTGCTCTTCTTCTAGTCCAGCTCTCTCTGTGGCCTAGAAGTGCAATGGAGGATGGCCCAAGTCCTTGCGCCCTGCACCCACATGGGAGACCGGGAAAGGCACCTGGCTTCTGGCTTTGGATCAGTGTGGTGCGCTGGCTGCAGCACGCTGGCCACAGCGGCCACTGGGGGGTGAACCAATGGAAAAGGAAGACCTTTCTCTCTGTCTCTCTCTTTCTCACTGTCCATTCTGCCTGTCAAATAAAAATAAACAAATTAAAAATATTTTGGTCATATTTATTGGCAATCACAATGTAAGAGTTTTTTTAAGGTTTACATTAAAAATACCTGAAGAAATTCGTATACTTTCTAAATCAATTCAGAAAACAGTTAATTAGCAAAAAATGCTTGATTCTGGAGCTTAACTTTTAAGTAACAAGTGCTTTGGGTAGAGTAGCAGAGTAGAAGCTGCAGTTCGTGCCTTGCTTGGGGTCCTGAGCCCAATATCCTTCAATATACCGTGGAATTTCTGTGAGTAATTGTAATGTTTGGACGTAGTGAAAGCACACAAAGATACTGAGGTTAAGTAACACAATCGGAACCATTTATTTACTGTGTCCGGATATTAGCTGATTATATCAGCATGCTATTCTAGAGTTTAGGAAATAAACTAAGGAACTATCTTTAGCTGTGATTGTTTTCTCTCCCACTTCCCCCTCTCTGACCCATGGCTGATCTGTTCAAACAATCTCTTTGTTATACACCTCACCATTTTATTTTAGCATTTCTTGTCTAGATTTCCTTCTCTCTCTCTCTCTCTTTTTTTTTTTTTTCTAATCCAAGTTCTTTATAAAATTTGTGAACTGGCTTAACTGGCTTAAGTTCTATTTCTCCACTAAATTCCCAGCATTGGAAACTACTATCTTCTTTTTAGCTTCATGTTTATGTCACCATTCACAGAGGGGAGGGTGGTTGTTGGAGGGAGTCTCGTGAGCTCTTTTCCTCAACTTAATATAGAATTAAAAAGCTGGGAAAACAATTTCCAAAGAGGCAGAAACTCTTATTCAATTGGCAAGTGACAGAGAAAGCATCTGGTCCAAGAGGATACCAGGTGGAGTGCGCCAGTGGGACATTGAGTTTCAGGAAGTACCCTGGGTTTTTAAGGCATCATTATCTGTTCATTGGGTTGTCCTATTTGGGGTGCCCATTGGACAGGGGTTTCACATACGTATGTTGATTGGCTCATGGAGATAGCAGGGGTCTCCTGAAGACTGTCCATCTCCTTACAGGCTCAAACCCTCTCCTCTGCTAGCTCTGGCTGAAAGATTGCAGCCACCCCTAAGGTATGATTTAAGGCTGCAAGGTCACACAAGATAGCCTGGATCTCCTGGAACCAGTCTGATTCTCCTCAGAGGCTCAGCGCCTTCCTCTGCCCGCTCTGAGTGAAAGCTTGCACCCACCCTGAAGGTGTAATTTAAGGCTGCAAGGTCACACATGCAGCACAAGAAGCTTTGAGTGGGGAGATGCTGGTTGGTCTGGAGACAGGCTTCCCAGCCACAGCTGACAGCTTGCTTGTGAAGGACATTCCACCTACGTCTGAAGGGGCCCACAGACTCCCAGCCCCACTGGCTGGCCTCAGTTTATCTCCAGAAATTTATGCCTGGCATGCCTTCAATAATTCTGACAAATCACATCCATCTACAGTTAACTTAACATCTATTTTTTTAGAAACTGTCTTTATAATGTCCTTGTTGCATAATTTCTGTAAAGATGTGAATATACATATCATAATATTACAAAGTATAATTCTGAAGAATTCAATAATTTATATAAGGTAACATGCATTTTCTCTAAAGACAGTGTATTTCAGGGATATTCATAAGGCAAAAGAAATTGGTGATTGGAAAATTTATGAATGATTATATACAGTAATTTATGCAGGAGAGATCAAAGTTTCTGATTGGTATGAATGGTCCATGGACAGAAAGATGGACTAATCCTGGCCTGGAAAGGATTACATATCAATGAAATTTGAAAGTGAAATTCTATACACTCTTAAAAAAATCTAGTTAAATTACTACTTAACATAAAAACATTATCTTCAGATTGGCACTGCAGTGCGGTGGGTTGAGATGCCATTTATGATGCAGCCATCAAGGCCTGACTGTTCTGCTTCCAATGCAGCCGCCTGATAGAGCACCTAGGAAACAACAGAGGATGGGTCATATTTGGGTCCCTGCCACCCACATCAGAAACTCAGTTTCTGGCTTCTAGATTAGACCTGGTCCAGCCCTGACCATTTCGGTCATTTGGGATTGAACCAGCAGATGGATGATCTCTTTCTTTCTCTCTCTCTCTCCTTCCCTCTCTTTCTCTCTCTCTCTCTCTCTCCCTCCCTCCCTCCCTCCCTCCTTCCCTTTCCAATAAATAAAAATAAATCTTAAACAATCATCTTAGGTCTTGATCATAACTTAAAGTAATAATTCCTAGACACATGTTTATTTATCATTTTATCTTGTACATAGCTTTATCAAAGAAAGAAATTCATGCATTCAAGTTAGTTGTTGCTTTTCAACTCTATAAAACTGCATACATATATATGTGAAAAGATACAGATGTTGATAGATAGCAGGTAAAAATATAGTTATGGTTATATATCAGAATATAAAAATATATCAGATCAAAAACACCACAAATAGAGTTAAAAGTATTCATTTGCTTTAAAAGTTGTTACATAATGTTTCTGTGCATTATATTTCATCTTTTAAGTTGGTAAAGATAATGTGAAGGGATTTACTACTGAATGAAAATAGGAGACAAGTAGATGCGCTCATTTCATTTCTAGAACGGACATGGTTGTTACTAATCTCCATGGGGGTGGACACTTGTAAGGGCTATAGATCACAGCCACTTCTTTTTAATTCCTGTTAATTTAATTTTATTTTCAGAGTTGCTTCTTCACAGATTGTTTAGAAATATATGGCTATATGGGGGAGGACAGAACATCACAGCTATAACATTAAACATGGGCATACACATTCATACAACCCAAAAAACACAAAAATGTGCTGAAGCAGCTGGAGTGTTCTTTTTTCTGATAGCAAGTTAGAAGACAGAAGGATGAGCAAAATTGGCAGCTGGCTTATACTGACAGAAGCAGAGCAGTTTCTGCCAAGAATTTACTGTGAGTAGGTCTAAGAATGACATGTGCGATCACATTTTACCTCTTTTGGCTGGCAGCACAATGATTTTGAAATTTAAGTGACTAGATACACCAAAATGTTAAGTCTGCTAACTCCTCAAAAGACATTTCACACTGACAAAAAATGCATGTTGTGTGCGCTTTTGCTTTAGCCAGGCCCTATTGGAGACATTTAGGTAAATATTGATATTTCTTTTGATATACCAGTTTGATATAAATAGTTTGGATTTATGGTTGACGCAAGTTGTGTATGGCTAAAATATGAAACAGTGATAAAACTCTTTTTTGGTATACACTTGCTCCAGTGCATCTAATGGTATTTCAGCAAAAAAGGTATACATTTCTGATTTTTAATCACTTGTGTTTTCCTTCAGCTTCGATGAAAAATTTAAGCCAAATCAAAATGTGATTAAAATTCTTGGGGCAGGTGTTTGGTACAGCAGTTTACTCAGAACTTGGGATGCCAGCATCCCGAGTCAGAGTCCCTGAGTCTGAGTCCTTGCTCTGCTTCAGATGAAAACATCCTGTTACTGTCCACTCCGGAGGCAGCAAGAAGTGGCTCATGGAGCCACTGCCAGCTAGTCCCTGGCAGGGACCACTGTGCTCCCTGCCAGCCTTTTGGGAGACCTGAATTGAGTTCCTGGATGCTGGCTTTGGCCTGGCTGTTTACGCATTTAGAGATTAATTCAACATTAAAAACACATTTCTCTCTCTCTCCCTCTCTTTTCTCTCCCTCTCTCTGTGACTCTTCCCTCCCCGCTCCCCTTTCTTTGGCTTTCAAATAAATAAAATATTTTTAAAAAGACAAACATATAGAAATAAATAAGGTTGCATATTACTATTTCATTTTAATTACCTTTAAATTACTTAAATTCATATTACCCATCTCAAAAGTGAGACTCTGCTTTAATTGTAAATCACATATTCCAAGCATTTATCCAAAGCAGACTTTCAAATAAGATTGGAGCTGGGTCACTGAGCCTTGATCTTCTACTGTATCTTCAAATGGAGTACTCAAGGCAATAAAGAACACATGTACCTTTAACAAGCCACATAATTTATTAATGCTAATAAGTTCTCTGACAACCCTGAAGATACATGGGATTCTGCAACATAAAGTCATGTACAACATGCAAAGATTTAAGGTCAGTCTCACCTTCTTCCACTGAAGCAGACTATAGAAAAATATACATGGATGGAAGCAGAGTTATTTAGTCTACATTTCCCCCTAGAGTGTTTACTCAAAAGTCAAATTAAGGAAAGAATTCAAGAAACATAACCAGGATAATAAATGGATGGTTATTGGTATTGTATGGTTGAATATGCAATCTATACTGCAGACAAATTTAAAAAATATCTTAAAATGATGCCTTCTGAAATTATACTTTTTAATGCTCAGTTTAAATGATAGGAAACATTAACAAGTTTCAATAAGCAGAAATAAACTTATATTATATACAGGTAAACAGCTGAATCAATGTATTTTATGCAACATATCCTCATATCCAGTAAAATTCAGCTGTAACAGTAAATAATTGAATAATCAAAATAAAGCCGATGGATCAATGCAGTATCATAAAATTATTATGGGATTACATATCTAGCTAAGAGGAGAGATCTTGAGGTAACACAGGAGTGCATGGATTTGATTACAGGTTCAGTTCTTGACTCTACCACCTTCACACCATTGCCAGGGGCAGCCATGATAACTCAAGTAGTTGGATTCTTGTCACTCATGTGAAAGACCTGGATGACTTCCCAGATTCTAGGTTGAACCTTGGCCTATTCCTAGCCCAGATGACTGTTGTATGGTTAGAGAATGAGTCAATGGATGAGAGATGTTCTCTTTGTTCCTAGCTCGGTTATATCTGACTCTCAACTAAATGTATCTCAAATATATTTGTGCTTCTACTCTTTTCATATCCTATACAGGGAGAGGCTGTAAAAATAAATAGAAAGATAATATAATTTTATTAAAAATTCTTTTTTATGTGTGTTAAGCAGCAACATTTAAGAACCCAAATGTAGAGAGGAGCTTGAATAGAAATATCAAATCAAATGGTTCCCATCAAAATGCAGATCAAGGGGCCAGCGCTGTGGTGTGGTGGGTAAAGCCTCCACCGGTAGTGCCAGCATCCCATATGGGTGCCGGTTTCAGTCCTGGCTGCTCCATTTCTGATCCAGCTCTCTGCTGCAGCCTGGGAAAGCAGTGGAAGATGACCCAAGTCCTTGAATTCCTGCACCTGAGTGGGAGATCCAGAGGAAGCTAGAACAGCTCTAGCTATTGAGACCATCTGGGGAGTGAACCAACAAGCAGATGGAGGACGTCTCTCTGTGTGTCCCTGCCTCTGCTTCTCTGTAACTGCCTTTAAAATAAAAAAAAAAAAAATCTTAAAAGAAAAATATCAGGAAAGCACAGAGTCTCCTATCATGTATTCCATGTAAGAGAGTGGGTCAGGGTAAGGTTAATTGTTTGAAACAGGGATTTGAACTTGGGGATTTGACTAATTTGAAAATTTAAATATCTGTGTATTTTCTGGTTTTGCTGTTATTGATTGTATTGACTAATTTTTCTCTTGAACATGAAATTTTTCTTTCTCTGTCTTGTTTGTTTTTCTTGTATTTCAAATACTATATATAAAAATAAAAATATCAGGAAGTAGAAACTGAAGTAAATGATATAAAAGGGCCCTTCGAATGGTTCTTGGGAAAATGGAATTAAAAGATAAATTCAGGGTCCGGTGCTGAAAAATTTCAAAATCAGTCTCTAGGGTTGCATGTCCATTATAATAACAAATAAACAAGCAAACACACAAATAACTGTGAGTACTTTTGTTAGATAAAACTCACTTTTTGAAACAATTTGAAAGTAATGTAGTTCTATCTTTACTTCAAGCATGTTTTATTGTATCCATCTATTCATGTTTCTAGTGAGTGATATTCTTAAGATTTTGTATATCCTCCAACGGCAAAGGAAGACTTTTCTCTCTGTCTCTCTCTCTCACTGTCCACTCTGCTTGTCAAAAAAATAAATAAAAAAAAAAGATTTTGTATATCCAAGAAGATATCATTATGTTCTTAGAAGTATATCTACAAATTACATTGAATCTATTAAAAACTAAAAATTAAAATAAATAAAAAACATAATATTGAAATATAAGAATATTTTAAATATAAAAATATTTTGTATATCCAGCATATTGTGAACAGATGATTTTCTTGTTTTCTAAATGGTTTTTTTTTTTAAAGAACTATTTTATTTATTTGAAAGGCAGAGAGAAAAAGTGAGAGTAGAGAGAGAGAAATGTCTTCCATCTGATGGTTTACTCTCCAAATGGCTGCAATGGCTGGGACTGGGCCAGGAGAAGTCCAGGATCAAAAACTTCTTTCTAGTTTCCCACATGGGTGCAGGAGCCCAAGCACTTGGGCCCTTCTCTGTTGCTTTCCAGGCAAGGCAGCTGGATCAGAAGTGGGGCAGCCACTACTCAAACTGGTGCACATTTGGGAAGCTTGCATCACTGGTGGCAGCTTTATCTGCTGCAACACAACAGCAGTCCCAACATTTTTTATTGTTATATATTTATTTTCTTTCCCAGAGATTTGTTTATCTATTATTTTTGCTTTAGTTTCAAGATTTTCTTGTGATACAGAGCCATATAATTAAAGATAACAACTGACTTCTTTCCTATTCTTACTACTCTGCCTTCTATTACATGTCTTTTTCAACTGCTAGGGAATCTACTATAATGCTGAATACTAATAGTGGTAGTGACCATTTCCTATATATGTCATGATAGGTAGAAAGCATATGGATATCACCGTCAAGCATGGTATTGACTTTTTTTCCTCATAAAAAGTCTCATAATAAATAAAATAGTCTGGTTTACTAAAGGTAAAATTTTATTAAGTGTGACTGTTGATTATTATAATAAAAACTACTCATCATTTCTTGCTGAAGAATCCTAAAATACACTGCTTTTTTAAAGTTTCTTATTTTTCATGATTTTTTCATTGACTGGATACATCTTAACCATTCCTCTGACACACATGGTGTTAACATGAACCACTAACCTGCAGCATTCACTGGTAACTTGGTCAAAGGTTACACAAAGGCTTCTCTAACATACAGGTAAGTATTCTACTGCATTACCTCCCCTTTGAGGTTAGCTTGTCCTCTCTCAGATAATAATGATATTAAGGTAGTTGGATGTTTTACATGTTCACTGAATACCAAGAGAGGGAACTAAATATATACAGTCTTCTCCAAGGCCAAACCCAGAGCTAAGAATATCACTTCTCCTTCATTCTGGGTTAAACCATGTGATTCAGTGTCCTTATCTATACATTTTGGAAAAGCAGCAGATACACAAACTCTAAGTCAAAACTTGATTCAGAAATTTTACCAGAGCCAGATGAAGGCAATCTGAATATTATTATGATATAAATTAGAACACTGGAAGTGAGAAAATAGAATGCAATTTATAAATTAAGTTGAACCTGTAAATCCTTAATTTAGAAGGAAAAACAATGCAAGCAGAGAGAATCATTTTAAGAAAGAAAGTGTCCTTGAAGTACCAAAAAATAAAATAAGTCAATAGGAAAATAAGCAAGAGTATGAGACAATAATCCAGAAAAAAAACAAATCAAAGTAATGAGTAAATATGCTCAAAAAAGTTATAGAAGTTAGGAAAATGTGAATTAAGTTAACAAAGGTCAAAACTATGGGCTTGCAAAAGTGTGAATAATACTATTTACTTTTGAGTAGGGATGAAGAAAATGGCAGCTTCTTATACATTTTGACTAACATAGAATTCCTGAATATTTTTAGAAAACAACCAGGAAACATCTTCTAAAATCAAAAACCAAACAAATAATTTCAAAAACGTAAGCATATTTTATAAAATATTTATTTATTTATTTGAAAGGCAGAGTGACATAGAGAGAGGATGAGAGATAAAAATGGAGAGAGAGAGAGAGAGAGAGAGAGAGAGAGAGAGATTTATTTTCCATCCTCTGGCTCACTTTCCAAATGGCTGACCTAAGCCAAACCAAAGCCAGGAGCCAGAAGCTTCATCTGGGTCTCCCATATGGGAAGCAGGGATCCAAGCTCTTGGGCCATCCTCCAGTGCCTTTCCTGGTGCATTAGCAGGAACGTGGATCAGAAACAGAGCAGCCAGGGCTCGAACTGGCACTTCAGCATGGGTGCGAGATATGTGATACAAGCATTAGAAGTGGTAGCTTAATCCACTGTACCACAACATTGGCCCTTCACATGCATATTTTTAATACAGAAAATAATTCTATGGAAAGAAAAACAACACATAGGTTTAAATAGTCTTATATGTGTGAGGATATTTATTGTAGCACTATCCATAGTGACCAAAAAATGACAGCTAAAAACATTTAATGCGCATCAAATGGACTATGATTGACTAGTTTACATTATATAGATTCCATGAAATATTATGGTATGCTGTTAATGTGTAATGGCATAAAAATTAAACTTGGAGAAATATGTTGGATGAGAGTAATTTGTAATATATGATCCATACCTTTACTCATATATTCACAAATGATGTGGATTTGTTCTAATCAATATATGAACATGGATAGGGTGAATGGTGATGTGGGAAGAAATAAAGGAAAAGAATGGAGATAAGAGAAGCAAAACAAAAATTAACACAAAAAATGGATTTATGTGATATGTATCTTTCATGTTAATTATATATATTTATGGGGCCCGCATCGTGGCTCAGTAGGTTAATCCTCCACCTGTGGCACCGGCATCCCATATGGGCACCGGTTCTAGTCCTGGCTGCTCCTCTTCCAATCCAGCTCTCTGTTATGTCCTGGGAAAGCAGAAGATGGCCCAAGTATTTGGGCCCCTACACCCACATGGGAGACCAGAAAGAAGCACCTGGCTCGTGGCTTCGGGTCCGCACAGCTTTGGCCATTACGGCCATTTGGGGAGTGAACCAACAGAAGGAAGACATTTCTCTCTGTCCCTCTTATTTTCTGTAACTCTACCTGTCAAATAAATAAATAAAAATGTTTAAAAAATTATGTATATGTTAGAATAAGGGCAGGTGGATATATATGCATTACTGCTTGGAATGGATATGTAGGTTTGAGGAAACATATGCATATTATGGTCCTATTTCTACTGTAATACACAGGAAAATTAGTATTGGTGACATAGAATGTATGTTTCTATTTGATAGCTTAGCTTCAGGTACCTGGGATAGTGGGATGAAATATTCACATATTGATTTTGAAGACATTAAAACTTCGATGGCATTGCAGCACTATAGGCAATAACCAAGATGTGAAATAAATCTAAAATGTATTAATAGATGAATAGAAAAAATGTGGCATATACCTTGAATAGACATAATTAAGCTTTAAAAAGGAAATTCTGCAGTATGCAAGCAATATCATGTATGAAGCTGCAGCACATTCTGTCATTATGTTAAGCAAACCATAGGAAGGCATAGGAAGGCAAATACTGTATAATCCCAGGAATATAAGTTATCTGAACTAGGTTTGTGGAACTGAATGATATTGGATGTAATATATGTCAAATCCTACTGTTGTAGATAAATTACTTGTAGGAAAACTGTAATAATTAATTAATAATAATCAATAATTATAATAATCAATAATAATTAATAATTAATTAATATAATCAATAATAAATATTAATCAATATAATTAATAATCATAATATAATTATAATATAATTATAATATGTGATTATATAATATATATAATAATATATAATTATAATATAATTAATAATGATAAATAATAATTAATATAATTAATATAATTAATAATTAATAATAACTGTAATAATTAAAGGATTTTCTAAAACAGACATTAGAAATACAACAAAAGTGGGATACCAAATATAGGGAAAAAAGAAAATATGGAGATTAATGAACTATAATAAATAAATAAATAAAAATAGAGTGATGAATAGTACCAAAGTTAGACTTTCACAAATCTCTTCCTATCGCATAAGAAAGTAAATATAAACAAAAGAAACAAAAGCACAACTAACCAACTCATGAAATAAAGTAAAAGCCATGTTATAACAGAAAGATGCATCATTTATCATATAGAAAATACACACAATGCTAGAAAAAAATGTGATAAATTTTGTGTACTCAAAGTCTGAAAAGGATTAAAATCAATATATTAAATAAAATTATTAACTAAAAAAATTCACTTAAGAATTTGAGAGATCTACATAAATTTGATTATATGCAAATAATTTTGCCAGAATAAATCATACTCTTTCTCCCGTGACTCGACTCTCTTCTTATCTTCAAGAGGCAGTGAATTTAGACAATAGCAGTAGGATGATATTATTGAGCCTCAACAAAAAAAAAATCACACCTCATGCAGTAGCTGAAGTAGTAGGAAGAAAGTAGTATAATGAAATGAATTGTATGAGTTCAGTATAATATTTATTGCAGTCAGGGGAAGAAAAATAAATAAATTATACACCAAGCCAACTTGTGAACAAAGTATACAGATACTAAATAAAAATGAATATTAGTGAAGTACAGAATTTATGGTTAATATAATTAACTGGTGTTCAATGGGTCTTTTGTGTGGTTGAATGAGAGGAAATGTTGAAGCAAACCAGGGCTTACATATCAAAACTCTTGACATTGTTTAATAATGTGATGAGGTGGATCCCAGGCTTCTCCCTGAGAGTAGCCTAGGGAAATCTCATCTGCCCTGCAGTAAGGCATTAGGAAGTTCTAGGAGAAATTTTAGGAATTCCACACCCAAAAGACCTACCACTCAGACTTACCTCTGGGGGGGGTGGGGAATGGGGAAGGAGAAACAAAAGAAACCGGGTGTCCCATACCTAAATTCACAAGAACTATGATCTGAATGCAGACTAGCCCCATGGTTCTTTCCTGAGATGCCTGCCTGTTCTATCAAGTATACTTGTTCCAATTACACTTTATTTTCATATTAAAAAAAAAGAACCAACACATATTTTAGAATGCAAAGATGAAAATTATCATATGAACTTTGCAGGACCTTCTACATGACACACATACAAAGATAATAGCAAAGTTTTCTTTCTTTTTTTTTTTTTTTGTATTAATGTTAAGGCATCTAGGAAGATATTAGCCTATGTGTGTAAGAGGTGCTGAGGAAAATGAGAAATTTTTTAAAGAAAATAAATTTATGTGCAATGAAGCAAGGAAACAGGTTCTGAAAGCGAGACATGGCCTCTTATCTGTCTCCCTTAGCCCAAGGTGTCCTTGTCTGTCCTTTATCAAAAGGAATTCACTGCCTCTGGGAAGTGATACAGCTGGCCAGACAAAGTTCTGATTACTTGACTGAAACAGTCTTTGCTTCTCCAATAGATAAGAATCTTCATGGCCAGTATGTCTTGGAGGGGCTTGTTTAGGGCAACTCCATGCTTAAAGTAATTGCTCTTATTTTATAGTCCTGTTAGATGGACTGCGGTGCTCTCCCTGGGGGCAGCTCAGGGAAATCTCATATGCCCTTTACCAAGGGGACTATGAAGAAGTTCTAGCAGGAATTCCACACCCAGAAATCATCTACCCCAACTTTTCCAGAAGAGGGAGGAGGGATGAAGAAACAGGGGACCCACACGCATGTCCATAAGAATCCCCATCTGAATGTGGACTGTCCTGTCAGTCCTCTACTGAAACACGTGCTTGTTTGATCAGATGTAAGGATTTCTGACTCTTGTTTTTCAATAAAATTCTTTGCTAATTGTCTTCCTGTCTGTTCATTCATCATCCTCATATTTTATCATTGATGGACAAGTTCCCAGGATTCAAAGTGAAGTGGGAAAGACAAGTTTTAATTTCATTCCTGGTCCTTACCTTCTACTTAGAGAATCACTCTAAGTACAGGCACATATACAGTGGCAAAGTAGTACACTACTTAAAAGGTGAGAAATAAGACACAGACACACACACACACACCAAAAAAACCACACACACACAGAAACATCAGCAAACTTGAGTGGAGTGGACCAGGAAGAGAAAGGGGTGCAGGAGGGAGGTGCAGAGAGAGTAGTTCATTGCCTCCTCTCATTTTAGTCCCTGACAAAAGGAGGTCCTTTCAGTTGCTGGCTTCTTTTATCAGGATGGAAGGGGAGTGGTTACAGGGCACCTCCCATCCCAGGTTCCAGGTTAAGGGAGATACATCCAAGAAATAGGATTGTTTGGCTGACAGGCAGGTGGATAATTTACAGAGGGAGGGGGCATGACTTCCAGTTTATGGTCCTAATCTAGGTACCTACCTTATCCCATTTCATTTTCCTCCTCAGAAATTTCTGACCCTTATTTTTAAGGGGGTGCTGAAGGGTGATGATTCTTCTGTAGTTATTTCTTGCTGATCAGGACTTTGGTCTCTGCCTATCTCAAGTGCAGAAACCTCTTCCTATTTCATCTAATGCATCTGTCTCATGAGGCAAAGAATCTTCATCAGTCACTGCCAATGGCTGTGGCTCCACCCCTTGGTCATAATTATCTTGAGATGCTGTTGAATTCTGAAACAGACAAGTTCATCAATCAGTATGAGCATGATTGGGGAGAAAACTGCAAGTGGAGAGAAAGGAGGAATATATCTCATTGTTGCCCAAATAGTAAGTGCCAATAGATTGTCTCTTTGCAGAATATAAAACCATCTAGCCTTAGCATAATGATTTTTAATGCCTTTTTCAGTGAACATACTACCACTAGGGCAGGTGTGACCAATTACATTAAGCACTGTACATTCTCCTCCTTGCTCTATCTGAATATATTCTAAGCTTAGTTGGTTATCCATGACTATCTTAGACGGCACCACCACAGACTTGAGTACTTATTGTAAAAGCTGACCTGAAGTGTCAGTTAATTTGCCACAAGCAATGGACAGACTTTTTAAAATAACTTCTTGAAACATAGTAGGATCTTTTACTATTACATTAAAAGAACTCACCAAGGAGTTTTCCTGACAAGAGCAGCTTGCTGAAAGAACAGGAAAGTTTGTAAAGCATACCTGTCATAAAGTGTAACGATCGGCATGACAGAAACAAAGATTTTACCTATCATTTTGCTCTTTGAAAGATGTATTTGAGTTCTTTGCTTGGTTCACAAGAGTAGGCAGACTTATCTTCTATGTGCATTTGTGAACATTCAAGAGGTAGAAATTTTATTGACAAGTGTGCCCAGATTGGGATGCCCTGTACCTTAATTGTGGTGGGAATATTCAGAAGCACCTGGTAGAGTCCCTTCTATTTAGGCTGAAATTGCTCTAAGGGGTTTTTATTGCAAGTCTTTAATCATATATGGGGACATAGGCTGTATATGATTTTTTGGATCTGGCATTGGGAGAATTTTGTTATCATACTCCATCAGAGCCTGCTGTACCTGAGTGAAATAACATTTGATATTGATAATTCATAATATACTTTATCTGATCTTGAGTCTCTGAATCAAAGGATGTCAGTGGTGAGGAAAGACCTCTCTTATAGCATTTCAAATGGGCTAAACTTTAGAGCAGTCTTAGGTGCCAGTCTCATCCTGAGAAGGGTGTTAGGCAATAATTTAAGCCATGTTTTTGATGTCTCTTGGCAAAGCTTAGCCACAATTTTCTTAAGATTATGATTAGCCTTTTTGACTTTACCTTATGACTGAGGTCTCCAATAGGCATGGAGATGATAAAAATTCCCTAGATTGGTAGCTTCCTGTTGAATTATTTTTCTTATGACAATATGAGGTCCTTTCTTTCAAATACCTGAGAAATTATTTGCATTAAATCTCTTCTTCCCAGATGGGTGGACTCATGTATTTTCTTAAAAATTTTCTACCAAGAGGCCACTGGGAGCATAACCATATGATCTAATATCTATCATTCACATATCTTTCTATAGTCTCATTGTTGGTTCCATTCTTTCTCAGGCTTAGTGTGGTGAGAATTTTTAGTTATCTCTACAGGCTGAAATATGAAAGCAATTTCTAGAATCTCCTGCTTAACAGCTCTATTTTCTAGCTTATCTGCTAGGACATTTCCCCTGCTAGTATGATTTTTTTTTTTTTCATCTTCAAGGTTCTAGTATTTCCTGGGGGAGAGTTAATATCTCTTTTCTATAGTTAATCAGAGAACTATTTGCAGTCAGTAAACCTCTTTCTCTCCAAATTGCTTCATGTGCATATAACATAAGGAAATGATATTTGGAGTCTCTATAATTCATTGGCATTTTACCAATTGTAAGAATCTACTTAAAGTGATAAATTCGGCCTTTTGAACTGAAGTATTAGTTGACGGCGCCTGAACTTGGCATAACCTGCTTTTCTACCTCCTTATTTCATGTAACTACTGCCATCAGTTAACCACCCAACATCTGGTTTTTCTAGAAGTTCATATTGCGGGTCAGACCTACTAGTAAAAGGCGAAAGATTTATACGATCTGAAGAGAAACCAGAGTATAGGTCAGACCTCCTAAAATACACATATTCTATAGTATCTCCACAGGAGTGAAAACTACTCAACAACTGTTCAGTAGTTGGAGGTGGCAATAGAGTTGGTGGATTGAGACTTGGCATACTTTAAGAGTTTTCTCAGGTGAATGTTACAAAAGAGCCTGATATTTTGTGAGGCTCCCTGATGCTAGCTATTGATGTCCCTTAATTTCTTTTTTTTTTTTTTCAAAAGATTTATTTATTTATTTGCAAGTCAGAGTTACACAGGGGGGGGGTAGAGAGAGAGAGAGAGAGAGAGAGGTCTTCCATCCGATGGTTCACTCCCCAGATGGCCACAATGGCCAGAGTAGCTCTGATCCGAAGCCAGGTGCCAGGAGTTTCCTCTGTGTCTCCCATGCTGGTGCAGGGGCCCAAATACTTGGGCCATCTTCTACTTTCCCAGGCCATAGCAGAGAACTGGATGGGAAGAGGAGCAACCAGGTCTCGAACCAGAGCCTGTATGGGATGCCGGTGCTTCAGGCCAGTGCGTTAACCCACTTCGCCACAGTGCCGACCCAGCAATAGCTTTTAAATACTTGCTCCTTTATTGCAATATGCTGTTTTGTTTCACAAATATAATTTCTTTATGCATTCTACTTTTGTTGAAATGTGGATTGTTTACAGTCAATGGCTCTTATGAATCATATAACTGAATATGTTTGTCAGTTTTCTTGGTGGACATGGACATAAATTTCTATCATGTATTCCCTTCAGAATGAAAAGATGGATTGTAAGATACAGAAATTTTAGTTTCTAAATTCATAGCAAATAGTTTTTCAAGGTGATCAGCAATTTTATTTCTTACCAACACTGAATGAGAGCTCCTCTATCTCAACATTTGTACAAGCAATATTTTCATTCCTGTTTTGCTTGCTGTTCTATTGGGAGACTTCAAAAAAATCCACAGGGAAATTGCATTAATATATCATAACCCAAATATATAAAATTTATATCTCAACATAAACATCATCAAATTCAAGATACATTTATTTGTAAATGATATCTGCCATTAAATTCATTCTTAAAGAACCTCATGTTTCTGAGATTTTAACCATGTTAGTGACATCACATTTACATTATTAAGTGAAGAAAATTAGTATCCTTTAAAGATTAATTTATGATTAAGAAAAATGAAGTCAGAAGGAGCCAATTTAGCCAATTTATCCAATCCACTGTATGGTGGATGTCTGATGACTTCTTTTCAAAACTCACAACATTGACATATTGTGGTGTAAAGAATCTTCGTTATGTGGAAAGACTGTTTTGTCTTCTTATGCATCTTCGTTATGGGGAAAGACTGTCTTGTGAAACTTTCCTGGGCATTTTACTATAAGCCAAACCAACAACATGTCTATGGCGTTAGCTTATTGTTTCTATTGTATCCATCAGTCCTCTTTTATCAGAGCACAAAGATTAGTTTTAACCCACAAACTTATATACTTGATGTGCTACTGCACACTTCTTCTTCAATATCATATTGTCCTTTCTTATATTATCCATATGTAAATTAATTTATTTGAGCTGTTGTCCCCATAATGCTATGTAAATTTCAATGACTTCATCCTTCTTATCTCCAGACTTTACCTTCAATTTGGTGTTTGTTCTTTGAACTTGAGCACTCAGCCATGTGAGGTGGGACAAGTTTGGCACAATTTTTAAAAATCTAAAGTTGATAGAATGATATATGCTTAGCATTAAAATTATTAAGTATGAAATATTATTTAAAGTTCAGTGTGCTGTCTCAAATATAATGATACCTCATATAATGATAGTTTTTAAAATATTTGGTGGTTGATATAATAAATATTTGCATCTGTAAGTGCTTACTTTACCCAATGCATAGTGGAAGGGTGTGAGCTAAACATGAAAAATAGCATGCATACTTTCTTCAGATGACATCCTCATCATAATTTTTTCCTTTTGTTTCAACATTTGCTATTTGTCAAGTTATCAAAATTTTTAAAAATCTGACTTCTACATTCCCCTCAACTAACAGTCACCCATTTCATGCATTCATTTGTTAAATGTATTGATTCAGGAAAGAACTAATTTTACATTAATTCCTAATGTAATGTCACTAATTCCACATTGTTACCCTCGTGGGTAGCCTACCCAACTTTCAGTTCTCAATGGGAAGTTAACAAATTTCATTTTCTTAAATTTTTTAACTTGTATTTAATAAACATAAATTTCCAAAGTACAACTTTTGGATTATAGTGGCTTTTCCCCCCATAACCACCCTCCAATTTCAAGTTTTGTTATGTGTTTTACCCTAGGAAGTACTCTAATTGTGGAATGCTGACTATGGTAAAAGGTTGGTATATATAACATTTTTTTTGTGTCAAAATTTATACAACCAAGAATTTCTCTAATCACCAGGGTATTAGTAATTGATTAGATTGGAGGGCTTAAATTGAATGCTAAATATAAACAAAACTTGTGTCAGAAAAATTCATGTATCCCATAAAAATTGATTAAATTGTTCAGTGTCTTGTTATTGACTACCTACCATGCTAAAAGCAAAAGAATAATAGTGCATTTGAGAGAAACTGTCTGAATACTTAGGTTCATGAAACTTGAATACAAAATTATAGGACAAAATATTTTATTTATTAGTTTTAAAAATTTAAACTTGGCAGGCAGACACTGAATAAGTGAAATAGTTCTGCACAAATTCTGAAACTATAACATTATTTGTTAAACAAGCTTTTCAATTAATACTTTAAATTTATTCACTGGCCTACATGTCAGTATTTTGTTGTAATGCAGATTTGGTGGGTATGAATGGAGAAAGCCTCTGCTACCTCAGATAACTCTCCCTCTGCTTTAACCACAATCAGTTTGTTGGAGATCTGGGTAGCTCCATAATTATTTCCCTGATATTTGTGACTTTTTAGAATCTCAAAACAATCCTAACAAGTTTTAAAGATATTGTTCTGTTTAACTGCTTTAACACTTTGCATGCAACTTCCATGGTCATTAAACTCTAAGACTCCATGATATCTAACGAATAGTATCTTTTCCCTTAATATAGGCCCATATTTCTTAATTATATTCAGATTAAATTTCTAATAGCATTTCCAAGATTTTTCTCTTACTTTTCTATTTGGTGTTATGTCTCCCTTTCAATTCCATAGCACTTTATTTAAAATTGGTTTCAGTTTCTTAGATTTCCCTCTCTCTCTCTCTTTCTCTCTCTCTCTCACTCATTTTTGCTGTTGGCTTTGGTTTATGTCATTCTTTCCGACTAAAGCATTCAACAATAGGCCCCATACTTTTCTTTATGGTAGTAATTTCATGACAGTTGTGCCAATTTTCTGAAAATACTACATGTCAGCTCTTCAATAATAAAATTAACTAAAATTAATTTGGGGTAGAGAATATTATGACAGTCCTTTCCAACTGATAGTTGGAAAAGAGATGTTTTAAATCCAAAATTCTATATACACCAAAAAAAAGAAGAACTCTGCAGATTTAATTCCTGCAAACAGTACATTTTGTATAAAGAAGCACATATGTATATAGATGAAAATATATTCCTGAATATCTCCTTTATTAAATCATAATACCAGGAAGGAAGAAATGTCCAGTCAGATGTGTGTTCTATTTTCAGCTCTATCATTTACTGTGTCTGTGACCTTGGATAAATTTCCATTTTAATGACTGGAAATTTTATATATTTAATCTAAATCAGCACAATTCCAGGCATATAATAACTTTTCAATGAATATTAACTAAAAAGCACTCCTTCTCATAGTCAGCCTCAACTTAAATTTCCTTACCACTCTCTCTGGGCCATTGTGTATATGTCCGCTTTATCAACCTCACAATAAAATATGTAATAAAGCAAAAGCTTGGCTTATTAAGCTTTGTTATTTTACTCTCTCCATTCATTAATCTCAATTGCCAGGCCAATGCTTTAGAAATAATGAATGCACATTTTGCATGAGTACAAAATAAATGGTTACTTGGCCATTTTGTTAAAAATAAATTTAATGTTTTCCCATATTTTTAATTTCCTTCAAGGCCTACATATTTTATAGAAATATTAGCAAGTATACATTTTTCTGTTCATGAGCTGTTCAAGGGTTGACATTTGTAGATCAAAATTATAACAGTGTACATAAAGTTTATCTTGCAAGTGAACCAATTCAAAACATATTTTGAACTGAAATCCATAGAACTAAACTTCTACTGTTATGTGGGGAAGGGTATATCATCTAAATTTTATTGATAATTATAAAAATGTTGGCTGTATCTTTGCTGTGAAGGTCTCTTTGTAATTCCATATGTGTTCTGCATACTGGATTTATAGGAAATATACACGGGAAAATGTATACCTTTTATAGAGGGCCTATCGTGATAGCATCAGGGCAAAATGAAGAGATACAGCAATGTCAGGAGGAAGGGAACCAGTTTTTAAAACTTCTGAGCATCTGAAACTCATCACTTGTCAAAAAGATTAATATAATAAATTCATTTTTAAAACCATGCATGCTGGGGACATGCAATTAATGCAATGATTAAAATGTCCACATCAGATAACAGAGTCTTGAATTTATGGTCTGCCTCCGTTCCTGGATCTACCTGCCTGTTAACAGTGATGTCTCACGTGGCTGGGTTCATGCCAAACACAAGGCAGGCCTTGATAATTAAGTTCCTCTTTCCAACCTTGTTCTGCCCCAGGCTGGTCCTTGCTGGCATTTAGAGAATGCCCTAGTAAGTTGGAGGTCTCTGTTTCACAAATAAATAAGACAAAATAAAACAATAAAACAAAACTATCCATACTATTTTATTTAGAAAACAATATTTTCTTTATTACTAATATTTTAAAATTTATTTATTTGAGAGAGAGGAGTTGAGAGAGAGAGAGAGAGATAAGTCATCCATTCAGTCTAGGTCTCTCACATGGGTGGCAGCTATCCGATTACTTGAACCATCACCTGCTGCTCCCCAGGGCACACATAAGCAAAAAGCTGGAACTGAGAGCCTAGCTAAGATTCAAACCCATGTACTCCGAAATGGAATGTAGGCATCTCAACCAACATCTTAGTTGCTAGGAAAATGTCTGCCCCTAAGAACTTAATATCTTAAATAGTATTTGAGACTATTAAAAGTAAGCACTGAGGTTCTCCAATAGGTCCTATGTGATTTGCACCTGCAATTAAGTGTGATACTATAAAATATGAGCACTTGGATTCCATCAATATTTTTAATATCCACTTAAAATCAATTTGCAAGTATTTCGCTGTTAGCATTCAGAATGCCCTGTAAAATCCAATTATGACCTTGTATTTTATGTGGGACTATCAAAATGTCATTGGTTAATTCAACTGATTTTAAAAACAGTGAATGTCCCAAAATGGAACTTAGAGTTCTACAGAAACTATCTCATGCTGTTGGTAATTTGTACATGATTTCCACACTATCATAACTTAACTTTCTAATGCATATATTTGCTCTTTTAAAAACTTAAAATGCATTTTAATTTTAATATTAAGTAGAAGCTATATTTTATGGACAGTCATCGTAATTTCCAGTTTTATTTTTCTTTTATATTTGTATAAAGGGTTTTTTGCCTGATCAAATTGTAGAAAAGCGTCCTTCTAGTACATTTTAAAAGGTTGGTCACTGGGGGCCTGTGTTGTAGTGTGACTGGTTGAGCTGTTTCCTGAAATGTTGGCTTCCCATTTTGGTACCTGTTGAGTCCCAGTTGCTCTACTTTCAGTCCAGCTCCCTACTCATGCACCTGGGAAAACAGCAGAAGATGGCCCAGGTCCTTGGACTCCTGCATCCATGTGAGACCCTGAGGAAGCTCCAGGCTCATAGCTTCAGCCTGACCCAGCCATGGTTATCATGGCCATGTAAGGTGTGACCTAGTGGATAGAAAATCTATCTCTATTTCTCCCTCTCTCTATATATAGCTCTGCTTTCCAAGTTAATAGAATAAATCTTTTTAAAAAAGTGGAACCAAAGGATAATTTCATTTAAAAAATAAATAAAATGTAGGCCACTGAAACAATCAGCAATAATTGTGAACTTTGATTATTGTTCTAATAAAGCACTTATAAGAAATATTTAAAATGTAATTGGACATTGAGCCATGTAAATTATATAGACATTTTTTCAAATGGAATATTAATATCTATTGTGTTATGAATAATTATGTAGAGAACAGAAGTATGTGGGTGGGAAGAGAGTAATTACAAAAGAGAAAGAAAAGGTGAACTGTGTATCTTACATGTAGTTAGGCTGACCCTTTGACCAACATGATACTTCAAAGTCAACTAATGTTTCAGTGATTCAGCAGCAGACTTACATCTAAAATAAATTAAGCAACCTAGCAAAAATATTATCTACAAAAGAGGATGAAAATGAATCTTGATGTGAATGGAAGGGGAGAGGGAGTGGATAAGGGGAGGGTTGCGGGTGGGAGGGACGTTATCGGGGGGAAGCCATTGTAATCCATAAGCTGTACTTTGGAAATTTATATTCATTAAATAAAAGTTAAAAAAAAGAGGACTATTAAAAAATAAATGCTCAGGGCCGGCACTGTGGTGCAGCAGGTTAAAGCCCTGGTCTGAAGTATTGGCATCCCATATGGGTGCAGGTTCAAGTTCCGACTAATCTTTTTTTTTTTTTTTTTTTTTTTTGACAGGCAGAGTGGACAGTGAGAGAGAGAGACAGAGAGAAAGGTCTTCCTTTGCCGTTGGTTCACCCTCCAATGGCCACCGCGGCCGGCGCGCTGCGGCCGGCGCACCGCGCTGATCCGATGGCAGGAGCCAGGAGCCAGGTGCTTTTCCTGGTCTCCCATGGGGTGCAGGGCCCAAGCACCTGGGCCATCCTCCACTGCACTCCCTGGCCACAGCAGAGAGCTGGCCTGGAAGAGGGGCAACCGGGACAGAATCCGGCGCCCCGACCGGGACTAGAACCCGGTGTGCCAGTGCTGCTAGGCGGAGGATTAGCCTAGTGAGCCGCGGCGCCGGCTAAGTTCCGACTAATCTTATCCAGCTCTCTGCTGTGGCCTGGGAGGGGAGTGGAGGATGGCCCAGGTCCTTGGGCCCCTGCACCCACCCAGGAGACTGGAGGATGCTCCTGGATCCTGGCTCCTGGCTTTGGATGAGTGTAGCTCCGGCCATTGTGACCATCTGGGAAGTGAACCAGCAGATGAAAGACATCTCTCTCTGTCTCTACCTCTCTCTGTAACTCTGTCTTTTAAATACAATAAAAATGTCAAAAAAGTAAATGCTCAAAGATAATTTAGACAGATTTTCCCTCTTTATTTTTCTTATAACCGAGACATGTTAGCATGACACTTATCTGATTCCTTCAAATGGAGGAATGAATGGAGAAACTTAGAAAAGAGTTGATAAAATGATAATAGAAGGTGAAAAATAAGACATAAATATCTCATGACTGAATATACACTGATTATTTTCATAAGCACAAATATCAGTATCATTGGATTTACATTATGTAAACCAATCTCTACAATATAAACTAAAATATGATGTAAAATTTGTCATTTGACTTCCCTCCATGAAGTGTGAAACTGAAACTCAGCTATCATATGCAAAGAAAGATAACAGATAACTATAATCTGAATGTTATAGAGCATAACTACTCCCTATTGGGAAAAGTCTCCTTTATTTACTTAATCATTGCTTTTATTATTATTAATTCTAGTGAATATTGAATAGCTAAATATTATAAAAATGTGTTAATGGAGAAGGTCCAAGTGTCAGAAAATTATTCTTAAATACATCCCATATAATTTATTAATTGCAAAATGCAATTAAGCATTCCTTAGTCGAAGCATTCATGACATCCCAATAACTTGGCTTTGGTTTTTTTAGTGAAAATCTTTTGCTTATTTAAGAGGGTGAGCTTGCCTAAAATTTTTAAAACACTCAAGAAATACATTATTAGCTGGCGCCACAGCTCACTAGGCTAATCCTCCGCCTTGCGGGCGCCTGCACACCGGGTTCTACTCCCAGTCGGGGCGCCAGATTCTGTCCTGCTTGCCCCTCTTCCAGGCCAGCTCTCTGCTGTGGCCCAGGAGTGCAGTGGAGGATGGCCCAGGTGCTTGGGCCCTGCACCCCATGGGAGACCAGGAGAAGCACCTGGCTCCTGCCATCGGATCAGCGCAGTGCGCTGGCCGCGGCGTGCTGGCCGCGGCGGCCATTGGAGGGTGAACCAACGGCAAAGGAAGACCTTTCTCTCTGTCTCTCTCACTGTCCACTCTGCCTGTCAAAGAAAAAAAAAAGAAATACATTATTGAATTTTCTTTATTGCCTTAGAAGGTATGTGAAGGATGATAGATACAGGACTAAAATTTCAATTTACAAACTTATTTGTTGGCAAAACATTCTATAAGAAGGAGAAATTTAAAATAATTCAAAGAAAAGAGTATAATATTGTGTTTTTGATAACTTTATTATTTTCCCATGCAAATTTCTTATCTTCCTGATTATAGATCCTTGTGAATATATTCTCTTAGGTCATTCAGAATTACCATTAATATCATCATTAAGTCATAAGGTTTTCTGTCATTCCTTAAATTCTCAATGTGATGACTGCCTTTTTTATTTTATTTTTATTTTATTTTTATTAGACAGACAGAGTTAGACAGTGTGAGAGAGAAACAGGAGAAAGGTCTTCCTTCTGTTGGCTCACCCCCCAAATGGCCGCCACAGCTGATGCGCTGCGCTGATCCGAAGCCAGGAGCCAGGTGCTTCCTTCTGGTCTCCAATGCAGGTATGGGAGCCCAAACACTTGGGCCATCCTCCACTGCACTCCCGTGCCACAGCAAAGAGCTGGACTGGAAGAGGAGCAACCGGGACAGAATCCGGCGCCCATATGGGATGCTGGTGCCGCAGGCAGAGGTTTAACCAAGTGAGCCATGGTGCCGGACCCAGGACTGGCTTCTGTTTATATTTGAAAGTGGGAATGAATTAGAAGAAATTTATCCCTCTCTACCCCTAATAGTGACCAGTAACAAGTATATTTTAAGTTCTCAGAGACTTTTCTCTGAGACTCTTCAAATCATTAGTTAATTTACTCAATGTTACCTTTTTTAAAAGATTTATTTATTTATTTGAGAGGCAGAGTTACAGACAGAGAGGAGAGACAAAGAGAGAGGTCTTCCATCTACTGGTTCACTCCCCAAATGACTGCAATGGCCACAGCTGGGCCTATCCAAAGCCAGGAGCCAAAAGCCTTTTCTGGGTCTCCCACATGGGTGCATGGACTCAAGCACTTGTGCCATTTCTACTGCTTTCTAGGCCATCAACAGGGAGCTAGATAGGAGGTGAAGCAGCAGAGACAGGAACCTGCATCCATATGAGATGCTGGCACCTCAGGCGGTGGCTTAACCTGCTTTGCCACAGTGCCGGCCCTTGTTCAAGGGTATTTTAAAACAAAAGGGAAATGACTGGCTGGGAAAACAGAGGCAATAAACACAAAGTCATTACTATGACTTGTAGACCAAGAATCACTGCCTGATTCTGTTCCTGTTAAGGTCCTCTCTTCATTCTCAGTGAATCACTATATCTTTCTGAGTAATCCAGATACTGCTCCTAACTCAGAATCTTTGAACATGCTATTTCTGCAGGCTTCAATGCCCTTCCCTTAAACACCCTCTCATGCCTCGCTCCTTTCAGTAAATCCACACAGAAGCATTACATTATCATGAAGACCTGGTTCCCATGTTCTACATAAAATTGTAACACCTTCATCTGTCAAAATAATACTCTTACTAATTGATATTTTCTAACTACTCATCCTATATAATGTATCAAATAGAAAATCATATAGTTATAGACTGTTTTATGAAGTTCTGGTTCAACACTTTCTTTTATAATAATTTCTTCTGTTATTAAATAAAGTATATTTTAAAGTGATTTGCAAGTTGTAACATTATTTATTTAGTTCTATGGCAAAATGCTGTCAATTAAACACTGTCTAGTCATTAGTGACAGATGAATTTTAGTTATAAAGATAATAAAATATGGATAGAGGACCATTAAAATGGAGTTTTATCATGCATATTTATACTTTAAATAAATACAATATTTCCTCATATGGCTGAAAGTTTCATGAGGGTAAATAGTTTTCATTGATATTCACATTTATAATACCTATAATTCCTATTGCATCACACTAGGTGCTCAATAAATATTTTATGCAATACATACTTGAATAGATTTAAGTAATTTTGTGACTGGTTATTCTCTCTCTTCAAAAACTCATATATATATATATATATGCATATAAATACACTTCTCTCAATTTTCCTTTCTCATGCAACATGAGATACAGACATAAAAAAATAAACAGTGGCTGGCATTGTGATGTAGCAAGTTAAGCCACTACCTGCAATGCTTGCCATATGGGTTCTTACTCAAGTGCTAGCTGCTCCACTTATTAGCCAGCTCCTTGTTAATGTACCTGGGAATGCAGCAGAGACTAGCCCAAGTACTTGTGCCTCTGTCACCCTTATGGAAGACCTGCATGGACTTCCAGGCTCATGGCCCTGTTCTGGTCATTGGAGCTATTTGAGTAGTGAATCAGGAGATACAAGAGCTCTTTCTCTTTCTCTCTCTCTGTATCTCTGCCTCTCTCTCTCTGTTCCTCTGCCTTTCAAATAAATAAATAAATCTTTAAAAACAAATTATAAAATGAATATTAATTAAACTGTGTCAAATTGAATACCATTGCTTGACTTTATTGGAGGCAATTGGAGTGAGAGTGAGTGTATGTTTCTATGGTCTATTTGCATGTGATGACCTCAGAAAGTATGACTGGCATTAATGTGCCCATCTGTAACAAAATAGAGTAGTTTAAAAATAAAAGTGTGGTGCGCAGTGTCAGGATGAACTTGTTAAAGGAGTGTGGCATACCTGTTGGTTTGGTGTCTCAGCTTCATAGTAGGTATTTTACTGGTATATGAGTGGGCTGATAGTTTATTTTCTTTTCTCTTTTAGATATTTATTTATTTTGTTTGAATTGTAGAGCTACAGAGATAGAGGAATAGACAGAAATCTTCCATCCACTGGTTCACTCCTAGATGGCTGCAATGGACAGCACTGGGCCAGGCCAAAGCCAGGACTGAAGAGCTAAATCAAGGTTTCCCACGTGGGTGGCAGGGACCCAAACACAGGGTCATCCTCTGCTGCTTTTCTCAGGCCATTATCATGAAACCAGATCAGAAATGGAATAATCAGGATATATAGGATGCTGGCATCTCAAGTGGCAGCTTTACCATTATGCTACAATATCTGTCCCTATAGTTTCTTCAAAGCATAAGCAATCATAAGCTTTATCAGTGAAATTTGTGATTCAAGTGGAATAGTTTCTTTTAAAATTTTCTAAGTTTCCAGTAAACTTTTCCTAAGACATTTCATGTTCACATAATTCTAGCCAATTTTTTTGTTGAGACATATTATTTTAAGCTGAAAAACCTTTGTCTTCTAATTGTAGACCTCTTTCTTACTTGAAATTATTTAAAAATACCTGAAACAACAAACTTGAGTGGAAAATGAACCTATTTATCTTTATCTTTGATAGAGAGAATAAAATGTGTTGGAAATTGACTTGGGGGATGGTACTGTCATATTCAAATCTGTTTTGAGAGTTACCATTGGTAATGGGTTTAGTTTATAGTACAGGCTTATTTGTATCTTCAGTCCTCTGAATTCCCAAATCATTAGATGTTCGCTCAATGAAAATTGCGTACTTGGGGCTTTAGATTACTTTCCTAGGCAGAAAGATAATCTGTCAACTTTGCTTTAGATAAGTAAATTCTAATCTGAGCATCTTTCTTAGTTGAGCATCTGAAAATAGTCAATGGATAGATAGACTGTGAATATTTGTATTACTTTGACCAATTGTTTAGGGCCTCTTTTAGTAGATGATCTGCATTTGAATAAACGGAAGTCTCAATCATTGCCAAACATTTTGACACTGTATCGCAAGGGTTAGTGACCTTTAATAGCTGATCCTTTCCACCCAACATACTACAAATTCCACTAATATAATACCAAAGGCTTAGGTTTTGTTACTTATAGTACTCTAACCCTAGTAACAAATTCTAAATTAGTAACAATTAGGTTTGGCTATGAGTGGTGGAATATTCATAATCATAAAAGAGACAGAAAAATATAACTTCTTTTGATAGTCCTAGACAGTGTCACAGTTAGGACTGTTCTATCAAAGGGCAGTGGGACCTGGTAGCATAGAGCAAAATCTTTGGTGCTATAGTGCCTGAGATTTACTACTGGCTACTTGTGTGACCTAGGCTGCTCTTCCCAGACCATTAGCAGGG
The DNA here is from genome assembly GCF_051225735.1 of Oryctolagus cuniculus. Lineage (NCBI taxonomy): Eukaryota > Metazoa > Chordata > Mammalia > Lagomorpha > Leporidae > Oryctolagus > Oryctolagus cuniculus. Next base: position 57,815,380 of record NC_142870.1, read on the forward strand.
AGCTGTCTCAGAAATGGAGCAGCAGGGATTTTGACCAGAGCCAATATGGGATGCCGGCATTGCACACCATGGCATTACGCCCTATGCCACAATGCGGGCTCTGTTGCTGACAACATCTTAATTTTAATCTAGTAGTACCTGTTTCAGATATGTGATCTCCAAAATTTTAAGATAATGGGGCTGGACTGGCCAGTCAGAAATTGAGCACTCAATCCAGTTTTCCCACATGAATGACAGAAACCTTGAGCTTTCATTTGTACTTCAAAGGTTCCTCATGAGTAGGAATCTGGGGTCAGCAGTCAGAGCTGGCACTCTGTTGTGGGTTGTGGACATCCTAACCAGAATCTTAACTGTTAGGCCAAATATCTTCCCTTGATTTTTTATAAACCATTAATGTTTTTTCCTCCTTAGAAAGTTCAGAGTTCAGTGTATATCTTGTTCCACTTAGCTTTAATGGTTTTGATTTAATCTAGTGTTATCTTTGCACTTATTAATGATCATATCAGCAAATCAAACATTGTCTCTGAGATGCTAATTAGTAGTAGTCGAGGATAAATGATGTATAATTCCACAGAAAATAGAAAGCAAAGCATTAATTTTAAGACAAATTAAATAAAGAAGCACTAAGAAAATTAATTGTGAGGCATCTGCAAAGCTTGTTTTGGAAATGAAGAAATAATTACTGCTGCACATGCATCTATCTAGTCTCTATTGAACTCAGTCAGAAAAACAAGTTAAATTTTTGAAGAGTATTGTGCTTCCAAGTGTACTAGGAACAGCAGGTAAAAAGAAATAAAGAATATACGTAGGTGGCTTTTATAATGTGTATTTAAAAAAATAAACCATCACAGTTAGTATGTACTACAATCATAATTTTATAATTGTTGTTCTTAGTCTTTCTTTATAAATGCAAAAGTTGACTCTTATAGAAGTTAATTTATTTGTATAATCATGCGCTTAGCAAATAGAAATGGAAACAGTAGTAAGATTTCTCTGAGTACAAAACTGATACTCTTCCACTCGAGCCTATGAATACAGTTCTTCTTAGTTAAGTTTTTTTGGGAAACTGAAAGGTATTCTCTAGGCCATTGCCTGACTTCTTTTCCTCTACCCCCATTTTCAAATTAAGGAGGGATAAATATTGGATCTGAAAATTCAAAGATATTTTTCTAGGCTTCAGTCGTCATATTAGGTGGTACTTTAAAAGAAATAAAAAGATAAAATATCTGGCTGTATGGCATTTTTTAAGTAGTTTCTTGAAGTGTAATTCCTCTACTATAAAATTCATACTACTCTTTTATTTTAGCATATTCACAGAGTTATGTCACCATCAAGTCACCCCCAAAACACCTCAATATCCATTATCTCTCTTGATCCTATTGCCTCCAGACCCCTATAGTGGTTTGTTTTTGTTTATTTATTTATTTTTTTTTCTGTCTACAGATTTTTCCTGTTCTGGACACTACCTATAAATGGAGTCATGAAACATATACTCAATTGTGCCTGGCTTCTTCATCTGGGCATTGTGTTATCATGATCATTCATGTTGTAACAAGAATACTTTATTGCTTTCTGTTGCTTGATAGTATTCTGTTACATGGATATACCACATTTTATTTATGCATCAATCAGTTGATGAACTTTGGAGTTGTCTCAAGTCTGGCTGTTATGAATAATGCTATTTGAGTATTCACACAAAATTTCTGTGTGGATCTAACTGCTTTCTCCTGGATATGAACCTAGGAGTAGAATTGATGCTTCATTTGATGGTCATATGATCAGTCATATGACTGATTTCCCCAGTGGAAGCATCATTTTACCTTCTTGCTAACAGTATACGTGGATTCCAATTTTTGCACACTTTTTCTAAGGCTTTTTATTTTTTTCTTCTTTAAATTATAACCATTCTATACATTATCTCAAAAACTTAAAAAAGACAGAAATGTAGAGGAAAGGTGCAAGAGAAAGTGGGGAGGGAGGGAGAAAGTAAAAGAATATCATTCTATTCTTAGAATTGTATCTACAAACTATATTGACTCTGTTAAAACTAATTTAAAATAATTGTAAACAAATAAAAGCATAAAAATAAATCATGACAATTCTAGTGGGTATTGAGTGTTAGCTCATAGTGATTTTCATTTTCATTTTCCTAATGAACAATGATGTTAAGCATTTTAGTGCATATGTATTGACTACTTATAAATCTTTTCTTAGAGAAATGTCCATTCCAATCCCCTGCTTTCTAAAAACTGTGGTATTTGTATTTTTACTGCGTACTTGTTGTTGCCATTTACAAATTCTGGTTTTAAGTCCCTTATCAAAATCATAAATTTCTTTCATTCTGTAGATTGTATGTTTACTTTATTGTTGGTGTCCTCTGATGTACAAAGAATTTTAATTTTGATGAAGCTCAATTTTCTTCTTTTTCATTTTTTTGCATAAGATTTTGGTATCATCCATGTTTTCCTTTGCAAATTTTAACATTTATATTTATGTCTATAATGTATTTTTATTCTCTTCCCGATTTAAGAAGTATAGTTGACAAATACATTTAGAAAATTTTGAGATAAATAACATGATGGTTTGGGATATAAGTAACTTGAAATCACTATGGCAATTGAGTCAGATGATACATTTTTCATTTTGCTTATTCACTTCTCTTTTCCTTGTGGTAAGATCATTTAAGATTTATTCTCTTGTGGCACAGAGGGTTAAGTCTCTGCCTACGATGCTGCCATCTCATATGGTCACTGGTTCAAATCCTAGATGTACCACTTCCAATTCAGCTTCCTGCTGATGTACCTAGAAAAGCAGCAGAGGATAGCCTAAGTACTTGAGCCCCTGCACCCATATGGGAGACCTAGATGAAGTTCCTGGCATCAGCCTGGCCCAACTATGGCCTTTGTGGCCTTTTGGGGAGTGAATCTTTGGATGGGAGATTCACTCTCTCTTTCTCACTCTCTCTCTGCTTCTCCCTCTCTCTATACTGCCTTTAAAATAAATAAATAAATCTTTATAAAGATTTATTCTCTTAATAAAGTAGAATTTAAGTAATTATAAAAGTATAAATATTATATTTAAGTCTTCTATATTCTTACTGTTATGATCAATTTAATTTTTTAATTTATTTGAGAAATGGAGACAGAGAGAAAGAGAGACCCACAGACAAAGATAGAGTACTCATCATTAGTAGATTTATTCCCCAAAAGCCTGCAAACACTGAGTATAGCCCAAGACTAACACCTGGATCCAGGAACTTAATTCAGGTCTCTCATGTTACTGGCAGGAACCCTCATTTGTATCATCACTGCTGCCTACCAGGGTCTGTCTTAGCAGGATGCTGATAGTAGGAGCCAGAGCCAGGTGTGTAACTCAGGCACACCACTGTGAGACGCAGGCATCCTAACCAGCATCTTAACTGCCAGGATAAATGCCCATCTATTATGATGCAAGCTAAATTAATTTCTGTATATGTGTGGGCATTGTTGTCCAGCTCCATTCTTTGCTTGTGGACATCAAGTTGATCTAAGAATGTTCTTTTTGTGTATACCATATTTTTGGATATCTTCTTTTCCTGTGAGACAAATATACTTTATTAGAATGCCCTTCTTCTTCTCTTTCCTGCTGCCCAACCAAAAACTAAATAAAAAAGTAAGTAAGTAAGTAAGTAAATAGATAAATATAAATGGGCTACATAATCCAATTTAACTTTAGGTTCTACATTAAGGACATCATCTGATTCTTCTCAATACTGGGTATATTCTTATATAAGTGTTATAAGAGTTGATATTTAATCTTTTATAGCTTGTTTTGTTTCTAAGTCAATTAAGCTTTAGTTTAAGCCAAACAGTCTGTCCTTGTACAGTGTAGCATGAAACCCCAACCATCCATAAAGAATTCATAATCTCCACTCGTGTCCTCTATGTGCATATTTTTTCCTGGTTCTTACAGAGGTGGGTATGCATAAATAATCACGGACAGGTCTTAGGCATTTAGGATTCTGTAGCCAGCAGAGCATTTCTATGTTTTTTCATGTATTTACAATTGTCTGTCTACAGGAAAGTACGCATTTTGTGATGAAGATGAAGTTATTATATAAATGTGTTGATATTAATATGTACAGTACAACTATACAATAAAACAATGAGATAATTGCACAGCACTATTTATTACAGATAGTACATTAATTCAAAAAGTAGATTAGTAACTCAGTAAATTTAAATATATTCCCCTAAATATTCTGGCTCCTTATCGATATCATACATCTTATAAATTACTAAGCAAATATAATGTGAAAGTTAAGATAGCAGACTCTGACCAATATAAATTTGATTCTTAAATTTCCCTTCTCTGTGCCTGAATTTCCACATTAGTAAAACATTAGTATATAGCTATACATTTATTTTATAAATGCTGTGAAATTTCAGTGTAATGACATCTAAGAGAGTAAAAAATTTCTGTGGCAACCTTGACATAATGTGCTTAACTATAATCACTGTGTCTTTTTTGATTTATTTTAATTTATTTTTTAAAATTTTATTTAAGATATACAGATTGAATGTATTTCATATATACAGATTCAGGAACATAGTGATACTCTCCACCTTACCCTCTCTCTACTTACTATGTTTAAACTCTGACATCTATCATGAAATGTCTTGCTCATTTATTTGCAATTTATTTATTGTCTGTCTCACTCCTCTAAAATGTAGGCACTTGAAAGCAGGTATTCTATTTCTTAGTTCATTATCATGTTCCGACATTACGATCATGCCTAGAATATAGTAAGGATACTTATATATGTTTTGATCAAGTAAATGCATGAATGATAGTTACAGGATCCATTATTTTATTTGATTTGTAAATTTATTTATTTTAGAGTCATAGAGAGGAGGTGGGGAGAGAATGAAAGAGAGAGAGAGAGAAAGAGAGAGAGAGACAGGTGGGGGGATTCTCATATTTATCTGCTGGTTCATCCCAAAATATCCACAACAGTCTGGGCTGGATTGGGCAAAATCCAAGAACTGGCATTAGGTCTCCCACATGGGGTGGCAGGAATTCAATTACTTGAGCTATTTCTACAGCTTCCCAGGGTTTGCATTAGCAGGAAGTTGGAATGAGGAGCCAAATCTGGACATTGAAATCCAGTACTCTGATGTGGCATGTGGGCATATAACAGATATCATAACTATTAGGCTAAAGTCCTCCCCTGAGCGCTATTTTAATTTAAACACTTTGGAATTTAAAATGACAACTTCACTTCTCTCTACTTACTCATTATGCCTTGTTGGCATAAGTAAACAATTGCACCTGGCTGATTAATCATGACATTTATTATCTTATTTAAAAATCAAGTCCTTAAAATAAGACAGAATTGCATTAATAGTAGTTCAATATAATAAAGATGGTAGTAACTCAGTGAAAATAAATACACTTATTAATAAATACTTTACTCTTAGGGAATGGATTGCCCCCTCAAAAACTGTGTTCAAATCCTAATTTCTGGACTGGGACTTAGTAGAGTGTGAGTAGTTAAATATAGGCCGCTAAGTTATCATGCAAACTGAGCTGCCTTGCAAATTGAATGCTGACTGATCCACAAAGCTGTAAAGCTGGGTGCTCACAGTGTCATTGAGCGGAAGTAGCTTATTTGAGATTGGGTTTAAGTAGGTCCTGAAGGCACAAATAATACAATAAGGGGCTCAAATGTCCATGATCCCCACTCCTGATACACAGCCTTCTCTCTCCTAACCTGTGCAGAGGGGCCTTATTGGGAGTTTCTTCTCATTAACTGAGTGATGGAAAGGAATCTTGGATCTTATTTACAGATAGTTCTTCCTGTATACATGTTTCACTTGAAAGTAAACGGCTGTGCCACTAGAAGTCCTTTCCAGTATAACTCTGAAGAACAGGGAGGAAGGGGAATTCTCTGGATTAGCCATGAGGATATGCCCACTGTCCTGATGCCCCAGGACGGGCAATATCAATCTACAGAGGACTAGGCTCAGGTTTTACCATCTAATATAATATGATTGCTAGGTTTTGGAATTGCTTGGGACCACTAACCCTTTTCTGCCCTCATTTCTTTTTTCTGGATTTGGAATATCTTTCCTATTTTCTCCCACCATTACATATTGGAAGTCGGTAACTTGCCTGGTTTCAGTTTACATATTATGAGGAATTATGTATCAGGGTAAATCAAATCCTGAATTTTAATTTATTTAGGTGATGTGATATAGAATTTTGAGTTAATGATATTTAAATGAGATATTTCAACTTGATGTTGAAACTGTAATGGTTAATACTTTGTATGTTGGGATGCGGTGACTTTCTGTAAGGGAAAGATTTAGGATTTTATGGGGCCACAAGCGAACTCTTATGGGTTGAATTATGTGCCATCAAAATGTATACTGACATCATAAACTCTAATACTTCAGAATGTGACATTACTTGAAAATAGAGTCATTGCATATTAAATTAAGATGAGGTAATAATGGAGTATGGTGGGCCCTTAGTTAATATCCTGATATGGGCCTGCACTGTGGCGAGCAGGTTAAAGCCCTGGCCTGAAGCACCGCCATCCCATTTGGGCACCAGTTCTAGTCCTGGCTGCTTCTCTTCTGATCAGGCTCTCTGCTATGGCCTTGGATAGCAGTAGAAGATGGCCCAAGTCCTTGGGCCCCTGCACCCACGTGGGAAACCTGAAAGAAGCTCCTGGCTCCTGGCTTCAGATTTGCACAGCTCTGGCCATTGCGGCCATCTGGGGAGTGAATCAGTGGATGGAAGACTTCTCTCTGTCTCTACCTCTCTCTGTAACTCTGTCTTTCAAATAAATAAAATAAATCTTTAAAATAAATAAATAAATATCCTGTTATTATTAAAAGAGGCAGACAGATGAGGGTATAATTCCATGTAAATGTGCTGACAGACATTGGAGTTATGTTGTCATACACCAGCAAAAGCTTAGGATAACCAGAAGCTGTAAAAATTGAAGAAAGTTTCTTTCTTAAAGACTTAGGAAAAAATAACCCTGCAACTCTTTGATTCTGGACTTTAGGCATTATAAACTAAGAGAATAAAGTTCTATTATTTTAAGTAACTCAGTTTGTTGTACTTTTTTCAGAAGCCTAGGGAATATATTTGTTTTAGATAAATATAATATTTTGTGTCTTATGAGGTGCTTAGTTCTGCATCAGTCCTACTGTTTCACACTGAATCTTTATGAAGAATTATGTTCTTAGAATTGTATCTAGAAAGCATATTGAGTCTGTTAAAACTAATTAAAAATTAAAATCTAAAAAAAAGAAAAGAGAAAAAGAAGACAATAAATAAAGGTTAGATTTAAAAAAAAAAGCTATTCCAAACATCTTGATCTTATATTAAGAAATATAATAATGGGCAACATCACCATTGTTTCTGCAGTGTCCTAGGTATGAAGATATTTTACATTACGGATGTACATTGGTAGCCCCAAATTCAACATGCATGAAGTAGATTATTGAAACTTTCATCATTATTTCCTGAAGATTTCTCTGCTTTTATTGAAATATTTCCCTTCCTGTTTTCTATCTTTGTGGTATTTCTTAAGGTCTATTGAATTCACAGACAATGTGCAGAGCTAAATTAAAACACAAAGAAATAAGACTTCACACATTTTTTGTGGTGAAAATCTTTGCTCTTTAGTTTCATACACACTACTGTTTTAAATCCAAACATACCAAAGCACTTAAGAAAACCTAAACTTATTACTGTATCTCCATTTTTATCTACATGCAAGTATAACAATGGCGAGAGGGTGAAAAGAGATCCGGAAGTTATATAATTTATTTTCTGAAATTCACAGCTAGAAATTATTCAACATTTCTGCTAAGGAAGAATTTTTCTATCAATCAGCATTAGAGCCAATAATTTTTATCAAGAATGGCCTGGGAAGAGTCTGGAGTGGTGTCCAATTTACAAACTAAGCAATTGAAGACCATCTGAAGAAAGAGGCCTCCCAGAAGGAAGACAAAGGATTTTGTGAGGGAACTTCAAAGTTTGTAGAGCTGGCGCCGCAGCTCACTAGGCTAATCCTCCACCTTGCGGCACTGGCACACCGGGTTCTAGTCCCGGTCGGGGTGCCAGATTCTGTCCTGGTTGCCCCTCTTCCAGGCCAGCTCTCTGCTGTGGCCAGGGAGTGCAGTGGAGGATGGCCCAAGTGCTTGGGCCCTGCACCCCATGGGAGACTAGGATAAGTACCTGGCTCCTGCCATCGGATCAGCGCGGTGCGCCAGCCACAGAGTGCCGGCCGCGGCGGCCATTGGAGGGTGAACCAATGGCAAAAGGAAGACCTTTCTCTCTGTCTCTCTCTCTCACTGTCCACTCTGCCTGTCAAAAAAAAAAGTTTGTGGGAAAATGGAATTAAAAATGAATTTATTTTGATTAAAAATGCTTTTGAAATCCTTGAATAGTCTTTCATAATAGGAAATATCCAATGTGAAGACCCCTTATGCTACAATAAGAGAAGTAGCAAGAAATTCATTGGTTGGGCTGGGTTCCTGTGTTCCCCTAAAGCAAAGGGGGATGTAAAGGACTCCTCACAGCTGTCTGCACATCCACTGTGACATTAGAGGACTCCTAAATTTGGAGGATTCATAGTTTTTATGGTACGGAAAAGCAAACCAGCTCTTTGAGGGGAAAATGTGTAGAAATTTCATCATTTCTTTTACTCACTTTCAAGTAAAGTTTGGTCAAGGTGTTGCATTCATAACATAACCAGAAAGAACTTCAGAGAATATTTAAGGCCTAGAGCATTCCCAGGTATCTACTCCTCTGTACCATATGTTCTTGTTTTTTTTTTTCTTCATATTATTTGTTAAACTCCTACTTAGTGTAGGGTTAACTTTATGATCATCAAGCAAACTGAAAGTGAAATCGGGAATGACCCCCTAAAATCTATACAAAAATGTGGCCCTTGAGAGTTCCCCAGAAGTCCCATCTGGGGTGCTACATATGCTACTGGAATTTGGGGTGCCATACAATATCATTATATGTTTATTAATAAGTCCCCAATTTTAATAAGCATGTCCCAGGCTTTTATCCCACTTCCAAAGGAGAGTGGTTAATTAACCGGATTGGCTGGTGGGCACCCAGGTGTGGCCAGGTAGGGGCAATGAGGTCACACAGGGGCGTGGCGAAGGAATCAGGTAGGCGTGAGGTCACATAGGGGTGTAGCAATGGCATGGTCTTCCAGCTCACAAACCTAATCAATTTTAGCCTGTATGCCTGCCTACTTCAAAAGTAGATTCTTATAAAATTAAGAGTGGGAATGGAACATGGAGGAGGAACAACGGTTGGATAATGGGTGGGAAGGAGGGTGGGGTGGAAAGTATCACTGTGCTTCTAAATCTGTATGTATGAAATACATGAAAACTGTATACCTTCAATAAAGTTTTTAAAAAAGAATTTGAAGGGGAAACCTGTTGAAGTGAAATGGACACTATGAGAAACAGTGACTTTATCAGCTCTTTCCTGACTGTTGATGTACCATGTAATACTTTATCCATTTTAGTATTTTTTGTACTACTTAATACTATTGGTTGAACTCTGTAATTAACACACAATTATTCTTAGGTGTGTAAATTTTAACTGAAAAGTGATCCCTGTTAAATATAAGAGTGGGAATAAGAGGGGGAGGAGATGTACAATTTGGGACGTGCTCAATCGAACTTGCCCAAATGGTGGAGTTAGAAACGTGCCTGGGGATTCCAATTCAATCCCAACAAATTGATTACCGGGACTAGTGAGATGGCATTGGTACATGCCACCTTGATGGGATTCAATTGGAATCCCCTGGTATGTTTCTAACTCTACCATTTGAGGTAAGTCATCTTGAGCATGTCCCCAATTGCACATCTCTTCCCTCTCTTATTCCCACTCTTAGTTAGACAATGAGAGAGAGAGAGAGAAAGGTCTTCCTTTTTCCGTTGGTTCACTCCTCAAGAGGCCGCTATTGCAGGCGCGTTGTGGCCGGCACGCTGTGCTGATCCAAAGCCAGGAGCCAGGTGCTTCTCCTGGTCTCCCATGCGGGTGCAGGCCCAAGGACTTGGGCCATCCTCCACTGCACTCCCGGGCCACAGCAGAGAGCTGGACTGGAAGAGGAGCAACCGGGACAGAATCCGGTGCCCCGACCGGGACTAGAACCCGAGGTGCTGGCACCACAGAGGTGTTTTGTTTTAAAATTGAGAGAATGAGATTGAACAAAATAATTTTTTCTAGTGGTTTTCTTTATATAGGCACACAGACACAAACATATATATTTGTTTTTAATTACTTTGTTAGATAATTGCTAAAAGTGTGAGATACCTAGATGAAAATTCATGAACTTAAGCTGAAACATGACTTTTACAGATACTCTGGTTCATCAAACAGAAAGATCTTTAATTTTTGTCCTTTTGTATACAATATTCATTTTGATATCTCCCCATGAGAGCTAGTGTACTACCCACATATTTAGAATGTGTGTTATGCAGTTTAATATCTCCTTTTTATAACAACAGAAGATAAATTATTTACATATAATTCTTCTACATGTCTATGTTTTTTAAAGTGACATATAAATCTATGTATCAAAGCACTAGACTGTACCTACATATGTTTTTAACTTACAATTATGTAGAATTGCATAATGCTAAAATTAAATATTTATTTTCATTGGCCATGCAGAAACACTTACCATTTGGAGTTTTGTGAAATTGTGGTATGTTATGAATACCATAAATTTCAGAAGGAAGAAGATTTTCAAGTTTTCTGTCCAAGATATTTGCAATTTTCTTTACACAACACATGATCATAACAAAGCCCACATCTATTAGCCGAAGAACACAGTATCCTTGTTGTTTTGGAAGCCATTTTCATCCTGTATCCACTCAAGAATATGGGTTTGTAGTCAAATGTCTCACCACCAATTATTCTGCTTCTCAATTTTTAACCTGTACATATTTCTCTATCTGAAACTGATATGAGTCTTCTGATTATCTTCCTCTTCCATGCTTGTAATCAAACTGAGTTGATCCAACCTGAATATAGTCTACACTAAAAATGAATTATGGCTGGGATATAGAGTTAATGGCTTATTCAAATTATCTTTTTTTGTTATTTTTTATTTAAGATATACAAACCATGCATTTCATATATACACAGTGGTGCTTGCCACCACATCCCTTTCCCACCTGCATTTCCAGACTTCTTCCTCCTCCTTCTCCTATTCCCACTCTTAATTTTCTCATATATATTTTAAAATGACTTTATATTCATAAAATTAACCCTTCATTGGTAAAGAGTTCAACAAATAGTATGAAGAAAAAACAATGCAAAATACTGTTCCTCAACAGTTGAAACAGGGCTATTCAAAGTCATTACATCTCAAAGTGTCAATTTCAATTCTATAGATTACCTTTTAGGTACTCTATTAGTTATCAGAGGTCAAGGAGAACATATGATATTTGTCTTTCAGGGACTGGCTTATTTCACTAAGTAAATAGTTTCTAGTCACATCCATTTTGTTGTAAATGATAGGATTTTCTTTTTTATAGCTTTGTAGTAGTCCATAGTCTGTATATACCATAATTTATTTATATAGTCTTTAGTTTATACATGTGAGTTGACTCCATATCTTTTTTTTTTTTTTTTTTTTTTTGACAAGCAGAGTTAGACAGTGAGAGAGAGAAAGAGAGAGAGAGAAAGGTCTTCCTTTTTCCATTGGTTCACCCCCCAAGTGGCTGCTATGGCCAGCGCGCTGCGCTGATGCGAAGCCAGGAGCCAGGTGCTTCCTCCTGGTCTACCATGCAGGTGCAGGTCCCAAGGGCCTGGGCCATCCTCCACTGCACTCCCGGGCCACAGCAGAGAGCTGGACTGGAAGAGGAGCAACCAGGACAGAATTTGGCACCCCTTCCAGGACTAGAACCCGGGGTGCTGGCACCGCAGACGGAGGATTAGCCTATTGAGCTGCAGTGCCAGCCTCCATATCTTAACTATGGTGAACTGAGCTGCAATATACATGGGGGTACAAATTACTGTTTCATATGCTTATTTCTTTTTATTTGAGTTAATTCCCTGGAGTGTGATGGCTGGTTCATATGGTAACTCTTTATTCAGATTTCTGAGGTATCCCCATGGTATTCCCCAGTGGATGCACCAATTTACATTCCTACCAACAGTGGACCAGGGTACCTTTGTCCCCACATCCTCACCAACATTTGGTTTCTGTTGATTTTTTTTATGAGAGCCATTCTAACTGGGTTAGTGGAAACCTCATTGTGATTTAGATTTGCACTTCCCTTGTGGCAAGTGATGCTAAGCATGTTTTCAATATGTATGCTGGCCTATTGAATTCCCTCTTCAGAAAAATGCCTGTAAGTCCTTTGCCCATTTCTCTTTGCCTGTGCTTCAGGGATCTGTTTCATGAAGTCTTTACCTATGCCAATGTCTTGCAGGGTTTCCCCAGTCTTCTAGTAATTTGATGGTACTGGTTCATAGATTTAGGTACTTGATCAATTTTCAGTGGATTTTTGTGGGAGGTGGAAGGTCGGGCTCATGGTTAATATTTCTGTATGCAGTAATCCAGTTTGCCCAGCACTATTTGTTGAAGAGACTGTCCTTGCTCCAGGGATTGATTTCAGCTACTTTGTCAGAGATAAGTTAGTTGCAGATGCACAGATTGGTTTCTGGAATTTCTATCTTGTTCCATTGATCTACACATCTATGTTTTGCCAGTACCAAGCTGTTTTGGCAGTAACTGCCCTGTAGCATGTTTTGAGATCTGGTATTGTGATGTCTACCACTTTGTTTTTGTTGTATATGATTGCTTTTTCTATTTGGAGTTTATTTTGCTTCCATGTGAATATTAGCATCATTTTTTCTAAATCTGAGAAGAATATCATTGGTATTTTGATCATGATCAAATTGAATCTGTAAATTGCATTTGGTAGTGTTGATATTTTGATGATACTCGTTCTTCCAATCCATGAACATAGAATAATTTTCCATTTTTAAATATCTTCTTCTATTTCATTCTTTATTGTTCTGTAATTTTCATTGTAGAGATCTTTGACATCCTTGGTTAAATTTATTCCAAGATGTTTAATTTTTTATGGCTAATCTGAATTGGATTGATCTTAGAAATTCTTTCTCAGCCATGGTATTGTCTGTGTATACAAAGTCTATTGGTTTTTGTGTGTTAATTTTAAATCTTGCAACTTCACCAAACCCTTTTATGAGTTCTAATAGTATCTCAGTGGAGTCTTTTCGATCTTTTAAATGCAGAATCATGTTATCTGTAAAAAGTAATGATTTGAGTTCCTTCTTCCCAATTTGTTGATTGTTTTTTCTTGCCTAATGGCCCTGATAAGATTTTCAAGGTATACTTAGTAGTAATGGTGAGAGTGGACATCCTTGTCTGGTTCTAGATCTTAGTGTGAAAGCCTCCAACTTTTCCCCATTCAATAAGATGCTGATTGTGGGTTTGTCATAAATTGCCTTGATTGTGTTGAGGAGTGTTCTTTCTATACCCAATTTGCTCAAGGCTTTCATCATGAAAGGATTTTTTAAATAAAATGCTTTCTCTGTATCAGTTGAGATAATTATATGGCTTTTGTTCTTCAGTTTGTTAATGTGATGTATCACATTTATTGATTTGTGAAGGTCAAACCATCCCTGCATACCAGGGACAAATCCCACTAGGTACCGGTGGGTGATCTTTCTGATGTGTTGTTGGTTTTTATTCGCTAGCATTTTATTGAAGATTTTTGTGTCTATGTTCATCAGGGAAATTGGTCTACAATTCTCTTTCTCTATTGTATCTTTATCTGGCTTAGAAATTAAAGAAATGCTGGCTTCAGAGCAGGAGTTTTGGAGGACTCTGTCTCTTTCAACTGTTTTTGAATAGCTTGAGATGAATTAGAATTAGTTCTTCATTAAATGGTAAAATTCAGCACTGAAACAAATCTGGGCTGGGGCTTTTTATTTTCTCCTTGGGAGGAATGTTATTACTGATTCAATCTCCATCTTCATTATTTGTGTGTTTAGGTTTTCTATGTCTTCATATCTCAGTTTTGGTAGATTGTGTGTGTCAAGGAATCTTTGTAGTATTTCCTGGTGGTATCTGTTTTTATATTTCTTTTTTCATCTCTGATTTTATTCATTTGGGTCTTCTCCCACAAGTTTTTTATTTGGTTACTTGGGCCAATGTATACATTTTGTTTATTTTTTTTTTCAAAAAAACTACACGGATCTTTTGCATTTGGGGGGGACTTATTTTTACCTCTTCTCTAATTTTAATTATTAGTTTTATTCTATTAATTGTGGATTTGGTTTATTGTTTTTCTAGATCTTTGAGATGCATTGATGGTTCATTTATTTGGAGCTTTTCCAATTTCTTGATGTAAGTACCAATTGCTATAAACTTCCCTCTTATCACTGATTTTCTTTAATCCCAAAAGTTGTGATATTTTGCATTGACTTCATTCATTTCTAGAACTATTTTGATTTCTCTTTCAATTTCTTCTCTGCCCCACTGTTTCATTCAGGAGCATGTTGTTCAATGTGGATATATTTGCATATCTTCTAAAAATCTGTGGAGTTCTCATTGTGACCATGGATCTCATTGCAATCACCTACCCCAGGCAATCAGAGAGCTTTGAGCATGTGGAGCCACTCACAGTGATTGCCAAGAGACCCAGCTACACACTGCACCCTGTCCTGCAGTCACAGTGTTCCCAGGATCTCAACACACAAGGCTCCCAGTCATGGGGTGACCATCTGCTCTGGCCTACCCTAAAGTCTGTCTCATACAAAGAAAGGCAGAAACCCTCCCAGAGCTGGCTTCTTGTGGGTGTTCCCTCGAGGCAGTTTTAGCCCCAGAGGCTGTGATTTGTTAGGAACCTGGGGGCACTTCACAGTCCCTTGTGGTTGCCTAGGCCCTTGTCAATCTTCTCAGCCAGAGTCAGGTGTTTCCTCTCTGGTTGCTGGGCACTCAGACATAAGCTGGCACAGCTGTTTTGTATGTCCAAAATGGTGCCCATTCTTTCTCAGCTAGTTGCTGGGTGCAGGCTAGGAAGAGAGAAATGTGCATCTTTTTTTTTTTTTTTTTCCTTTTGTTGCAAGGTATCCTGTCCCCCACTGGGCTATAGGCCAGACTCACATTAGGCCCTCTCCACAGCTATATTGCCAGGGGCAAGGGCTGCTGCCGTTTGGTCTTCCCTCACTCTCCAAAGCTGGTGCTCAGGTTCTCAGCTGCTGGGGTCCTGTGGTGTCTGTACTCATGCTGTGTGTCCACACCCTCCATGCAGATCCACAGTGACCCTCTTCTTTCCGTGGAATTTCCACTTCAATTTTCTCCCTAACCCTTCTTTGATATTGCACTCTCTCCACTTCATAAGTGAGATTAAGTCATATTGCTAAGGTTATTCTTTAAAAATATTTATTTACTTAAAAGTTACAGAAAGAGAAACACAGAGAGACAGAGCTATTTTTCCATTCTCTGGTTCACTCCTCAAATGTGCACAGCAGCCAAAGCTGGGACAGACTAAAGCTAGGGCCCAGGAAATGCATCCTTTTCTCCCACTTGGGTGACAGAGGCCTAACCATTGTCTTCCGCTGCTTTTCTCTATGCATTAGCAGCTGGATGAGCAGCTGGGACTCAAACCAGAGATCTGATATGGGATGCTGGTATCACAAGCAACAACTTAATCCACTGTACCACAAAACCTGCCCTGCTAATGCTATTCTGAATAAAGTGACCCCTCTCTTCTCTGTCTGCCCTAATCTTTGCCATCCTCTAAATCTATTCTAAGTTTCTCAACTTCCCAAATGACTCCAGTCCATATTAACCCCTCTGTTTTGACTTTTCAAAATACTCATTAGTTGTCTCACAAATGTTGATTGTATTCAATTTAGTGCTCTCTGTCATCTCATCCTATTGTCAGATATTGCAGCCAGAGGCAGGGAGAGTAATTGAAGTATCAAATTCTTTGCAAAAATAGGCAATGAAGTGAATGATATGGTGGTTATCTTAAAATATAATCCTCAACATATAGCACTGAATAGCAACTGGGGCCTAGAAAATCTTAGGTATTGAATGAAAATGCATCACCAATGGAAAATTAATTCATAAATAAATTATAGTAATAAAAGACTCTAAACACCTAAATTTACTTCAGCCTATATGACACAGGTTAAAATATGTGTGAGGAATTTACTACCTAGGTTTAAATTTGTAGTTTTATCTTTCAAAAACATTAGTAATATATTGAGTTTCTGATTGTAAAGTAATTTTAAAACTGATTATTCTATCTGTGTTAAGATAGAAAAAAATATTTATTTGTATTTTTATTTGAAATAATCTATATGTGATTTTTGTATGTTTTCTGGATATTTTTTTTTTTTTTTTTTTTTTTGACAGGCAGAGTGGACAGTGAGAGAGAGAGACAGAGAGAGAAAGGTCTTCCTTTGCCGCTGGTTCACCCTCCAATGGCCGCCGCTGCAGCCGGCGCACCGCGCTGATCCTGGCAGGAGCCAGGAGCCAGGTGCTTTTCCTGGTCTCCCATGGGGTGCAGGGCCCAAGCACCTGGGCCATCCTCCACTGCACTCCCTGGCCATAGCAGAGAGCTGGCCTGGAAGAGGGGCAACCGGGACAGAATCCGGCGCCCCAACCGGGACTAGAACCCGGTGTGCCGGCGCCGCAAGGTGGAGGATTAGCCTATTGAGCCACGGCGCCGGCTTTGTTTTCTGGATATTTAAATACATAATAAGGTATAACGTATTATATGATTTCAATGCATATGTGTATTTAACACTTTCCTTATTCTGTGAATACTGTTAGAATTATGAAAAACATTTTAAAAATCCAAGGTTCTTGTTAGCAATCCATGATCATAATCAGGACTTATTTTGAAAACTCTGTTTCCATGGAGACTTTGAATATCACATTATTTATGAGAGCCTGATTTCTGTAAAGGAAATTGACTACAAGTTTAGTGAAATGTGTTTATGAGAAGAAAATCAGGATAGCATTAATAGCTACAGTTGGATAAATCATCAGAAGATACTGGTTTGTGATTAAGATCTGGGACTACACAATAGAGTTCAGATGAATCTGACAATTCTTAAGAAAATGAGAATTGTATTATCTTGGACTTAGCCAATTTTCTTTCCTATAAAAACAATGTTCTCCTCTATTCTTTACCCCAAACGAGATAATTGGTTTCAGTGTTTGTTTCTCTAGAAAGGTTAAAAGGGAAGCTCTCTAGGAGAATAATCTTCCAGTTCCTTGATAAATGCTTTCTTTTTTCGTGCTATTTCACTGCTGTATGTACAGAAAAGCTAACTTCTGAAGTGGGGTTAAATCCTCATTGAGGGCCATGAGTCTGATCATTTCCAGGCAGCTTATTAGGATTACAAAGGCCTCTTCCTCTGGAAAACCCTGGGCTACTGTACCTGCCACATATTTCTTGTAAGTTTTGTGAAGGGAAATTATGGAGGAGACTCTCAGTATAATCCTAGTGGCCACTCCTTTTCACACTTAAAGATGATTCTGCTTTCTTGGGGCTTGATACACATAGAGGAAAAATTAATGCTTTGCTTCATTTTGCATGTTTAGAGTAGTACATTAGGGCTTCCAGCAAATTTCCTAAATGGAGTTGATTTACTCAACAAATCTCTTTTTATGTAGGCACTTTCCATATCACATTTACTTTTTAAGAGAAAAAGATGGCTGTGACATCTTTTTTTGAAAACTTTTATTTAGTAAATATAAATTTCCAAAGTACAGCTTATGTATTACAATGGCTTCCCCCCCCCATAACTTCCCTACCATCTGCAACCCTGCCAACTCCCACTCCCTCTCCCATTCCATTCACATCAAGATTCATTTCCAATTCTCTTTATATACAGGAGATCAATTTAGTATATATTAAGTAAAGATTTCAACAGTTTGCACCCACACAGAACATAAATTATAAAAAACTGTTTGAGTACTAGTTATAGCATTAATTCACATTGAACAACACATTAAGGACAGAGATTCTACATGAGGAGTAAGTGCAGTGACTCCTGTTGTTGACTTAACAAATTGACACTCTTGTTTATGGCATCAGTAATCTCCCTAGGCTCTTGACATGAGCTGCCAAGGCTATGGAATCCTTTTGAGTTTGCTGACTTCGATCTTATTTAGACAAGGTCATAGTCAAAGTGGAGGTTAACTACTCCATTCAGAGAAAGGTACCTCCTTCTTTGATGGCCCGTTCTTTCTACTGGGATCTCACTCACAGAGATCTTTCATTTAGGTTGTTTTGTTTTGTTTTGTTTTGCCAGAGTGTCTTGGCTTTGCATGCCTAAAATACTCTCATGGGCTCTTCAGCCAGATATGAATGCCTTAAGGGCTGATTCTGAGGACAGAGTGCTATTTAGGACATCTGCCATTCTAGGAGTCTGCTGTGTATCCCACTTCCTATGTTGGATCATTCTCTCTCTTTTTTATTCTATCAGTTAGTATTAGCAGACACTACTTTTGTCTATGTGATACCTTTGACTCTTAGACCTATCAGTGTGATCAACTGTGAACTGAAGTTGATCACTTGGACTAGTGAGATGGCATTGTTACATGCCACCTTGATGGGATTGAATTGGAATCCCCAGGCACATTTCTAACTCTACCATTTGGGGCAAGTCAGCTTGAGCATATCCCAAATTGTACATCTTCTAAGAGAAGCATGAGGCAGCAGTGCAAAGAGATACACATATTGCTGATAGGCAAAAGAGATGAAAGGATTCTTCAACAATGCTGATATTGCAGAATCATTGTACCAACCATGGTTTATCTATTCCCTCTCTTACTTTTACATCAGAAGAAAATGTCCATCAATATTGTAATTGTTTTCTAATTTGGGTCTATATTGCTAAATGGCTAACTGATTTATACTACAAAAATTAAAGTGCAGATTAAAGATTTCATTATGTAATTCCATATTATTTTTGCTTTCTGAAGTTTGATTAAAATTTGTTGTCACCTATTTCATATATAACATTAGATACAGAAATTCAAAAGGTTTAGAAATTATCTATGATAAATACACTGTTCAACTTCCCCATATAAACATTTACCTAAAATGATAATAAAGTTTCCCCTCCTTAAAATAAATTCAAATAATTTTATTTTTGATATTAAAATCATTAAAGGTTTTGATTGACTCTAATTTTGCACACTTATGAGTTAAGTGTAACTTTTTTTATAACACTTTTATTTAATAAGTAAATTTTGAAAGTACAACTTTTGGATTATAGCTCTTTTTCCGTATAATAACCATCACAACCTCAAAGCATCCCATCTTCTACTCGCTCTCCCATACCATTCTTCTTTAAGATTCACTTTTTGGCTGGCGCTATGGCTCACTAGGCTAATCCTCTGCCTGCAGTGCCGGCACCCCAGGTTCTAGTCCCAGTTGAGGCGCCGGATTCTGTTCTGGTTGCTCCTCTTCCAATCCAGCTCTCTGGTGTGGCCCAGGATGGCAGTGGAGGATGGCCCAAGTGTTTGGGCCCTGCACCCACGTGGGAGACCAGGAGGAAGCCCCCTGGCTCTTGGCTTTGGATCAGCACAGCGCACCGGCAGTAGCTGATATTTGGGGAGTGAACTAACGGAAGGAAGAACTTTGCTATGTCTCTCTCTCTCTCTCACTATCTAACTCTGTCAAAAAATAGATTTATTTAAAAACATTTTTTTTTTTATTTTTACAGGTAGAGTTACAGACAGTGAGAGAGAGAGAGAGGGAAACAGAAAGAGAGGTCTTCCTTCCATTGGTTCACTCCCCAATTGGCCACCATGGATGGTGTTGCGCCAATCCGAAGCCAGGAGCCAGGTGCTTCCTCCTGTTCTCTCATGCGGATGCAGGGGCCCAAGCACTTGGGCCATCCTCCACTGCCTTCCTGGGGCCATAGCAGAGAGCTGGACTGGAAGAAGAGCAACTGGGACTAGAACCGCCACCCATATGGGATGCCGATGTCACAGGTGGAGGATTAACCAAGTGAGCCATGGCACCAGCCAAGATTCATTTTTAATTATCTTTACATACAGAAGATCAACTTAGTAAATACTAAGATTTCAACAGTTTGCACCCACACAGACACACAAAATATAGAGTACTGTTTTAGTAGTAGTTTTACCGTTAATTTGCATAGTACAACACATTAAGGACAAATATCCTACATGGAGAGTAAGTGCAAGTGACTGTTGTTGTTGATTTTACCATTGACACTCTTATTTATTACTTCAGTAATCACCTGAGGCTCTTGTCATGAGCTACCAAGGCTATGGAAGCCTCTTGAGTTTACAAACTTCCAACCTTATTTAGACAAGGCCATCATGAAAGTGGAAGTTTTTTCCTCCCTTCAGAGAAAGGTACCTCCTTCTTTGATATCCCATTCTTCCCACTGGGAAATGTGACATTTCTATATGTGTATATAGTGTATATTTATCAAATCAGGTAATTAACATTTCTTTTCTTTGTCATTACTTTATGTTTGACACTTTGGATCTTCTTACTTCTATTGCTCAGAAAATTTTCAGGAGTCTGTTGTGAACTATAGTTATCTCACTATGCTGTATTACACTGGTAACTTCCATTTATTTAACTGTGATTTGATACAAATTATTCATCCTCTATCTGTCTCATACTACTCCTTGCAGCGTTTAGTAGTTCCTTTCAATTTTTAAATTGATATTCTTAGTTTTCTCATCTGAAGGAGAGTATGAAGGATTTGTTTTCTGTTTCTGGCTTGCTTCACTTAATTTTATGTCTCTAGTTTCATCCATTTTGTTGTAATAACAAATTTTCATTCTTTTTATAACTGAATAATATTTCATTTTGTATACATACCACTTTTTTATTCATTAATATTTTGATAGACACCATGGCTGATTTCATATCCTGTATTTTGTGAGCAGTGTTAGGATAAAAATTGGAGTGCAGATATCTCCTTGATATAAAAATTTCCTTTATTTTGGGTATATACAGTAGTGGGGTTATTGGATCATGTGATTGTTTATTTCTAGTTTTCAAAGGAATCTCCACATTTTTTTCCATAGAAACTTCACTAACTTACTTTCCCATCAGCAGGGTATAAGAATCTCCCTTTCTCTATATCTTCCCAGCATTCTTACTTTCTGTCTTTTTGATGATAGCTAGTCTAACTAGAGTAAGATGAAATCTCATTGTGTTTTCCATTTGTATAACCCTGATAGCTACTGATATTGAGCATTTTGTCATAATAGTGATGGCCTTTTATACTTCTTTTGAACAATATCTACTCAGAAATCTTGCCAGTTTTTAAATCAGATCAGCTGTTATTTTGTTGTTAAATTTTTGAGTTTCTTATATATTTTGGATATCAATCCTTTGTCAGATAAATAAATTGAGTATATTTTATCTCATTCTGTTGGTTATATTTTCATACTGATTGTTTCCTTTGCCATGTAGAAAATTTTTACTTTGATAGTTCCATTTGCCTTGTTTTGCTTTTCCTGCTTATTCTTTTAGAGTCTTATGTTAAAATTGTTTGGATCCTCTAATATTTGAGTTTTTTTGTATGTTTTCAATAGGAAGTTTCATAGCTTTGAATCTTCCATTTTATTTATCTACAAATTTATTTTCTTTATTTGAAAGAATTAACCAGAGGGGAAGAGAGAGAAAGTAAGAGAGAGTGATAGCGAGAGCGGGAGAGAGAGAGAGAGAGAGAGACATATCTTTCATTTGCTGGTTCAGTCCCCAAATGGCTGCAAAAGCTTGGGTTGTGTTAAAACCATGAAGCTGGAAATTCCTTCCATGTCTCCCTTGCGGGTGGCAGGGTCCCAAGCATTTGGGCCATCCTCTGCTGCTTTCCCAGACATATTAGTAGTGAGTTGGATCTGAAATGGAGCACATTAGCAGGGAGCTGGATCAGAGCTGGAACAACAGGGATTCAAATGAGCACTCTTATGGAATTCTGGTGTCACAGGTCAGGGACTTAGCATGTTGTGCTACAATGCCAACTCCAAGTCTTCCATTTTAGGTCTTTGATTCATTTTAATTTAATTTTTGTACATGGTGAGAGAAAGGGACTTTATTCCATTCTTATATATATGCATATTCAGTTCTGCCACTACAATTTACTTTAGATACTTTAGTTTCTCTAATGTGTGTTCTTGATAACTTTATTAAAAATCAATTGGCTGTATGTATGTGGATTGATTTCTGGGCTCTGCATTCTGTTTCATGATTCATATGTCTGCTTTTTAGGTACTATCTGCAGTTTTAGGCACCCACTGATGGTCTTGGAGCATATTCTTCAAGATTAAAGGAGAATTACTGTATTTGGTATATTCAAGGGTCTTTGCAATGTGAGATGGCTGACACAGGGTGAAATGAGATGAGACTAGGTCAAAACATCTCACATGAATGATAAGCCGAGATATTGAGGCCTCTTTAATTTGAGACAGTAAGTAAACTGAATCTTCTTAAGTGCATAACTTGAAGTTTATTTATTTTGTGTGTTGCCAAACCTAATTCCAATATAGTATCTGTATTCTTATATCTGTGATGCACAGTACACATGGCTCCTGGTTTCTGAGACAGATTTTTAAAATGTGAAATAATTTGCATAGTTCCCCTAATTCTCTAATGTATGGTTTGAATTTAAATTTGCTACACTCTACTTTGTTGTCTAATAATAGTAATTTTAGTAACCTATTTGAGAAATTCAAAGGCATAGGCAGGCAAACATTTTATTAAATTAAAATGTTCATAAACTTGAAAAGAATTTATTATACCTAATTTATTCTTTTAAGATCTTCAAATGATTTAGAAATGGATTATTTAAGCATACTCCTCCTCAAGACTTTTCAGTTTGATATTTATAGATACAGATATTTACAAATAATAACCCAAAAACTAAAGAAAAATGTAGGCACTATATTCAAGTCAGAGTAAGGAATTTCAAGGCAGCATGAGAACACCCATTTCAGAATTTACATGCAATGATGTTGAATTAAAGCTATGTTGGGGAGTGAGACCATTATTAACAAATTCACTGAAGCTTTCTGTTGATGTGGATTTGTTCTGAGAGGAGGAGTGTGGTGGGGGCAAGAGGTGCGGAGTCACCACACAAACCCTGTGAGTTGAGTGAAAGCGGTCCAGAGGTGAGCAGCCTGTAGACTCGTTTATTTCCATTGGTACAGCAGCTTATATAGCCAAGGCATCTAATCCAGTCAAGGGGCAGTTTATGTCCTAACCAATCACAGCCTGTTGCCAGGCAGGATCAGTTGCCAGGTGGGTTTTGAAGCCATTCCTGAGTAACTGATTCTGGCTTGCCAGTGGCCATCTTGGCACAGCCTAAAAATAGTTAATAAAGTAGATGACATCCTTATGATGGGACTTAAGATATTATGCCAATAAGATATTTAACACAGAGCCAGACATAGTGGTCCTACCCCATCTCAATTAAAACCATCCACATTGATGCAGAATAGCATGCTCTTTCAAACTTCAATGATAAATTTCCCAGGACAGATTGACAATCACCTGCCAATGGACAGGCTACTCCAGACGTTATAAACCTTAGAAATAGACTATCCAAAACATGCTTTCCCTGCTATCAATCTATACCCGTGGCACCGTGTGCATTTATGGATGCCAACAGTTCACTGTTTGGAGTAGTGATCAAATCCTCAACAGAAAAAAGATAAGATCCATATAGAACCCCAAGGGGGATCAGTACAGTTGGGAGAAAAAAGGCAATAGTCAAAGTACTACTCTTTAGCCAGGATGGGCCAATAAATACATTTTTGGACAGCAAATACTCAGTACAGTTAGCAATGATGATCCCTTTTGTAGTTTTTAACCCGACCGATAAGCCAATTGACCAGATGTTCACAACACTTAAAGATCTAACTGAGAATAGAAAACACCCATGGTATATCTCACACATAAGATCACATACTGGGTTACCTGGCTTTATTTTCCAAGGCAACAAAAAGGTTGATCATCTTATCTTCTGCAACACAGCTTCCATCGGACACCTAGATCAAGCCTGTATTCTACACCAAAAATTTCATATGTCAACAAGCAACATAAAATTGCTTTTCCCTAAGCTAACAATGAGACAATGCAAACACCTAGTGCACTCTTACAAGAATTTTGCCCCCCTCTCCCCATTAGGCTACTACAACAAGCAGGAGTGAACCCACGAGGCCTTGCTCCTAATCAGCTCTGGCAAGTGGACATCACCCACATTAACTCCTTTGGTAAACTTAAGTTTGTCCATGTAGTGGTAGATACTTATTCAAAGGCTGCGTTTGCATCAGCCCAATCCAGAGAAAAGGCTAGTAATGTGATAAAGGTGGTTAAGTCAGCCATGCTGGTCCTCGATGTCCCCTGGACCATAAAGACTGATCATCCCAGAATTCGGAACCAAGTCATCTTCCCTCACTCGAGAGAGGTGATGCTCCGGAGACACCATGTGGGCATATGGCCTTGACCTAACGAATCAAGGAAGTCTCCCACTAAGCACAGGACATACTCACAATCTGATAGAGTGCTGTGTGTTTGTCTAACATAGGGAACTCCCTGCATAATGCAATCATCCGCTGAGTGCTAGGAATGTGTTTTGTTATGGCAGCAGTGCTGTGCATGTATTTCCTTTGGCTAGAATTGGCATGGCATGCCACTCGTAAGTGCTCAAACATGGGAAAAATACCCCCTCTCAGAAACCCACACAGATTAGCAAACATAATGAATCTGTGAATGATAAGAGCCTGTCACTCCAGGCCTCTGCCTCACAAGCAATAGTTGATGACTTGCAGAGAGAGAGCTCCGACAGTGAAAATGACATGACAGACTATGCCTCAATGCCTAGTCAGCCACCCCCCAAATACCCGTGGGATGAACTTAGATGACCTCAAGACAATAACCCATGTGAAGTCATCCCATCCGCACCCAATGAGGATCCCCACATTTGTGGCAGTCCACAGGCACCCCGGGCTCTCAGGGCAGCCACAAGACTCCACCCCACTGCGCTCCGCATCTCAGAACGAATCCACAACAACAGCTTTCTATCCCATTTAAACATTGTTGAGGAATTTTAATTTTGAAATTGGCCTTAGAGAGGTCTATAATTTTAACCTTAATTGTATATCTAAAAATATCTTTGATTCTTGAATGCATGTATATATATATATGTGTGTGTGTGTGTGTGTGTGTGTGTGTGTTTGTGGGAGAGAAAGAGAGAGAGAGAGAGAAAGAGAGAGAGGGAGAGAAAAAGTGTTTTACATTTACCAAATAGCAATTATTCAGGAAGAAGGCATATAATTGTATAAATGTATTTAGATACCTTTTTCTTTAAATGTTCTTAGATATACATTATATGATGATTTAATATTTTAATGTCATCTTGCTTAATATTTATGAAATTTACAATACAATCCATTAAAATAAGAAACTAGTACTTAGCGATGGTTGTGTAACAGGTGGGTTATATTGGTTCAACAATTTAATTATTTTATTTTATATAATTCCAAATGTATTCTTTGATTATGGCCTTGTCTAAATAAGGTCATTTTTTTACACATTGAAAACCAAAAAGAGAAGGAGCCAAAATTTAATTCTGATCCACATCATTTTACTCTGTTTCATTAACTCAGAAGTTTTAATTTCATTAGCAAATAAAAATGTTAATTCAGTAATTGGCTTAAAAAGAATATTTATGTCCCTTACTTAAATATAATTACTTGCTGAAATGCTATATTTAGGTCTCTAAAGTCAAATGGATAAGTCAGCAGCGCTGATATTGTAGAAAACTGCCCAATACAGATGGAGTAAGCAATGGTTTATAAAAATTAAACTTAAAAACTAAAAGCAGCCTTTTAAGAGCTGAACATGCAAACCTAAAAATATAAAGTGATGACAGCATTATCATAGACTACATAGAAACTTGAAAGAATTCTCTTTAAGTGTGAAGACTTGTGTTTGTTTTGACAGAGCTAGGAACTACTAATTCCTTTTACTAAGCTATCTTTCAAGGCAAATCTATTTGTTCAGGATATGCTTCCCAATGAACCACATTTAAGTCAGAACAGGAGAGTAATCTAACAACTGGAAGGGTGAGTGTTTTACAATTACCTGAGAATATATTTTAAGCTACCAGCTCCTCTATACCATTCCAAAATATGTTGTTTCAGTAAGTTGACCCAGGAATATGCTTATATATCCTTAACAGATACATGTGGAGATTTCTATAAAAATGTTCTGTAGAACACATTTTGAGAATTTCTGAGATAGCACTGTGCTTATATAACTTTTGTGGTAATACATAAGCTTGAGCCGGCGCCGTGGCTCACTAGGCTAATCCTCCGCCTTGCGGTGCCGGCACACCAGGTTCTAGTCCCGGTCGGGGCGCCGGATTCTGTCCCGGTTGCCCCTCTTCCAGGCCAGCTCTCTGCTGTGGCCAGGGAGTGCAGTGGAGGATGGCCCAAGTACTTGGGCCCTGCACCCTATGGGAGACCAGGATAAATACCTGGCTCCTGCCATCGGATCAGCGTGGTGCACCCAGAAAAGAGAACTTTGAACATCTTTAATGCTATAGTGAAAAATTTTATTAATGAAAGAGTAGTTGACCTTAAAGTACTTCAAAATAGTAACTTCTGAACTTGCTGAATGTGTATTGATTTCTTAGCTTGTTTGCTAGTATGCAGTGCACAAGCTCAACATCCAGTATTATGACTACAGCCCATTTCAAAACTTGATAATAATTTCAAAGAGAGAAAGAAGCAGATGAGCCTCCTATCACAATATGGTAATGTTTTGACACTACTGTCTTTCCTGAAGTCAAAAGACTGGAAAGGGCATACCCTTGAAGCTTCGTTCTGATGTCACGGTGTGATATGAATGAATATTCATGTTTTCTGTAGCCTGAGATGCTGTCATGGTCCCATCAGTTACTAAGCAATGACAACATGATGTTGTTTTGATGATTCCTGTTTTATTATTCCTAACCAACTGCTCTAATGTGGATTTGAGCATCGAAGTTCCATCTTCTAACTAAAGCTGATTTATTATTTTAATAACATTCAAAAATAACATTTAACTCATTAAAATTGCAGAAAAGATAAAGGAATGATATAAGAAACACGAATGTATTTTCCTCATCTTTAAAAACACAGTATTAACTTCCCAACAAAGATGGAGTTAGAGATAAGATTCACTCTTCCATCTGAAAGAGTTGAAAACAGATAAAATGTGTAATATCATTTTGTTTTAAACATCAATGAGTGAAGAAAATTGATCCTTGGGTAACAAAAAATGGGAGAGTGTCAGCGCTGTTCAAATTGTATGCCTCTGGGAATATTTGGGGGCCATGTTACAGAGAGATGTATTTTAGAGGAGCCCAAAAGATTCTCAGGGAGCTGGATTTGAAAGTTTAGGGAGACCAAGAAAGCTCAAATTTGAAAAATAGAATACAGTACAGGAAAGATCTGTATGAAGAGAGTTGGGAGATCTATTGCAGCTTTTCCTAAAGCATCCAGCCATGTAGTGATTACACATTGTATGAGAGAACTGTCTCAGTCTGGGGAAAGAAACCCCTAAGGGAGTGGTAATAACAATCCCTGCTGCTCTCTGGATCCGAAACTGTGATTGTTCCCAGCAGGAATACTGGACAGCTTCATAATTCAAGGAAAATTGAGTAAACAGAAGTTGGTAATGCCTCACTAGAAAGGAATAATTAGCCCCAATCTGGCACCGCTCAAGTGCTACCTAATACATCTTAAAAAGTAGCATGAAAATTTCAGATTATTTCGGGAAACTCAAATTCATCCCAGAAATATACTTAAATTACTTACAAGAATAGAAAATTTATACCATCTTAAAAAGGAAGATTCATAATATATGCTATCCAGTTAATAATTCCTAGACATGAGAAGAAGCAAGCAATTGAAACAGATCCATAAGGGACCAAGTTGTGAGAACTAGCAGACAAAAAAATCAAAACAGTTACTGTAACTAAGCTCCGGAAGTTCAGAAAGGTAAGTAGAAGCATGAAACACTTTAAAAGAACCAAATCAAGTCTACATGGAAGAAAATAAAAATATATGAGATAAAAAGTATATCACATGAAGGTCAGACATATAGTCTATAGGTTAAAACACCAGCGCCCCACATTGCAGTATTGCAGGTCAATACGTAGCTCTGCTTCTGACTGCAGCTTTCTGTGAATGTCCATCCTAAGGGCAACATGCAAGAGCTCAATTATTTGGGTCCCTGTTACTCTTGTGGAAAATCGAAATTGAGTGAAGTTTTACCTCACCCCAGTTAGAATGGCTCACATACAGAAATCTACCAACAACAGATGCTGGCGAGGATGTGGGGAAAAAGGGACACTAACCCACTGTTGGTAGGAATACAAACTGGTAAAGCCACTATTGAAGTCAGTTTGGAGATTCCTCAATTCACAATAGCTAAGACATAGAATCAACAGCAGACTGGATAAAGAAATTATGGGATATGTACTCTATAGAATACTATACAGCAATAAAAAATAAAATCTGGTCATTTGCAACAAAATGGAGGAATCTGGAAAACCTCATGCTGTGTGAAATGAGCCAGTCCCAAAAGGACGAAAATCATATGTTCTCCCTGTTCGGTGACAACTAATTGAGCACCTAAAAGGAAACCTGTTGAAGTGAAATCGACACCGTGAGAAACAATGACTTGATCAGTTCTTGTCCAGACTGTCGAGGGATAACTTACTATTTTATTCCTTTTAGTGTTTTTTTGTACTACTTAATACTAATGGTTGAACTCTTTAATTAACACACTATTATTCTTAGGTGTTTAAATTTAACTGAAAATTGATCCCTGTTAAATATAAGAGTGGAATAATAGAGGGAGGAGATCTACAGTTCAGCACATGCTCAATCAGACTTACCCCTAATGGCAGAGTTAGAAACGTGCTTGGGGATTCCAATTCAATCCCATCAAGATGGCATATAGAACTTTTAAAATCAAATTATGTTGAAATGTTAACTTACTTTATCCTAAGTGTCCTTTTTCGGTAAACATTAAAATAGAATGAAACATGTAAGGAATATATTAGGAAAAATGCCCAAGAGAGTACAAGAAGAAGGAATTGTAGAAAATCGAGATTCTCATCAGACAACAGTGAAATGTGACTTTGTGGGAAAACAGAAGTGAAGAAGTGGATGGAAGAAGGAATGAGTGAGCACAAGGCTTCGTAAAGCAGACTTTGTATTGGCTTTCAGAGAACTATGGTGATTATCACAAAGGGGTTTGTCTTAGTATTCCTTTCAGTCTTTAGCTATAGACAGCCCAAATGTAGTGATGGTTTTCAGAGCTCATAGCTGGACCCCTTGGCCAATATGGCTATCTATAGCTGGAAGTTTGAGAGATAGATTTTTCTAACCACTACCATATTTAACCATTTTTATTTAAAATTACAGTCAAATTTAGCAAACTAAATTTGAATAATAGATGTAACTAGATTTGGGACTTTCTCAACTTAGTATAATAGTTTTGAGTATATGAGATGAATTCAAAAGGTTCACAGAAAAACAGAATTAAAAGATAACATACATTTTACATGAATTTTTCAAAGAGCCCTTATATGGTATGTTTATCACATTTTTGTTAACCCTTACAAAAAATATTTTTCCAAAGAGTTATTGTCATGTACTAAATTATAATGCAGCCTTGTAGTGATATGTGAAGATGAGGTAGAAATGAAAATTTCATTTATCATATTTATCATGTAACTTTGGTAAATCTCATATCTGCTGTCTTTTGAGGTTGAATACACATAATGCCAAATGTAAAACTACAAATGGAAGAAAATTATGAATATCATATATTCATCCTACTGTATCAGTTACTCCATGACATCTGGAAAAAAAAACCCAGTTATTATCCTTAGGATTTTCCTCTTCTTTTTCATTTTCTGAAGTATATTTGTACTTTACAAGAGATTTTAATTTCTTGTGGTGAAACATTTCTCCATAAAAAAGTCTAAGGACCAAAAAATAAAAAGAAAATCACCCTAATATAGGATTTATCTTATTTCTATTTCATTGCTGAGACTCTAATGTAAGATGCTAGTCATTTATAAATATTTTAAGCTAAAACAGAGAAGGAAGGCAAACTTTTCATAACCTTTAAGTTGAAGCATTATAATTTTCATACTGTAAAATTATCCTGCACGTTAGAAAATACTACTGATTTGTTAAGGAATTTGGTTATTTTTAAGCCAGAAAACATTAGGAATTACAATCTATTCTATTCAATAATCAGTGATAATATCTACCAAATTTATAGTGTAAATTAGAATAGAATACTCTCTAAATTTGTAGTGAGATAATTTTCTATTTTATCA
Source organism: Oryctolagus cuniculus (assembly GCF_051225735.1). Lineage (NCBI taxonomy): Eukaryota > Metazoa > Chordata > Mammalia > Lagomorpha > Leporidae > Oryctolagus > Oryctolagus cuniculus. The sequence continues at coordinate 57,845,821 of NC_142870.1, forward strand.
ACTGTCTTGTGAGTTTTATTTGATAATAGAAAGAGTAGAAATGAAAATTATTGCTGTTGAGCAGCTTTAAATACATAATCATTAAGGATCATGAGTCTAAGACTTTGCCTGAAGAATGTAGGATAACAATGTGTACCCAGTATGGTTCTCAGATTCCTCAGGAACTTGAACGGAAATTAAAACCAAACAGTGGACTCAACTACTTAAAGAAACAGGCCTTGGGACTGCCATTTTGGTACATGGGGTCAAAGTGTCACTTGGGATACTGGCATCCCATATCAGAGAAATGGTTAGAGCCCTGGCTGCTCTGCTTCTAATGCAACTACACATTAATGCAGTTGGGAAAAAGGAGATGATGACCCAAGTACCTGGGCTACTTGCATCCATGTGGGAGATCCAGTCCCAGGCTCTTGGCTTTGGCTTGGCCCAGACCCACAACGGTCGCTTGTGACCATTTGGTGGGAGAAACAATTGTTGGACAATCTCTCTCTCTCTCTCTCTCTCTCTCTCTCTCTCTCTCTCTTTGTGTGTGTGTGTGTGTGTAAATCTACCTTTGAAATAAATATATCTTCTTAAAATAAGGTTTTTAGCTATAAATATATTTCGGGCTATAAGTACAAGTTTGTTGAAAGTAAGGTGATTGAATTATAACTCAGAGCATCTTATTACTCTCATAAAATTATTGAAAACATCTTGTTTTCTGCAGAAATTAGAATGATAGACAAACTCTTTAGGATGCTCAACTTATCACATGATGATCTCTTGATAATTTCTGCAGCTTCTTATATTATCATTCTCTCATTTTCTACATTTGAACTGAATTACCTTTCTTTCTGTTAACTATAGGGGTTAGGTGCATGCTTTACCAAATATTTTATATAATTCATTTTCTAAACTTGGAAGTGTCTTCTTCTAGAGACTTGGTTTTAAATATCAGGTCTCTGCTCAAATGCCGCTCAGATTTCATCTCTGAGACGTCTTATCTGATTGATATATCTGAAATGGGTTCTCAGCTTCTGTATCATATGTTTCCTTTATCCCTGTATCCTGCTTCATTTTCTTTATAGCACTTATCATTATCTGAAATTTACTTACTTCTTCACCTAGTGTCCTTCTGCCACTTAAAAGAAACCGTGCACCATGAAAAGTATCCATCTTCTGCTTTGAGCCTGAAACAGGGATCCAAAGAGAAACTTCCCTGTGTTTGGAAATGTTTGAAGATGCCAGAGATAGGTTCTTATATTTCAATGAGTAAAAAACTCATTTTAACAAACTGGTTAAGTAGAAATCCATGATGTAATTTTTGCACTGGTATTAATCCTTGTCATATAATACTTCAGAAAATAAAAGAAAAATTTCTGTTTTCTAGCCTGGAAAGAAAATCCATTTATACTTTGCATTTCTTCAACTAGACAGGCTTATCACACAACTTATAAGTTATTGAAAACAAAAATAAATGTTAGAGTGATATATGTGATTACATTTCTGATAAAGCTACTTAATTTTAAACATCTAAAAGCTTTCTTTTGCTTGATTACTTTTTGAGATTGTGACTGTTCTTGAAAAAATAATGTCATATTTTCCATTCAATGATGAATTCAATTTTAGATATTACCACAGGTTATCACATGTATTTCATGGAAAAATTGGGAACTACAAATTAAATTTCAAATAAACTTGCCTTCCATTTAGTTAAGTTCAGAGCTCTTTCCTGGTAGTGTCTTTCAGAACACCATAATGTAAACACTAGCAGAGAAACTCATAATAAAACTGATAATTCTTTAATTTATCTGAATGAAATAATCCAACAAAATTAACATGCTTTATTGATTTCCCTATGATCAGATATGTTCTATATTGCAGCATTTTTTTATAATGCATTACCTTCTGCTTATATTTTCCCTCACTATACTAACAATCACAGGACACAGGTATCACATCTGCTTGTCCATGTAATTTCATCCATTTTATCTCACATAGATCCTGGCATGGTAGAGGTGCTAAATAAATATTACTTAAAAGACTGAATTATCTATAGAGATGGCAGCAGCTATAGAACATTTTTATTTTAATATATTTCCTTAAAATATACTCTAAGAAGTAATTATCAAACTGACCATCACTGAAAAAGATATTTGACAACTCATTGCAGTGACAAGAATAATATGGGGTAAAATATTTTTAAAACAGATGTTTCCTGAATATGAAAACACTATTTGATTCCTGGATGGTGCCTGTAGAGTTATATCTAAACAGCAATTGAGAACATTTTGTAACATTTATTTATTTATTTATTTTCATTTTAATTTAATAAGTATAAATTTCCAAAGTATAGCTTATGGATTACAATGGCTTTTTCCCCTCCCATAACTTCCCTCCGACCCACAACCCTCCCAACTCCTGCTCCCTCTCCCATTCCATTCACATCAAGATTCATTTCCAATTCTCTTTATATACAGAAGATCAATTTAGTATATATTAAGTAAAGATTTCAACAGTTTGCACCCACACAGAACATAAAGTTTAAAATACTGTTTCAGTACTAGTTCTAGCATTAATTCACAATGAACAGCACATTAAGGACAGAGATCCTACATGAGGAGTAAGTGCACAGTGACTCCTGTTGTTGATTTAACAATTGACATTCTTGTTTATGATGTCAGTAATCACCTGAGGCTATGGAAGCCTCTTGAGTTCACCAACTCCGATCTTATTTAGACAAGGTCATAGTAAGAGTGGAAGTTCTCTCCTCCTTCAGAGAAAGGTATCTCCTTCTTTGATGACCCGTTCTTTCCTGCTGGGATGGGATCTCATTCACAGAGAACTTTCATTTAGGTTTGTTTTTTTTTTTTTTTTTTTTTTTTTTTTTGCCAGAGTGCCTCGGCTTTCCAGGCTTATAATACTCTCATGGGCTCTTCAGCCAGATATGAATGCCCTAAGGGCTGATTCTGAGGCCAGAGTGCTGTTTAGGACATCTGCCATTCTATGAGTCTGCTGTGTATCCCACTTCCTATGTTGGATCGTTCTCTCTCTTTTTTATTCTATCAGTTAGTATTAGCAGACACTACTTTTGTCTATGTGATCCCTTTGACTCTTAGACCTACCAGTATTATCAGTTGTGAACTGAAATTGATCACTTGGACTAGTGAGATGGCATTGTTACATGCCACCTTGATGGGATTGAATTGGAATCCCCAGGCACGTTTCTAACTCTACCATTTGGGGGAAGTCCGATTGAGCATGTCCCAAATTGTAGATCTCCTCCCTCTCTTATTCCCACTCTTATATAAAACAGAGATCACTTTTCAGTTAAATTTTCACACCTAATAATAATTGTGTGTTAATTAAAGAGTTCAACCCATAGTATTAAGTAGTACAAAAAATACTGAAAGGGATAAAGTATTAAGTTGTTCATCAACAGTCAAGACAAGGGCTGATCAAGTCATTGTTTCTCATAGTGTTGATTTCACTTCAACAGGTTTTCTTTTTGGTGCTCGGTTAGTTGTCACCAATCAGGGAGAACATATGATATTTGTCCCTTTGGGACTGGCTCATTTCAGTCAGAATGATGTTTTGCAGATTCCTCCATTTTGTTGCAAATGACCGGATTTCATTGGTTTTTTTTTTGTTTTGTTTTTGTTTGTTTGTTTTTACTGCTGTGTAATATTCTATAGAGTACATATCCCATAATTTCTTTATCCAGTCTGCTGTTGATGGGCATTTGGGTTGATTCCATGTCTTAGCTATTGTGAATTGAGCTGCAATAAACATTGAGGTGCATACAGCTTTTTGTTTGCCAATTTAATTTCCTTTGGGTAACTTCCAAAGAGTGGGATGACTGGGTTGTATGGTAGGGTTATATTCAGGTTTCTGAGGAATCTCCAGACTGACTTCCATAGTGGCTTGACCAGTTTGCATTCCTACCAACAGTGGGTTAGTGTCCCTTTTTCCCCACATCCTCGCCAGTTGGTAGATTTCTGAATGTGAGCCATTCTAACCGGGGTGAGGTGAAACCTCAATGTGGTTTTCATTTGCAGTTCTCTGATCGCTATTGATCCTGAACATTTTTTCATGAGTCTGTTGGCCATTTGGATTTCCTCTTTTGAAAAATGTCTATTTCGTCCTTGGCCCATCTCTTAAGTGCATTGTTTTTTGTTGTTGTTGTGGAGTTTCACTAGTCAAAGTGATCGGTTTCAATTCATAATTGATCATAATGATAGTATTAAGAGTCAAAGGGATCACATAAACAAGACTAGTTTGCTAATACTAACTGATAGAATTGAAAAGGAGAGAACTATCCAAAATGGGAAGCGGGATTCACAGCAGACTCATAGAATGGCAGATGTCCTAAAGAGCACTCTGGCCTCTGAATCAGTCCTTAAGGCATTTGGATCTTCCTTAGATATCAGATTTTACAAAAATAAACAGTAAAAAGAACTTATTCTACTTTCTTGCCTAAAAAGCAACTTTTAGTATTATTCTGTGGTAAATGCTATTTGATTAATACTGGCTTGACAATACTGACTATTTCCATGAATTAATTTAGAACCAGATTGACAATTGGAAGAAAGTGAAATTTTATATTTGATTTTAACACATCTTGAAGACTGTGTTAGGAAAATAAAAGGTTTGAAAGGAAGATCTGCACAACTTTCTAAGTTTGCTTTACTTTCCTTATTTAGTCTGAATTTTATCCACAGGGAGAATGTCATCCTTCAAAGGCTAATTATATTTCCCTAAGACTGATAATGCAAGAGTTTACAGTGTTTTTTTATTTAAAGAACTGCTTTTCTCATCAGAGTTCCTGAGGTTCTTTCCAACCATCTTAACAAGTGGCTACTGAGGCGTGGGAAGGAGTACTTGATGGATCAGTGATATTCTTACTTAGTATTATGCTAACCTCAGCTTGTAGAAATGATGCAAGACTGGGGATTTTTGACAAGAGTGACAGCAATAAAGGAAACAATAAAGGAAAAGAGATGAAGGGTAAAAGGCTGGGAAACTGGCCCACATCCCACACCAGTGTTTACAGGGATGTCCTCCAGTGTTCTGTGTCTGCCCTGTTCAGCAGCAAGAGTGCAGCTCTGCCCTTCAAACACAGAACAAGTCACTCTGCCAAATCGTATTTTTCACTCTCGTATACTTCACTGATCCTGGACTCGGTGGACAGTTTGAAACTGTACTATGCCAGAGTTAGTTCAGAATCAGATTACAATGATTAACCAAGAGGACTAATTAAAATATTCTCCTTGATTGAATGATGCAAGAAAGACTGTTGTTATATCAACTATTGTCACTTAATGCTTCCATAGAGGCCCACTTTTCTTCAACCTTCATTTTCAAGTTAAAATATTTGATATATGTTTCTAATATCTATAGATTGATAGAAATTAATTATTGCAATGTGGTCATAAGAGCTGACATAATATTAGATAATGACAATGCTTGCAATAATTTAATTTGGATAGTTTTCTCTGGGAAAATTGTGTCTGCAATTTTATAGTGATTCTATTTTTATTTTTGTAAATTAGACTCTTCTCAATAGTCTCATTACTGAAATGTCCTTGTTGTCTGAAGTTTTCTTTTATGTTTGCTTTCATAAATATAAATCATTTGACATAACAGAATGAGTCAGAAGCTAAGAAACTTGTGCCTAGTCACCAACCCTGTTAGTAACTGCATTCTTTAAGGTTGATTCTTAATCTCTGAACTATGCTACCTTGGAAGTACACTAACAGCTCTGGGGACCATTTCAGCTTTTGAGTTCTATGATTATACAATGGTATTCTCCACTCTTATGTTCTAAATATGTGAGCTGTTACTAGGTGATAATATAGTAATATAAAAAGTAGACAGATAACTTATCAATAAGAATGTACAATAAGGAACAGGATAAGTGTGATTTTTTCCCATTGCATTTGCCAGGAAGCTGCAAGATAGCAAAAGAGGCATTAAAACTTCTCAGCCTTAACGATAAAAGGGAGAAAATATCTATTTCAAAATATTTTTGCTAGAATTGAATTAAGGTGCTTCAGGAAAAAAAAAATCCATGAAACAAAAAATTACTGGAACTGGAAAACATTGATTAATTCAATAAAGAATTTTTAAATATATTTTTAAAAACTCAAATATGAATGCTGCCTCTTGTTCACATATTTTCTTTCTTTATTTTTTTTACAGGCAGAGTGGACAGTGAGAGAGAGAGACAGAGAGAAAGGTCTTCCTTTTGCCATTGGTTCACCCTCCAATGGCCTCTTCGGCCAGCGCACTGCGGCCAGTGCACCGCACTGATCCGATGGCAGGAGCCAGGTATTTATCCTGGTCTCCCATGGGGTGCAGGGCCCAAGCACTTGGGCCATCCTCCACTGCACTCCCTGGCCACAGCAGAGAGCTGGCCTGGAAGAGGGGCAACCGGGACAGAATCCGGCGCCCTGACCGGGACTAGACCTGGGTGTGCTGACGCCCGCAAGGCGGAGGATTAGCCTAGTGAGCCACGGTACCGGCCAACATATTTTTTTTACTACGAAAAATCAGAAATCACATCTAAAAGCATCCAATTTTCTCTAGAAGTTATAGACTATGCATTTCTGAATATAATTATATATTTTGCTTGATTTTCTGATACAGAATCTTTCATCTGTACTTTTATTTGTTCTGATCTAATAATTTTAGTTGATTTATAATTTAAGTAAAACCTCTTTTTACTTTAAGTTATTGTGGTTACTATTTTTATCTATCATGCCCTCCTTTCTTTGGTCTCAGAATTGTATTCTGTTTTGATTAAGCACTTATTTTTTTGCCATGATAACAACAATTATGATCCCAGTTAATTGTGAGATATAAGTCTTTGTACTCTGGTAACTCTTAGGGAGTACATTTCTTCAAAACCTAGTAATCATATTTTAGTTATGTCTATTATTATATTTTTAAAAATTATATTTTGTATACTCAAAACAATATTAGCATACTATCACACCTTTTGAACCATGTTTTTAAGCATTTTAATATGCAATCATTTGAGTTTCAAAAAGCTAAAAAATGATACATTTTCCATATATTATATACCCCTCTTCTGCTGATGTTCACATTTTTGCATATGCATGGTAGAATTATCAAAACAAAGATATTAAATTGATATAGTACCATTAACTAAACTACAGAATATTTTTAGTTTGTAGGTTTTTTTAATGAGGTTTTTTATTTGATTAATGCCTGTTTTCTCTTACAGGATTTAGTCCCAGATATCACATTCTATGTAGTAACCATGTTTCTCTAGTTATTTATAGCATACAGAATGATGCTTTTTAAAATTCTATATTCTGCTATCAATATAAATTTGTTTATTTTTAAATATCATCATAAATCACCACAGTTCTTTTTTGAGCATTTCCTTATTTTCTGAATCCTCAGATATTTCAGGTTCATCTTGTGTTCTGCTGATCTCTGGATTTTATCATTTCTTCAAGAATTTATAGTTCATTTTATAAAATATTTTTATTTAAAGACCAAGACCTGATTCTGACGAATGCTCCTTGTCACTGAAGTATCATGGCTCCCCGCCTTCTTGGTGGTCAAAGCTAGGAAATACATGTATGTTACTGACTTATGAACATACCCATGTATTGTACTTAAGTGTATGTATCTATTTATGTATTTAAATATGGATGTTTAAAAATTACAACTGAGATTCCAATTCTGCACCATCAGAGTAGGGAGACAACTGACTCATTATTGTAAAGTATTTACTTATTTGTTCAACCATAGCATATACATAAAGTACTTCAGAATTGCTGACTCATTCCACTGGGAGAATGAAATTACTAATTAGAGTATAGTCTGTGCATAGACATTTTTGATCTTTAACTTTATGGTAAAACATTGTTTTCTAAATTACCCAGATGAATTTTCTTATTTTCTATCCCTTTTAGTATGGCTGATATTGGTGGTAATACAGTCAGACTTTACTGTTTTAATTTACATTCAATTTCTCATTTACATTAATTTAAATGACATACTATAAAATGAGCAATTGATGATCTTCGATAATTGTGTAGAGTGTTTCTGCCAGCCTATCTCTCTTCTTAACACTGAAGCCCAGGACTTCAGAATGTTGCAAAAGGTAAGGCAAAGAAGAGAGGAGCCAGCCAGAATCCCTTACTGGGGATCAGTCCACTGACAGCATTTCCTAGAAATTAAAACAACTCTGCATGAAATAAAAATTGATGGTTATAACTGGAGACTAAATATCTAAAACATCAAAGTTTAAGTGTGATTTTCTTCTCTAAGTTACCATAGAAATGTTTGCAATCTATGCCTGATTAGAAAATTAATGTACCCATCTAAATTTCAAGCAGGTAAAAATGGAATAAATGAATGCATTTTAAAGACCCAGTAGAAAGCAAAATGAGTTGCATTTTGAATACAAGTATACCAATTCTTTTATGTTCATTGTGCTTGTATAATTTCTTTTTTTTTTTTGATATTTAGTTAAATCATTGTTTTCCTTTATTTTCCATATGTAACAAGTAAATAATGCCTTTATTTCCTTTTTTTATTTAATAAATGTGAATTTACAAAGTGCAACTTTTGTATTGTTGTGGCTTCCCCCCCCCAACCTCCCTCCCTCATGCAGCCCTCCCCTCTACGCCTCCTTCTCCCATCCCGCCCTTCATCGAGTTTCATTTTCAATTACCTTCATATACAGATCAATTTAGTATACACTAAGCAAGGATTTCAACAGGCTGCACTCACACAACTACTCAAGGTAGTGTTGTCTATAAGTTTCATAGTAAAACACATTAAGGACAGAGATCCAACAATGGGAAGCATATACCCAGTGACTCCCGTTGTTGATTTAACAATTGGCACTCTTATTTTATGACGTCAGCAATCCCCTGAGGCTCTTTCCATGAGCTGTCTAGGCTATGGAAGCCCCTTGAGTTCGTCAACTCTGAACTTGTTTAGTTTAGTCAAGGACATATCACAGTGGAGGTTCCTTCCTCCCTTTGGAGAAAGGCGCCTCACTCCTTGATGGCCTGTTCTTTCTGCTGGGGTCTTGTTCACCAGGATCTTTCATTTAGGTTGTTTTTGCCACCGTGTCATGGCTTTCCATGCCTGTGAGACTCTCATGGGCCTTTTAGCCAGATCCGAATGTCCCAAGGGTTGATTCTGAGGCTGGAGTGCTGTTTGGGGCATTTGCCATTCTATGAGTCTGCTGTCTGTCCTGCTTCCCTCACAGGATCATTCTCTCCCTTTTAATTTTATCCTTCATTGTTTGCTTACACTGGTCTTATTTGTGAAATCTCTTCGACACTTACCCTATCGTTTTGATCGGTCATGTACTTATACTTATCACTTTACCAAGTGCACTGGCATTGGTGCCTGCCTCCTTGATAAGACTGAGTTGAAATCCCCTGGCACATTTCTAGCTCCACCATTGGAGGTAAGTCCAAGTGAGCATGTGCCGACCTATATATCTCCTCCCTCTATTATTCCCACTCCTATATTTAACAGAGATCACTTTTCTGTTAATTTTAAACACCTAAGAATGATTGTGTATTGATTACAGAGTTCAATCAGTGGTATTAAGTAGAACAAACAGAGCAACAACAACAACAACAAATACTAACAGGAATAAAATAGTAAGTTGTTCTTCAACAGTCTAGACAAGGGGGCTGATCATGTCATTGTCTCTCATAGTGTCCATTTCACTTCAATGGGTATCATTTTAGATGTCGTTTAGTTGCCATCAATCAGGGAGAACATATAATATTTGTCCATTTTGAACTGGCTTATTTCACTGAACATGATATTTTCTAGATTCCTCCATTTTATTGTAAATGACCGGATTTCTTTTTTTTTACTGCTGTATAGTGTTCCGTAGAGTACATATCCCATAATTTCTTTATCCAGTCATCCGTTGATGGACATTTAGGTTGATTCCACGTCTTAGCTATTGTGAATTGAGCTGCAACAAATATTGAGGTACAAATGGCTCTTTTTTTTCTCCCGTTTAATTCCATTTGGGTAAATTCCAAAGAGTGGGATGGCTGGGTCCTGTGGTAGGGCTATATTCAGGTGTCTGAGGACTCTCCAAACTGTCTTCCATAGTGGTTTACCAGTTTGCATTCCCACCAACAGTGGGTTAGTGTCTCTTTTCCCCCACATCCTTGCCAGTATCTGTTGTTGGTTGATTTCTGTATGTAAGCCAATCTAACCAGAGTGAGGTGAAACCTCATTGTGGTTTTGATCTGCATTTCCCTGATGGCTAGGGATCCTGAGAATTTTTTCATGTGTTTGTTGGCCATTTGGATTTCCTCTTTTGAAAAATGTCTGTGCTCTCTGCTCCACCCAGTTCGACAGGCAGCCGCTTCTTCTTGTGCAGTGCAAGCGAGTCCCCGAGACACGATGGTGAAGGTCGGAGTGAACGGATTTGGCTGCATTGGGCGCCTGGTCAACAGGGCTGCTTTTAACTTTGGCAAAGTGGATGTTGTCGCCATCAATGATCCATTCATTGACCTCCACTACATGGTCTACATGTTCCAGTATGATTCCACCCACGGCAAGTTCCACGGCACAGTCAAGGCTGAGAACAGGAAGCTGGTCATCAACGGGAAGGCCATCACCATCTTCCAGGAGTGAGATCCCGCCAACATCAAGTGGGGTGGATACGTGGTGGAATCCACTGGCGTCTTCACCACCATGGAGAAGGCCGGTGCTCATTTGAAGGGCGGAGCCAAAAGGGTCATCATCTCCGCCCCCTCCGCCGATGCCCCCATGTTTGTGATGGGCGTGAACCACGAGAAGTATGACAACTCTCTCAAGATTGTCAGCAACGCGTCCTGCACCACCAACTGCTTAGACCCCCCCTGGCCAAGGTCATCCACGACCACTTCGGCATCGTGGAGGGGCTCATGACCACGGTGCACGCCATCACCGCCACCCAGAAGACCGTGGACGGGCCCTCTGGGAAGCTGTGGCGTGACGGCCGCGGGGCCGCCCAGAACATCATCCCTGCCTCCACTGGCGCTGCCAAGGCCGTGGGCAAGGTCATCCCCGAGCTGAACGGGAAACTCACTGGCATGGCCTTCCGTGTGCCCACCCCCAACGTGTCGGTCGTGGACCTAACCTGCCGCCTGGAGAAAGCTGCTAAGTATGACGACATCAAGAAGGTGGTGAAGCAGGCGTCCGAGGGCCCCCTGAAGGGCATCCTGGGCTACACCGAGGACCAGGTCGTCTCCTGTGACTTCAACAGTGATACCCACTCCTCCACCTTCGATGCTGGGGCTGGCATTGCCCTCAATGACCACTTTGTGAAGCTCATTTCCTGGTACGATAACGAATTTGGCTACAGCAATAGGAGTAAGAGCCCTCAAACCACCGGCCCCAGCGAGAGCACCAGAGGAGGACGAGAGGCCCTCAGCCGCTGGGGAGTCCCTGCCCTCACTCAGTCCCCACCAAACTGAGAATCTGCCCCTCTTCACGGTTTCCATCCCAGACCCCCTGGAGGAGGGGAGGGGCTTAGGGAGCCCTACCTTGTCATGAAACCATCAATAAAGTCTTCTGCACCCCCCCCCCCAAAAAAAAAGTCTGTTAAGGTCCTTGGTCCATCTTTTTATTGAGTTTATTGTTTTGTTTCTGTGGTGTTTCTTGATCATTTTATAGATTCTAGTTGTTAATCCTTTATCTATTGTGTAGTTTGTGAATAACGTCTCCCATTCTGTTGGTTGCCCCTTCACTTTCCTGACTGTTTCCTTTTCTGTAAAGAAATTTTTCGATCTGAGGTAATCCCGTTTGTTTATTTCATCTTTGATTACCCGTGCCTGTGGGGTCTTCTCCAGGAATTTTTTGCCTGCTCCAATGTCTTGAAGGGTTTCCCCTATGCTCTCAATTAGTTTCATGGTGTCGTGGCATATCTCTAGTTCTTTGATCCATGTTGAGTGGATTTTTGTATAAGGTGTAAGGTAGAGGTCTTGCTTCATACTTCAACATGTGGACATCCAGTTTTCCCAGCACCATTTGTGGAAGAGGCTGTCCTTGTTCCAGGGGTTGGTTTTAGGTCCTTTGTTGAATATGAGTTGGTTATAGATGTTTGGATTGATCTCCGGTGTTTCTATTCTGTTCCATTGGTCTATCCATCTGTTTTTGTACCAGTACCAGGCTGTTTTGATTATAACTGCCCTGTAGTATGCTTTGAAGTCTGGAATTGTGATGCCTCCGGCTTTGTTTTTATTGTAAAGGATTGCTTTAGCTATTCTGGGTCTACTGTTTCTCCATATGAATTTCAGCATCGTTTTTACTATGTCTTTGAAGAATGACTTTGGTATTTTGATTGTTATTGCATTGAACTTGTAAATTGCTTTTGGGCGAATGGACATTTTGATGATATTGATTCTTCCAATCCATGAGCATGGCAGGTTTTTCCATTTTTTTGTGTCTTCTTCTTCTTCTTCTTCTTCTTCTTCTTCTTTTTTTTTTTTTGACAGGCAGAGTGGACAGTGAGAGAGAGACAGAGAGAAAGGTCTTGAAAGGTCTTACTTTGTCGTTGGTTCACCATCCAATGGCCACGGTGGCCAGCGCGCTGCGGCCGGCACACCGCACTGATCCAATGGCAGGAGCCAAGTACTTATCCTGGTCTCCCATGGGGTGCAGGGCCCAAGCACTTGGGCCATCCTCCACTGCACTCCCTGGCCACAGCAGAGGGCTGGCCTGGAAGAGGGGCAACCGGGAGAGAATCTGGCGCCCCGACTGGGACTAGAACCCGGTGTGCTGGTGCTACAAGGCAGAGCATTAACCTAATGAGCCACGGCACCAGCCTGTGTCGTCTTCTATTTCTTTCTTTAGTGTTTTATAATTTTTATCATAGAGGTCTTTTACATCTTTGGTTAAATTTATTCCAAGGTACTTTATTGTTTTTGTGGCTATTGTGAATGGGATTGATCTTAGTAGTTCTTCCTCGGCCCTGGCATTGTCTGTGTATACAAAGGCTGTTGATTTCTGAGTGTTGACTTTGTATCCTACTTTACCAAACCCTTCTAAGAGTTCCAATAGTCTCTTATAGGAATTTATTGGGTCCCCTATTTATAGTATCATGTCATCTGCAAATAGGGATAGTTTAACTTCCTCCTTTTCCATTTGTATCCCTTTAATTTCTTTTTCTTGCCTGATGGCCCTGGATAACACTTCTAGGACTATATTGAATAGCAATGGTGAGAGTGGGCATCCCTGTCTGGTGCCAGTTCTCAATGGAAATGCCTCCAACTTTTCCCCATTCAATATGATGCTAGCCATTGTTTTATCATAGATTGCCTTAATTGTGTTGAAGAATGTTCCTTCTAACCCCAATTTGCTTAGGGTTTTCATCATGAAAGGGTGTTGAATTTTATCAAATGCTTTCTCTGCATCTATTGAGATAATCATATCATTTTTGTTTCTCAATTTGTTAATGTGATGTATTACATTGATTGACTTTCGAATATTGAACCATCCCTGCATATCAGGGATAAATCCCACTTGGTCCAGGTGAATGATCTTTCTGGTGTGCAGTTGGATTCGGCTTGCCAGAACTTTGTTGAGTATTTTTGCATCTATGTTCATCAGGGAGATAGGTCTGTAGTTTTCTTTCTCTGTTGTGTCTTTTCCAGGCTTAGGAATTAAGGTGATATTGGCTTCATAGAAAGAATTTGGGAGGATTCCCTCCCTTTCAATTGTTTTGAATAATTTGAGAACTGGGGTTAGTTGTTCTTTAAATGTCTGGTAAAATTCAGGGGTGAAGCCATTCGTTCCTGGGCTCTTCTTTATCGGTAGTGCGTTTATTACTGATTCAATTTCTTCCATGGTTATGTGTCTGTTTAGATTTTCTGTATCTTCAGGGCTCAGTTTAGGAAGGTTGTATTTGTCCAGGAATCTATCCATTTCTTCCAGGTTCCCCAATTTGTTAGCATACACCTTTTTGTAGTGGTTTCTGATGATTCTTTTTATTTCTGTTGTGTCTGTTGTTACATTTCAATTACTATTTTTGATTTTACAGATTTGGGTCTTCTCTCTCCTTTTTTTGGTTAGTTGGGCCAATGGTGTGTCGATTTTGTTTATTTTTTCAAAGAACCAGCTCCTGGTTTTGTTGATCTTTTGTATTGTTTTTTTTTTTTTGTTTCAATTCTGTTTATTTCTTCTCTTATCTTTAGTATTTCTTTCCTCCTGCTGGGTTTGGGCTTGGTTTGCTGCTATTTTTCTAAATTCTTTTTTTTTTTTTTAAAATAGAATGTTCTTTTTTTTTTAAGACATTTGCTCTTTTTTTTTAATTTATTTAATGAGCATAAATTTCCAAAGTACAGCTTCTGGACCACAATAGCCTCCTCCTCACCCCCCCCCGTGTCTTCCCTCCCATCCACAACGCTCCCCTCTCCCACTCCCTCTCCCCTTCCCCTTCACATCAGAATTAATTTTCAATTATCTTTATATACAGAAGATCAATTTAGCATATGTTAAGTAAAGATTACCACATTTTGCTCCCACACAGAAACATAAAGTGTAAAATACTATTTGAGTACTAGTTATAGCATTAATTAAACACCTAAGAGTAATTGTGTATTAATTACAGAGCTCAACCAATAGTTTTAAGTAGAATATAAAATGCATCTTTTGCATTGTTGTGGCTTCCCCCCGACCTCCCTCCCTCCCGTGGCCCTCCCCTCACCCACTTCCTCTCCCCTCCCCCCCCTTCATCACGTTTCATTTTCGGTTACCTTCATATACCGAAGATCAATTTAGTATATACTAAGCAGGGATTTCAACAGGCTGCACTCACACAACCGAACCAGGTATAGGGTATTGTTCGACTAGTAGTGTTGTATTTGAGTTCATAGATAAACATATTAAGGACAGAGATCCTGCGAGGGGAGCATGAACCCAGTGACTCCCGTTGTTGATTTAACAATTGGCACTCTTATTTATGACGTCAGCAATCACCCGAGACTCTTGCTATGAGCTGTCTAGGCTATGGAAGCCCCTTGAGTTCACCAACTCTGAATTTGTTTAGTCAAGGCCATATTACAGTGGAGGTTCCTTCCTCCCTTCAGAGAAAGGCGCCTCTCTCCTTGATGGCCTGATCCTTCTGCTGGGGTGTTGTTCACCAGGATCCTTCATTTAGATTGTTTTTTGCCACCATGTCATGGCTTCCCATGCCTGAGAGACTCTCATGGACCTTTTAGTCAGATCCGAATGTCCCAAGGGTTGATTCTGAGACAGGAGTGCTGTTTTGGGCATTTGCCATTCTATGAGTCTGCTGTGTGACCTGCTTCCCCCGCTGGATCATTCTCAACCCTTTTGATTCTATCTTTCATTATTTGCTTACACTGGTCTTATTTGTGTAATCTCTTCGACACTTACCCTGTCTTTTGGATCAGTTGTGTATTTATATTTGTCTCTTTACCAAGTGTGCTGGCATTGGTACCTGCCTCCTTGGTAAGATTGAGTTGAAATCCCCTGGCACATTTCCAGATCCACCATTGGAGGTAGGTCTGAGTGAGTATGTGCCGTCCTATATATCTCCTCCCTCTCTTATTCCCACTCCCATATTCCACAAAGATCAATTTCCTTTTAATTTTTAAACGCTTAAGAATGGTTGTGCATTGATTACAGAGTTCAACCAGTGGTCTTGTGTAGAACATACCGAGCAACAACAACAACAACAAAAATACTAAAGGAACAAAATAGTAAGTTTTTCCTCAACAGTCTAGACAAGGGCTGCTCATGTCATTGTCTCTCATAGTGTCCATTTCACTTCAATGGGTATCATTTTAGGTGCTCGTTTGGTTGCCATCGATCAGGGAGAACATGTGATATTTATCCCTTTTGGACTGGCTTATTTCACTCAGCATGATGTTTTCCAGATTCCTCCATTTTGTTGTGAATGCCAGGATTTCATTGTTTTTTACTGCTGTATAGTGTTCCATAGAGTACATATCCCATAGTTTCTTTATCCAGTCATCTGTTGATGGACATTTAGGTTGATTCCATGTCTTAGCTATTGTGAATTGAGCTGCAACAAATATTGAGGTGCAAATGGCTTTTTTCACCCCTTTAATTCCATTTGGGTATATTCCAAGGAGTGGGATGGCTGGGTCCTGTGGTAGTGCTATGTTCAGGTTTCTGAGGATTCTCCAGACTGTCTTCCATAGTGGCTTTACCAGCTTGCATTCCCACCAACAGTGGATTAGTGTCCCCTTTTCTCCACATCCTCGCCAGCATCTGTTGTTGGTTGATTTCTGTATGTAAGCCAATCTAACCGGAGTGAGGTGGTATCTCATTGTGGTTTTGATCTGCATTTCCCTGATGGCTAGGGATCCTGAGCATTTTTTCATGTGCCTGTTGGCCATTTGGATTTCCTTTTTTGAAAAATGCCTGTTAAGGTCCTTGGCCCATTTTTTTATTGGGTTGTTTGTTTGGATTCTGTGGTGTTTTTTGATCATTGTGTAGATTCTAGTTGTTAATCCTTTATCTGTTGTGTAGTTTGCGAATAACGTCTCCCATTCTGTTGGTTGCCTCTTCGCTTTCCTGACTGTTTCCTTTGCTGTTAAGAAACTCTTCAATTTGAGGTAATCCCATTTGTTTATTTTATCTTTGATTACCCGTGCCTGTGGGGTCTTCTCCAGGAATTTTTTGCCTATTCCGATATCTTGGAGGGTTTCCCCTATGCTCTCAATTAGTTTCATGGTGTCGTGGCGCAACTCTAGTTCTTTGATCCATGTTGAGTGGATTTTTGTATAAGGTGTAAGGTAGGGGTCTTGCTTCATACTGCGGCATGTGGACATCCAGTTTTCCCAGCACCATTTGTGGAAGAGGCTGTCCTTGTTCCAGGGGTTGGTTTTAGGTCCTTTGTTGAATATGAGTTGGTTATAGATGTTTGGATTGATCTCCGGTGTTTCTATTCTGTTCCATTGGTCTATCCATCTGTTTTTGTACCAGTACCAGGCTGTTTTGATTATAACTGCCCTGTAGTATGCTTTGAAGTCTGGAATTGTGATGCCTCCGGCTTTGTTTTTATTGTAAAGGATTGCTTTAGCTATTCTGGGTCTACTGTTTCTCCATATGAATTTCAGCATCGTTTTTTCTAGGTCTTTGAAGAATGACTTTGGTGTTTTGATTGTTATTGCATTGAACTTGTAAATTGCTTTTGGGCGAATGGACATTTTGATGATATTGATTCTTCCAATCCATGAGCATGGCAGGTTTTTCCATTTTTTTGGTATCCTCTTCTATTTCTTTCTTTAGTGTTTTGTAATTTTCATCATAGAGGTCTTTGACCTCCTTGGTTAAATTTATTCCAAGGTACTTTATTGTTTTTGTGGCTATTGTGAATGGGATTGATCTTAGTAGTTCTTCCTCGGCCCTGGCATTGTCTGTGTATACAAAGGCTGTTGATTTCTGAGCGTTGACTTTGTATCCTGCTACTTTACCAAACGCTTCTATGAGTTTCAGTAGCCTCTTATAGGAGTTTATTGGGTCCTCTATATATAGTATCATGTCATCTGCAAACAGGGATAGTTTGACTTCCTCCTTTCCAATTTGTATCCCTTTGATTTCTTTTTCTTGCCTGATGGCTCTGGCTAAGACTTCTAGGACTATATTGAATAGCAATGGTGAGAGAGGGCATCCCTGTCTGGTGCCAGTTCTCAATGGAAATGCCTCCAACTTTTCCCCATTCAATATGATGCTGGCCTTTGGTTTATCATAGATTGCCTTAACTGTGTTGAGGAATGTTCCTTCTAACCCCAATTTGCTTAGGGTTTTCATCATGAAGGGGTGTTGTATTTTGTCAAATGCTTTCTCTGCATCTATTGAGATAACCATATGATTTTTGTTTCTCAATTTGTTAATGTGCTGGATTACGTTGATTGACTTTCGAATATTGAACCATCCCTGCATACCAGGGATAAATCCCACTTGGTCCGGGTGAATGATCTTTCTGATTGTAGTTGGATTCGGTTTGCCAGAATTTTATTGAGTATTTTTGCATCTATGTTCATCAGGGAGATAGGTCTGTAGTTTTCTTTCTCTGCTGTGTCTTTTCCGGGCTTAGGAATTAAGGTGATATTGGCTTCGTAGAAGGAATTTGGGAGGATTCCCTCTCTTTCAATCGTTTGGAATAATTTGAGAAGAACTGGGGTTAGTTGTTCTCTAAATGCCTGGTAAAATTCGGCAGTGGAGCCATCCGGTCCTGGGCTCTTCTTTTTCGGTAGTGCGTTTATTACTGATTCAATTTCTTCCATGGTTATGGGCCTGTTTAGATTTTCTATATCTTCACGGCTCAGTTTAGGAAGGTTGCATTTGTCCAGGAATCTATCCATTTCTTCCAGGTTCCCCAATTTGTTAGCATACATCTCTTTGTAGTAGTTTCTGATGATTCTTTTTATTTCTATTGTGTCAGTTGTTACATTTCCATTACTATCTTTGATTTTACAGATTTGGGTCTTCTCTCTCCTTTTTTTGGTTAGTTGGGCCAATGGTGTGTCGATTTTGTTTATTTTTTCAAAGAACCAGCTCCTGGTTTTGTTGATCTTTTGTATTGTTTTTTTTTGTTTCAATTCTGTTTATTTCTTCTCTGATCTTTAGTATTTCTTTCTTCCTTTTGTATTTGGGCTTGATTTGCTGCTGTTTTTCTAGTTCCTTGTGGTGCATGGAGAGTTCATTTGTTTGGTTCCTTTCCAGCTTCTTGATGTAGGCAGTAATTGCTATAAACTTTCCTCTTAGCACTGCTTTTGCTGTGTCCCACAGGTTTTGATAGGTTGTGTTATCATTTTCATTTGTTTCTAGAAATCTTTTGATTTCTCTTTTAATTTCTTCGATGACCCACTGGTCATTCAGGATCATGTTGTCCATTCTCCATATGTTTGCATATGGTGTAGAGATTCTTGGGTTGTTGATTTCAAGTTTCACTGCACTATGGTCTGAGAAGCTGCATGGTATAGTTTCAATTTTTTTGAATTTGTTGAGGCTCCCTTTATGGCCTAGTATATGGTCAATCCTAGAGAATGTTCCATGTACTGGGTGAAATACATGAACTCTGTGTCTGTGGGGTGGAAGGTTCTGAAGATATCTATTAGGTCTATTTGGTCTATATCATCAATTAACACTATTGTTTCCTTGTTGAATTTCTGTCTGGTTGATCTGTTCATTGGTGAGAGTGGGGTGTTGAAGTCCCCTGCTACTATTGTATTTGAGTCTATATCTCCCTTTAAATCCTTTAGTAATTCTTTCAGGTAGCCAGGCACCCTGTAATTATGTGCGTATACATTTATAATAGTAATGTCTTCCTGTTGGATAGATCCTTTAATCATTATATAGTGCCCTTCTCTGTCTCTTTTAATAGTTTTTATGTTAAAGTCTATTTTGTCTGATATTAGGATGGCCACACCAGCTCTCTTTTGATTTCCATTAGCTTGGAGTATCTTTTTCCATCCTTTCACTTTCAGTCTGCGTGCATCTTTGCTGATGAGGTGTGTCTCCTGAAGGCAGCATATAGTTGGATCCTCTTGTTTTATCCAATCCGCTAGTCTGTGCCTCTTTGTCGTGGAATTAAGACCATTCACATTCAATGTGATTACTGTTAAGTACTGTCTTTTTCCCTTCATGTTTCCTGAAACGAGCTGTTTATGTATTTTGAACTTTGTTTGTGGGTTATTCTACATTCGCTTTTTTTTGCAGTGAAGTTCTTGTTTTTGTATTTCTGTGTGCAGCATGTCTTTGAGCAAGTGTTGTAGGGTTGGACGTGTGGATACAAATTCTTTCAGTTTCTGTTTGTCGTGGAAGATCTTTATTTCCCCTTCATTCATAAATGATAGCTTTGCAGGATATAGAATTCTAGGTTGGCATTGTTTGTCTTTTAAAACTTGAAATATATCATGCCATTGTCTCCTTGCCTGTAGTGTTTGCGATGAGAAGTCTGGGGTGAGTCTGATTGACTTACCCCTGAATGTGATTTGTCACTTTTCTCTGGCACATTTTAGGATTTGTTCTTTGTGTGTCACTGAACTGAGTGTTGCCACAATGTGTCGTGGTGAATTTCTCTTCTGGTCTACTCTGTTCGGAGTCCTGGCTATCTGTTGTATTTGTGTGTTGTTATCCAGCTGCCTTTGTTTAAAGTTTTCTGATATTATTTCGTTGAAGACACCGTCTAATCCATTCTCTCTTTCCACCCCCTCAGGGACTCCTATTATCCGAACATTACACTGTTTGATTGAATCTTGTAGGTCTCCGACCGTGTTTTTTAATTTTTTAATTTCTTCTTCCTGCGATTGAACTGACTGTATTATTTCTGGAAGTTTGTCTTCGAATTCTGATATTCGGTCTTCTATTTCATCTGTTCGATTTCCGAGGGATTCCACAGTGTTTTTTATATGGTCAATTGAGTTTTTCAGTTCTAGTATCTCATTCTGGCTTCTCTTTAAGATCTCTAATCCTTGGGCTTGTTTTTCATTCAGCTCTTGACACTGTTTCTCATTATTTCTAAGTATTCTGATTATTAATTTTCTGAATTCTTTTTCTGGCATGTTTTCAACTTCTTCTTCTTCTGCCTCTGTTATGCTTGGTTTAGCCTGCTCCATTGGCAAATTTATATTATCTTCTATATTTTTTTGGTTTTTGGCTTTGTTTTTTGGCATTCCATCTGGGTGATTTTTCGGGTTGATTTCCCTCTACTATAGGCTGCTGTGAGTCTCTACCAATATCCAGTGTAACCAGGCTGCTCTACACAGCCCGCAGGTAAACAGACAGGGTGGCTGCTCTCTGCCCACTGCAGCTCTGGATCCTGTGCTTTTTTCCCACCAGGAGGCGCTATTCAGTAACTTGAGTAGTCGGGTCTCAGGACTTTGGGCTGCCCTCCCTCGAGCACCCTCAGCTCCACCTTTGGGCTCCACCTCCAAAGGTAGTGTGGAGGCAAAGATAGTTCTCCTTTAAGCCCGAATGCAAACAAACAAAATGGCTGCTTCCCGCCCGCTAGAGCTCCGGGGAGGCGCCAAGAGATACTGGCTTACTCAGTCTCTCAGTTAGTGTCCCTGAATCGTGCACTCTGTCCGCCGGTGCCACTCACTCTGTTCTGTTGTTCTATTTCCTCCCCCACTCAGTCGTGCATGTCTCAGTGTCCGTCCCAGGGTGTGTTGGGGGAGGGGCGGCGGCAGCTGTGCCTCGGTGCTAGGCTAGTGCCCCGTCTCACCTCGGCTTCCAGCGCTTGTTGCATACACGCTCCTGCTAGTGTCCTGAGTCTCAGGCGTCCGCGTCCTCCATGCGTGTCCACCCTAACACCCCAGTTTGAGGAAGGGCTTAAAAACTACAAATTTTCATCCCTCTTTGAACCTTCCCTTAGTGGAGCTTCGCTGTGCTCCCTCCCTCTCTATTCTGCCATCTTCCGGTAATCTTGTTTTTCTAAATTCTTGAGGTGCATGGAGAGTTCATTTGTTTGGTTCCTTTCCAGCTTCTTGATGTAGGCACCAATTGCTATAAATTTTCCTCTTAGCACTGCTTTTGCTGTGTCCCACAGGTTTTGATAGGTTGTGTTATCATTTTCATTTGTTTCTAGAAATCTTTTGATTTCTCTTTTAATTTCTTCGATGACCCACTGGTCATTCAGGATCATGTTGTCCATTCTCCATATGTTTGCATATGGTGTGGAGATTCTTGGGTTGCAGATTTCGAGTTTCACTGCGCTATGGTCTGAGAAGCTGCATGGTATAGTTTCAATTTTTTTGAATTTGTTGAGGCTCCCTTTATGGCCTAGCATATGATCAATCCTAGAGAATCTTCCATGTGTTGGGGAGAAATACGTGAACTCTGTGTCTGTGGGGTGGAAGGTTCTGAAGATATCTATTAGGTCTATTTGGTCTATATCATCAATTAACACTATTGTTTCCTTGTTGAATTTCTGTCTGGTTGATCTGTTCATTGGTGAGAGTGGGGTGTTGAGGTCCCCTGTTACTATTGTATTTGAATCGGTATCTCCTTTTAAATCCATTAGTAATTCTTTCAAGTAGCCAGGCACCCTGTAATTGGGTGCATACACATTTATAATAGTAATGTCTTCCTGTTGGGATAGATCCTTCAGTCATTATATAGTGCCCTTCTCTGTCTCTTTTAATGGTTTTTATGTTAAAGTCTATTTTGTCTGATATCAGGATGGCCACACCAGCTCTTTTTTGATTTCTGTTAGCTTGGAGTATCTTTTTCCATCCTTTCACTTTCAGTCTGCGTGCATCTTTGCTGATAAGGTTTGTCTCCAGAAGGCAGCATATAAATGGTTTCTTTCTTGATCCAATCAGCCAGTCTGTGTCTCTTGGTAGTAGAATTAAGACCATTCACATTCAGTGTGATTACTGTTAAGTACTGTCTTTTCCCAGTCATGTTTCCTGAAACGAGCTGTTTATGTATTTTTAAATTTGTTTGTAGCTTACTCTACATTCAATTTTTTTGTAGTGAAGTTCTTGTTTTTGTATTCCTGTGTGCAGCACATTTTTGAGCAAGTGTTGTAGGGTTGGATACGTGGATAGAAATTCTTTCAGTTTCTGTTTGTCTTGGAAGATCTTTATTTACCCTTCATTCATACTTGATAGCTTTGCAGGGTATAGTATTCTAGGTTGGCATTGTTTGTCTTTCAAAACTTGAAATATATCATGCCATTTTCTCCTTGCCTGTAGTGTTTGCAATGAGAAGTCTGGGGTGAGTCTGATTAACTTACCCCTGAATGCGATTTGTTGTTTCTCTCTGGCACATTTTAGGATTTGTTCTTTGTGTGTCACTGAGCTGAGTGCTGCCACAATGTGTTGCAGTGAATTTCTCTTCTTGTCTATCCTGTTCAGACTCCTGGCTATCTGCTAAATTTGCCTGTTACTAGCCAGCTTTCTTTGTTTTTAGTTTTCTGATATTATTTCATTGAAAACACCTTCCAATCCATTCTCTCTTTCCACCCCCTCAGGGACTCCTATTATCTGAACATTACACTGCTTGATTGAATCTTGTAGGTCTCTGACTGTATTTTTTTAAATTTTTTAATTTCTTCTTCCTGCATTTGAATTGACTGTATTATTTCTGGAAGTTTGTCCTCGAATTCTGATATTCGCTCTTCTATTTCATCTGTTTGATTTCCAAGGGATTCCATGGTGTTTTTTATATGGTCAATTGAGTTTTTCATTTCCAGTATTTCATTCTGGCTTCTCTTTAGGATCTCTAATCCTTGGGCTTGTTATTCGTTCAGCCCTCGAAACTGTTTCTCATTATTTCTAAGTAATCTGATTATTAATTTTCTGAATTCTTTTTTTGGCATGGTTTCAAATTCTTCTTCTTCAGCCTCTGTTATGGATGGTGTAGCCTGCTCCATTGGCAAGTTTGTATGTTCTTCTATATTCTTATTGTGGGGTTTTCCTTTGTTTTTCGGCATTCCGTCTGGCTTGTTTTTCAGGTTGATTTCCCTCTGCTATAGGCTGCTATGGGTCTGTACCAATATCCAGTGTAATCAGGATGTTCTACCTTCTAGTTTGTTTATTTATTTATTATTTATTTATTTACTTATTTATTTTGTAACTTGAGTGGTCTGGTGTCAGAGCTTTGAGGTGCCAGTCTCCTCCCCTTGGGGGCTGGTTTCCCTGTTCCCTTGTTCACCCTTACGTGTCTGTGCCTAGGGTTCGCTGGTGAGCCACTCTCCCTCACTGTGCCTCCTGTGAGAGGAGTGCTGAGTAGCTCCAGACCACCTTTGGACTCTGCACCTCCTGCTTCCTCCTTCGGAGCAGAGGCCAGCCTCCTTTATGCCAGAATGTAAACAAACAGGATGGCTGCTCTCTGCCTGCTGCAGCTCTGATTGTGGGGTGGGGAGGGTGGAGGTTCTGAAGGATCCTGGCGTTTTTAATTCCTCAGTTCATCCCCCTGGATTGTACCCTCTTCCCTTGGGCGCTATTCATTTTTTTTTCTGGTAACTTGAGTAGGCTGGTGTCAGGGCTTTGAGCTGCCCTCCCTCAATGTGCCCCTGCACAAGGAGTGTCGTATTGCTCCACTCCATCTTTGGACTCTGCCTCCGAAGGTTCCTCCTTCTTCGTAGTGCAGAGGCAGAGGAAGTTCACCTTTAAGCCTGAATGTAAACAAACAAGATGGCTGCTTTCCGCCTGTTACAGCTCCGATTTGGGGGAGGGTGGAGGCACCAAGGGATCCTGGCATGTTCAGTCCCTCAATTCATCCCTCTGGATCGCGCTCTCTTTCCGCAGGTGCTACTCACTCCGTTCCGTTTTAGATTTCCTCCTCTTCTCAGTTGTGCATGCCTCACTGTCCCTCCCAGAGTGGGTTGGGGGAGGGGCTGCAGCGGTGCCAAGCACCCTGTCTCACCTCAGCTTCCAGCACTGGTGTGTAGACTCCCCTGCTGGTGTCCTGCACTTCAGGTGTCCGTGTCCTCCTTGCAGGTCCACCCTGCCTCCCCAGTTTTGGAAGAGTTTCCTCTGCAGAATATTCTCTCTGCCCCTTCCCCGAAACTACAAATTCTCACCCCTCCTTGAACCTTCCCTTCCCGGACCATCGGTGTGCTCCCTCCCTATTCTGCCATCTTGCCTTGCTTGTGTAATTTCAATAAAGAATGTCACATTCTGTTTTTATAAAAATGAGCCATACTTTATTTCACTTGTTCTACTGACTTTAAAATATTTTCAATTTTTAGCTTTTACAAATAATTCTAAATTATTGATAATAATAATTAAAATAATTCTAAATAATTAACATCATATGTGTATGATTTTGAAGTGATATCTCTGCAGTAAAAATACTGTACATGTTGTAATTATAATTAGATACTTGGCTCTTTATATTACATTCTACAATGCTGTGATGCATTTTCATACACCACTACATTTTTAACTTTTGGTATGTTTCCCTAATTTATTAATGCTATATTATGTTCTCAATTATATTTAGGCATATTCTACACATCCTTTCCTATACAATCTGTATCTTTATACATTGCATTTAGCTTATAATATATGCATGAATTTATATGAATCCACTTTAAAGAATTTGTACAAAACAAATGGAAAATATAATTTTATTTAGTGCTAAATAATTTTGAAATACATGCATAGTTTTCCCACTAGATACATTTTCCATGATCTTTTTGAGGGCTCTTCATATATGATTAAAAAAAAGTTAAGTGAGTTTAATTCAGATGTTTTATACTATTCTCTTATATTCAGAATTTCAAAAGTCTTGCTTTTTTTCCACATTGGGACTTCAGCTATTGATGTTAGAAACTGAGACTTAATAATGCATATATTTAATGTAATGCATGGCACACTAATGAATACCTGAAATATTCTAACTCTATTACTGAATGCTTATTGAGTTAAATTGGTATTATGTAAAATTGTAGTACCAAAATATTTATCTTTCACCTTAGGAATTAGACATGGGGTAATGATTTGAAATTTTTTGTATAGATAGCTAGCAACTGCAAAGCAAGAGAGAGAAGATTACTAAAGTTCACAGGACTGAGGTGATATTGATGATGGTGGAGGCAGTTATATTTCTAGAGAAACGTGCTATTTCAATAAATGTAACATTTGCAGATTCATGCATCTTTTTACTAGTAAACTAACAATAAATGCATACATCATATTATATGACTCTTCAAGGATAGACCCTATAAGAAATATACTGTTTTTCCAGAATACACATTTTGTCTTTTGTTAATAACAGGATTGACTTTATTTCAAGAAACCTCCTTACACATATATAACTTATACAGTACTCTTAGAGCTTATTTGACAAGTAGTTCCAGAACAGGGCATGAATTCAGTTTTTGTTTATCAAATCCCAGGCCCTGTCTGCAGTGGTGGTTTATTAATGTACATAACTCCAGGCAAGCCAGTCAGGGATGACTATCCTGAGTTCAATACATCTATTGAAATTAAAGAAGAAAGACATCTTTGTCTCTTTCACTTATATCCTGTGACTATGTAGATCTGGAGCACCAGGGGTCCATCATATGGCAATAGGTGGTCTGAAAATGAAAACAAAGCACAAAGACAGAACCAGAGTCAGTTTCAGATGGCATCATTTAAGCTCCTGAATCCAGCTGTGAGTCCTCATTTAGGTATGTCAATAATGTCATTAAAGAAGAACAACAGCTCAAGTTAATACTGCTTGAAATTTTTGCCAATTGCAACTGAGCACTTTGACCAATACATTCCACTCTTAGGAATATATTTGAAATAATTCTCAAGCTATTTAGTTCACAAAGCTGTATATGGGAGACAGTGTGAGTATATGTTTTATTTGTAAATCAAATTGCATTTATTTAAAAAAATATTCAAATGACTATTCTGAGCATCATGGCAATGTTATGTGCCTTTGATGGAGTTATACAAAAATACTTGCTTAAATCACTTTTTCAACAAGATTATTTATAGGTCTTTCTTTATTCTTTATTGTCTTTCATGGATTTGCATATGACCTTTCTTATCTCCCAGAAGATTTAAAGAAACATAAAGCTGACAATTCATGACTTAAAATTCAGCAGCTGTGAAACTCTCCAGGAGACATATATATTTTGGATGTCAATTTTTTAATTGGGCTGACAGAATAGGCTTAAAGCATCTAAAGCTTTCTTGAAGGCATAGGAAATTATATCTGTATTAATATCTATATCTATATCCATGTATATATACCTATACCAACATTTAGGAAAATGTATAGAGAAGTACATAATTTTGCAACCTTTTAATTTTTTTATTTTAAGATTTTTTATATAAAGAGAATCGAAAATGAATCTTGATGTGAATGGAAGGGGAGAGGGAGTGGGAAAGGGGAGGGTTGTGGGTGGGAGGGACGTTATGGGGGGGAAGCCATTGTAATCCATAAGCTGTACTTTGGAAATTTATATTCATTAAATAAAAGTTAAAAAATTAAAAAAAGATTTATTTATTTATTTATTTGACAGATAGAGTTATAGACAGTGAGAGAGAGTTACAATGAGAGAGAGAGAGTCAGAGAGAAAGGTCTTCCATCCAATGGTTCACCCCCCAAATAGCCACAATGGCCGGTGCTATGCCCATCCGAAGCCAGGAGTCAGGTGCCTCTTCCTGGTCTTCCATGATGGTGCAGAGGCCCAAGAACTTTGGCCATCCTCCATTGCTTTCCCAGGCCACAGCAGAGAGCTGGATTGGAAGAGGAGCAACCAGGACTAGAACCTGGCACCCACATGGGATGCCAGCGGCACAGGTGGAGGATTAACCTAATGCGCCAGGGGGCCAGCTCCCTACAACCTTTTAAATAGAAACCATTCCTATTAGTACTTCCTGTATGTATGACAACATGCAGAAGTTCTAGAATCATAAAAAATTAGAAATATAAATGAAGAGATAGTGTTTGGTGTTCTCAAATTTCAATGGTGGTTTAGAACAAGAACTGGATTGATGATAATGTAAGTTTACATGTACTGGTGGACATAATTTTTTGAATTCATTTAACTGTGTTTACTACTAAGTACCAGACACACCAAGCTATACTGTTGCAATGTTCAGTAAACATGAGATTTATAGGCTGCATAAAAGCAATGAAAAAGAAAAAATGCAACATTTATTGGGTTAAAAATGCATACAAGATATGTAGTTGGGAAAATACATGAAGATGTGATCTTTGGTCTTCTTCCTGAATCATAAAATATCACTTTTTCTGTACTTCTGACTTTGTGCTCATAACTCAAGGCAAAATGGCAGTCCGTGTGACTACAATACAGGCAATATCTGCCACACTCATTGAACCAGTTATAAACAGCTTTTTACGAAAAAGGAAATGAAAAATAATGAACAATGATGATTGTTTTGTCTCCATTATCTTTTTTTAAATTAAAAAAAATATATTTGACAGGTAGAGTTATAGACAGTGAGAGAGAGACACAGAAAGGTTTTCCTTCTGTTGGTTCATCCCCCAAATGGCCGCTACAGCCGGCGTGCTGCGCCGATCCGAAGCCAGGAGCCAGGAGCTTCCTCCTGGTCTCCCATGCGGTTGCAGGGGTCCAAGGACTTAGACCATCCTCCACTGCCTTTCCAGGCCACAGCAGAGAGCTGGACTGGGAGAGGAGCAACTGGGACAAGAACCTGGCACCCATAGGGATGCCAGTGCTGGAAGGTGGAGGATTAACCAAGTGAGCCACAGTGCCAGCCCCTCCATTATCTTTTGCTTTAAATTTTCCTTCCTTTTGGTCTAAGGTAAGTTGTTCACACTGTGAAGTAATTTCATACTATCTCACCAAAGGGTAGACCTGTTTGGCCGCTATGAGAGCAAATTCATGGAATATTCATAACCCAGATCAACTGTTCTGTGACAAGCAGATCATCATCTCATTATTTGTCATAGACTTTCTCAGTCAAAGAAGCAGTGGTTATTTGGGTCTGCTGTTTAGTGAAATCATGATTTTGTGTACTTTAGCATTTTTGTATAGACTATTATCCCTTCAATCTTACATAAGATTAATTTAAATTACAGTTTAAAGATCTTTTAGAGGCAGTGTTTCACAGAATGGCTTACAGAATATTGTATTAACTTTTATTATGTATCATTTTTTATTAAACTTGTGAGGGTTTGAGTAATAAGTATATCATAAAGTGAAAAAATGTTCCTATCTTATTAGAATATCCTGTATAATAGAACTTTCTGCCTGATCCTTATCAATACTGTCTTGAGAAATTATTCATGGAAAATGCTGTGACCCCAGGAAGAATGAGAGGCCCGCCATGCTTGCAGCTGTCCATGCTTCCTTTGTGTCACTGCCCTGGCTCCATTTTCATTTTTGATTCCAACACATCAAGTAGATTCTTCATGATGACCTTCTGAATATTCCAGCTGTGGTAAAAATTGATCTTGGCTGAACTGCTAGAAGATCCACCCTCTATCAGTACTCTCTGCAAGACACTTCTATTGTGCTCTGACAAGGGTTAATACTGATGCTACAATTTCATCTACATGATTGATGAGAACAGCAAGGATATAAGAAAATGAAACATTTTATTTTTTCCCTTAGGTGATCATTTCTTTAGTCTGCTTCTAACCAGAAAAAGAAAGAATTAGATTCTGTCATACTGGTTTTGGAAGTTCCAAACAAAAGAAAAAAAAAAAAAAACAATACAACTGCCATATGTTTTGTAGAGTCATGAAATGATTTATGGACAATGGGAAAAGTTTTTGTCCAAGGAAAAAAATCTGAAAAATTGTTAAATGATTATGAGTGTTTTACTTCGTCATGAAAGAAAAACAAGCACAACTTATCCAGGTAAAGAAATTTTGACTTAGAAATCATTCCCTATAACAGTACCTAAAGATTTCAACAACACTGTTTATTATACTCAGTAAGCCTCCTAACAATAGAATTTTTCAGATGCTATAGGATTCAGCCTTCAGAAAAGAATACTACATAGATTCTTATGTGGAATCAATGGTTTCCTTCAACAATAAATATGAATAAATATGTGAATTTCTTATATGTACTCAGTACATCTACAAAAATGTCATTTTTCAGAAATCACCTCATTTAACACTCACAATAACCCCTACTATTGAAAAGAATGGGCTGGAGGACAAAGAATTGAGATTGCACAGAAGTGGACGTTAGGCTCTGTGTAGTAACCATGAAGGGTGCTCCAACCATGAGGAGATGGATGACTCTGCAGCATCGAGACAATGAATGTGAATCCATCTACTACCATGGTTAATAAGTCAGTCACTGGGGAAATGGTGTCTGTGGAATGGGGTATAACATTTCAGGAGCATCTTCCTTTACCCAGCCAGCTCTTCAAAGAGCCTGACAACTGGAGCCCTGGGGAGAGTGCATCCTTCAGTTCTGAAAGGGGAAGCTGAGCGTGGGCTCACAGCACTCGGGATCCTCGTACAGCAGCTGACTAACAGTCAAAAAACATCTAGGCTTATCTTTCTGCTGCTCTTTACAAAGTATATTTCCTTCATACTCTTAGTTAAAACTCACCTGTTTAGCACTGCATGTAATGATGGCTTATTCTTTATGAATATATTATTTTAGTCTTGGAATAATGAGTATTTTAGGCTGAAGAAGTTTGGTTAAATTTCCCCACTTTGAAGAGAGGAGTAAAGATTTTCGTGATACGTGGCATGCCTCTCCCCCACCTGCCACTACCTTCAATGCCTAAAACAACACTTCGCACTCAGAGAGTCTGTATTTTTTGTGAACAGGATGAGTGACAATGATGGAGAAGTGAAATAAATAACAATACTTAGTTTACAGTTTCTATGAAACAAGTGCTATATGAAATTTTGGCATGTATAAATTCTTTAAGCTCTTGAAACATCACCGTGAGTCAGGCATGACAAAATCTTGAGATATTGTGGTGCAGCATGGTAAACTTTCCCTTCCCATGCAGGTCCTACACATGGCAGCTGACATTCAAACTCTAAATGTCTGGCTCCAATGACTATGCTCAGAACCATTATCATCCTTTGTAATTATGAAAGATATTTGAAGATATCTGGGACCAAATTCTATAATTTGGTGGTGAAGAAAAATTGATTTCTCTGGAATTATAAAGATTGTTTAATTTTATTTGTATTATAAAATTTTGTATTTGTATGTTTGTGAGAGACAAACATGAAGAAGAACAGAGGGAGGAGGTGGAGGAAGAGGGAAAGCTCCTAACTTCGGATTCATTCCCACATGTCCAAGATGGCAGGGGCTTGGTGAACCCTGAGGCCTGGAGCCAGGAATTCAATCCAGAGCTCCCACATAGGTGACAGGAACTCAGTCACTGACCATCACTGCTACCTCTCAGGGATTCCATGAGTAGGAAACAGGAGTTAGGAGCCAGAGCTGGAAATAATATCCAGTTGTTCTGATAAAGGACTTGAGCAGTCTTTTTTTAATATTAAATAAAAAAATATTAAATTTAAAATTTATTGACATACAGGAATTGCAAAAGGCTATAGTTAAGTTATTACATGCTTAATACTGCTTCTAATTTGTCATAGGAATTACTTCCCCAAAATGTTAATAACAGCTGGATTGAAGGAGTATTTGCAAAACGTGCCAATGTTGTTTATGTAAGTATACCACATTACAAGTTTACTGGAGATCCAAAAGGATTTGCATTTTTGGCATTTGAAAACAAAGAACAAGCAACAAAAGATATTGAGGTAGATCCATATCCTAAAAAGAAAAAAAAAAGAGTTAAAAATTTCAGGAAATGTTGTATGTAGTAAAATTTGCTTGGGATCTTTTCAGTTTCTTAACGACTCGCTAGAAGAAGCACCAAGAAAACCTGGCAGTTTTCCCAAAACATGGAAAATGGTGTGACCACAGGAAGAATGAGAGGCCCTCCATACTTGCAGCTGCCCATGCTTCCTTTGTCTCACTGCCTTGGCTCCCTTTTCAGTTACAAGAGTAGCTGGTAAGTATTTGTTTAATATTTAAGTAGAGGTATGAAATAAAATAAAACTATTGATAGCACTGTTGCATAAGAAAAGAAAAAGAAAAAGAAGAAGGGACGCATGAAGAAGGGAGATAAGGTCCAGATCCCAGAGTTAACAATGGACACAAGCAAGGAGAGTTAAGTGAAAAGCTCGAGGGCTACATCTATTTATTTTTTATTCTAACTTAATATTTTATTTATTTATTATTTTTGTGGCAGCATATTTTTATTATGTATTTCAGTTAAAGGCTTAATGTTGTACTAAATGGAGAATCGAAAAGATTAAACAGTTTAGCAGGAAATAAGCCAGGGCTATAAACAATAATCGAATGAAAATATTGTTCAACTTCACTTTGAGTCTTTTTATGCAACTTTATCCATTTATGTTAATCATTTTCCTAAGATAGTCAGAACTGATATTCTTGAAGATTTTTTGATCTGACATGCATGCTCATTTTTAGATGCTGGATTTGATGTGCAACATATGCCCTAGTATTCAGGTCATCTTTAATATGTTGTTGCATTACTGTGACTGGTTGTTCTGCTTCGCCTGGGACTTTGCCAGTTTTTTCATGACAGCTCTTATAGCCTGGGAACCTGCTCAACGTTCTCTTTCATAACTGGATTACACGCAATTTCATTCTTGATACTGATTTCATTGCTTCTGTATCACAGCGGAAATATTGGACCCTAAAATATCTCAAACATAGAAGAAAGTCCACATACAAGTGTTCTTTAAAAGTGTTTGTGGAAAATGAAATTAAAAGATAAGTTCACTTTTAGAGCAAATATTTTTTGAAATCTATGTATAAGAGAAGGTTTCAAACAGTTCATGGAAAACATGTGTTAAGAAGAAACTGCACAGATTTAGTTTCATGCAGAAAAGCAGAAGGTGGAGGTAATGCTTGGAGAATTGTACAGTTTGCCCATATTAAGAAAGATAACTTGAGGATGAGGAAGAACAGTTTGATACCTTCGTGTAATACATCAAGAAATTTGGGGATTTGCGGATTTGCTGCATGAAGGTAGATTGTAGCCAAGCTAAGTGTACCTTCACCAGACCAGGAAATTTCAGCAACGCCTTAGAGCACTTTCTACTTTCTGAACTTTCTCATCCCTCAATCTTCTAAATTCTAGAACAAATCTTGAAGGGGTTTTTCATTATTATTTTTTTATTTATTCTTCCTTCTGAGCTCACCATTGTTGCCAAATTACTGAGGTTAAGTATCAGTAGTTAGGATTATGTTTATCCTTAATGTTGCTCATAAAATTTTATAATATCTCAAGTCATAGAGTTTTAAGTCTAGTTTCATATTAACATGACATTGCCAAGATAAAATGAAAGGTGTTTTTGTTTATTTAAGCTGTGTGATAGAAATGATTTAATGATTTTAATACCTTATTATTTACAAAGTAGAAAACACTTATTAGGCAGCACTCTTGTCAACACAATAAGAAATCTGTTTAAAGGATGTTGAAAAGAGTGTTTCCAGCCAAAAATCAGTAAAAACAGAAAAACATGGAAGATAGCTAATGAAAAAATCAAGCCCTTTACATTTTAATGAATGCCATCAAAATATGTCAAAATTTTCAATGTGTTATCAGAATAAAGAGAGCATGAAACATGAAGAAAAACTAATTAGGGAAAAAGCATATAACCACAAAGGCAACTTGAAAGTGGCTGATAGGATAATTATTTTGAATAGTTAAAGAACACCACAGCTCTGAGATCCGTGACACCTATTTCATCAAAGGCCTAAAGTAACACTGGAGTCTTACATATTGGAATCGGCACACCAGGTAAATATATGTTGGGACATGGTTGAGTTTATGTTAAAGGCTGACTGAAGTTCTGCTTTGCTGATCATTTGCTGTAAGCTATTACCCATCATTATATTTGCTATCTCTGGATTTTAAAACCTTGCAGGATAATTGAATTAAATTGTGTGCACTAGTGTTATTCCCTAGCTCTTACATTGATTTACAGACCAGTTGCAATTGGATGCAGGGGTTATAGAAAAGTCAGATACATGACTTATTCTAAAAGCATAGTGAGAGGGTAAATATTATTTTTCTTTTAAGTTCCATTTTGTTTTGTTTGGTTGCCACACAGACAGAAGAGGTTATTTTGCAGTTTTTTTCTCAGATTTTTCTGAAAAGTCCTGGTTTTGTGTACATACCCAAATTTCAGACACCCAGGAATGACTATGAAATTATATTTAAGCCTGGATTCCTGGGTCTCAGTAGCTTATTTTTGTGTTTTATTTGGTTAGAAATGGAACTTAAAATTCATTTTGTCTCTAAAGCTTCAATATCACTGATTTCCAAGAAAACTGTTGAGAGTGTAGCCTAGTTTCTTCTTGTAACCAGTAGCAAAATTGATGAGGAAAGATATATATTGAGACAGGTTTCATAATCTAAAAAGGAATAGGATGTGATTGATATCTTGGAAATTCTCAGGCTATGTTGATTACAAAGCTGCCGTAATTAATTTATTACCAGGGAAAAAATGTCAAAGCAAAGAAGCCAAGGGTTTGGTTAAACAATTATTTTATACTGTCTTAGAGGGATTAAAAGATCAGAGTGTTTGGTCACACCAAGAACTAGAGAGATTACATATTTAACCTGTAGATCCTATAACCATCTCAGCAGAAGCCAGGAAAAGAGGTGTGCCAAACCAAGAAACATCTGTGTGAGGTATTTTGGTTTAATTGAATAAATCCATGTGGTATGAATACCCACAAAATACTTGAGAATTCTATATTAGCAAAAGTACTTTGAGCTTGTACATTTAGGACAGAGAGAAGAGAAAAAGAAAGCTCTGAGTTTCCACAAATTCTATAGGTGGGAAAGCAGGTAATAAAATTACTAAACATATTATGCGAGCTATCCTACATGAAAAAGAAGGAATGATTTCAAGGACACAGTTGAGAGCCCAGAAGGCAGATTCATACTCTGAAGGCTTGATGTAGCATTCCTATCTTGTTTTTAATGTGCTTCATATTGGTAACTACTTTTTCCCTTTGGTTTTCTTCCCTTTAAGTTGGAATCTCAACAGTTCATCTGCTCCTGTGCCACTATCTTGTTGGGGGCGCAGATAGCTTGTGTACTAGATTCAAAGGTCTACAGTGAGGAGCAATTTTATTCCAAGAAGGATTAAAACTACAGACTCATTCATCTATACCAATAGAGTTAATCAGATGATGAGCTCTGGGACTTAGTGATATATGAATTTAAATTTGAATTGATATTACAATGTGTTGACATTGTTGGTTACATGAGGATACAAGGTACTTGTAAGTGGGATGGATGTGATTCTTTTGGCAACAGAGGGTCACTTGGGGAAGCAAAATAACAAACCCCAACTTTATTCATATTTGAGTCCCTAGAACCCATGTTAAGTTATGTAACATGGCAAAGGGAAATTAAGTTTACAGATGGAGCTACAATTGTTAATAAGTTTAAAGTTTACACTGAGATGAAGAAACTATCCTGAATGACTTTGGTGGACCACTGTAATGACAAATGTCCTTAGATCTGAAGAGAAAGGCAAGAAAATTAGTTGAGCAATGCTATGCAAACACAACTCTACCATCCATTGCTGTTTTGATGATAGAAAGGGACCATGAACCAAAGGAGGTGGGAAACTTCAAAAGGCAAAACAGTGGATTCTGAGTAAAGAACTGAGAAGGAACACACATCTGCCATCCTTGATTTTAGCATAATGATAACCATTTTGAATTTCCAAACTCTACAACTATAGCACTACAAATTTGTTTTGTTTTAAGCTCCTAAGTTTATGATAAATTTTGCAGCAGTGGTAGAAAACTACAACATGGTATTCAGAAAATAGCTGGGACTTAGTTTCTCACTCTGGTTTTTGAAATAATTTTCACCCCAATTGTTTTGCTAAGAAGAGTATTCCACTTACTCTTCACTGTACCATTTAAGAAGTCCTCTCCTTGGAATCTCTTAGGTTCATGTTAGAAAGATTTTTTCGAGGCCGGTGCTATGGTGCAGCAGGTTAATGCCCTGGCCTGCAGTGCCAGCATCCCATATGGGTGCCGGTTCTAGTGGTGGCTGCTCCTCTTCCAATCCAGCTATCTTCTATGGCCTGGGAAAGCAGTGGAAAATGGCCCAAGTCCTTGGGCCCCTGCACCAGTGTGGGAGACCTGGAAGAAACTCCTGGCTCCTGGCTTCAGATCGGCACAGCTCCAGCCATTGCAGCCATCTGAGTGAACCATCGGATGGAAGACCTCTCTTTCTCTCTGCCTCTCCTCTCTCTGTGTAACTCTGACTTTCAAATTAATAAATAAATCCTTTTTTTAAAAAAAAGAAAGAAATTTTCTGTTGGTTTAGAATCCTGAGTAGATAATTTCTCTACAGTACTATACAATTTATTTCCATTGTCTTCTAATATGTACAGTTCTCCCTGAAAACTAACCTGTGTATAGTTCATTTATTTATTATTGGTTTTCAGAAGTTTGAAACAATACGCTGTGTGTGTGTGTGCTGTATTCATCTTTTTGGTGTTTGACCAGTTTCTGACGATGGTAGTTGTGTGTTTTGGAGCTTGTCTCTTTAGATATTTTTTCTGTATTCTATTCCTTCTGCTTCATTTCTATCTCTTCTTAGTTTTTGTTTTCAATATTTTAGGTACTGTCTGATAGCTGCTTCATTTTTAGCTTTTTGTAGTATTATCTCCCATTTTTCCCATTTCTTTCTACTCACCTATCTCCATGTTAAATGATCTTACCTTTGCTGTATTGAGTTTACTAATGAGCCGATCTGTCTTTGTGTGCCCAGGTTGTTATAACAGACGTTACAGTGGAGAATAGGTAAACAACTTTTATCAAAATTATTGATAAAAGTGAAAGAGTCCTCTTAGGATTCAGAAAGACATGCTGAGTGACTGGGAGAAGGATTTTTTTTTAGCACTAAGTCTCCAGATTGAATTTAAGAACTCCCAATGCCCTAAGCAATTTTTCAGGTAACTGTTGAAGAACTTGTTGGAATTCAACTACAGATGTAAGATTAATGGTTTCTTGGTCTGTCACTAGATCACTAGTTAGGGAAGATCTCCCATGTAACATCTTGAAATGACTTAGGACTAATTCTGAAAGGATGTTTATCTTTTTTTAAAAGTTTTTATTTAATGAATACAAATTTCATAGGTACACATTTAGTAATATAGAGATTATTCCCCACATACCCACCCTCCCACATCCACTCCTGTCCCACCTCCTATGCCCTCTTCCATCTCATTCTTCATTAAGATTTCTTTTCAATTTAACTTTATATACAGAAGACCAACTCTATATTAAGTAAAGATTTCAACAATTTTCACACACACACACACACACACACACACAACATATAAAGTACTGCTTGAGAACAAGTTTTGCAGTTGATTCTCATAGTACAACTCAATAAGGACCAAGGTCTTACATGGGGAGTAAGTGCACAGTGACTTCTGTTGTTAATTTAACAATTAACACTCTTATTCGTTAAATCAACGATCACCCGAGGCTCTTGCCATGAGGTGCCAAGGCTATGGAAGCCTTTTGTGATCACAAACTCCATCAGTATTTGGACAAGGCCATAAGCAAAGTAGAAGTCCTCTCCTCCCTTCAGAAAAAGTGTATCATTCTTTGATGGCCCCTTTTTTTTCCACTGGGGTCTCACAGAGATCCTTCATGTAGGATATTTTTTTTACCACAGTGTCTTGGCTTTCCATGCCTTAAAAGCTCTCATGAGCTTTTCAGCCACATCTGAATGCCTTAACAGTTGGTTATGAGGTCAAAGTGTTACTTAAAGTGATTGTCAGGGCTGGCGCTGTGGCGCAGCAGGTTAAAGCCTTGCTTGAAGTGCTGACATCCCATATGGGCGATGGTTTTAGTCCCGGCTGCTCTTCTTCTGATCCAGCTCTCTGCTATTGCCTGGGATAGCAGTGGTTGATGGCCCAGGTCCTTGAGCTCCAGCACCCACATGGGAGACCCAGAAGAGGCTAGTGGCTCCTGGCTTTGAATTGGCACAGCTCTGGCCATTACAGCCATCTGGGGAGTGAACCAGCTGTTGGAAGACCTCTATCTCTGTCTGTGCCTCTCACTGTAACTCTGTCTTTCAAATGAGTAAAAATATAAATCTTTAAAAAATTTAATAAAGTGATTGTCATTCTATGAATCTGCTTTGTGCACTGCTTCCCAAATTGGACATTCCTTCCTTTTTAATTCTGTTGATTATTATTACCAGGCACTTGATGCCATTTACATGATCTCTTTAACACTTAATCCTATCTATATGTTCACTTTAACACTTAATGTGGTCACTTTTATAACTAAGATGCCATTTTTACTACCAATTTTAATGGGATTTGAAGTCCCATGACAAGTTTTTAAACTGTATCCTTAGAAGTAAGTCCATAGGACTGTATGCAAAACTATACAGCCTTACAGTTATAAACTTACTCCTCTCTCTCTTATTCCCCCTCTTATTTTCTATGGGATTTATTTTTAATTGACTTTATATACATATGATTAACTCTGTGTTAAGTAAAGAGTTCAACATATAGTATGAATAAGAGAAAAGAAAAAAATGAAAAATAAAAAAAAAAAACTGTTCAATGTCAATCCAGATAAGGGCTGTTCAAGTCATTGTTTCTCAAAGTGTCAATTTCACTTCTACAATTTTTGTTTTGGTGTACTATTAGTTTTCCAGATTGATCCATTTTGTTGCAAACGGCCAGATTTCATTTTTTTTCCTGTTGTGTAGTATTCCATAGTCTACATATCCAATAATTTCTTTATACAATCTTTGGTTGATGGGCATTTAGTTTGATTCCATGTATTAGTTATTGTGAGTTGAGCTGCAATAAACATGGAGATGCAGATAGTACTTTTTTTTACTAATTTCATTTCCCTTGGGTAAATTCACAGGAGAGGGATGGTTGGATCATATGGTAGGTCTATATTCCGACTTTTGAGGTATCTCCACATTGTCTTCCAATGTGGCTTTACCTGTTTACATTCCCACCGACAGTGAATTAGGGTACCTTTTTCCCCACATCCTCTCCAG
Organism: Oryctolagus cuniculus; assembly: GCF_051225735.1. Classification (NCBI taxonomy): domain Eukaryota; kingdom Metazoa; phylum Chordata; class Mammalia; order Lagomorpha; family Leporidae; genus Oryctolagus; species Oryctolagus cuniculus. The sequence goes on from NC_142870.1 coordinate 57,884,346, forward strand.
CATTTGTTTTTGTTGATTTCTGTATGAGAGCCATTCTAACTGGGGCGAGGTGAAACCTCATTGTTGTTTTGATTTGCATTTCCCCGACAGCTAGTGAACATGAATTTTTTTTCATGTGTCTATTGGCCATTTGGCTTTCCTCTTTTTAAAAATATCTGTTTAAATCTTTTGCACATCTCTTAACTGGTTTGTTTGTTTTGTTATTATGGAGTTTCTTGATCTCTTTGTAAATTCAGATTATTAATCCTTTATCAGTTGCATAGTTTGCAAATAATTTCTTCCATTATATTGGTTGCTTCTTTACTTTCCTGACATTTTCTTTTGCTGTAGAGAAGCTTTTCAATTTGATGTAATCCCATTTGTTGATTTTGGTTTTGACTACCTGTGCCTCTGGGGTCTTTTTCACGAATTCTTTGCTTGTGCCCATGTCTTCCAGGGTTTCTCCAATGTTTTAAATTAATTTTATAATTTTGGGTCATAGATTTGGATATTTAATCCATGTTGAGTGGATATTTCTGTAAGGTGTAAAGTGGAGGTCTTGCTTCACACTCCTGCATGTGAAAATCCAGTTTTCCAGCACCATTTGTGGAAGAGACTGTCCTTGCTCCAGGGATTGGTTTTAGCTACTTGGTAAAATATAAGCTGGTTTTAGATTTTTGGATTGATTTCTGGGGTTTCTTTTATGTTCCATTGGTCTATCCATCTATTTTAGTACCATTAATAGGTTGTTTAGATTATAACTGCCTTGTAGTATGTCTTGAAATCTGTTATTGTGATGCCTCTAGCTTTGTTTTTGTTGTATAAGATTTAATTAGCTATTTGAGGTCTCTTTTGCCTCCATATGAATTTCAGCATCATTTTTTCTAGAACTGAGAAGAATGACTTTGGTATTTTTATTGGTATCACATTGAATTTGTAAATTGTTTTTGGAAGAATGAAAATTTTGAAATATTGATTCTTTCAATCAATGAACATGGAAGATTTTTCCATTTTTTGTATCTTTTTCTATTTCTTTCTTTAATGTTCTGTAATTCTCCTAATAGAGACCTTTGACATCCTTGATTAAATTGTATCTAAGATATTTTATTATTTTTGTAGCTATTGTGAGTAGGATTGATCTCAGAAGTTCTTTCTCAGCAGTGGCATTGTCTGTGTATACAAAGTTTCTTTGGTTTTTCTGTATTGATTTATATCCTGCTACTTTACCAAACTCTTTCATGAGTTCCAGTAGTCTCTTAGTGGAGTCTTTTGGATCCCCTATATATGGTATCATGTCATCTGCAAACAGAGATAGTTTGGCTTCCTCCTTCCCAATTTGTAGTCCTTTCATTTCTTTTTCTTGCCTAATGGCTCTGCCTAAAACATCTAGGACTATATTGAATAGCAATGGTGAGAGTTGGCATCCCTGCCTGGTTGCAGATTTCATTGAGAATGCTTCCTAATTTTTGCCATTCAATATGATGCTGGCCATGGATTTGTCATAAATTGCCTTGATTGTGTTGAGAAATATTCCTTTTAAATATAATTTGCTTAGACTTTTCATCAGGAAAGGGTTTTATATTTTGTCAAATGTTTTCTCTGCAACTATAGAAATAATCTTATGTTTTTGTTCTTCAGTTTGTTAACGTGATGCATCACATTGATTCATTTACAAATGTTTAACCATCCCTGCATACCAAGTATAAATCTCAATTGGTTTGGGTGGATGATCTTCTGATGAGTTGTTGGATTCAATTGGTGAGAATTTTATTGAGGATTTTTGCATCTATGTTCGTCAGGGAAATTGGTGTAGTTCTCTTTTTCTATTGTATCTTTTCAAGGTTTAGGAAATACAATGATTCAGGCTTCATAGAAAGAAGTTGGGAGGGTTCCCTCCCTTTCAACTGTTTTGAATAATTTGAAAAGAATTGGAATTAGTTTCTTTTTAAATGTCTGGTAGAATTCAGCAGTGAATCCATCCAGACCTGGGCTTTTCTTTGTTGACAGGGCCTTTATGACTGATTCAATTTCAATTTTACTTATGGGTCTGTTTAGATTTTCTGTGTCTTCATGGCTCAATTAAGGAAGCTGTATGTGTCCAGGAATCTCTCCATCTTTTCTAGATTTCCCAGTTTGTTGGAATACAGCTCTTTGTAGTGGTTTCTGATGATTCTTTTATTTCTGTGGTGTCTGTTGTTACATTTACTTTTTCCATTTCTAATTTTATTGATTTGGGTATTTTTTTCTCCTTTTTTTTTTGGTTATTTGGGCCAATGGTGTGTCAACTTTGTTTATTTTTTCAAAAAAACAGCTTTTCGTTTTGCTGATCTTTTGTATTTTATTGTTTCAATTTTGTTGATTTCTTCTCTATTTTTAATTATTTCCATTCTTCTACTAGTTTTGGATTTGGTTTGCTGTTGCTTTTCTAGATCCTTGAGGTGCATAGATAGTTCATTTATTTGGTGCCTTTCCAGTTTATTGATTTAGGCACCAATTGCTATAAACTTTCCTATTAACACTGCTTTTGCTGTATCTCACAAATTTTGGTATTTTGTATTGTTGTCTTCATTTGTTTTCCGAAATTGTTTGATTTCTTTTTTGATTTCTTCTATGACCCACTTCATTCAGAAACATGTTGTTTATTTTTCATGTGTTTGCATATGATGTAGAGATTCTTGAGTTGTTGATTCAACACTTTATTGCATTGTGGTCTGAGAAAATTCATTATATGATTTCAGTTTTTTTTGAATTTTTGAGACTCACTTAATGGCCTAGCATATGCTCAATTCTAGAGCAAGTTCCATGCACTGGAAAGCAAAATGTGTACTCTGTGGCTGAGGGTGACAGGCTCTGTAGATACCTGCTAGGTCTATTTGGTTATTGTTCTGATTAAATCTCTTGTTTTCTTGTTGATTTTCTGTTTGGTTAATCTGTCCATTGCTGAAAGCTGGGTATTGAAGTCCCCAATTACTATTATATTTGAGTCTCTATCTCATTTTAAAAGCCTTAACAATTATTTTCAATAGCCTGTGTGCATCTTTGTTGGTATGGTGTGTTTCTTATAGGCAGAAAAAAGATGGGTTTTATTTTTAATCCATTCAGCCAATCTGTATCATTTAACTGGGTAGTTGAGACAATTTACATTCATCGTGACTATTGTTAAATACTGTCTTTGCCCTGATATGTTTCCTTAAATAGTCCTGTTTATATATTTTGGATATTGTTTGTACTTTTGCTGTACCATTTTCTGCATTCATCTTCTTTATAGTGATGTTCCTGTTTTTGTGTATCTGTGTGTAGCACAACCTTGAACATTTTTGTAGGGCTGGGCTAGTAGTTACAAATTCTTCCAATTTCTTCTTGTTATGGAAGACCCTTATTTCTCCTCTAATCATAAATGAGAGTTTTGCAGGATACAATATTTTGGATTGACAATTTTTTTCTTGCATCCTTGCCTGTAGGATTTGTGATAAGAAGTCCAGTGTGAGTCTAATCAGGTTTTCTCTGAATGTGATTTGCTGTTTCTTCTGTGCACATTTTAAGGTCTGTTCTTTGTGTTTCACTGAGGTGAGGTTTGCCACAATGTGTCATGCTGAAGTTCTTTTCTGGTTGTGTCTATTCGGAGTTTTGTGTATTTATTGTACTTGGATGTATCTTTCTTTCTCCAGATTCTAGAATTTTTCTGTTATTATTTCACTAAGAAGAACTTCTAATCTGTTCTCCCTTTCCACACCTTCCAGAATTCCTAGGATCCATAATTACATCATTTGATATAATCTTGTAAATCTCCAAATATGATTTTTAATTTTCTAATTTCTTCTTCTTGTATTCGGTCTGACTACATTATTTCCAGAAGTTTGTCTTCTAGTTCTGATATTCTTTCTTCTGTTTCATCAATTTTATTGCTAAGACTTTTTACTGCATTTTTATTTGGCCTATTGAATACTTCATTTCCAGTATTTCATTCTGGCTTCTCTTTAAAATCTCAGTTAATTGGGAGTGCTTTTCATTTAGATTGTAAATTTGTTTCTGATTGCTTCTAAGTAATCTGGCTATTAGTTTTCTGAATTCCTTTTCTGGCATATCCTTGATCTCATCTTCTTCAGCCTACAGCATTGTTCCTTTGGTGAGTTCATAAATTCCTTCTTACACTTATTTATAATTTTTCCTTTGTTCTTTAGCATTTCTGGTTGGTTTCTGGTTAATTTTATTTTTAAATCGATTTCCCTCTGCTATGAGTTGCTATGTGTCTGTGCATTACAAATGGAAGCATGCAGTCATACCTCCTGGAGCTCTGTTTTCTTCTGGATCATGATGGAGGCAGGTACCAGGGTTTTGGTGCAATAAGCCCTGCCTACTGGATCTCTGCTGTTTTCTCACTGGTGCATGAATTGAGCTTCCTTTTTCACTGTTTAGGATTACTCCTTGGTGTACAGCTTGAGTAGTGGTGAGAAAATAACTCTGAAATGTTGTGATGCTTGTTTCTCAGTGGCACTTGTTGTGAGGTGGCCCCCACAATTGATGGATATGTGCATGGGAGTAGAATGGGGCAGCCCCCTGCTTACACTTGAAAATGTAAATAATCAATATGGCTTCTCTCCACCAGCTGTAGGTCTGGTTAGGGTTGGGGAAGACACAGATGGACCGTGGCTTGCCGAACCTCTCTGCCCATTCCCCTAAAATTTCTCTTTCTTCCTGCTTGTTGCTTTAAGTGCAGTTCACCAACTTTCTCCACCCATCACCATCTGCAGCTCCATGGGCTCACAGCCTCTCATCTGGGTCACTGGAGGAAGTGGTACCTATTTCCTTGCTCAGTCCCTCCATGGCTCCTTCGCTGCATGTCTGTCACCTCTCCTTCCTCTCTGCTCCTCCAGCGCAGACCTGAGCAGTCTCTGGTGGACTCCTGGGCCCCTCTGAGCAAACTCTGGTGATTCTACCACAGGCTTGTATCCCCTCTGTTCACTAACTAGCCATTTTTCCCTGCAAGACTCAGAGCTTCCCACTGCTATATCACCATCTGGGCCCCCTCTGAGGATCTTTCTTTCTTTCTTTCTTTCTTTCTTTCTTTGACAGGCAGAGTGGACAGTGAGAGAGAGAGAGAGAGAGAGAGAGAAAGGTCTTCCTTTTCTGTTGGTTCACTCCCCCAATCAGCGTACCACACTGATCCAAGCCAGGAGCCAGGTGCTTCTCCTGGTCTCCATGTGGGTGCAGGGCCCAAGGACTTGGACCATCCTTCACTGCACTCCCAGGTCACAACAGAGAGCTGGGCAGGAAGAGGAGCAACTGGGACAGAATCCAGCACCCCGACGGGTACTAGAACCCAGTGTCCCAGTGTCACAAGCCGAGGAATAGCCTACTGAGCTGCAGCACTGGTCAATGAGGATGTTTCTAATACATATTAATGCTATGGTAGCAGTTTATCCAGGAGAAATGAATATCCTGGGAAAGCTTTCTTAGATGTCATTTTAGGATATAATTAGTCTTTTTTTATCTTTCCTGAGGATTGGGGTTTCTATGCTCAGTGGATATGGTTTCAAATGCTTAGAGTCTTACAGACTTCTTGTATGACCAGTGCTTTCGATGAAGGCCCGTTGTCACTTTGTAGGCTATTTGGGAGTCCAAATGTTGGGATAATTTTTGTTAAGAACTTTGTTTGATCCTGTAGACTGAAGTCCTGTGTTTAAATGCTTCTATCCACGTGGTAAAGGTTTATACCTAGACTAGAAGATAGTGGGTATTTCTCATCTTAGACAACTGATAAGTTACCCCTGGGATAGCTTCTCTTTCTTTGCATTCTGAGAAGTGAGATCTAGTTATTTATGGGGATGTTTGTGATGTATAGTTCAAAATATCTTCAACTTGCTGAACTGTCATATGTAGACTTTTTGCAGTAATATTTGCTGGGGCGTTTGTAAGGACTTATCTCATCCTTGCTGGAAAGTTTGGTGTAGAGACTTAAGAGCTTTCCATAGGTATGAGGCAGGAAGATGAATTTTTCCTTCCTTGGATTGGAGTATCCATTTGCCTTGAGATTGTAATCCCAAGAGAATGTCACTAGGTCCTCAAGTGTATATTGTGGTTTAATATCTGATGGCAGCCATTCCCAGACTAAAAGGTCCCATAAGGAATCAAAGGAAGAAATTTACCATGCTGCTGATTAGGCAGTCAAGTCTGCCAGTCAGTTTCGCTCTACTGTTTTATCTGTTTCTTTCTGGTGTCCGTTGCAGTATATGACTACCATTGGATGAGGAAGAGACAGAGGACAACAAATGATTTGTCTCCTGATGGTGCTTAATAGGAATCTCATTAGCAGTGGAAGTGTGTCTCTTTCAATAAGCTGTATGGGCATGGAAGATCAAATAAGCATACCTAGAATTAGTATAAATACATTGACTCTCTTATCCGTGCTTAGTTCAGTGATTCTGATTAAGTCTACCAATTCAGCAGGCTGAGTACTTACACCAGAAGACAAAGAAGAGTTTCAAATAGTTCCTGTCAAATAATAATAGCATACCCAGCTAGTGGGTTCCATGTTCCATGAAGAAACTCCCATCTATGAAAAGGTTCCAGTCTGGAATTTCTAGGGTATTTCCCTAAGATCTTCTCTGGTTGCATATGTCTGCAAGACTTCCTGTTCATAATCGTGTCCAAGACTTTCCATTAGCTCTTGGAGAAAAGTAGCAGGAAAAAGACAAGAATATGTCTTGATCTGAAATTGAAGACCCTCCAGTAACAATGCTAAGAACAGATGGTTGTCTGTTAACTAGAGGCTTCCTTTTGAGGCCAGCAATCCAGTTACATACATGATATATACACTATTAGGTTCTGTCCCAATGTTTATTTGGTGGCTTTGGGAATAAAAAGGGTGATTGCAGCCACTGCTCAGAGGCAGGCTGCTCATCTTGTGGGCACTAAGTCAAGTTCCTTACTCAGATACCTTACAACTCTGGATTCTCTTCAGATCCTATAAATATTTCATCTTTTACTAAAGATACCCTACATGTTACTGAGTTGGTCATCTCTGTTAATATTCATAATGGCATCCCTTTTCTCTCAGTTACATAGAGAACAATCATTTTACCTGTGGGGAGGCTTAGGGCAGGGCCTCAAGTAGGCCTCATTTAATCTGAATGATTAATTAATTGAGCCATTGTGTTCCTGACCAGAATATGAGTTCTAGCTGACTGGTGACTTAACTAGTTCATATAAGAGATGATTTTTTTCCATATTTTAGGATCCAAAACTGACAAACCCTTTTATGCCCAGAAAAACTCTGAGCTGTTTAAGAATATTAGGAGGTAGTAAGTTGGTTATAGGCTTAATCATATCCTCTCATAGCACTAATTTTCCTTCACATAAATTCAAGCTTAGATATTTTATTGAAGATAGGCAGAGTTGGGGCTTGGACTTTGAAAATTTATAGTCCCTTTCAGTTAAAAAATTTATAAGAATTCTAATGCCCTCTTGGGAATTCTCCTCAGTTTGAGCACATAGTTGGATGTAATGTATATATTATAGAACAGTTATCTTGGGCTAAGAAAAAACTCTGACAGGTCTTTAGACAAGACCTTCCATAACAAGTGTGGACTATGTCTAAATCCCCAAGCCAATACAGTTCAAGTCATTTGTTAGAATTGAATTGAGGGATCCTCAAAGCCAATTGCAAATTGGCATTCAGGTTACAGAGAAATTTAAAACAAAGTGTCCTTTAAATATAAAATAATGAACCAGGTGATCTTTTCTGAGATCTGCAATAGCAAGGAAAAGCAATTACGAATCACAGAATGCATGGAAACCACAGCCTCGTTAATGAGGTGAAGATCTTTTATTAGTCTGCATTCTACATTTGGATTTTGAACCACTAGAATTGGAGTATTGCAAACAATATTGCCTGGCTTCAAATGTTCCAGAGCCTTGAGATTGTCTACTATGTATTTTAGCCCTTTTCAAGTCTCAGCTTTAATAAAAAAGAGGATGCGCTTTTATGATGAACTTGGAGAGACTGATCATTTAGAGCCTGATCAACATTTCCTTGGACACTAAAAAATTCAGGGATAATATCTATCACTGTCAGAGTGAGGAATAATATCTTCAGTAGTCTTGTAAGATCTATAGCCTTCATCTGAGTCAGGGAGATTGGGTACTGGGCCATCTGAGTCATAAGGTCCTGAGATGTATGGTAAAGCCAACAAGGAATTAGTAAATATTAGATCATTCCATACACAAGTCAGAGGTTGGTTGAAATATCTAGGTTGGAGGTACTGAAATAACTTTTACAGTTACAGTATGAGAGGAGAAGGTGCCAAAGCCAGAATGGAGAGCAGAAAAGTTATTCTGGTGTCTACAAAGAAATCTCTAGGTTTTACTTCTACAATCCATCTAGGGCTCCTGTGTGCTAATACCTTGCATCAATGGAAAGTATAAAGAAACCTGGACCCCTTCATTCCCATGTTGGAGGTCTATTGGAAATACCTCTCACCAGAGTGTTCAGCCTTTAGGGGCAGTTAGATTTCCAGTGCTCTCCTCTACAAATGTGAGAAAGCCCTGGGAAATCCACTCTGAAAGTCTTTAACAAAGTGTCCATTACCTCAACAGTGATAGCAATGGGAATGTGGCTAAGTAGCCACCACCGGATGCATACTTCTCCTTTCCTTTTGCTTCTACTGTTGAATACTCTCCTCATCTCTATTGTAAAGGACTATGGTGACCACATTTAAGAGCATATTCAGAGTGATTTTGGAGCCCATAATTAATTTTTGGAGTTTCCCCTGATATCTGAGGCAGAATAGATCAGAAATCTCTGTTTTAAAATTGTCTGTCCTATAGATCCAGGGTCTAATGGAGTACATTAATTAACAGTATCTCTCTGGTGTTCCATGAAGGTGGAGTGATTTTCCTGTGGTCCTTGATCAATCTGAAATAATTGAGTAGTTAAAGAGTTTGGTTCTAATTATCTTTCAACCCTCAATAACACAGACAACACAATGCCTTCTCCCGCAATGTTCTGGAGGATTGTTAGGGTCATTCTAAGGAACTACATTTGACCAATGGGGAATGGTATCTCTTCTTCATAGACTATAATTTTAGGGTCGTGTTCATGGAATACATACAACACCTTTCTCAAATTCCTCTGCTGCCTCTACAGCTGCACTCTTTTATGAATTTGTCAAAATTTGGTCAAGGAGCCATATTACATCCTTCCAAGTTTGATCATACACATGTTTTAAATTGTAGAAGACCTCTATGTAATGATCTGTGTCATCTATGAAGGTACCCAGATCTCCCTTAATCTGCTTAAGGTCTTGGAGAGGAAAATGAACTTGGACCTAAATAGATCCCTGCTCTCTAGGCATTTGCTGAAGAGGCAGAAAATTTCTCGGGATATTTATTCAATCTTTATAAAATGCTTGTCATTGTGCATCTAAACTTAAAGGAAACTCTGTCTTAATGGAGAGTCACTGTCTTTAGAGACGAAGTTCAAGAGAAAGTAAATCATCCTGGTACTACCAGATGTAACTGGTAACTCTCTAACTGTGCCTCTGACTAATTTAGTTAAAAGTTCCTTCTTTCCTTGAGAAAGCCTCAACCTAGGTAAATCTCCCTGTCAAAGAAAGAGAAAGAAAGAGAGAAAAGAGGAAATGGATTCTGAGATAGAACATGCCCTTTTCAAGACAGATTTTTTCACCCAAATGAAAAAGCAAGCTCTTTCAACTTGGAAAACCTTCAGAATTAAAGAACACATTATAGATTATTAGTTTAAATTAGACAGAAGAGGTAGCATATTTAATAAACTCCTCCTAAATTCAAAAATTTGACAAGCAATAGGTTTTTAGAAAACTGATTATATTTCCATCAATATTTTAATATGAAGACATGCTTTATTACAAATTCTAAAGGAGATCATATTAATTTAATTATTTTCCAATCTTAAGGCATACATATTCTGCACACAAACTGTGTTCAATAAAAGTTCCAAATTTATTAGACCTTGAGTGTGAGTATCATCACTAAACAAATATGAGTGTTGTTCATCATATGCTGATATTATTAGGTGATTCATAAGGTTGATTGCTGATATTAATTGTGATAATATTTTCTTCATTTCATTATATATTTTTGAGTTGTAGTCATTGAACATTATACCAATTCTGAATTTCTAATGGGTAGAAGGTGAATAAATATTCTCAAATTCATTTACTTTCTAGTTCAACCCAGAATTGTTCTACAAATTTGCAATTCTCCAGCCAGCATTGCTGCAATAGAAAAGCAGTGCATCTGACAGTGTGAATGACAAGGAGCTAAGTAATTTGCCATAGTCCTTTTTGACAACTTTTTGTTATATTATTTGAGGGGCATATCTGATTCTTCTATTTTGTGAAACAATATAATGTCTGAAGCTCAATATGATCTATTAAAAGAATATTCCTCTAACTTGTACATGATGAATTTGATAATAATAAGTCAAAAATTAGCATTTGTAAAGATTTATATTTTTTAGAGGATAATATTTTAATGGAGTGACCTCTTCATTATCGTATCAACAGCAGAAGCCACTAAAGATAATTTGATATCATTGATTTTTTGAACTGGCAAATATAATAATGCTAGAAAGGGTTTACTCTGGACAAAATAAAAACAGGTCTAGCTTCAACTTTTTGTGTTTCTTCAGCTTCATTTTACATCTCACTCATTGCTGAGAACTAATAGTATCTCATAGAGAGACATGTATGTTTTTTCTTCATTCTTTATGTCTCTTGACTTTCACCTACTACAGGAAAGTAGATTTTTTTCCTTATTTTCTGGGAGAATTTTTATTCATTTTTTTTTTGATTTAATAGCATCAGCTGATGGTAATTTAAGGCAAAGGTTTTATTGTCAACAAATATTAATTAATCTGATGACACTTTCAATATCAATAGCAACTGGAAAGTATATGTTATAATAGTGTTGGTAATCTGAAGAAAAAAATATATATCATTTGGGCCCACGTTGTGGCACATGCAATTAAGCTTCATCTTATGAGGCATGCATCTCTTATAGAAGTATGGATTTGAGTTCCAACTGTTCCTCTTTGAATCCAGCTCTCTGCTGTTGTACCTATTAAGGTAGAGGATGATGATCGAAGTGCTTGATTCACCACCACCCATGAGGGAGACCCTAATGGAGTTCTAGGCTCCTGGCTTCAGCCTGGCCCAGCCACAACCATTGAAGTCATTTGGGGAATGAATCTGTGAATGGAAGATCTCTAAATCTCTCCCCCATTCTCTGTTTCTATGCCTTCCAAATACATTAATAATAAACATTGAAAAATTATAATTAATAGACTTTCAGTGAAGATACTAAAATCTACTCCAATTTAAATAGACATGGAATGGCTGAACTATCCTGAAATGACAATTCTGTGCTACCTGTGAGTGCCAAATGGCAGAATACTTAAAAATGACAGATTCTGGTGTTGGAATACTAGGGCTTGATTATTGTCTCTACTACTTATAAGTTGAGCACTCTCAAAAACATTTTTGAAATTCTCTGCCTTTGAAATTCTCATCTGTAAAAGAGGATATCAGCAGTCTGTTTTCCGAACCACTTCAGTGGTTAAATGAACTCAACTGCCATAACTAAGAACAATCAAAGGCCAATTTCAGGTCACTTGTACAATCTAGATTCTTGAGAAATACCATGAAATTTACTTGCTTGAGGAAGGAATTGTACATTGAGTTAAAACAAAGCAACCTGAAAAATTCAGGAGTGCGTCTAATTTACCTTTCGATTTGGCTGTTGCTTCTGTCTGTACTCTAGGACTCAATTTGGTTTTCACCCTTGCACAAGGTGTTTTTCCTGTCATACATACAAATTAGACTCAGGAAGAGCATATTAGGTCATCAAGTCAAATATTTCACCACAGTAGGTTAGATTGATGATGCACTTTTATTCTTTTATTTCCCCCCAGGATTTAATTGAACACTTTTAAATTTCTTGAGGGCAAAAAAGATTGAAATCAGTAAGAAACGTAGGTGTGGAATTTGGAAAACTTATATCTTGAATGGGGAGAGAGGAAAATTTCACTTCAGAATTACTGTGCTCTTTGCACTCTGTGCATAAATTACTCTCCCTTCCAATTTCTTTAACTGCCAAGATACTTATGATGTTTGATTTTTTAAAGGCCGTCCCATATTTTATCACTGGCATATGTATTTTCTCAAGAGAAATAAGTCTTCTATAGAATTCTTATCTAATGGCAAATGATTTCAGATATCATTTTACTTAATAAAGATAAGAGTATTGGGTTTCCACATCTGGATAAGGAAGTGCCTGTGTGTGTCCATGTTAAGGTGTGAAGTGTGCATGGTGTCAGTGTGTTATGGATTTGGTATGATTAATTATTTTATGAAAATAAACATTATGCTGGATTTTTTATCCCAAGGAATATTAGTCCTGGAATGATGCTTAGTGCTAGTTTAATTAAACATTTTTGTTTTACAGAAAGGCTAAGCTTTATTTGCTCAAAGTCACCAAGTACATGAAGATGATATAGGATCAGGATAAATTTTGTTATTTACACTTTAGTGTTTGTTCCTGTATACTACTGTAGCTGAAGATCATTTTTCATTTTTGTCAAAAAGATAGACTGAAACCCAGGTCTGAAGAATGAGACTGAAATAGAGAAAAAGTGTGAAATCTTTAGTTCAAATACACTTTGAGATGTCTCATCTTTTACACATATATTCTCCAATCTCGATGTAGAGGGGACTGGCTTTTGTTCTTCAAAGGTTGAATCTTGTGATCTCAGATATGAAGCATTTTGTAAAGAGACAGAAGTTGAGTGAAAAATTTTAAAGTTATATAAATTATTTTGTTAAGTGTTTATTTTCATCTGTTTGGGAAAGAGAGAGAAAGAGTGAGAGAGAGAGAATGAATCTTTCATCTGCTAGTTCATAGTTCAATATCAAAATGCCTGCAACAGCCATTAGGCCAGGTATACTGAATTCTGTCAGAGTCTTCCACATGGGTAGCATGATCTTAAGCACTTAAGTCATCTTCTTTTCCCTCCAGGGTGGGGAGATCTATCAAAAGTGGACTAGCTGGAAATCAAATTGGCACTCTGATTTGGGATGTGTGTATCCCAAGTGGTGGCTCAACCCAAAGTGTCACAATTCCTCTTCCAAGGGTTAAATGATTTATTCGTACAACATCATATCTTTCTGAGATCTTCTTTCTTTAAACACTAATAAAGTTCTACCCTGACCCCCATATTATAGTGGTAAATAACATGCAAATAAATGAAAATAATATACTGTATTAGCAAATATAAGGATGTGTTTTGGACTCTTATTCATACCACACTGCCTATTAACATTCATCAGAAGTCGATACTACCGTGTCTCAATTGTATTCAGATTTTTGGTGAGATCAGAACTAGTCCTAGTTCTGATCCAGTTTTATGCTATGGCCTTCGAAAGCAGTGGAAGATGGCCCAAGTGCTTGGGCCCCTGCACCTGTGTGGGAGACCTGGAGGAAGCTCTTGGCTCCTGGCTTTGTATCAGGGCAGCTCTAGCTGTTGAAGCAATCTGGGAGTGAACCAACAGATAGAAGACTTCTTTCTGTCTCACCCTCTCACTATATGTAACTCTACTTTTCAGATAATAAATAAATAAAATCTTTTTAAAAATTAGTGGATAGGGGGCCGGTGCTATGACCTGAGGGTTGCTACCTGCAGGGCCAGCATCCCATATGGGCACTGGTTTGAGTCCCAGCTTCTCTACTTCTGATCCCGCTCTCTGCTGTGGCCTGGGAAAGCAGTAGAAGATGGCCCAAGTCCGTGGGCCCCTGAACCTGTGTGGGAGACCCGGAAGAAACTCTTGGCTTCAGATAAGTGCAGCTTCAGCCGTTGTGACTGATTGGGGAGTGAACCAACAGATGGAAGACCTCTCTCTATGCCTCTCCTTCCTTCTCTGTGTAACTCTGACTCTCAAGTAAATAAATAAATATTTTTAAAAAATCAGTGGATGAAATTTGTACCTATTATGGCAGGATTGTCTGAGGAGTTATCAGTTATAATCATCCAAGTCTTAATCATTACCTTTATTATGTGTGACTGTTACAGAAATGATCTCTTAATAAAGTGTTTCTATATGAGTACAAGTAGAAAAAAACATTTTCAAATATATAGAATATTTGAAATAAAGTTTTCAAATATACATAAATGCTTATTAATATCATAGCTGCTATTTCTCGCATAAGGACTATGCCAACATAAACAATAATCACAACATGAGTACTTTGCACAAATTGAAAATATGTGTGAGGCCAACGTATATTCACATGAAGATCCAAAGGCTTAGGGAGGTTATGTCGTTTTTTTGAAGTTGCACAACTGATGAATGATTGAACTGGCTCTGAACTCAGATAAGTTTGACATGTGAATTTGTCAACCCCCCACTTCATTTGTATGTGTGTGTGCGTGTACATGCATTGTGTCTTCTTTTGGGTATGTGTATACACAGTACATGTTGGTTGGGAGATAACAGGGGAGATAATGGGATGGAGAGGACAATGAGATGATTAAGTCACAATGGGAACATATCTGTCAGCAAAGTTTTGCTTTTCCTTCTGGGCTCGGTCAGAACAAACAGCTTTATTTAGATCTCTCATGTGCGTGGAAGGGGCCTTAGAACTTGGGCCATCTTCCCCTGCTTTCTGAAGAGCATTAACAGGGAGCTGCATCAGAAGTGGAGCTGCTAAGTCTCCAGCTAGTGCTCAGTTGGGATGCTGGGCATTGCAATGGTCAGCTTACCACTCTATGGCACAATGCCGGCCTGCTTTTGCTTTTCTTGTTGATATTAACTACAAAGATGAGCATATTGTATTTTTCTTGAAAGGTAGAATTAGACACACAGAGAGAGAGAGACAGAGAGAAAGGTCTTCCTTCCATTGGTTCATCACCCAAATGGCCGCTATGGCTGGCACACTGTGCCGATCCGAAGCCAGGAGCCAGGTGCTTCTTCCTGGTCTCCCATGCGGGTGCAGGGCCACAGCACTTGGGCCATTCTCCACTGCCTTCTGAGCCACAGCAGAGAGCTGGACTGGAAGAACAGCAACCGGGACAGAATCCGGTGCCCCAACCGGGACTAGAATACGGGGTACCGGCGCCGCAGGCGGAGGATTAGCTAAGTGAGCCACAGTGCCGGCCTAGCAAATTATATTTTGATAACTAAATAAGAATAATGATTTACGTTTTTAGCACTATATTATTGCCATCATTTAAAATATTCTTCAATATCCTATCTGCAAAATGGCATAATTTTTATTGATTAAAATTTTTCTACATTTGGTAATTAAAAATTATATAGAGGGGGCCAGCATTGTGCCATAACAGGTAAAGCTGGCATCTGTGATGTCAGCAGCCCATATGGGTGCTGCTCACTTCTGATCTAGCTCCCCATTAATGTGCCTGGGAAAGCACAGCATTATGGCCCAAGTCCTTGGGCCCATGTACACACGTGGAAGACCTGGAAGAAAATCCTGACTCCTGGCTTTGATCTGACCCAGCCTTGGACATTGCACTCATTTGGGAGTGAACCAGGGGATGGAAGATCTCTCTCTCCCTCTTTCTATGTAGCTCTGCCTTTCAAATCATATATATATATATATATATATATATATATAAAATCATATATATGTGTGTGTGTGTGTGAGTGGGTATGTATGTATGTATATGGAGACAGAGAGAGAGAAGTATATATAAAGTACCTTAATGTAAAATGTCAAGCACATAGCTACCGTATGTAAAGTGTTCACATTCTGTAGTTCTTGGTCTTCAGGGACTGCTTTTTCACCATCTTTGGCAAAGCTATTTGACAAAACACAAAATAAAATAATAAAGTAAATCCATTTGAAAAAGAAAAAAATTGGGAATAGAGTAGATTTCATTTCATTTTGAAAATGGAGAATAAAAATGTTTGTCAGCAGAAGAAAAGTTTAAAACAATTTACTTCATGAAGAGTTAGACATCAGCTGTTTAAAAAAGCACTGATGAGAAAGAGTAGCACAAATAAATTTGTTAAAATTCTGTCGGTGGCATTTGTAGGTCCAGTGATCATATATTATTTATTTGCTAAGATCATGCATTATGCAATTAAAATCATTTTACTATTTTTATGGTTTAAATTCTATATTAAACTCCATTTAAATAAAAACTCAGACAATTTAATCTGTGTATCAATCACAACTGAAGATGGCAAGTGTCTGGGTTATACTATAAGAGGATGATTTATTTCGAGCTTCTAGCTTGATGAAGATTTAGAATTAATTATCAGTCCATCCTGAGAAGGAGTATTTAAAATTGTATGTTTTCAAAAAAAATGTTTGAGTACTCCTTGAACCCTGTCTCCCTCAAATAGCTCACTTCCCGAAAATAGAGTATTAGACATCAAATGAAACTTTTCCAAACACTGAAACTTTTGAGTTTCCCAATATTTACCCTAAAATTTCAAAAATTATAAAAGTTTGAGAGTAAATGTATAGTTCGATTTGTCATATTTTATTTGTTCAGTAGTTACTCATTTTTCCTAACTGCTTCCACATTTCTGCTTCTGATCCCACACAGCATAGCTGGACCACTGACAATGTGCCTCTTCTGTTCTAAGCAAGGTACAAGTTCTTCAGTCTGAACCTGAGCATGCCATGCACAAAGAAGAGCTAAACTCACACAATTCTATCACGCTCTGGACGAGGCTCTCAGAGTACCAGGCTGTTGCTATAAAAGTAATACCATCACCATCAGAATTTCTTGTTTAATTTCAACTCTAGATCTTTCATTTCACCCATATATTCATGCTTCCCAAATCATCTTTAAATGGTTCTGCTCTGTATAACCCATAGTTTCTGTGATTTTCTCCTGAAAAACACTAATATTGCAAAATTCTTCCTTGTTTTGTTTTGAGTGTGTTGTAGTAATGAAGCCAGTTTTACATCCATTGTTTCTTTATTTTTTTAAGCTTTATCAATTTACAAGGCAGAAAGGGAGAGAGAGAGAGAGAGAGAGAGAGATTGGAGAGAAAGAGAGAGAAAGAAAGAGAGATCTTCCATCTGCTGCTTCACTCCCCAGATGGACACTACAGCCAGTACTTGGCTGGTCCAAGGCCAGGAGCCAGGAGCACCTGGTCATCTTCCACTGCTTTCCCAGGTGGATAGTAGGGAGCTAGATCATAAGTGGAATACTAGAACTCCAGCTGGAATCCATATGAGACGGTGGCATCACAGGCAGAGGCTTAACCTACTACGCCACAACGCCAGCTTCATAAAATAATTTTTTAATAACATTTTTTCATGAACTTCTGGAAGTAGCCTCAGTTATATTTAAAATTATTCTTTCTGGGTCATACCCATACCATGTTCAGCCTGGATCTCGCATATAGGTTCTCCAGGAATAATATTTTATTATTTTGGCAGACATGTTTATTTTTTAGCATTTGCTTGAATAAAAAACAGAAGCATGATATATATTTTCAGGATGAATTTAACATAGGCTGACACAATATTACCAAGATGGAAAAGCCCAGTGAATGTGCTAGTGAAATAAATCATTTAAAATAAGTAAATTGAGGGACTGGCATTGTGGTACATCAGGTTTAGCCTGACCTGTGATTCTGGCATTCCATATGTGTGCTCCTTTGAGTCCTGGATGCCCCACTTCTGTTCCCACACCTGCTGATGCACCTGGGAAAGCAACCGAGGATGGACCAAGTGTTTGGGGCCCTGCAACCATGTGTGAGACCTGAAAGAAACTTTGGACTCCTGGGTCTGATCTGGCCCAGTCCCAGCTGTTACAGCCATTTGGGGAGTGGACAAGTGGTTGGGAGATTTCTCTGTCTCTCTCTCTCTCTCTTCTCTCCTCCTCTCTTTGTAACTGTCTTTCAAATAAATAGAAAATAAATCTTTAAAAAAACAAGTAAACTAGACACAAACTAAGGTCCTCTTGAGAATGTAGCCTTGTGTTGTAATATTGACTTATTTTCTTTGGTGTGTGCAGTGACTATGATGCAGATAAAATAGTCACATGAAAATTACATTATAGAAACATAATTTTATATTTTAATGAAATATAGAAATAGGTACTTTAACAAATTAAGGGTATGGTTAATTAATTATTAGGTTTCTTTTTAAAAATATTTATTTATTTATTTATTTAAAATGTAGATTTACAGAGAAGCAAAAGCAGAGGACGAGAGAGAGAGAGAAAGAGAGAGGTTTTCCATACGTTGTTTCACTCCCCAGATGGCTGCAATGGCCAGAGCTGCACCAATCTGAAGCCAGGAGCCAGGAGCTTCTTCCAGGTGCAGGGGCCCAAAACTTGGGCCATAGAAGAGAGCTGGATAAGAAGTGGAGCAGCCAGGAATTGAACCACCGCCCATATGGGATGCTGGCACTGTAGGCAGCAGCTTTACCTGCTATGCCACAATGCTGGTCCTAGAAGGTCTCTAATTTGAGATTTTTTTTTAATTTATTGTTTGTGGTAGAATGAAAAGGCTGTGCTAAGATGGCTGCTGGCAAGCAAGTGTCAGTTACTCAGGAATGGCTTCGGATCCCAGCTGGCAAAGGAGCCTGCTTGGCAATAGGCAGTGACTGGTTAGAGCATAAACTGCCCCTTGACCAGATTGGTTGCCTCTGCTATATAAGCTACTGTAGCAACTGAAATAAACAAGTCTGAGCTGCTCACCTCTAGCCCGCTTTCACCTAACTCCCTGTGTCTGTGTCATGACTCTGTGCCTCTTCCCCTGCTGCACTCTTCCTCTCAGAACGAATCCTCAGCAACAATTCTCATTTACTTAAAAGGCAGAGTGGCAGTGGGAGAGAGCGAGAGAGTGAGATAGAGAGAGAGCGAGAGCGAGAGAGAGAGAGAGAGATCCTCCATTCACTGTTTCACTCCTCAAATAGCTACAATGGCCAAGAATGGAACCTGGAACTCCACCTGGGTCTCCCTTGTGGGTAGCAAGGGCATAAGTACATGGGTAATCTTTACTGTTATTGCAGACACATTACCAGGGGATTGTATCAGAATTACTGCAGTCAGGATTCAAACTGGTGCTCTGGTATGGGATGATGGCATTGCAGGCATTGGCTATATACTGTGCACCACTATGCCAGTACCATTATGAGTTGTTAATAGGGGAAATGGCCGAAGGGGTATATGGGAACTCTTTGTAATAGTACTTCAGAATCTTTGCTTTGTAAATGTAAACCTATTTTGAAATAAAACATGAAAAAATTAAAAGCAAATTTAGGAACTGTAGTATAAAATGTACGTGAACATGGTTCTCTCAACTTTACTTAATTACACAGTCAAAGGTACAAGCTGAATTTCCCTTGGATCTTTCCATTAATATGATTATCAAAACATTTAGCTCATTTTGTTATTTTCTTTTTCTAAAATTATATAATTGAATTGAGGTACAGATTCACATACACACACACACATACACCACATACATATGCATACATGTGGAGGACCCAGTTGCTGGTTTATTTACTAAATGTCTGCAATGGCTGAAGCTAGGCTGGGGCCAACTAGGAGCCAAAAACTAAATTTAGGTCTTCTTTCTCTCTTCCTCCCTTCCTCCCTTCCTTCCTTCCTTCCTTCCTTCCTTCCTTCCTTCCTTCCTCCTCCCTCCCTCCCTCCCTCCCTCCCTCCCTCCCTCCTTCCTCCTCCTCCCCCTACCCCTTTCTTCTTCTTCTTCTTCTTCTTCTTCTTCTTCTTCTTCTTCTTCTTCTTCTCTCTCTCTCTCTCTCTCTCTCTCTTTCTGTTTTATTTATTTTTTAGGAGTTATATGGGGGCGAGATCTTCCATCAGCTGGTTCATTATCCAGATGGTTTCAACACAGGCCAAATCTAGGAGCTTCTACCAGGTCTCCTATGGGGGTGCAGGGACCCAAGCACTTGTTTCATCTTCTGTTGCTTTTCTCAGGCCATTAGTAGGGAGCTGGATTGGAAGTGGAACAGCCAGTTCCTGAACTGATGCACATGTGGGATGTTGGTATCTTAGGTGGAGGTTTTACACACAGATTTCGTACTGGGTGGCAGGAACCAAACAACTTGAGCCATCACCACTCTTTTCTTGGGTCTGCACTAGCAGGAAACCAGAGTCAGCAGCAAGAAAATGGTATCAAACCCAAGCACCTCAAAAACATGTCAACTGCCCCAAATGGTATCCTAACCATTAAGTCTCATTCATTCTCTTCTGTTAATTTTACACAAAATTGTAACTTCAAAACAGATTTCAGAGTAGGTATTATGGCAATTGGGATGCTTTCTTTCCTCTCACATCAGAGTGCCTGGTTAAATTGCCAGTTCCTCTACTTCTGACCCAGCTTCCTGCTAATGTGCACCCAAGGAAAAAGAATAAAATGACTCAAATGCTCAGAATCCTGCTACCCATGTGACAGAACCATGTTAAGTTCCAGGCTCCTAACTGCAGCTTGGCCTAACCCTTGTTTTGTGGGCATTAAGAGAGTGAACTAGTGGATGGATGATTTATCTCTCTCTGTCCCTCTCTGTTTTTTTTTTTTCAAATAAAGTGAAAAATAAATAAATAAAACATTTTAAGAAATGCAGTACTTTATATATTTTTCAGATAACACCTCCAGACAAAAGAATCAAACACCCAGGTACTCTATGTATGTATCCTGTAAACATGGCCTTTCTAAAGGGTACAGCCATAGCCAATGAGGGGACAGAGTGACAGTGGCTGACACTAAAATTCCAGCACCTTATCAAGGTAAAGATATCTTGCTTAGTATTTCAATCACATGTATACAAGTTGTGTCTAATTCTGAAACCAGTTTTTTTTCCTCCATAAAAAGTGTAACTACATAGAAAACATATCAAATAAGAAAGGAAAAGGACTTTCCAATATGATTTTTGCAATGGTGATAACACTTGTTATTTCATTTTTTTGCTAACAGATCATTAAACTGTGAAGGTTTCTCCACTTATAGATGGTATCTTAAAATGGTATCTATTTAATCGATCATAGGATTTTGAAGTTTGATTTTAGAGAATAATTGCTACATGGAATCAGAAATTGTTACCATTTTATTGTTTCATGTCTGAGGCTTCAGCTCCAGTCCTGAGCTGTCATTTTATATTTTTTAAACAATATGAAAGCTATTATCAGAAGAACTGGTTTACCACAAGATATAAAACGTTGCTTGTTACTGTTGTTCTTTGTTTTGTCTTTGTTTTTTACTAAGCAATAAAACTGAGATGGCTTCCATATCAGATAATTTGCCTGACAGTGGATGAGCTATGTGATAATTAGAGATTATAACTTATTATCCAGTGGCAAGAATTTATTGATAGACATCTGATACATAGCAGAGCCAAATAACTTCTCTTTTCACTGAGATAATTTATTTATTTTTCTAATTAAGATGAATTTTACCTATATTACTGAATAAAAAGTGTATACAATAGGAACATTTCCATAGTCAAGGGCAGATACACAATATGCTATCCATCAAACATGCCAGACTCATCAGCCAGATGGTGAGATGAGAGAAAAACATCTATGACAACCACAATTTCCTTTCATGCTCTGTAGTTATTGAGGTATGCACTCTATCTCTCTCTAATGATTGGAAACTTCTGAAGGTCAGAGATTCAATAAAATACATTTTGATAACCTGTTTATCAGCAATGATAGAATAAAAAATCAGACAATTTTATTTAAAGAATAAGCAAATGATAAGTATTTAAATAGTGTCAAAAATACAATGACTGATTAAGGATTGCATTTTATGAGAACCAACAATTTGTCACTCACTGTTCTAAGAGTTTCAGTTTATCAACTCATTTAGCTACCTTAAAGACCCCCTAGTGTAGATGGTATTACTATCCCTACTGTCTGTACAGGGAAACCTTTGTAAAAGTCACATTCCTAGTAAGTGTGGGAAAGGAGATGGAAATGGAGGCATTCTGGCTGCATAGACTAAGCTCCTCAACAACCAACTTTCTTCATTTACTTCTTTGATCTTCAATGGAAATTTTGATTGTGGGTCATGTCAGATAATTGTATTCTTTGACTATTTTTGCTCCCAAAAATGACCAGTTTAAAATAACAAATTTATGATCTTACAGTTCTAGAAGCCTTAACATCAAAGTGGCAGTCATGCTACATTCCCATTGAATTCTATAGGAAAGAATCTGTTTCCTTAACATCTGAGACAGCTTTAATTCTGTGGCTTGAGGGCCAAGGTGAGCTATTGATTCATTATGAAGTCTGTTTCTGTCATCCAGTCTCCTGCTGTAATCATGATTTTCTTACTGCCCTCCTATAAGAACTCTTGTGATTGCATTATACTACGTGACTAGCCCAACATGATCTCTCAATTTCAAAATTTTAAATTAATTTTATCTGCAAAGTATTTTTTTCAATGAGATATAATGCATGCAAAAAGTTCTAGGAATCAGGGCATGGGTATACTAAAGTCTTTTGAGGATACCATTTTTCAACCTACCACAATGATCTTACTTGTGAGTAAAATTTTTAGTAACACTATGGTCTTCCAACATCAACAAAAGCAGCCAAAAGTTATGTTTCTACCAACAGAATGTGAATGTCTAGGCCTTATAAAACTTTGATTTCTATAACATTCAAATACTACTCTCTTCTTCCAACTCATAAATCAGATGATTTGAGCTTAATCCAAAGAGAAAATCAGTAATTTTTGACATTTAGTAACAGATTACAACAAAACCAAATGAAAATAGCTGACTGATGATGTGTCCCACACACAAATCTGAAAGCTTTTTTGTAATTAAGATGAATTATACCTAAAATGACTGCCCAGAAGAAAAACTTAGAAAATAGCTGAATAAGAAACTTTTCTTTCTTTCAGTTATAATGTTACCATTGTTCTGATAATACTTAATTATGTGTCAATTACAAAGGCAGGCCTTAGAATCCTGAGGATAGAAAGATGAAGGAAACAGTCTGTGTCTTCAGATATTTATGAGCCACTAGGTAAAATCAGATATGTACACAGAGCTAATTATAATAAAAAACAAAATATAAGTACAGTTTGGATAGAAATATGTGACTGCATTTTCTTACCATCAAAACATTCACTATTTTGACACCTTGCTCTCAAATACTTATGAGAGGAATTTGAAATAAATTATTGTAGCAAAAGGGTTAAATTATTTTTATACTATTAGTGGATATAGACTTAGACAATTTGGCAGTGGATGCATAATACTTCTCTGTTTGGGGGAGGAATTCTTCCAGTGTGCCTCAAATCACATAGTAAATTTGCATGTTTGTGAAAACAGATCCTATCTGTAAAGTTCTAGGACATGATCCTATAGATAGCACCTGAATCAATACACTTTGAGCAATGGATTTGAAATTTCATTGTTCTTTTTTTTAAGATGTATGTATTTATTTGAAAGAGTTACACAGAGCAAGAATGAGAAGCAGAGAGAGAGAGAGAGAGAGAGGTCTTCCATCCGCTGGTTCACTCCCCAACTAGCTGGAACAGCTAGAGATGTGGCTATCCAAAGCCAGGAGCCAGGAGCTTCCTCCAGGTCTCTGCAGGGGCCCAAGGACTTGGGCCATCTTTTACTGCTTTCCCAGGCCATAGCAGAGAGCTGGATTGGAAGTGGAGCAGCCAGGTCTGAACCCGGCACCCATATGGGATGCCAGCATTGTAGGTTGTGGCCTTACCTGCTATGCCACAGCGCTGGCCACAAAATTTCATTGTTCTTAAGAGGCATATGGAATACTTAAAATGTTTACAGAAATATCTGTCAGTTAACTTTGTTTTACAAAGAGTTTCAGGAAAACGCCTTTGTTAAAGATATCCTAGAAATTTTGACATATGACATTATTCTTAGTGAGATAAGCCAGTCCTCAAAAGCAAATATGTCTTCCTTGATATGCGGTAGTTAATAAACAGAGCACAAAACATGTAATGTATGTGAGTGAAAGACGTTTTGAGATTTGATTATGAGCTACAACTCTTGTTTATACTCTTAAGGAATAGCAGTTTTTGCTGCCTACTACTTACTGCATTCTTTATTTGGTGGGGAGTAAAGGTTGTGATTGTGACATAAACTACATACGTCGCTGTAAAAATTAAAATAAAAATAAGGAAGGAGGAAGGATGGTGAGATTATGGGCAGGAGGTGAGGATAGGATGGGAAGTATCATTAGGCTGTAAAATCTGTATATACAAAATTCATGAAATTTGGTCAGCTTATATAAATAACATTTAAAAATGGAAGAAAGTGGGCTAAATGTTCACATAAAATAAGTAAGCAAGTAAAACTCTTGATTGAGCTATATAAATTTGTATAATAATCATGTATTTCCCAATAATCCCTAAAATATTCAGCAAATTTCCCAATCTATTTAGCTATTAAAAGATTTTTTATGTATAAATAAAAATTTAGGACGTAGAAACACCTTGTATTACTTGGTCAAATTCCAAATTCTTTTATTGAGATAAAATGAACTAATGATGGCTTCCTAATTTTCCAACATGTGAGCTGACAGTCACATTGATCTAGCTAGTTCTGCAAAGAATGTTTAGTTAATAAAAAACAGCAACATTTTCCATCTGAAAGTTCATAGCAGCCTAATGCAATGCTTGTATTCCTGTTGATTATTGACAGTCCTGACAATCTTTTTTATTAATTGGCAAGGCTAGTTGGATTGAATTCTCTAGCAGATGGCTTACAGATGAATGACATATCACCATCTACATATATTTTAGTGTATAATATGTCACAACCTTCAGATTGTATACCAATTTTTCTAGTTTCAATCATTCATTCTTCATGATTTAAGGTCCATTGACATATATACATACATACATGCATATACACACACACACTAGCCTTATTTTTTGAGTTAGGGAACAATATGTTTTAACATTATGTTAGAAGAAAAAAAAAACAAGTCATTTATAAAGGGGCTAACAGATTCTCTTTAATTATTTCCAAAAGGCAGATCAAAAAAATGAGTACACTATTGCAGAAATAAGTGATGCAGAGAAAGATAGTGAAAAGTCAACCTTTTTTATTGTTATTTCCATTTTACTTTCAAATTCATGTGTATTTCAGTAGAATCATCTATCATTTGTTTTGCATTAATTTTCACTTTCAAAATAACCTTAAATAGGTACCTTTCTCTGAAGGGAGGAGAGAACTTCCACTTTGACTATGACCCTGTTAGAATAAGATCAAAGTCGGCGAACTCAAAAGGCCTCCATAGCCTTGGAAACTCATGACAAGAGCCTTGGGTGATTACTAATGCCCTAAACAAGAGTGTCAATTTGTTAAGTCAACAACAGGAGTAGTCACTGTGCACCTACTCCTCATGTAGGATCTCTGTCCTTAATGTGTTCTTCAATGTGAATTAATGTTATAACTAGGACTCAAACAGTATTTTACATTTTATGTTTCTATGTGGGTGCAAACTAGAAATCTTTACTTAATATATACTAAATTGATTTTCTGTATATAAAGAGAATTCAAAATGAATCTTGATGTGAATGGAATGGGAGAGGGAGTGGGAAAGGGGAGGGTTGCGGGTAGGAGGAAAGTTACTGGTTGGGGGGCGGGAAGCCACTGTAATCCAAAAACTGTACTTTGGAAATGTATATTTATTAAATAAAAGTGAAAATAAATAAATAAATAACACTGGTGGATACAAAAAAAAAAACCTTAAATGATAAGATTTGTATTTCTAGTATTTTGCTAAGAGGCTAATATTTTGTGTTCCTTTTTTTTTTTATTTTTGACAGGCAGAGTTAGTGAGAGAGAGAGAGAGACAGAGAGAAAGTCTTTCTTCCATTGGTTCACCCCCCAAATGGCTGCCATGGCCAGCGCGCTACCCTGATCCTAAGCCAGGAGCCAGGTGCTTTCTCCTGGTCTCCCATCTGGGTGCAGGGCCCAAGTACTTGGGCCATCTTCCACTGCCTTCCCAGGCCACAGCAGAGAGCTGGACTGGGAGAGGAGCAACCAGGACAGAACCAGCGCCCCAACCGGGACTAGAACCCAGGGTGCCAGCGCCACACGTGGTAGATTAGCCAAGTGAGCCACGGCGCAGGCCATGTTTTCACTTTTAAAATGAGGTTAAACACACAAAATATTAAATGGTCTGTGAATTTACGATATACTAAATTTTTTTTTAAAAATGGCATTGAGAAAAAAAACAAATAAGCATTTGGGGGCTAGAATTTTCCCTCCATTTTCCGAATATATTTCAAGAGAAAATTAATAGTAAATTTCATCCCGAACAAATTCACTGGAAAAGACAACTAATAACAAAGAATTGAAAAATAGTTGTTAAGAGGGGTAGAGCCTTTATTGAAGATGGAATGGATTCTAGTGGCTCAGTGGCAGACACTAATGAAAGACATGGGAGGGATAGAGAAAGGAGAGAACTCTTCATAGAAATAAAAAAATATTTATGGCATAGAATAGTGAAATGTGTGCAGATTTTAAGAATATCATAAATATTCTGCAAAGAGAAAATGCACTTTTGAGAAACTGTAGTAAGAACAAAAACTTTGAAAGAATTGCTAAATAAATTAAATTTTTGAAGCTTCTGCAATATTACATTATAAATATGCAAGATCTGCAGGATCACTTGCCCTAGGATTTTAGGAGTTTAGAAATTTCATAATGTGGTTCTAAATTTATGCCATCATCGAGAAAATCTGGGAACATGGTGAACAGAACCAAAAGAAGTTATCATGGAATTTTACACTTGAAGTGTGATTTGGTTTTGAAATGCAGAACAATGAGGGGAGAACTAAGAATGGAAGTTGTAGTTAAAAGACAGTATTGGTGTCAGAAACTATGGTTATGAAATGACAGGAAAGCACAGGGAAAGGAGAATCATCTCACGTTTACAGATTATTTTATTTTTTTGTTGGTAAGCTGGGAACCAACACAAAATCATTCCCTTTCTAAAATAAAATCGCTCCAAATATACCCATTTCTGGTCATCCTACTTTACTCTGTTTGCTTGACAATAAGCCAAGTCACTTTCTTTACGACTTTGTTATTTCTTTCTCCTCCACTATTAATAAATGTTTTCACTAGAGATGTTGCTTTTCCTTTAACAGCATTCTAACATTTCTCTCATATTAAAGTTTTATTTTCCAATCTAACTATTGAGAAGCAATTCTCCATGGATCTCTCACATTTCTGCATGCCTTGCAAGCAGATCTATTGACTGACTTTGTTCTGGACTATATTTTCAAGGATGTTTGTACAGCAAAACAGCTTTGGAAGTAAGAGATAGCGTCTCCCTTTGGGGCAGAGAGCAAATTTCTTTGCAGTGTAATAATGATAATGTCGTCTTTCATGACAAAGGTCAGACAAACTTATGTGCCATTATAAATGGTCTCCCTAGGCTCTGGATTCTTTTTTTTATAATGGAATCCACTAGCTGTGCTGGCATCTCACCTGACTGGCTTCACATAGCACCATGGGACTGGGGCTCAAGGTGTTGGTGCAAATGCTGATATTCTGCTGAGGCGGCTATTGTTGTGAGTAATACAGTTCTATGACTCTGGAGTCTGGGTCTTCTGAAGCTGGGACAGACTAAATTATCAGCTTGCAAATGGAGTAAATTCTTAGACTCTTTGTGGTTCTTTACACAATATACCCTCTCATCTGATATAGTCCTTTTTACTACCTCAATTATCAAAGAATCATCTGTTTGCATCACTTCAATTTTTTCATGAACCATTTATTCCTTCGTACAATGAAATATGACTTCTCCCATACCATCACTGAACACTCTTTCATCAATGACACAAAAATCTCTTTTCTTGTTGTATCCTGAGTTCTTTAAGAAGCTTAATTTTCTTCGATCTCTCTTAGGCATTTGCTATGTTGATCATCTCTTCTACATCAAACTCTTCAATCAGCATTCCCCTGTCAGCTGTCATCCTTCTAATGTCATTCTCAATGACTTCTCTTTCACTATCAGATCATTAGAGGGATCATGGGGTACATGTTGTAGGACCATAAAACTCTGCTTTTGATGAATTCTATCCTGATAATTTACTACTAGATTAATGCTACAACTTCTACTAAACTTTCATGGCTAAATTACCCTTCACTAAATCTCATCTTCACATCTTTACACGCACCGATCAC